>NC_081408.1:56341113-57541113 GCF_030272615.1 Cryptomeria japonica
ACTCTGCTATGATGGATATTGAGGATGGTGCCTTTGGTGTGTAGGAATAATCACTTCATCAAATCCTTTTCCTGGTCTTGGGATCTCTTAGCTCAGCTCATATGCTTTACTCTTGTTTTTCACTCGTTTTCTATACTTTGGTTCAAATTTTATACTTAGCAAAAAATATTTGCCTCTTCTATATACCGTTAACATGGAATTTTGCACACCATTGTAACCGATTGTTTTTTGCAATACAACTATAGGCCTATGCCTTTTATTTAGAAAAAAAAACTTATGTAAATGTATACCAATTTAGCTCCCAAGAGCTAGTCAGGAAGGATGAGAACTTAAGAATTTGAATTTAAATATCTTAATTTTGGGGTTAATTCCAAGCCACATACAATCAAACTTGAGCACCATGATATTGACCCAAGAAATAAAAGTAAAAATTTTGGGATAGAAAGAGGTGGATAGACATCTAGATTGATGTCGAGGTAAATGTATGGAAATGCATGCAAGTGATGCCAGATTAAAATTGAAACAAGTGCCACATAGTGGCGAGTACTTGCCTTGTTAATTTGTAGTTTAAATAGTAATTTATTAATTGTAATTAATATATTCTTAAATTTAATTTATTTTATTTTATATTATTATTTTTTGTTAATTTGTAGTTCAAATAGTAATTTATTAATTGTAACTAATATATTTTTAATTATATATATATATATTTTATACAATTTGTGATCGCATTGATACTTAAATTTTTTTTATCTATATTATAAAATTTGTCATGATACATGCAAAGTTTGGGGGATTTTAAAACAATAATATCTATAATTATAAAATATTTCATGAATAACATATTAATAACTATATTTTAGTTATGATATGTGGAAGTTTTTACTGGAACCCGTCTATAAGAGGCAAAACGATATTAGCCAATCGTTTGCAACAAAAATACTGAAAATATATGAAAGTAAAAACAAATAAAGAAAATAAAAATCAGAAAATAAACAAAAATTAAAACATAAAAATATAGATCATTTAGTAATACATAATCATACTAAATCATTGTGTCAAAATAAATCCAAAATTAAATAAAAATTGATATAAACAAAATCCCTACTTCAATTTTTATATCTATCTCCCTAGGCATAGTCTAATAAATAGATCATGAGCAAGTATTTCTCCATCTTAAATAATACTTTTGTGGGTATCCATGGCTGGTATTGACTGTACTCTTAACTATTTTTTTTATTGCTGTCCCTTGACAGCTTGTTATTCTTTTTAACAGCCATATTGCTGTCCTTTAATTGATCTATATAATTTATTCAGCTTTCTTCAATAAATTTAACAAAACTATTCCTTTGGTCTATCTGTAAATACCGTTTATAATTGTATACCTATAAACCACAGTATCATTTTATCTGCTGCCAATAATTTAATGACTGTGTTCTCATTTTCAATTATATTCTTAACCCTGAATTCTCAATTAAAAGGTCATACACGTTTTATAAACATGAGACTTTTATAAGATGTCAAACACTATTTAGAATGCACTTGAGAATCCCATGATAGAAAATTCCCTTTATTAATTAATACTTTGTTCTATAATGTGCAAGGAATACCCAGTTCTTCTGGTGTGAGAAAATGATTTCTATAAGAAGAATCTCACCATCTTCACATGACTACACTCCAAGTCTTCCACGCACATTGCTTAGAAAGTCCTGTGAACAAACATGTCAGTGATGGCAGTGGAATCAAATGATCCAAATTAGATGCAATCTAAAGACATTGAATGCAGTAACAAACATAGCAAGACTTTAGGGGGAGGAAATCAACACAAGATACAATAAACAAATATAGGAAAACTTTAGGGAAAGAAAATCAACACAAGGAATCCCAAAAGAGAATAGGCAGAATGTTCCAATGTTCCTTGTGGAGGATGCACCTGCACACAGTATCTGACTAGTAGGGAGCACTTTTCCCATGCCTTGGACTGTTTGAATTGTACTTGCAAGGCCATAACAATTATTGTAGGGCATGGGCTCTTTTAATGGGTCACTGAGATAAAAGGCTTTTGCAGGCATTTTATAGCAATTCTTTAATCATATTTGTATATTTTTTCTTTTGATAAAAAGTTTTATTGATGGAAACAAATATGAAAACAGTATTAAAGTACAACAGGTTTAGATATCAATCAGATGATTTGTATACAGAAATCTTAAATTCAAAGTCTTATAGAATTGTTTTCGAAAGAGGTCATGTTTTAGTTCAAATTTAACGTTTTTTGGAGAGGTTGTGGATTCAATCTCTACAATCGCAATTGTTCCTTTTGTCTTTTTGATATGAGTTTGTTTTGTCATTTATTTCTTCTTAGGTTTTTGTCTCTTCTTGTTATTTATATTTTATATTGATTCTTTCCATTCATAACTCTTTTCAAGAATTTTATATAGTAAAAGACAAATTCAATATAAAACGTTATTAACAACAATCTTAAAAAAAGGATTGTCCTTGAAAGAGGGTAGGTTTTGGTTCAAATTCAAAGTTTTTTGGAGAGGTTAGGGAGTCAAACTTCTACAATTGTAATTGTTCTTTTTGTCTCTTTGATGTGAGTTTGTTGTTTCATCATATATTTCTCATGAGATTATTTTAGCTTTAGGTCTTATTTCTTTCTAGGTTTTTGTCTCTTCTTATTATGTATATTGTGGTTCATTCAAAAGCTTCTTCTATTCATAGCTCTTTCCAATATCATTCATCTAATAAAAAACAAATTCAACATAAAACATTATTAACAACACTTTTTTAAAAAGGATTGTCCTTGAAACAGGGTAGGTTTTGTTTCAAATTCAAAGTTCTTTGGAGAGATTTTGGATTCAAACTCTATGTTTATAAATGTTCTTTTTGTTTCTGTGATGTGAGTTTGTTGTTTCTGACTTATTTCTCATGAGGCTTTTTAGGTTTAGATCCTATTGCTTCTTGGGTTTTTTCCTCTTCTTGTTATTATTTATATTTTATATTGATGTACAAGATTTCAGGTGGCTTCAAAACCTTCGTCTGATGCATAACTCTTTCCAAATACATTTATCTAATTTAAACAAATTTGATATAAAAACGTTATTAACCAATTGCCCCAGTCATAGCCCAGGGTGAACCCTAGCAGCCTCTCCATTTCTTCCAACATTAGAGTGTAGTTCATCTCGCTTGATATAGCTTCCTCTTTCTCTTTCTTTGATTGCATTGATTTGGACAAGATTTTGGGTTCCTTTCAAAACCTTATTTTGATTCATAACTCTTTCCAAAAACATTTATCTAATAAAAACAAACTGATACAATATTAACAACAAACCTACCATTCCAATAATACTCTATGCTAATTTCTTCTTTAGTTTTTCATTCCACATTAACCAAGATTTTCTTTATTTGGGTTTATTCTGTTCATGACGTTGATGATTCTGAATTTATTAATAAGGTATTACATAAGCAGAGCTCATGAATTGGATGTGAGAATATCATGACTTTGATAGAACATAGCAGGCTGATTTCTTTGAAACCTCCAAGAATCTTATGAATGTATATTGTAGTGGAGTGCGTTGTAATTTAATATATTTTAGGCATTTTTTTGGCTCAAATTGAGGGGCTGGTAATCCATGATATTTGTGAGAACCAGCTTTGTTTTCCAATGTGCCATGTGGGTAACGGCTGATATTTAATTCTAAAGAAGTTTTAGGGTTTAAGCTTTTGTTTTTGTTAAGTAATAGAAGCAACAAGTTCTGGTACAGGTACAAGTGTTCAAGGAATCCATGACGACAACAATCCTTTTTTTTTGTTTTTCTCTTTTGGAAGACAGTGAAAGATTCCAATTGGAAAATTCATCTTTTGCAAAATGGGCATGTAGAAATGGCATGGTATAATAAAAGTTTTATTCTCATTCTAGTCACACAAATCTACAGGGAAAGATGCATGCATTTTCTTAAAAGGCAGCTAAGTGAAAAAGAATGATTATATGTGTAACAGTTTCTTTTGCAACTTGCTCCTGCTCTTTGTGGCTCTGAAAAGAAGGCACGTCTATTGCTATTGCTATTGTTATTGCTAGCTGGTGCACATTCACATTGTTTCTTTCAACTTTATGGAGTTTCCATTTCTTATAGTTTAGTGGATTCTATCAGGCATTTCAAATTCTGTTTTGTTTGATTCTTTCTCTCACAAAATGTTAGCAACACTGTTAGATGGTTATTAGTACCTGTTAAAGGCAGGTCATTGTAGGAATCCGTGTGTGAATTTAATATTTTTTTTTGTAAAGTGTTGCGTAAATTTTGTAAGTGTTGTGTTAGCACAACATATCTTGAAGGGTTTTTGACCTGGAGCTATGAATAACTGAAACTCAAACCCGTGAGCACATTGAATCAATGAAGGTACAAGCGTGCGATCACAATGATAACACGACCACTTAACCAACACACTATGGGAAGAACTCCATATGTGAATTTAAGTTAAACTACTAAGATGTTTACAAATAATTATAAATTGACTTGAATCTATAGATAATAGTTATGGGCTGATGTATTTTGAAATTAAGTGTCAAAGTATATATGTAAATATAGTAAATAAATGTACTTAGCTTTGTGATTAAGGAATAATTACCTTTGTTGAAAATTTCGGAATCTAACAGATATTTTCTTTAGAAATATAATCTATGTACCTATAAGGCATCTCAAATTCTATATTGAATCTACAATTTGTGCTCAATAAAGTTTGTAGGTTTGGATTTGTTCTAAGGTAACTAGAGAACACATTCATAGTGTAACTAGGGAACACATTCTCCTAGGTCAACCCCCAAAAATATGTATTAAAAATCAAATACAACATTATCTCAATCACACAAATGCTTCTACAATGAAGATCAAAATTTCTTTTAGAGCACTAAACTAAAGTGTTTGCTTTCTTATATATGAATGATATGAGAATAAATCTTAAATCATAAGAAGATGTGAAATGAATGTAATGGAATTTCTTTCAATACTAGCATGTAACACCAAATGGTACAAAAATGTGCTTAATTTTCTTAACAAAATATTTTAATGGGTAACGGCTACTTGGAATTTTAATCCAAATTTTGAAAAAGCAAGGGTTAATTCCATGGTTTCAAGGTTGATATCGTAGTCAAAGAAGAAATGACCCTGGGTGGATAAACAATTAGATCCAAGTGGATAATGATTATATTGGGGCATTTGTATGGATAGATGTAATACTTGTTTGGTTGACACAAATGCATAGGATTTTGTGCAAGGATGAGGTGGGGGATAGATATGTGAGAATGTCTGGGTATAGTGATTTTCAAAAGATTAGGGGAATAAGCACAATTTCACACATTATTGTATCCATTGTCATCGATATGTACATATCTCAAGACATTCCCTTAAAATGGACATAAAATTAAATGAAAAATGATATGGGTATGAAAATAGTACTAATACATTTTGCACCTACTTTGAGATGCATATCGGTTAAAATAATCATGTATCTCAAATTATTCAACACTCATAAACATACATGTAACTCGTAGATATTTAGATATTAAATAACTTACAAAAGAGTTCCATATAAGGTAATGGACTATACAAGATGTCATCATGTATGTTTTTCATGTATCACATTTTCTCCATGAGAAGATACCAAATAAAGGAAAAATATGTCACTAGTAGCTTCTATAATGAAAGTAGGAATAATAATAAAAATATCAAAACCAGTCAATCATGAGAGAGAGGAGAAAAGTTTCCTATACAAAAAGTGTTGATGGTTTGCCTCACTCATTACTTGATGGATGACAAGGAATGTGGGGCACATGGCATGCCATGAGTTAAATATGACTCTCTAAAGAAACCAAAATCTATCTAAAAATCTCAACATTAGAGTGTTAGTGATAGATTATGCATTCCCTATAATTCGTTGCATTTGTAGGATACAATATATTATAGGAGAGGAAAAATTAGTATGTTAAATATACGTATAAGCTAGGAATATAAGCATGCAAATCATGTTAAAGGTTAGTGTTGTTAAACACTCAAATATTGATATAGGGGCAAGGTGAATCAATATTTACGACTTTTTAATTTAAACCACTAAATTCATAACAACATCAAAACATTATCAATAACAATGCATGTAATGAACACATCCACACAAGTGAACACTAGATTTAAATGGAAACTTGTAAGGGAAAATCCATGTTGAGAATAGCTTCTTGGATCTACTATCCAAATCAAGCCTCACAAAAAAATATATAGAACTTAAAAGTGTTTATGGACATAACCCATAAGAGACACCAATCCCCTTGCAATAAATTTGTAGGAACCAACCTATAGAAGATACCAATCCCCTCAACTAAGTACCAACTCAGATCAAGAGGCACCTATTATTATTTATTAAGTTGTCATTAGTTTTATGTCCAAAGTCATCCTATATACTCTAGTCGGTTAATACTACCGAAATATTCAGTCGGTAAGCACTAAAGAAATCGGTTATAGAAGAAAGGAGTCACAGAGTTAAGTATACACCGAGCTGTCCATCGAGTAACGTTCTATGTCTACTGAACAACAAAGAAGGTATACCGAGTAATCTGAACCGAGTAGAAACGTGTTACCAGATTCAATGAACCTGGACACATATGTGGAAACGTGTTACAAGATTCGAGAACAAGGAACCTTTATTGCATAGGGAATTACACTTCAAGATTTTGTATGATTTTGAGGAAGTTTATCCAATGAAATAATTTCTATGTTTATTTATTCGATGAATCTTGTTTATAAGATCGAAGCATGAACAGATCACCGCCCAGAGATCTATTTATACAGAATGATTTGAGAATCAAAATGAGAGACATGTGTGTGTGATAGATAAGTTGACAAAAAAGAAAAATCATAAAAGGACACATTGAGTTGTGACTACTACGACTGTCAGAGATATTGAGAGGTCACCGAGAAAGTCTTCAGAGAATAGTTTAAGGGACAAAGTAAACAAAAGGGTTTACTGAGTTGATTTATCAATGAACGAGGTATGCTATGAGCAAGGTAATTTCATATTGAGCACATAGAATCTGCTATAACATTACAGATGTAAAGTTGTAGATATTTGTAAAGATTTTATTGAATCATTTGAGTTGTAATAGAAACCTTTAATAGGGTAAAAGACTCTAACAAAGTCTATAAATTGTAAAGCCTCTAACCAGGTGCAACATTTTGTATAAGATTGTAAAATACTTTAGCAAGGTAGATCTAAAGATCTTGATACTCCTAACAGGGTACACTATCAGAAATAGCTAAACATGTAGCTCTAACCGAGCAACCTTTATTATTGTAGTAGTGAAGTTGTGGGTGCCATCCCCACCGCAGTTTTTCTCTCTAACCAAGAGTTTCTGTGTAACCAAAATATTTGTATTATGGAGTGAAATGTTTATGAATGTTACTTCTATAATTATGTGTTAGCTTTATATTATGAGATCAGCAGTTTATAGTTTATGTTTATCAGTAAGATTGTTTTTGGAGAAAAGTTTTGAAGTACTGATTCACCCCTCCCCTCTCAGTACATTAGCTTTCATTGTTGGACCTAACAATTGGTATCAGAGCTTCAATCTTGGAAAAGGGTTTAACAGCCTAAAGGAAAAGATCTTATCAATGGAAGGCTACAAACAATCTCGGAGAATTGTGAATCTTCAAGAAGAATTGGATCATGCTAATCAAGTGATTGCAGATATGTAGAGACAAATGCAAAGATCACTGAAAGTCAGAAGAAGGTTGTCTGGTGATTTACAGGACTCTCAAGAGTTGGTTGAACAAATTGAGACATCTGAGAACAATATATCAAAAGAGACTAAAGAAATGATTGGAGAATTGAAAGAAAAGAACAAAGCACTGACTGAACAACTGAAAGCAATGAAAAGAGAACATGAGCATTTCAGCACACAGTTGACTGAAAATATTGATGCATTAAGAACAACTGAGGATAAAATAAGAGACATGCAAAGGGAAAAACAACAGCTAGAAGCATTGGTGTCTGAAAAGAATGATGAAATCACAAGAATGACTAGAATTCAACATAATATTTTTGATCAATTGGGTTATGCACATCATGAAGCAAATCTAAAATAAATTGAGAATCAAGTATTGAAACTTGAATTATCAAGATTAACCAATGAACTTGAAGCAGAGAAGAAATCAAAAGAAACACTGAAGAAAAGTTATGAAGCATCAAGGATGTTGGAAGAGCAACTAAATATAAGAAGACCCAACAAAGATGCAGGACTCGGTTACAAAGAAAAAAACTCTATCGAGAAAGGGATCAACACCACCGAGAGAGGGAAATCATCAAAGCAAGCTGGAGACAAGGAGAACATCAAAGGAAAGAAGCCTATTTGCAACTACTGCGGAAAACAAGGACATACTGCCAACATGTGCCAAATCAGAAAAGGTAAGCAACTGAATGTCACTAGGTCTAATGGTTATTGTTACAATTGCAATAAGTATGGTCACACATCTAAACAATGTAGGACAAAGTCTGCTAGCAATTTTCATAAGGTAAAATTCAAGGGATTTTGCAAAAACTGCAATAGATATGGTCACAGTACCAGCGAGTGTTGGTTTAAGCAGAAAAACTATATGAGGTCTTCACACCGAGCAAATTTTAGAAGCTATTGAAGTCACACAGATCTTAACCGACAATATACTGCAGTACCATGGGACTACAATACAAGAATATGGTGTGAATGTTGTGGAAGATATGGACATATAAGTGCCAATTGCATGATAAGGTTTGGAGTGTACAACCAAAGATCATGGAGAAATCTTGGAATGGCATGCTTTCATGGCCATAAAGTTGGACACTTGGCTAAAGATTGCATAGATCAACCCAGAGGAGATAATGAAGAGATAAAAATAAAACTACAAAAAATCTGGAAAAAGAAGGAAAATGTGTCAAAAAATTAAGAAAGCACCTTACCTACCGACTCAGGTTCATCTACCTCGAACTAATTAATAAAGGTATGAAGGGACTACATTCTCTCAAAGATTATATCTTAACAGTTCCTATTTTATCATATACTTAATTTCAAAATATGCATAAGCTAAGATGCATTAGCAAGTTTGGAATTCTATCTAATCTTTTGAAGTAGCAGAGAAGTCGGTAAGTACAGGAAGCTTGTCTAGTCAGTAAAAGAGTAAAAGCAAAGTTAATTGGTTTAGTGGAACTGAGTGCATTTAATGCTTTCTTACCTAATTGCACAAAGCCCGATAAGGTAAAATGTGTACTTAAAGTGTTTCACGTGGTCATTTTACACTCACCAGTTATCAAAGAGCAGAGCTAAGCGATTCAAAGGCGAACAAACATCTCCCGGGCGAATTTCAAGGTATTTATACAACAATCTCAAACACTTTTTCTAAGCCAGTTAACCAGGCAAAATCAGTTGTGAACATCTGCATTATATTTACTAAGTCAAAGAGTGTTTTCTGTCAAGATAAAACCCTAAGCTCTTTCGTTAGTAGAAATCCAAGTTCGAAATGGCTCCTAAGTTACAAAACCCAGTTGTAGTTGAGACTATTGAGAAGCCCTCACTGAAGTATTCCTTACCTCCTAAGATAGCATTTGAACCCGATGATAAAACTAAATTTTCTCTTATTCCGGAAAGGGTTCTATTGGTTGAAGATGTCAGATTCTACACTAAGTGTTGTGTTGAAGAACTAGGTCATATCGAGATCAAGGAAATGTATGATGAGTTATGCATCGATGGTATCCTAGATAGCAAGTATGAGCATATCAAAGTCAAGGGATTGACCAAAGCCCTAACCTACCCTCGAGTTTTCAAACCCCAATGGGTTAAATTTGTTTTGAGCAGAGTTCATGATGACTTTATGTGGTTAGAGGAGCAACCATTCAAAATCACCAAGGAGATCATCCACATAATAACTGGTTGACCTATATTTGACCATGCCCGTGCACAAAAAATGATTCCACGGAAGGAATTAATAACTTTAACCAGAGTTGAGTTTGATTACAGAGGTCTTAAATTGAACAATGTTACAGATGCAGAGCTAAAGTTTGCAATTAGAGTCATCGGTTATTGTTTCTTTCAATCAACAAGAGAAAACAGTGTACCATGTGCATCTGTAGATTTAGCTTACAAAATTGTGAAGAAAGGTATGAAGATTGATCTATGTGAAGTGTTATTGAAAAACCTATTTGAAAATCTCAACACTATAAGGAACCCCAAGAAGAATAACTCGGCAAACACACTAAAATTTGGGTCACTCTTAGTGTGCATGTTTTTCTATTTTCAAAAATTCTTCCCATCAGTTGGTAACATAGTCTGGGAGTTACACCGACCAATCACCCATCAAATAAATGATTATATCAATCAGCAAGGTGATAATTTCAATGAAATAATGGATGATTACTTCAGCAAATTTCAAGAAAAGATGCATAACAGGTACAGGATCCCACCTCAGTTAGTGGAGAAATATAAGGATGATATATGTTTTGAAGTGGACACCGACTACTTCTATGTCAATGTAGTAGAACCCAGAACTCAATCTCTATTGTCCATGGGTTATGAAATTGATTCTGATATTTCTCAATAGTAGATAGGTGCCTTTATGGCACTTCCAAGGCACTCTACCGAGCTCAGATATGGTACCTATGAAGAGGTAAAAGAGAAGGTAAAAATGAGCATAGTAGTATCGAAGGCTACAAGAAAAGCCACTAAAATGATAAAAGACTTAACGAAGAAATTTGGAGAAGGTTCTACCTCCACACCTACCAAGTCATCAAGTAGGAAAGATGATCAACTTTCAATAGAAGAAGAATCTGAAGCTCAAGAAGTAGCTATCACTTTGAGCACTGAGTTACCAAAGGGCAAAATATTGAAAAGGAAGAAACAAGATACACCTAAGGTATCACCGACTCCACAAGTCAAAAGACCTAACACTAGATCATCTGCAGTGTCACCCAGTAAGAGGCAAAAAACTGTTGAATTGCCTAAGGTTACTAAGACTTATAGAAAGTCAACTAGGAGACTCATTTTGAATAAGGAGTCAAGTGACACAGAATCTGAAGACAAAAATAAATTTTAGATTGTCAAAAGCACAAAGGAAGATGTACACAGTGTTGACAACTTATGTGCCAATTTGATTCAATATGGAGGATTTGGGTCATTTAGGTATGTCAAATATGACTCTCAGATAGAAGAAGAAAAGAGGCAAATAGAAGAGTCACTTGTATGTATACTTCTAAAATTCCAAGTAGTTCCATTGGAAGTAACTGACTTTCTTCCAAAAGCATTATATTCTCATATTGACAACAGATGGAAATATGCTATGGACTCAGAGAAGCAAATAAGAGAAAGAGTCTTGGTACATCTCTTTCCAGACATGTCGGTAGAAGATATAAGAAAACATTTGAAAAAATACCAGACAAACTTTCAAGTGAAGCAAAGAGCCCTGAAAATGATGAATGGACTTTATATTGAAGTTGAAAAGGAAACCAAAGAAAAATGGCAAGAAATCTTCAGAATTCAAACTGAAGAAACTCAAGGTGAAGTGGAAATTGTTGACATTACCGAGCAAGATCCTGCCTCAACTATTCAACAAGATGAGGATTTCATGGACACTGAGGCCTAGGAACAAGAAATGATAGAAGGAAATGCATATGCCAAACTGGTATCAAGTGAATCAGTTTTGGAACAAGTCAAGTCCTATGCTTCGGTAACTCAGCAAGTGATCACTGAGCAACCTCAAGACATTGATCAAGGCAAAGAGGGTCAACAGTCTACAAAAGGAGAATCTACTTCTTAGGCCACCGAGGAAAAGACTTCTCAAGCACCTGCATGCACTGAAACTGTTGCTATTGAGACCCCAAGCAAGGAATCACCGAAGGATTCATCAGAGGCTTAGGGAACCGATAAAAGTGTTGTCTCTACAGAGCAACCTACCGAGGTTGAACAAGTCTCCAAAGCCATTGAACTAGTTCAACCAGTGAAAGCCTCATCATCTAAAGAAAAGAAAGTGAAGAAGCATAATTTCAAGGTAGATTTGTCTAAGCCCATTGTGTTGCCAAATGTTGACATCTCAAAACTGAAAGGGCAAGCACTTATTGAATTCAGAGAACTATGCAAAGCCAAAGCAAAACAAGAAAGACAAATGGCTATTCAGAAGAAAAACCGAGTACTTCAGAAGGTTAAAGCATTGTTAACTGACATGCTACCTGAAGCTACCGTGAATAAAGATGCTACCATCCATATGCAACTGGATGAACTACTCACTAAATTAGAAGCATCAGGAGTAGACGCATCATAATACCTTAGCAAGTTGAAGGAAAAAGAGCTAACTGCCAAAATGATTAAAGAAGTGCAAAAGGCCATTTCTATAGGTAAAGTCAAGCTTGTTGGATTCATTGCTGAGTTTTCCCCTCAACTTAAGCACATTCTTTATTTATTCCATAAATTATGTACATTTTCATTATTTATTAAGGATATCAAGCATAAGATCGAAGTCATTGAAAAAGAGATCACCGATCTCTCCAATAAATTGATCACCGAGCCAAATTCTATTCAGAATTTCTATACCAAGCTGCAAACTCTTATGGCTCAATAATTAGAACTTTGGAATGAAGAGCACAAAATAAGAATGGATATCATGACTCTTCATACTTTATTTTTTCCCCATCTATCATCAGTCCAAGAGCAATTCAACCGAGCTACCCACTTATCCACTCAACAAGAGGGAAGTACATTAGATGGTCTGATCTCACTCTTAGCTGATATTTCAGCTCAGACTTCCCTAATGGACATTGTCAAAGATGCCCTCTCTAATGCTCTCAATGATGCTCGCACAAAGTACAAATCTATTTTTGATCGTTGCCCCCACCAAATGGTAACTATTTTTTATGTTTGTCAAAAAGGGGGAGTGTACCGAGTATAAGAGGGAGTGAATAGAGCAGAAAAGAGTATCCGAAGGTATAGTTGAATTTGTCAAGGGGAGCACAGAACACAGTGCATTGATCATAGGAGCATGCAAATATGTATAGTATATTGATAAGGGGAGTATATATTTGAGTATGTTACTATTTATTGACAATTGTATATACTGTCATTTTAGTCAAATTTTGTAAGTATATAGATTTTGAGTTATGACTTTGAAAGGACTTTTGTCAAACATACCAAACTAATGTCAAAAGGGGAGATTGTTATTATTTATTAAGATATTAGTTTTATGTCCAAAGTCATCCTATATACTCTAGTCGGTTAATACTACCGAAATATTCAGTCAGTAAGCACTAAAGCAGTCGGTTACAGAAGAAAGGAGTCACAGAGTTAAGTATACACCGAGCTGTCCACCGAGTAACGTTCTATGTCTACTGAGCAGCAAAGAAGGTATACCGAGTAATCTGAACCGAGTAGAAACATGTTACTAGATTCAATGAACCTGGACACATATGTGGAAACGTGTTACAAGATTCGAGAACAGGGAACCGTTATTGCATAGGAAATTGGACTTCAAGATTTTGTATGATTTTGAGGAAGTTTATCCAATGAAATAATTTCTATGTTTATTCATTTGATGAATCTTGTTTATAAGATCGAAGCATGAACAGATCACCATCCTAGATATCTATTTATACAGAATGATTTGAGAATCAAAATGAGAGACATGTGTGTGTGATAGATAAGTTGAAAAAAAAGAAAAATCATAAAAGGACACATTGAGTTGTGACTACTATGACTGTCAGAGATATTGAGAGGTCACCAATAAAGTCTTCAAAGAACAGTTTAAGGGACAGAGTAAATAGAAGGGTTTACTGAGTTGATTTATCAATTACCAAGGTATGCTATGAGCAAGGTAATTTCATATTGAGCACATAGAATCTGCTATAACATTTCAGATGTAAAGTTGCAGATATTTGTAAAGATTTTATTGAATCATTTGAGTTGTAATAGAAACCTTTAATAGGGTAAAAGACTCTAACAAATTCTATAAATTGTAAAGCCTCTAACCAGGTGCAACATTTTGTATAAGTGTTGTAAAATCCTTTAGCAAGGTAGATCTAAAGATCTTGATACTCCTAACACGGTAAGCTATCAAAAATATCTAAACATGTAGCTCTAGCCGAGCAACCTTTATTATTGCAGTAGTGAAGTTGTGGGTGCCACCCCCACCGCAGTTTTTCTCTCTAACCAAGAGTTTCTGCGTAACCAAAATATTTGTGTTATGGAGTGAAATGTGTATGAATGTTACTTCTATAATTATGTGTTAGCTTTATATTATGAGATCAGCAGTTTACAGTTTATGTTTATTAGTAAGATTGTTTTTGGAGAAAAGTTTTGAAGTACTAATTCACCCCTCCCCTCTCAGTACATTAGCTTTCATTGTTGGACCTAACAACACCAACTATAAATTACAATAGTGAATGTTCATAGAACAATTGAAACAACTGGCAAATACTTCACAACAATATTCACTTCTCATTCTTCTAATCTATAACTGAGGATGAAGCATAAATCTCAAATAGTCAAACTTTTTCAATGAGACAAGATATTGTGTTTTCACATAACACATAGTCACAGTAACACATCGAATGAATGATCATTAATATATATACATTGCATTATTTTATTTTCATCTTCAAGTCGTCCCAGGATTATTTCTTAATACAAAGCAATATGAAATGTGTAGTCATCTTAACCCCAAATCAAATATCGTAACCCTAGAAATGGATTCATTTTATGTGCTTCATACCAGAATCTCTACTAGTCCCTTTTGAACACATCATAGGATTGAGAGGGGGGTTAATTAGTCTAGACCTCAAAATTGCTTAATCTTTGATCTTCAAACTTTAAACCATAACCATATAATCACAACAATATTGAATCATGAAAGCATAAAGTGAAACAAACACATCATGAACACCAATTTTATGTGGAGAACCCAAGCATGGAAAAACCACGGTGAGAATCAAACTCACAATGTGAATATAATTTATTACAATTATATTGCACCTCCAGAACTCAATAATCTTGAGAGGACTTGCAGAACTAAGGCATACAACTTTAGGGCAAGATACAAATGACTTGCAGAGCTGAAACATACTGTCTCAAGGCAAGATACAAAAAGCTACCAAGAGACTCATTGTCTTCTAGCAAAGAAAGAAATAGCTGAATTAAAGGAAACAAGATCTCCTAGTCATGAAATTATCCTTGAACCATTGTCTCAATTGAGTGACATCATGGCTAACATATATAACTTCAAACTCTATCTCAAAAACTTTGTCATACCAAAGATATTACCGTCAAATCTCTTCACAACTAACCTTCACACAACCTCAATATCAAATTTGCTTGGAAACCACCAATATATATTGCTTGTCAATTCATGCTCCTTCCATGTCTTCACTCATACATCCACACTCCTTTATGTACAATATTAATTATTAAAACCCTTAACTAGGTTGGTCATAGATAGAATGGACAATGTCACATAAAGTTTTCCACCCAAACCAATAAAAACCATTCCATCCCACTCCAAGAGATAAAGAGGACTCTAGAATATCATTTTACACATCTCTTTTCAATGATTCGAATGAATCGTACAGGCATGTTATCTATTCAACCGAAGAACAAATCTGCAATGTAGATCTATTGATGCAAGAGCATCCCCGGTTCTTGGCAATCTTGCATCAACCAAAAAATATTTCTTTCTGTTTTATTTTCTGTTTGCAGTTTCAACATCTCTTTCTGTATTTCCCAAATTTGGCTCATCGGAACCTATGGAGTTGGATTTTTCTTGAAGAATTGATCATCTTACTTATTCCCAAACTGTGGAGCATTTGGATCATTTTCCGACACGTTATCACTATAGGTTTCTGAGACAGTTTTCTATTACCGATTGCTTGGACCTATTTGCATTGGTGATCTACTGGATCCTTTCTGTAGCTTGTGGAGCCCTAAGCGTTAATTCCATTTTTCCTTGGCATGTGGCCTACCTTCCCTTTGATTCTCACTTCTTCCTTTGGATTTTTTGGAGGAATTTCTTTGTCGGAGGCCGACCTTGTTGTTTTTACATGTTAGGTCTTGTTCTTCGGGTTTTGATCCCTTTCTGGGTCGACCAGATCCCCTTGAATCATATAAATAATTGTAATAGAGAATTATAATGTATCTAAGGAGTTATATTGAACATAGAAGCAAAATCTTAAGTTTGAGGTCCCGGTTGTGACCTGTTCTATATTTTGAGCATGTTTTAGCAGGCCCGTGAGCCGATTACTATAACTCGGTTGTTACCAGTTGGTTGTAACCAGTTTTCATTATATAATTCAATCCGTTATGTATTACCTCTATTATTTCCTTGAATTTTCATTATGTTTACTATTGTTGACCAGTCCAGAGTGGTCTCTTTGAGGTCCCTCCTAGTCGGTGACTACACCAAGTGGTATCAAAGCGATTTCATTCTAGAGATTGCGTTGTCCTAATAATTTTTTTTGTGGGTGGCGGATTGTGGATACGACCTACAATTGTAGAGGACTAGCTTGTAGAGGAAATAGGAATTGTCAAGCGCATGGAAATACAAACCTTGTTGTGATGGAAATGTTGCGGAGAATTGCAGCCTATTTGGAAGCCATTAAGATAGCACAGAGAAGAGGCCGACATATTGAATATGTAAGTGAAGATGAAGGAGAAGAAGCCTCGATAGAACAAGTAAATCCATTGGTGATCGATCTGGATGAAGATTGGTTTTTGAGAGTTTTGAGTAGGGAGAATACTAAACCACATTTTACCCCACTGGAATATCATGGGAAGTTGGATTCAGATGAATTGATGGATTGGATCTTGGAGATAGAGAAATATTTTGATTTTGAGAACACCATAGAGGAAAGAAAGGTGAAATATGCTTGTACCCGGTTGAAAGGTCATGCATCTCTTTGGTGGGAACATTTGTAAGTTGATAGATAGAGGAGAGGTAAATATAAGATCAAAACATGGGATCAAATAGTTGCGAAGTTAAAATCAAAGTTTATGCTAGATGATTATCAAGTGAATCTGTTTCAAAAGTTGTAGAATTTGAAGTAGAAGGAATCTAGTGCGAAGGAGTATACTGAAGCATTCTACAAGTTGAATATCAGATCCGAACATGTTGATGATGAAGTTGAACAAGTTTCCAGACATTTGAATGGACTGAGGATGTCTATACAAGACAAAATCAGTTTGATCAAGTTGCAGAGTGTTAAAGAAGCTTACTAGTATGCCCTGAAAGCAAAAGAGAAGATGAACAAAAGACATGAGAAGAGACAAAGAGGTAGAGGTGGAAGGTTTACTGGAGGAAGAGGTACCTGTACAAATCAGAATAAGGATAAGGAAGTAAGCAAGGATGGTAGTTCATACTAGAAGGATGATAGAAATTCCTACCAAAGAAAATAACCTGATGGTTATCAGAATGATAATTTTGGAAAAGATGAGAGAAGACAAGATAAGAGAGTGTTTAGAGGCACTTGATTTAACTGTGGAGGAGAAGGACATCATTCTTTTGAGTGTAAAAAGACTAAGATTACTGGGAGAACAACATTGTTGGAAGAAATATTCACTGGATCAACTAAAAAACCGGAAGATGGAGAACTGTTGATGATGTAGAGATTTTTGTGTCATACCGAAGAAGATGAGGAGCCCTTGCAGAAGAGGAATTTGTTCAAGACTAGATGTAAGGTATTCGATAAGTGTTATAAAGTTATTATTGATAGTGGTAGTTCAAATAATCTTGTTTTAGGAGAGATGGTGACTAAGTTGAATTTGGAAAGATTGAAACACCCTAAGCCTTATCAGATAGCATGGATTCAAGATGAACGTAAGTTGTTAGTAAGTGAGAAATATTTGGTAAAATTAAAAAATGGGAATTATCATGATGAAGTCTTGTGTGATATTATGCCAATGGATATTTGTCACCTTTTTTTGGGTAGACCTTGCAATTTGATAGACAGACAATACATGATGGGAGGAAGAACATATACACTATTGTGGCAAATAGGATGAAGCAAATCTTGTTACCCTTGGAGGAGCCTTTGAAGAGTGAAGTTTGTACGAATGTTAGGATCTATTTGGTGGATGGAAGGAAATTCTTGGATGGAATGGGACATGAGAATTTATGTTTTGCCTTGGTTCCTAAGAAGACTAAGAACCCAAAACATGAAGAAGAACAATTGAAAGAGATAGAGGAGTTGTTGACAGAACATGAAGAAATCATTTATAAGAATGTGTCTGATGGATTACCACAGGTAAGAAGTATTAGTCATTGTATGGACCTTGTTGGCAAACTCCCACCATGGTTTTTCCCTATCTGGGTTTCCATGTCAAAAACTCATGGTGTTCATGTGTGGAATTTTTTCCATGTGATGTTCTTGTTTATGTTTCATTTCATGCATTATTTCTAAGACACTGGTTATGATGTTTTATCAAAAGTTTATCAGAGGTTATTAGTGCTGATAAGAATTGGTAGAGAAAGTATTTGATCCGATTAATAAGGTTAATGAGTTGGTAAATGATCAAGTTTATATGATTGATTTGGTGGTGAAAGTATTGATTGATGTGGTAAATGATTTGATTAATGTGTTAAGAAAATCTGATAAAGAGATTGTTATATCTAATTAAAGAAGTTGGGATATTTGTTAAATAGTTTCATATTTGATATAAGTTTGATTTTTGGTTTAAAGTTTTAATTGATCTTCATATTGATTCACCCCCCCCCCCCTTCTCATTATTATCTAGATCCTCATTGTATTAACAATTGGTATCAAAGCTTTGGTCCTTTGAGTCCAAAAATCCTAACCGCTTGAGGGAAATATTCTTAGGAAGTCAAGATGATGAAGAAAGAGGGTCCCAAGTTCAACAAGGATAACTACAAGATCTAGAAAGGCAGAATGAAGATCTACATCAAAGGTCTTGGTGCATAATATTGGAAGTAATTTGAAACAACATATGTTACTCCTACTACTACTCCCTTGACACCGGATGAACTTAGAGAGTAGCAAGATAACATGCAAGCCCTCAAAGCTATTGTAAGTACTTTATCTAATTCAAAATATATTGATGTTCAAGGATTGAAAACTGTAGGTGAGGTTTGGGAAAAGTTAGAGACAATCTATGGAGGAGATGAGCATGTTCAAAGATCCTAAGAGAAAAGATTGAGAGGAAATTTCGATGACATGAGAATGCTTGAAGGATAAAATATTGCACAGTATGGTCAGAGAATCAAAGAAGTTTTTGGCAGCATAAATAGTGCAAGAGGCAAAATAGAAGATGATGCAATAGTAAGTAAAATGCTTAGAACTCTTCAACCTTGGTATGCTATAATAGTAGCGGAAATCTAAGAACTTAGATCCATTTCAAAGGATAAGGTAACTATTGATTCATTGATTGGTAAGCTTACAACTTTTGAGTTAAATATTTTTGACAATAGTGTGACAAAATCTACTAAATCTGCCTTTAAAGCTTTTGTTACCGGTTCATTTGCTAGAAAAGGAAAATATATATGTCAAAATCATAAGTGCGGGAAAAGTCATGGAAGTAATCGAGGAAATTACGACAATGAAGATCAAGTGATGGAACTTGAGGCACTATTAGGAAAGAGCTTTCCAAGAGGCACTGGTAAGTATAAAGGAAAGATACCTTTATAGTGTTTCTCTTGTAGTAAAATTGGTCATATTGCTGCTAACTACCCTAACACTGATAAGAAAGAGAAGTTTAGAAGATTCAAAGGAAAGTGAAAGAAACATTGTTATTGTTACAAGCTAGGGTTGTCATTGCACCAAAAGATCAACCTATCAATGCCCGATACAACAACTATACTTATAGAATCCACAGGAGGCTGCTAAACCATGTCGCGAATCCATGCGAGGGACACTGGCCCACTGCCAACAATCCCCCTCCCAGCGTCACTCACCGTGGCCTACGTGATTTGAACCTATGACCAAGCTCTGATACCAATTGTTATGATTACCAAAGATACTGAGAGGTGGGGGTGAATCGGTATCTAACCGGTATATGAAATTACTTGACTTAAAACATGAAAAGCATATTAAAACTGTGTACCGGTAAACCAGAAATAATGCAGTAAGCAAGAACAATAACAACAACATGAGAAGCACACCATAACATAGTATTTTAATGAGGAAACCTGGTGTGGGAAAAACCTCGGTGGGATTTGCGACCCACAATATTTACTTACTGGCCAATAAGGGAATATTACTTTTACAATAGGGGCCTGCACATGCAGGAAGGCCAAGTGCCTAGAGTTCACTGCTCAATTACAAAAGAAGTCACACTGAATTACAAAATGGATTATACTAATCCAATGTCTTGTACTACTTCAGATTAGCATCTGTTGTGCTAGATCCAGTACCGGTTTAAGCTTTGCTACATACATAAACCCTTAACCAATAATTCACATATTAGATCTACATAATTTCGCATCCTATCTCATCTTTTTTCTCTCTATAAAATGATCTACAATGATCTCATACATATATGAGTCATATTACAATCCGCCATGTTGTCTTACAAAATATTTTACAATTAATTACAAAACATAAATACACAAAATTCTTGTTGGCCAGGGTGTCGGTGTTCTGTGTGTCGATGTAGAGTCTGTCGGTGCCGGTGCCTGTCGGTATCATATGATTGCAAGGTTACCATCAATGACAATACCTTCAATCACCTACAATTTCTCATTGGAGTGTGCATTTGCCAACAATCTCCCCCTTTTGGGATTGCTGGCAACACTCATGAGAAAAATTTCAAGAATGTATCCAAAATTGAAGTCCAAAAATCTTTCTAAAAACTGTGCCAAAAATTTTACCAGATGTGTGCTCCCCCAGAGCAAATGTTCTCTACTTCTGGATTTTTCTCATTGCACTACTCCCCCTTTGACATTAATGACAAAGGTTGTCATTCGCTATCAGTGGAGTCCTTCTTGGATTCTTGAAACAAGTGAGTTACAATATGAAAGATATCTATCAAAATTAAATTTATGTCATTACTGAATGTTTTGCAGTCTTTTATTGCCTCTTGTGTTCTCTGCACTATACCGGTGAGTATGTGAATTTTCTCTTCCGGTGTCTTCATTCCGAGAACCAGAGCCTCAGATATTTCTTTTCTCAAAGAAATAAGGTATTCTAGTCTTGGACTAAGTCTGCATTTCAAGTCCTTTGCTTTATCCTTTATTCCTTGTTTGTCATTCTCTAGTTTCTTGATTTTCTCTTCTTGCTCTGCAATCTTCTTTTCTAACTCCAAAAATGAATCCGATGCACCTATCATATTGTCAGCAATATTGTTTATCTTCTCTTGTGCTTTGTTGATCTCCTTGTCAAGATCCTCTATTAAGACATTCATTTTACAAATGTCCCTATACAATTTCTTGAAGTCATAAATTATTTCTCCAAGTTTTGGTAAAAGGGTATCCATTTCTTCCTTTTTCTTCTTTACAATATCCTCAAAGAATTTCTCTTTTTCTTTTATCATTCTTTCCTTAAATGTATCCTCATTTATTTGATCAATAGTCAATAGGTTTCCAGTGATGAACTTAGACAATGTGTCTAGTTGACCTAAAGAATCCTTATTATCAATAGTGCACTTTGGTGCTATCAATTTAAGAATTGGTATTGTATCATCAATAGCCTTATAGGCTTGTGCATTGCATTCTGTGATCTTTATTGAATCTGACAGGACCTTTGTTACATTAGTAGGTCTGAATTCTGCCATAGAAGTACTAGATGTTTGTCCAACAGTCTTCACAATAGCCATGCTACCGGTTGTGGTAATTGCCTTGCTTGATTCGACCTCTGGTAGGTCAGTCTGTGTTTGCATTTCCATAAGAAGGGGTTTGGGCTTTTCAGTTTGTGCCAGTGGCACTGTTTCTGTCTGAACTTGAGCCTCAACCTGTACATGTTCTGTTTTCTCCAATTTTGTCTCAGAAGGATTCTCTGAGGTTTCAACTGTCGGTTTCTCAGATGTAATCTCAGTTTGTACCTCTGAACTTTTCTTTGCCGGTTCTTCAGTTGGTTTATCTGTTGTATATATCAGTTTCTCAGTGGTATCCTTTGTCGGTTGCTCTGCTTGTATAGGTTTTTCTATGTTTATCTCAACCTCTACAGCCGGTAACTTAGTAGTCACATTTTTCTCCTTATCCTCAGTGGTTTCTCTTTCAACCACAACATTAACTTCCTATGTGTCTACATTTACCGTATACAAAATTTTTGATTCAGGATTTGTATCCTCTACTGGAGTCTCCATACTCTCTATGGTCGGTTGATTTTCAGTAGTGTCTACTGGTGGAGTATTTGAAGGAGGTGGGGGCACATTGTTAGTTATTTTTAGGCTTGGTGGTCCACCTACCTTACCTTTTCCCTTATCTCTATCCTTTTGATATACTTTGATAGTCTTTGGCCTAAGTAATTCTTCTTGTTTTTCCTTTTCCACAAAGAATATATCCCATGCATCTATTGTTTCCCCAGAAACTTCCTTTCCTCTACCTGCCATCAGTGATACATGCTGGTGAGTAGTGGAAAATACTATCTGGTTTGCTTCACTGATTAGTTTGTCTATTTCATTAGTTGAGTTGACTGGATGTACATAAAGTAATTTTTCAATCTTCATTTTCTTGTCCACCTCAACAATGGCTAACCTTCTAGCTTCAAATCTCCTATACAGATCATTTGGAATTTCATCGACAACTTACATTAATAATTTCTTGTATATATCTAAGTGTAAAATTACACTGTTCTCTATGCTTTCCTTGTCATCTGTTGATAGTGTGTTGTATATTTTGTTGATGCTCTTCAGCTTACCATCCTCTGTGATTTCACTAAGAAGTTTGTTTGTTGGGGCAATATCTTGTTTTGTCTTCTTCTTCTTAGGAGTCATTTTCTTTGTCGGAGGCCTTATTGCCTGTTGTTTTTCTGTTGTCCTTTTTGGTGTAGGAGAAGGTGTCGGTGAAGGTTTTCTTTTCCTTTCAACCCTTTTAAATACAATAGGTATATCACTTTCAGAAGAAGTTCCAACCGATGAAAGATGAGTTTCCAGTTGAAGTGCTTCCAACTCACTTTTAGTTATACCAGTTTGTTTTAACACATCTTCCTTAATTGCCTTCGCCTGCCTGGATCCTTTCCTTACCTTTGCTTCAACTCTCTTAACCCTTTTCCTTGATTGAAATGTGCTTTGAATTGTTTCTGCACTACCAAACACTTTCTCTTTCGGTTCCTTTGGAGCTTCAAGGATGGCTTTTGCATAAGTTTCTATGATGTTGTCATCTGTTTCATAGCCCATTTCAGTTACCTAGATAGTTCTAGGGATAACTGCCTCCATCCAAATTTCATCTTTCTTGATCACAAAACAAATTTCATTTTGATATTTATCTATAATAGCTTGTGATAGTCTTACTCTAGTTTTCATTCGAGCCTTCAGTGCTTAAAAGTGTTCATTTAGGTTTTTCTCCCGGTTCTCTCCCATATTGTTCAATAGATTTGATAGTTGTTTTCCTACCAGTATGTCAAAGCCAAAATCTCTAACACCAATACCGGGTACTTGTTTGGTTATGTACAGCATCAGACAAACAAGTAAGTTTCCAAATCGGAATGTGCCTTTCTTATCTCTTTTAATCTCTGCTAGATTGTCTATCAACTCATCTTTAAGCCATTCACATATTCTTGCATTATCATTGACCATATCATAGGCAATTTTGATACATAGGCTAGAAACTTAGTTTAACCTATTTGCATGTGTAGTCTTATAACCTAAGATCATACTGATAAATCTGATATTTATATCCTTTTCATCGTTTACCCTTAGAGACCTCTTATCAAATGTTGCATCGTTTAGTTTTATCACTGTGTCATTTGAGACCTTCTTTGTTTTGCCAAGTCTATTACCAGTGGAGGGTAACCCTGTTACAACTTTTACTGCTTCTTTTGTGATTTTATGAATTGAGTCTAACTAGAAAAATCCACCATGTACTCTGCTTAACACAATCCTTATGATATCCTTGGGAAAATCTGGGACACTAAGGATTTCAGTAAAACCTAGGGTTTCTACTATCTTATGTTCAGGTTTGACATTTCTAGATTCATCACAAATCACAGTCCTATACATATTCTTAATCTCATCATCACCTAGTTCCTCAATATGACAATGTATATACATCCTAGGGTCTTCAGCATATACTACTCCTTTAGGGATTTGAGAAAATGCACCTATGCTATCATCTTTCTTTGCAATTTTGGGGACAAGCTGGAATATGGGTCTAGGGTGCTTAACAACTTCAACAACAGTAGGGTTTGCAATAAATTCAGGAGTGGATGAAGATGCCATAGCTATAAATACCTCAATCTACCTTAAGGATGAATGATTTGATGGATTACTTTACTTATTCGCTTGAAATGCCTTCACTCGGGAATTTTCGCGCTCTCAAAGATTTGAATGCTTGGTGAATGAAAAAGGAGCCAAAACACTTGCTTTATAATGTTATTTTCTCCAACTACCACATTTAATACTTGCCAGTTAAGTCACAACTTAACTCATCTTCCGGTATAGAAGTAATTTCAACTTCTCACCATCAACCGAGGGAATAATAGCATGTTTTTCATTTTGTTGCTAAACCCCCAAAAGAATTTTCTTCAGTTAGATGAAGAGTCTCCTACCGGTGGAGTGTTACTCTATTCTATAGGTAGAGGAGTATTCTCATCAATATTCTGATCTGACTTTTTGATCCATTGTTTTGAGAATTCTTGCTTTACCTCTTCAACCTTTTCTTTACCTTTCAAACTAGGACCTTTGTTATTTGCCGGTGAGGACTTGCTTCTACAAAATTTAGCAATATGTCCAATCTTGTTACAGGCATAACAAGTCACATTGTTCTTCTGAATAGATTTCCCATATCCTATGCCGGTATGTGTTTTGCATTGATTAGATAAGTGTCCAAATCTTCCACAAACATAACATCTTACATTCATTCTGCAATTTTCTGAATTATGACCAACTTTGTTGCATTTAGAACATTGACAGGTGGGTGTGTTAGTGTTTTGATAGTTTCTAGATCTAAACTAATTTTCTCTGTAACCATACTTGTTACAGTTAAAGCATTTTCCATTAAATTTGTAAGTAGTAGGTTGCCTTACCGGTTTGCTGTGATCATGATTGTTTGTAGTACCGAAGCTTTCACCAATTTCAAAGCCAAGGCCATTTGTAGCACCATTAGGTTTCTAATTCTTCAGCATGTCATCAAGTTCCTCCAAAATTTTCTTTAATTTCTCCTTGTGTTGATTTGTAGTAGTCAATTAATTTTCCAAGAAGTCCTTTTATCTCATGAGTTCAGTTTTATCATGCTCTAAGTGAATTAGATCTGTCTTTAGCATATCATTCTCATGACTGAGTTTGAGATTTTCATTAGCAGCATCATTCAGTCTTCTAGTCAAGTCATCTTCATTTTTCTTTCTATCTTCAATTTCTTTACAAAATCTCATGGTAATATCCTGCATCTCATTCTTTGTTATACTACTTTCTTGTCTTAGCTTGTTTACTAGATCATTAAGAGTTTCCTTTTCATGATTCTCATTCTGCATCTTTTCACAAAGTTCTCTTCTCTTGTTCCTTGCAATAGTAAGATTTCCTTGAAGTACTTGAATAATATCATGAGCAACCTTCAGATCATCTTCAAGTTTGATATTCTTCAACTTTTCTGCATCATAGTCTGAAAGAGTTGTTTCCAATTGTTTTCTCAAGTTTTCCATCTCTACCGGTGTCAAGATCTTCCTCAAGCTATTAGGCTTTTGAAAATAGAGGATCAGGCTCTGATACCAATTGTTACAAGATAGGGTTGTCGTTGCACCAAAAGATCAACCTGTCAATGCTCGATACAACCACTAGACTTATAGAATCCATAGGAGGCTGTTAAACCATGTCGCGAATCTACATGAGGGACACTGGCCCAATGCGAACAGTTATGTTGTAGTAGATGAATGTGATGAATAATGATGAATAATAAATACCCAACGGATACTAAGAGGGGGGGTGAATCAGTATGGACAAAAACTTCTTGAACAACTTAAACTGCAAAGACTGTACTAACCGGTAAACAATATCACCAGTCTAAATTAAGGCACTACCGGTAAAACACAGTATGATTGTAAAAAACATAAACTGGTAACATCTAGATCTTCTCAAAACCTAATATCTCATCTCAACTTCACCCATATGCTTAAGCAAGTAATACATCAGAAATACAATGACCATTGGATCAGCTTGCATTACTGCTTAACAGAAAACACTAAAACATCACATGAAAAAGAATCACACATAACACAGTAATTTTTCACGTGGAAACCCAACTGGGAAAAACCACAGTGGGGATGAATACCCACAAGTTGTTCTTGAACTCTTCTGAAGTTCTCTCTGTTAGGAGCCTAGTTCGGTTAAAGACTTTACAACAGGTTCTGTTAGGAACTGATCCTGCAAGGAATCACCCAGTTAAGGGATGGCTAAAAACCTGGTTAGAGGTTAAAACCCTGTTAAAGGTTACCTCGCAAGAGGACTTGAAGAACTCAATGATTTTGAGTCACCCTGTTAAAGGATTTACAAAATCCTGTTAAAGCTACCCGGTTAAGGGATTTTCCATCTACTGAAATGGTTAGAAGTCAACAGGTAATACACTGATCTGATAATAGCACTTAATGCCAAGGCAAATCCACTTCAATTCCTTTACATCCGCAATCACACTCTGCAGATCTCTACTCACTTCTCTAGTTTGGAAAAAATCACCTCACATATAATCATTTGCCAACAACTTCAAATGAAAATCATCATCGACCTTATATACAACAATTAGGTCGGTGGCCAAAACCTAAAACCCTAAGCATCTAGGTTAACAATACAATCGGTCCAATCCTGGTCGTTTAAACACATTACAAATGGTAAAAAAATATTGAACAAATCTCAAGATGATCTCCATCATCCGTTCTTCACCGCTTTAGGAAGTTGATAACCCATCATGCCCTCTCCACCGTTAACTAAGATTTTGCACATTCTCGAGGTAAATAGAGTCAATCTTCTTCATGCAAGATCCTCAAGGAGATTATTCACTTGCACAAGGCTGACGTGGAAACATGATCTAATCTTCATTTCAATGCTAACTCATCACAGGATGTCTTTGGTCGAGTCACACAGACTTGGAATGCATCAACCGGAAACCATGAAGATGGGACTACCAATCGGTAGTCATATCAAATGAAACCCCAATACAAACTTTTCATATACCGGTTCACACTCCAACATACCGGTTCACTTTTTGTATATACCGGTTCATACCATCATACCGGTTCACTTGCCAGTTTGCTTACTTCAATATACCAGTTCATACTTTGACATATTGACATCAATGACAACATACACTATCATCATGTCATCAAACTTTGCACGTATGCCAACAAAATGTGTGACTGATGAGGAGTCTGAAGATGAAGATGACAATGAAGAAATTGTGTTTATAGCCATGAAAGAGGAACTGTATGATGAAAAGGGACTAGTATCTCTGTTAGATAGATCAAATAACCAAAGGACGACTAAGAGGGGGGATGAATCAGTTGTCACCAGATTAAAGAACTTTAAGCATTCAAAACCTTATTACCAAAACACATAAAATTAATACTGGAATGCATAGAACAAATAATAGAATAATTGATATAATATTAAACATAAATATAAATCATTGAATAGTTACCATCCATCCAGAACACATGACACCAAGATTTGTACAAAGAAAACTCGGTAAAGGGAAAAACCACGGTGGGAAGCCTACCCACAATCAGATAATACTTCTGCAAAAAGTATGTGATGACAATATGAGGGGCCTGCACATGTACGGAGGCCAACAACCTAGAGCACACTGCTCATCACAAAAAGAAGCCTCACTGACTACAAAATAAACCTATACTACAATCTGGAAGAAGAATGAACTGCAAAGATAGAATCTCCTATGCCTGAGTACAGTTTCAGTTAAGCTCAATACTGGAGGCCTTAAACCTCTTCCACAAACCCAATTCAATCACCTAAGATTCGCCAAAACCTCTACATATGATTATACTATTATTCACATAGGTAATTGCATAACCATCCCATATGCCCATTACCATTACCATGATCTACAAAGATATCTTACATCATATTTATACCAACCCAAGACCTAAACAATTAGGTTGGCCACCTAACAGATAATACAATAAATTCATAACATAAACCCACAATGCAATGATCAACCAAGTTGGCTTAGGCCAAGAACAATGTAAACCAATCATTAAATCCCACCACTAACGCATCAGGAACATCATCCAACACGTTACATAAACTAGTCCATAACCTAGATAACACCGGACCAAAAATAGGTCACCATAAACCAAATTTAGCACCACCAATCAATTGGAACATAAATATGATAACCATCATCATCCTGAGAACCATCTAGAAGTCACACCAACACCACTTATTGTGTACATCAAAAGATCTTCAACAAAGCCTTGTCGGTAAAACCTTTACCAATGGCCAAAAGGCTTACTAGAACAAATGATAGTATCTAAGTCATCAAATCTCAAACCAACTGATCGTGATATACATCTAAATAGCATGAGTGACAAATCCAAATCAATTCCACAAACTAAAGCATATCAGAGCATACCAGATCAATATCATAATCCAATCACTCTTCCAGAATCAACCAGAAAACGATAAACAACCAAAACAATTGGTGTTGCCATCAATGACAAAACATCAATGCAACACATAATCAATTCCTCCAAATTTCCAATAATCTCCCCCTTTGGCATTGATGGTAACACTAGATGTTAAAAACATCAAAGTGCCAAGAAATGCCAAACAAGTTTACAACGGAAGACAACCAACAATCTCCCACAAAGTGATATAGAAATGAAGCTTTGAACAAAACTCCCCTAATGAATATATCTCTCCCCCTTTGACATCAATGCCAGAGAGCTGACATAAATATCAAAGAAAAGTCATAAATCCTCTAACTCTTACAGCTGACTACTCCCCCTGAGTAGTAGCACCACCACATAAATTCAGAATGAGAAATAGCTCCGATAATGCATATCGAACTGATGCCAATCAGCATCACTCATGTCTCTATCGGAGGGGCAGAAACCCCCAATCTGTCTCTAAAGTACTCAAATGATTCTTTAGGCAAAGGTTTAGTGAATATGTCTGCAATCTTCTCTTTAGTTTTCACATAAACTAGTCTAACTTCATTTGCTTCCACCTTCTCCTTCAAAAAGTTATACTTTATAGATATGTGCTTTGTCTTAGAATGAAATACCAGATTCTTTGATATATCAATAGCAGCAGAGTTATCACAGTGAATAACTATCGATTCATTACAATCCACCTTTATATTCTTCAACATTTGATTCATCCATAGAACTTATGCACAATTAGTAGTAGCAACAACATACTCAGCTTTAGTAGTAGATAAAGAAGTACATGACTCTTTTTTGTTGATCCATGAAACAAGCTTATTTCTAAGAAAGAAAGCTCCACTGGATGTGCTCTTTTGGTCATCAACATCTCTAGCCCAATCTGCCTCTGTATATGCACATAATATAAAGCCATCATTTTTAGGATACCACAAACCATATTTAGTTGTTCCCTGCAAATACCTAAAAATCATTTTCATCGCACTCTCATGATTTTCTCTAGGATCACTCTGATATCTTGATACAATACAAACTGCATTCATTATATCCAGACTAGTCTGAATCAGATATAACAAACCTCTAATCATAGACTTGTACTTTGTAGGACTTACCGATGCAAAAGTATCTTTCTTTGTCAATTTCTCACTGGTAACCATAGGTGTACTAATCGGTTTAGAATTTTCCATACCAAATCCCTAGCATACTTAGTTTGATAGATGAAAATACAATTATCAGTCTGAGTAATCTGCAAACCCAAGAAAAATTGCATCTCCCCAATCATAGACATCTCAAATTCAATCTTCATAATGCTAGAGAATTCCATACACAACTTATCTTCACCTCCAAAAATGATATCATCAATAAAGACTTCAATAATCAATATGTCATCGTCAGTAATCTTATAATATAAATTACTGTTAGCATTACCTTTAATGAAATCAAGCTTCACAAGATATTTATCCAGTCTTGCACACCAAGCTCTAGGGGCTTGTTTCAATCCATATAAAGCCTTCTTTAACTTGAAAACCATGTTTTTATCATCTGAAAGTGAAAATACATCAGGTTGCTCAATATAAACTTCCTCTTCAAGATCTCCATTTAGAAATGCACACTTGACATCCATCTGATAAACCTTGTCATTCTTATGTGCTGCATAAGCAAGAAATAATCTCATAGCTTCAATCCTAGCTACCAGTGCAAAGGTTTCATCATAATCAATTCCTTCCTTCTGAGAATATCCTTTACAAATCAATATAGCTTTATTCCTCACAACTTTTCCATCTTCATTCAACTTATTCCTAAAAACCCATTTAGTTTCAATAACATTCTTATTTGTAGGCCGGGGAACTAAAGTCCATGTGTTATTCTTTTTAATCTGATCTAATTTTTCTTTCATATATTTCATCCAACATTCATCTTTATAAGCTTCAATTACTGATGTCAGTTCAACTTGAGAAATTAAACATACCTCATCAGCTGCTAACCTTCTTCTTGTCATCACTCCTTTGTTCTTGTCTCCAATGATCTAATCTTCTAAATGACTCAACCTTACATACCTAGGAATCTTCTGATTTTGTGTACCTCTACCTTGATCTTTAGTTACTATTGAATTTTTGGATATGTCGGAGTAACTAGTTCAACATTTTGTTCTGATGTAGGTGCTACCAGTTCAGATATGATCATTTCCACTGCCGGTTCTCTCTCATATGTTCTGATTTGACTTTTGTTCTACTCATCCACCTTGACATTAGTGCTCTCCACAATTCTCTCCAATATTTTGTTATAACATCTATATGCTTTGCTTTCATTAGAATAACTAAGATATATTCCTTCATCACATCTAGGTTCAAACTTTCTAATGGAATCATCTATTTTGATATAGAATTTATTACAAAAGATTCTAAAATACTTAATTGTCAGTGTATGACCAAACCATAACTCATAAGGTGTCTTATCGGTATCTCCTTTGATATTAACTTTGTTGAATGTGTATACCACTATGCTTACAACTTCTCTCCAATAGAAATGAGGTAGATCAGATTCCATCATCATATTTCTAGCTGCATCTAAGATACTTACGTTCTTCCCTTCAACAAATCCATTCTGTTGAGGTGTCTGTGGTGCAGACAAATATCTCCTTATCCCATTCTTCTCATGATAGCTGTTAAATTCACCGGATGTGAATTCTCCACCCTGATTTGAGCTTAAGCATTTAATATTCAATCCTTTCTCTATATCATCTTTATCTTTAAAGATTTTAGACTTTTCAAATGCTTAAGACTTCTCCCTTAGAAACGTAACCCACATCATTCTTGAATAGTCATCAATTATTAGCATGAAATATCTATCACCCTAAAAACTTTTGATTCTAGTAGGACCACACAAATTAGAATTAATAAGATCAATAACATCATTAGATTTGTCTTGTATACTCTTAAAAGAAGTTCCGATTTGCTTTCCCATTTAACATTCCTTACATACCATATTATAGGGCTTTACAATCTTAGGTATATTTATAACTGATGGACTGGAAAAGCACTGAGAGTGGGGGGGTGAATCAGTGACACCAAATAAAACACTACTTCAAACACTAACCGGCAGATGAACTTAACCAAGCATTCAAACAAAATACATGCTATCCAAAATGATATAATGAAATCCACAAAAAGTAAAGCATCCACCATAACACAAGTGTTGTATACATGGAAAACCCAAATAGGTAAAAACCACGGTGAGACGAAACTCATAAGTTAACTATCTGTAGTAATAGATAACTAGCTGGTTAAGGTCTTACAAAGTGCTTTGCTAGGAGTGAATCTTGTTAGAGATCCCAAAGCTTGATTAGAAGCTTATACCCTGTTAAGAGTACTACCCTGTTAGGAGTAACCTTGTTGCAGGATTTGATAATCCAAACTAATGGATCACCTTGTTAGAGGATTTGTACAATGAAGCTTGTTAGAGCTTACCTAGTTAGGGGATTTGATTCTATTGTAATGATTAGAAAACAACAAGAATGGTTTGATATGTTCTCAGTAGCACAATACTTGCTAGATCAGATCCTTCTAAGTACATTTAACATTGCTCTTCATCTTAACACTTATTTCTCTTCAACAAAAGCTTTCACTCTTGACGTATATCAGTATTTGCATAATCTTCTCTTTCTCTATCAATTTCAAATGATTCACTAAGATGTCTTTAAATAGACATTCAAATCTTATGTCGGCCTAAGAAAATCAAAACACAATTTCCTAGGTGCAGTGTATCTAGACAAGTGAACAAAACTCATCAAAAAAATGACCGCCGAGAATTCGATGCTGGTAACTCATCACAAAAATTAGATACCGGTTAGAATAGTCAAAACCGGTTGGAACAAAACATGTAAACCGTTGTCCTGGAATCTTCTGCTTGATCTCCATTTTCATCTTCATATTCATTTTGGTACTGACTTAGTGTAGCCATGGGTTGTTTCTTAAGCACATACCGGTTTACACAAAGTACCGGTTAGAGATAGACCTTAAACATACTGGTTGACAGTGTAAACCAATTGAAGTTACACTAGTAGTCAATGTAATCATATTGTGTGTGAGAGTGTTTCATCAATGACAACAAGTGATGAATACATTACAATCATCATCAAGCCAACAATCTCCCCCTTTGGCATTGATGGCAACACTTAGAAAATTTTAGAGTAATACAATACCGCTAAGTGTGCATACAAAACAAATTTACACATATACTCATACTCCCCATTTAATTCAATACTCCCCCTTAATGCATGCATAAATACAAAATTTTCAAAAATACACATACATATTATTACTCTCCCTTTGACGACAATGCCAAAATGAAAAAGTAAAATATATACATATATATAGAAAATCTGTATTGAAGTGTTCAACATATATTAACAACTTAAAAAAAGTTCATGCATTGGCTAATCTCATAAAAATATCATTGAAGTGCTACTTCATCTGTGATAAAGCATTTTCCCATGATTCCAGTATGTTAGAAGTACACTCAAATATAGACATCAGCTGGGAATGGAATTCTTCCATTGAGTCTAGCATGCAGGTTTCAGGAGTAGAAAGAATAGCTTCTACATTGGAGTAGGCTCTCTAAAGAATGTCGACCTATGAGGTGAGCAGACTCTTGAGCCCTTTTAGAGATCAAAGTCTCTTAGCCTTCTCATTATCATTCCTGACAAATCTATCATGCAAATCATCTACAGACTGGTTAAAGGCTTGAATGGAGTCCTGGAGTGGGGCATGTGCCTTGCATATCCTTTCCATTTCTTGCTCATTTTCAACTTGACTCTTAGAAATGTCAGAATAAAAGAAAGAAATATTGGAGGTAGAGGCAAGATACTTTCCTCCAGATTCAATAGCTTTTCTCAACAGAGTTCCATTATGAGATAGAGCCATTTTTCCACTTTCAATGTTCTTTGCCAATTTATCTCCATATTTCTTCTTATGGCTCTTCTCAGCAGACATTTCAGCAGCATCTTCAAGCGACTTGATTTGATCAGATGCATTTGCAACTAACTGACCAAGTTTGCTAATGGGTGTAGGAAGATGCACAACAACTATTTCTGGTAGTAAACCAGACAAAATTTCTATTGCATTCTGGATTGTCTCTGCTTCAATCCTTTTCTCTTTCAGTCTCTTCTTATGCACTCTAGATTGCATAACATTAACAATCTTCAACATTTCTGATGCGCTCAAAGTGTTCATATCAATGGGTCCTGAAATACTTAAAGAATCATCATCATCATCATCTTCAAGTATTTTCTGCTTCTCCAATTTAGGAGTTACACTTTTAATGATATCTCTCTCTGTGTTCTGCTCTGTTGTCTCTCCAGGTAACTGAGTGACAATTTTCTCAGTAGACTCCTTTTGAGTATTTTCAATGACCAGTGGAGATTGGGGTTTCTCCAATTGTTCTTTTGTTGGTTCATTGTCCACTTTTAGTTGAATATTCAGTTGATCAACTAATGTAACCTATACTTTAGTAATTGTAGGAGGCTCCATATCTGGTGCAGTGTTGTCTCCAGATAGGTCTACTGTATTCTGAACATCTTCATTAACAAGAATAATGAAATCATCCTTCTTCTTGATTGGATAGACTATGTCAGGTTGTACAATCTCCTCTTCATCCATTTCCAGTAGAGAAACTTCATTTGTAGTATTATCCTTATTGATAGAGTGGACGACTTCTTCCCTCTTTTTGATTACACAGGCTAGCTAATGTGTCTCAGACTCAATAACTATCCTTTTTGCATTAAGAAGCTTCAATCTTCTCATTTTAAAATCAAAATATACTTGGTAATGCTCAACTAAAGCACTAATTCCATTCAAGGATAAATTCGGAAAATATTGTACAAATATTTCATCAATAATTTTCTTTTCCAATTGAATAGCTTCCTCCTAAAAGAGTATTATAGAAAGAGATTGAACTATCCTTTTCCAAGTCATGCAGAAATCTATTGTAATGACCCAAATAAGTTATTACATGTTGAATGACTTGCTTCTGCTCATCTTCTATGAAAGAATCAAAATATTCTTTGACATTGTCAAACCTATTTCTTCCTAGTGTCTTCATTATTCTCTCAAAAATTGTGTTAGGTTTGTAGGTAGCTATATCAATAGGTGTAGTTGCCTTTGGCACTACCTTTAACTTCTTGGGTGTTCTGTCGGTTGCTTTTTCCTTCTTTGGTTCTTCTTCAGAATCTGTTCCCTCAGACTCTGGTTGCAAAATCAATTTTCGATTTCTCTTATTTGGTGCACTCTCCTTCTTTACATATACTTTAGGTGCTAGTTCCTTTTTGGTTAGGACACTTTGAGGCACCCTTGTGGTCTTTTTCATAGGAGAGTTTTCATCAGAATTTTTTTTCTTACCTTTCACATTAACTATAGGTACAGTACTGGTTTCTGTTGGTACAAATTGGACTGCCATAATGTCCAATTTTGCATGTTGTTTATCTTTAGGTGATGCTAACAGGGTATTAGCATAGCCAACCAATAAATCATGATTAACCTTATAGCTCATATCTTCCATCTCTTCCTTTCTAGGCTCAATTGCTTGCATCAAGCAAAAGTCAGTGGTAACAGTGAAGACTATGTCTTTTGCAAAGTGTTTTAACACATCTTCAGGTAACCTCATTCTCATGCTCATCTTTTTTTGAAATTCATTAAAATACTTATTCAAGGAAGCTGAAAAGTATTCTTCATAGCCTTAATGTTTTTCTTGATATGTGCATTGATCGGTAGGTCTTTTGACCACTCAATGTCTCCAATACTCAGTAGGAAGTTCTGGAAATAGAAAAATAACCCAGCTAATAGCTGACCATATTTGAACTTTTGCGTGTTGTCCTTCTTAATGGATTGCAAATTTTGAAATAATTGCACTTTGATGGCTTCACAGAGATCATAATCTGCATTATCAACAATCATTCTATGTGCTGTATGCATTGCTGCAGATGGAACACTATTAAGTCTACTGGAGTAAAATAATCAGTAGCCTATCACCATTGTCGCTAGTTTCACTGCAGGGTTTCTAATATTGTTGATAGAAAAAGCACGCTTATCAAATGTAGAACCGGTTAATTTGAAGATAGTATCTTTTGAAATACGTCTTAGCACATGAATTTCACTGGTTGAGAAATAACCAGTTACAACCTGAATATCTTCCTTGGCTATTGTGTGAGTCCTTTCTAAATACATGTTCTCTCTGTGGGCTCGACTCAAAATGATTCTAATGTGTTCCTCCTCAAAATTTTCAAGAAAGTAGGCAGCATTATGAAAACCTTTTTCAAAAACCCTAGTATATTTTGTTTCAAACTTTCCATTCTTATCATAGAGTGATTTCAACTGTGTATAAATGTGTAGAGTTCCTAAATCTTCTATCTTGCACTCTATATAACTGGACAAGTCACCTTTGACCACAACACCACTCTGGACTTGCGACAATGCATTATAAGACATAATTTAATTTTCCTTTAGAGCTTTGTTAGGCTCAACAGTGATCATCAACCTCTCTATAGACTTAGAAGTAGATGACATTCTAGATAAGCAAGTTTTGAAGTGGTATGCTCAAAGAAATACCTTGTTTCTCACAAGTCACTCCATTTCTCAGTTGAAATGCCCAGCTGCACACCAGTTTGCCTCTCTGCAACTTTCGATTCAACTTAGTTTTTTTAATCATTAAGCAATTCACCAATTGACAACAAGACAATCTTGTTCCGCTCTACAATCACTTCAAATTTATTTCTCGAAAGAGTTAGGGTAAAAATGATAAAGTAAAACTTTCTTTTATCCCTTTTACCAACTGCAATAAATGCCTACACTTTAGGTTACAAACCCTAATTTCACCGCTCAAATGAAATACCTGTTGATAGCACGTCAACAAAAAGTCACCAAAATTCATGATTCAAAAATTCTTTCCCGCTCATTTTACAAGGAGTCCGGAGATGTTTTACCATTAATCTCCCCTTAGCCATGTTAAAACAGGCTTAAGTCACCAGTGTTGGGTTCTATTCACTAGGTGAAGGAACAATTTCTTCTCTAGATGAGTCATCACCTTTCTTTTTCCAAATCTGATTAATATCTTCTCTGGTTTCCTCAACATCAACTTTCTGCTTGCCTTTATGTTCCTTGAAAGAGTTGACCGGTTTGCTATTTCTTGATCTACAAAATTTTGCTAAGTGCCCTAGTTTGTTGCAGTGGTAACAAACCATTCCAGATGATCTCCAAGGTCCTACATTTCCTCTTCCTATTCTTCTTCTGTAGTTCATAGCCACATGACCAAAGTTATTACAGAAGGTGCAAATAACATGTGTTACCTTTTCCATCTCGAATGGACTAAACTGGTTGCCATAGGATCTTTGCTAGTTCAGGTTTACCGGGTTATCAAAGTTCCTTATTTAGTTACCATTTGGTCTTGGATGCATGTGTGGTATAGGATTGTTTTCTCCATATCTACACTCAATATGTCTATGCCCATACATTCCACATGTGAAGCAATGACCTTCAAACTTTCTAGACACATACCTAGCATTAGTATTGTAATTTGCATTTCTGTTAGGTTTGTCTCTACAGACCTTTGCAGTATGACTAGGCTTATGGAAAACAAATAAGAAAGGTTTAAAAACCTTCTTACCGGTAGTCTTATTGACTTTAGGAGCAGTTTTGTTATTTGGATAGTTGCTCTTTATACTGGAGGATTCACCTTTTTTAGTTGTATGAAAACCAAGTCTAGAGATATCACCCTTAATTCTCTGTGATTGAATTTGTTCTTCCAGCATGGTAGAACTTTTGATGAACTTCTCCAATTTCTCATTGGTTTCAGTAAGCTTTTTGACAAGATCTTCATTATGCTTAGACAGGTTTTCTTTTAGAGACGATGCTAGCTCAAGATCTAGCTTTAGGTTCTCCTTTTCTTCTGTTTCAACAATCAAGTTCTCATGCATAGTGTCTTTTTCCCATTTGATCTTTATAATCTCTTTATCTCTTTCCTTGATAAGATCTTCAACAGCTCTTCTAGCTTCCAGTTCCTGACTCATGCGAATAGTGAGACCTTCTAGCTCTCTCCTTAGATTCAGTTTCTCACCGTTCAACTTTTCAACTTCTCTTGCTAAATATTCAATATTGGCTTCATCTGAAGAACTATTATCAGATATTTCTAACAGTTTTTTAGATAGCTCTCTCCTTTTGACTTGAGAAGCTTTCAACTTGCCCCTAAGGGATTCAACTTTATTTCTGCTAGCTTCTAGCTCTCTAGCCATCTTGAAGTAGCTCATGTCCCCCATGGTAGTTTCAAGACTCTGTTCTAAGCAGTTCGGCTTCAAAGAAGTTAGGCTCTGATACCAATTCATGGACTTGAAAAGCACTGAGAGGGGGGTGAATCAGTGACACCAAATAAAACATTACTTCAAACACTAACTAGTAGATGAACCTAACCAAGCATTTTAACAAAATACATGCTATCCAAAATGATATAACAACATCCACAACAAGTAAAGCATCCACCATAACACAAGTGTTTTATACGTGGAAAACCCAAATAGGTAAAAACCACGGTGAGATGGAACTCACAAGTTAACTATCTGTAGTAATAGATAACTGATCAGTTAAGGTCTTACAAAGTGCTTTGCTAGGAGCAAATCTTGTTAGAGATCCCAAAGCTTTACTAGAAGATTATACCTTGTTAAGAGTACTACCCTGTTAGGAGTAACCTTGTTGGAGGATTTGAGAATCCAAACTAATGGATCACCTTGTTAGAGGATTTGAGAATCCAAACTAATGGATCACCTTGTTAGAGGATTTGTACAATGAAGCTTGTTAGAGCCTACCTGGTTAGAGGATTTGATTATGTTGTAATGATTAGAAAACAACAAGAATGGTTTGATATGTTCTTAGTAGCACAATACTTGTTAGATCAGATCCTTCTTAGTACATTCAACACTGCTCTTCATCTTAACACTTATCACTCTTAAACAAAAGATTTCACTCTTGATGCATATTAGTATTCGCATAATCTTCTCTCTCTCTATCAGTTTGAAATGATTCACTAAGATATCTTTAAATAGACATTCAAATCTTATGTCGGCCTAAGGAAATCAAAACACAATTTCCTAGGTGCAGTGTATCTAGACAAGTGAGCAAAACTCATCACAAAAATCGCCGCCAAGAATTCGGTACTAGTAACTCATCACAAAAATTAGATACTGGTTAGAATAGTCAAAACTGGTTAGAACAAAACATGTAAACCGTTGTCCTGGAATCTTCCACTTGATCTCCATCTTCATCTTCATCTTCATTTTGATGCCTACTTAGTGTAGCCACAGGTTGTTTCTTAAGCACATACCGGTTGACACAAAGTATCGGTTAGAGATAGACCTTAAACATACCGGTTGATAGTGTAAACCAATTGAAGTTACACCAGTAGTCAATGTAATCATGTGTGTGTGTGAGAGGGTTTCATCAATGAAAATAAGTAATGAATACATTACAATCATCATCAAGTCAACAATAACTACCTTATTAGAATTGATCTTTCAAAATTCACATGACACAACCTCTTATGCCATAGTCAAGTCTCATCAATTCGTGTAATAAAACATGTCTTCTCACCGAAGTTCAAATGAAAGATATTAGCTTTAGTCTGTGTTCCGGTTGTAATCTCCAATCCAAATCTGTTGATAATCTTTCATTTTCCATCCTTGAACTGTAATTGACATCCCTTATCCACCAACTATCCTACACTAAAAAATTATTCCTTAATCCTTCAACATAATAAACATTATCAGTGTTATGCTTACCATCCAATGATATTGTTCCTCTTCCCTTGATTGTGCATGCTTTTTCATCTCCAAATCCAACCAGACCACCGTCAATTCTTGCAAAGATAAGAATTTCCTTTTATTTCCAGTCATATGATGTGAACATCCACTATCAATTACGCATGCACCACTTGTCTTCAATTTTAGTAACAAGGGCCTTCTCTTCAGAAACTGGATCATCTTCCTTGATAGCCAAAAATACTCATTCCTTTTCATTGTCAGATCCACTAGTTGAATCTTGTGTCGGTTCATCATCATAATCAGTCACACCTTCCTCATCCGCATAGTAGCATGATTTGTCTTTGTTCCTCCTGTACTTATGCTTGTTCTGATAATGATGGTTAGGCCTAAAATATATTCTAGCTCTTTCTTCAAATATTGAATTCCTTTCAAGACATCTAGATGCAAAATGACCTATATTATTACATCCAAAGCATTCAAAATGTTATTTTCCTTCATACTTACATCCTATCGCTTAGTCCTTTAGGTACTCTTCTAGAAAAAAAGGCTTCAAGTTACTCAAACTCTTCATCTTCTTTCTTCATATCCTCTAGTTCCTTCACATATAAATCTTGCCAATCACTCTTATCGGTAGATGATGTATATGCATGAAAAGAAGGTTCAGATCTTACAGCTCCAGAAGGTCCGAATTCGTCAAGCTCAAAATCAAATAACTTCCCAACAAAGGTATCCCTATTAACAAAGGTGTTTTCCATAGTGATGAATACTAAGAGGGGGGGGGGGTTGAATTAGTATGCCAAAAATATTTGCACTAAAACACTTTGCTAGACTAACAGTAAACCGGTAAAACAATTTAGCAGACAAACCAGTTAGCACACATGCAAACCAAATAGCAAATAATGCATTCACCCACAGAAGCAAAAACACCATAACACAAGATATTTTGACATGGAAACCCAAATGGGAAAAACCATGGTGAGATGGAACTCACAAGTAACTATCTGCAGAATAGGAACCAGACTGGTTAAGGTCTTACAATGTTCTTTACCAGAACAGATCCTATTAGGAATCTCAATCTCTATTAGGAGATAAGTCCGATTAAAGACTACCTTGCTAGAGGATTTTAGATCCACAGATGTGAACCACCTTGTTAGAGGATTTTACAAAGGCTACTCTGAGCCTACCTGGTTAAGGGCTTCAGACTTGTCAAAGAGGCGAGTAATCAACAAGTTAATGATCTATCAAATAGCATAGATTGCTTGGTTAGATCCTTGATAGCTCGTTCCTAATGCTTTCTAGCATTATTTCAGTCTTCTACACATTCACTCTCTCTATCTCATCAACCACCTTAAACCCTAGCAACAACATTGACCACAACAATAACCTAAAACCCTAGACATGATATCCTTATAAAGGAATCTAATTTCATGTCAGTCCAATATGATTACAATATAATTTCCTAGGTTCAATGCATCGAGACATATTCTAGTAACATGACACAAAAAGCACCGTTAAAGTGTCGGCACCATCAAACAATCAGTGGATGGTAACTCATCACAAAGTATTATCAGTTCATACAAAATACCGGTTCAAGCTGAATACCGGTTGCTGGTTTGACAAAAATGAAGAATGGTAAAAATGTGTTATGCCGCTTTGATCCCTCGTACTACTTGAGATCCACGAACCGCTTGGGGTCGATTTGCCGCTTCAGACCGGTAAACACATTCTGCAAAACATCAATAGTCTAAAGACTATAATACAACATACCGGTTGGAACAAATACCGGTTGAGCTCTAACTGATACATATAAAGGAGATCTCAATGCAAGTGTGTGTCCATCAATGACAATCACAACATAAATATCAAAAATACCAACAATCTCCCCCTTTGGGATTGATGGCAACACTTAGGAAAATAAAATTTTGACATCTAAGTGTTTTACAACAAAATCATGTCATTAGCAAAGTTGCTCCCCCTAAGCATATATACTATGCCCTTTTAATAATAAAATGTATAACAATTTGCATACAGAGCATAAACATTGAGATATTCAGAGCATATACCAAAATTTTAAGTACCAGATAATTCTCCCCCTTAGAATACTTCTCCCCCTTTGCCAACAATGACAAAGTGCAGCTAAACAACCCCTGTTTCCATTTGATATTAAAATAATAAAAGTTTATGACAATAAGGAATAGAACTTGTCAAAAATAGATTTAAAGTCCTGTGGGAATTGTTTCATCGATAAAGACCAGGACTCAAGTAGGGAGGTGGCTACTTCTTTCTCTATCTGCATCTGGGAGACCTGTTCTTCCATGGCGTCAATTGTGCTCATCTCCTGTATCACTATTAAGGCATCCAGATTTAGATAGCACTTATAAAGAATTTGCAGACGTGGGAGTAGAACCGGTTGTAGCTCCTGCAAATCTCGAGACCGGCTGCTGATCTCATGCTCTATTTTAGCTATCTAGATGTGAAACCGGTGAACGATTTTCCCATAAGTTGTGAAGGAGTTATAAGGCGGCTTGAATGTGCTCATGTAGGACTACAAGTCAGATTGAAGCTTTTGCTTCTAAGCTAGCACATCATCACAGAACAGATGGGGTTGGCAAATCTCGCTGAGTAGAAGATTCCCCTCATCCAGAGCATTCCTTATATCCTTTTGTGCTTTTTGCAGTTTAGCCCGGAGCTCATTTAACTTCTTCACCAGAGCAATATTTAGAGCTTTTTGATGCTCTTTCTTGACATTTGCCTCTGCTGCCTCTTCTAGGCTTTGCACTTGATCATCCACTATGGTGCATAGGATTTTCAATTGGGCCAATGAGGAGTCAATGTTGGGGAGGTTTGTACCGGGTAACAAACTAGTAAGAGTGTCCACCGCTGCTTGGATCACATCTTGCTCCTTTTTCCTCCATGTGACTTCAAGGTGTTCTTAAGCAATCTTGATGCTCTACATCAGCTCCAATTCACTTGCAAACTAGAGGTCGATAGGACTGGTGAGGTTAGCCGGTTTGGCTAGACTATCGGTTGCCTTCGAAGTCTCCATCTGGGTGCTCTTTGTTGCTTCTCTTTCCTTGTCCTCTTCAGCTTTCTTCTTTGCAACTTCTCTCCTCTTCTCTTCTTCCTTATCCTCCTCTGCCTTTTTCTTCTCTGCTTCTCTCCTCTTCTCCTCTTCTTTGTCTTCCTCTACCTTCTTCCTTTCTGCTTCCTTCCACTTCTCCTCTTCTTTCTCTTCCTCTTCCTTCTTCTTCTTCTCTGCTTCTTCTTTCTTCTTCTTTTCTTCATCTTCTTTCTTCTTCTTTCCTTCTTCTTCTCTCTTCTTCTTTTCTTCATCTTCTTTTCTTTTCTCCTCTTCCCCTTTTTTCTTTTCCTCCTCTTTCCGCTTCTCCTCATCTTCATCCCTTTTCTTCTTTTCCTCCTCTTTCTGCTTCTCCTCATCTTCATCCCTTTTCTTCTTCTTCACCTATTCCTTTGCCACTTCTTGTCTATCCTCGGCTTGCATATCAGCCTATTCAACCTGTTTCTCCTATCTTGTTCCCTCAGATGGTGTTTCTTGAGTAACATCCTCTACATCTAGAGCATCGACATCAATAGTGTCAATTGGTTCAACAATCGAATTTCCTTCATCATCAAACACTTCATCTGGTTTTGTCACTGCTGATTCTTGTTCAGCCTTCTTGCTATCATGAAGCGCTTTATGCGTTTGAACCGCTGTTGTCATATGCAGATGAGTGTCTTTTTCAATATCATTTATTCTTCCTTCCAACAACCAGAGTCTTCTTCTTCTGGTGAAGAAGAGTCCTTTATTTTGGTTGATGACATCAAATAATTCTGAATTTGATAGGTCAGGAAAGTATTGAGCAAAAACTTTCTCCCTCATTTCCTGTTCTTTCTCTATGGCAATGCACCGTTTATTATCTAGGGATTTATACAAAGAATCCGGTGTCTCAGATCTAATTTTTGAGGGCGACCGACCATTAATACATAAATACTTAATGATTTCTTTTTCAACTGCTTCTTTTTTATCATCATTGAAATCATCAAAATAATCAATCAAATCGTTCAACACTTTTCTCCTAATATTTTTTATTGTTTTTTGACAATGTGTCAAAGGTTTATAGGAAGAGATATCAATATTTACCAGTGTAGATGATGTTGGTTCATGCTTTGTCTTTTTCTTTGTCTGTTTGACCTTCTTGGGCATCTCCTCAGACACAGTCTCTTCAGAGTCTGATTCATTGGTTTTAGTCTTCCTTTTCCTCTCGAAGACTTTAGCAGGTGCTGCTTCCGGTTTCTTTTTAGCTGGTGACCACTTAGTCACTTTAGGAGTTGCTGTAGTAACCAGTACCGATGCTACAGGCACTGCTTTTGCCTTCTTCACTGAAGGTTCTTTTCCTTTCTTTGCAGTGGGTTCCTCAACCAGTGTAACCCTTTCCAGATAGGTTTTGGTTCTCTTCGCCTTTGGATCAAGAGATGAGGCAATAAGGGTAGAGGCATACCCGTCCAACATATCATACATCACCTCATAGCCCATTGGCTCCACTTCTTCTTGTCTGGGCTCAACAGCCTCCATTATGCATTGATTAACTTCGATGATAAAGCAGATATCATCTTCATACTTTTTGACTATGTCACCTTATAATCTCATCCTTTGGCTCATTTTGCGTCTGAACTCATCAAAATATTTGTCTAGAACTTCAGGGTAGCCAGTTCCGACTGCTTGCAGACTTTCTTTGATCTGCCTTGTAACTGGTTAGTCCATAGACCACTGAATGTCTCCCACTCCTCGGAAGTAACCTTGGAAATAAAAGAATAGCCTGACTAATAGCTGACCAAACTTTAACTTCAATGCATTATCCGGTTTGATTGATTTCAGATTCAACAGGAGTTGCCTTTGCATACTGGTGCAGAGGTCAAATGATGCATCTTCCTTGATCATCCGATAAGCGACATTTACCACTACAGCAAATACAGAGTTAATTCTGCTGGCTGAGAATGTCTGGTATCCAATCACCATGCATGCATATTTCACGAGGTCATCCTTGATGGAATTAACAGTCATACCTCGTGAGTCACTTACTGAACCAGTGATCTTGGACATTTCAGTCTTGCTTACCATCCTTAGGGCTGGCACTTCCCCTATATTGTAGAAATCGGTGATGGCATGAATTTCTTGTGGCGTAATATCATGTGTTCTCTCCAGGTACATCTTGTCACCATGGACTCTACTCAGAATGATCCTAATGTGATCATCTGTGAAATCTTCCAGGAAGTGAACAGCATTGTGGAGCTTCTTCTTCTCTAGTATACTATACTCCGGTTTGATCTTCTTATCTTTTCCACAAAATAATCCTAGCTGCGAGTGGATGGCTAGAGACCCCAGGTCTTCAATTTTGCAATCTATGTAATCTGAGATTCCTTCCTCTACTATAACACCAGCTGGTACTTGAGACAAGGCATTATATTTAGACTTGCGTTGAATAAAGCTTGCAGACTCGACAGATGCACTAGAACTGGTATGAGATGCACAAGCCATGATAGAAGCTTAAAAAATTGAGAAATACCTTTTGAAAATCATGAATTTAGGGCTTTCATATTCTCCTTCACCTCACACTCTGTCGGTTGCAGAATCACCGCTTTGTGTTCTTCACTTGATCGTTTGCTATTTGAATTTGAATCTCCTTCGCGATTTCACAATCTCTCAGAATCGCAACACAAATCACCTTTTCTTCACTCTTCTCTTTGAGAACTTTCTTCGCTTGAAAAATGATAAGTGAGAAATGATTTCAAAATCCCTTTTAAACAGGTTCTTCACCTACGACAATTAATGCTCCACTATTAGGGCATAAACCCTAATTTGCCTTTTACCATTTCTGGTCTTTTGTCACAAGATAGGTATCACACACCGGTTAGGTCTTTTTTCGGTGTAAACCAGGGGTTCGTAACATTTTGCTGTTTGCTCCCCCTAAGCCTTTCTGAAGCTTAATTTGTCGGTTCCATGATTTCCACACTAGGTGCAGAAACCGGTTCCTTTTCCAACATTACTGATTTCCTCTTCCAGGTTTTGTTCATATCCGCTTGAACTGTTTGAACATCAATTTCTCCTTCTGGAGTGACCGGTATATCATCTAATATACTCTTTCTAGATCTACAAAATCTGGCAATGTGACCTGGTCTGTTGCAGTGATAGTAGACCAATCCAGGTGCTCTCTAAGGTCCATTATTTTATTTATTTAATTATCTAAGCTTAATTCTTCTATTAATTAAATAAATCTTTATTTATTTAATTAATTCATTTATCCTCTTCTAACCTTATTTCCCATTTAAATAAATACATTTATTTATTTAAATTATCCTTTTCCTAAATTAAATAAATATCTTATTTATTTAATTGATCCTTATTCTTCTATTAATTAAATAAATCTTTATTTATTTAATTAATTCATTAACCTTTTCTACCCATGACACATGTCATTCATCTCTTAATTCATACACTACCTACCCCTTTCATTATTTTATTATTTCTTTTACCTACCCTCTAATCATAGCCGACCTCCTTTTACACCTCTCAATCTTATCCCTCCATTTCATATAGTGTCTTCTATATAAGGAGATGCTTCCTTCATTATCAAACCCTAACTACTTGATCAATTGACTACTTGGCATATGCGATCCTACTTGCAACCACATTCCGTTCTTTATTGAGCTCTTGTGCACATAAAATCTGAGAGCAAATATATCAAGCAAGATCAATGGAGATAGGAAGAATGGAAATCCAAACCCTATTGGACATGTGATGGTATAATCTTTGTGATTTCATTTGATTTGCATTGTCTTAGGTAATCTTCATATGTTATGGTGGATCTTTGTTGTTGTAAGGCTAAGGTTTTGTGGTTGAATTCATTTAGCCTTTCAATATCGTTATTATTTTTGTATCCATTTTCACCATATACATTTTGGCACGTCCGGTGGGACTCTTGTCCCTTTTGCATTTAACATCTTTTGTTGCAGATTTTGTTTTGAAGTTGCAGATCTAACATTTCTGACAACATTTCAACATTTTTGCATTTGCACACTTTCGGATCGCATTTTTTATTTTCTGTCGCGTCTATGACATCTTGAATCGCGTCTGCACCTTCGACATTATTTCACTTTTTTTTTGTAGATTGCAGGGTCACGTCTGTGTTCCCGAATCGCGTCTGTGAACCTCAGAAACGCGTCTGTGTTTCCGACAGTATTTTCATTTTCCAGATTGCAGGTTTTCATTATAGGCGCATCTGTGGGCACTTTAATCGCATCTGTGAGATCTAATCGCGTTTGTGATCATTTTAATCGCGTCTGTGTCTTGCAGGATTTTTTGTTTTGCATTTTTTTTGTAGAAACGTGTCTGTGAGGTGTTAAAATGTGTTTGTGTAGGGGGGAATCACATCTATGTAAAGTAAAATCGCGTCTGTGTTTTCACAAAAAAAATAAAAAAATTAGGTTTTCATTTTTTGCCATTTGGTCTTGCATTTAATGTTTCAGATCTGGATTATTTTGAGCTAACATTTGCAAATCTAGCTAACGAAATTGGTGCAGCTTGTATTGAAAACAAAATCGTTTTGTTGAAGGCCCCTATTTTCACAAAGTCTTTTGGATATAAAATTTACCTAACTTGTGTGCTTGCAGGAAGGGTTGATCATTTGAAACAATCCAAACTACTAATAAATCTTTGTTGCAGGTCCTTGGTAAGGGTTTTTGGATTTTTATTGTGTGCTTTGTTTTTCATAGATTAGCAAACACTTCAATTGGTGCACTAAAATTGAACCATTATCTTTTGTGTCTTGAGCAATAGGCTCTTTTTGTTTAATCTTTAGAGGGCGTGTCTTCCTGTGTGGTCATTAGGACTACTAGTGAGAAGAGAACGACCCAAGTGGTAGCAAAAGAAAAGCCATCTTCTTCCAAACCACTATAAATAACTGTATTCATGGTAAAACTATGAATAACGTGTGCTGATTAGTTCATACCGACACTATGTCTCACCATAAACCTGTTTGATCAAATTTATTTGATCAGTTGTAGGGCGTAACCCCTACCGGTTGGGAGCCTTCTGTATTTACAGAGCTGAAAGTGCAACATGTATGGCCATATGAGAAGATGCCCTTACTAGCACCTTTTTGTTTTAGAAGCCCAAATCCTTCTAGTTGTTGGGGCAAGAGGTCGGACCTCTGGTAGCGGCCCACACACATACGGTACTTAGTAGAGAAACAAAGTTCACCACGAGGAGTTTTCATGGGGACTGATGCTTGGCTGACTTGAGAAGTGAGTGCCGAGGATGGAGCCAGTGAGGTCAAGCATCTAAGTATCCACTCTGAATAGCGTAGCCTCGGGGGTAAAACCCCATGTGGGATCAACAACTATTGTCTTGGCCAACCATAAGAATTGTGCTTGACTTATTTTAAACATTCAAACATTCAAGACCAAACAGCAAAACATTGTGTCTTTTGTGTCTTCAAGTGTATGCAAAACATTCTTACATTAAACATCACACTTTCTTTGAGTCATTTTTTTTGGAGTCTAGACACTTGCAAACATTGAGTCATCATCAACACTATGTCCTCTTGTCACAAAAAAACAATCAAATAGTCAGATTTGATCACAACAAAACATCTTCACAGATTGGAAAAAATTGCACAAATTTTGCAGAAACGCATATGTGTCTGACATAATAGCATCTGTGTTGTATAACCGCATCTATGAAGGGCAGAAATGCATCTGTGTTTCTAGAATCAACATTGCAATTTACCAAAAAAATCTCAAAAATGCGTCTATGTTAAATAGAAACACGTCTGTGTCAGGAAATCGCGTCTGTGCAGTATACAGACACATCTATGTTCAGAATTGAAAAACTTTTACAGTCCAACAAACAAACACAGTCAGTTTTGGAATTCTTGAGCTTCCTAGGTTGTTTCTCCAGGTTTTCATCTAGCATTCAACCTGTCTTTGGGTCTCACAAAGTCCATCATTGCTTTACATCTTGCATTACATTCACATTTGTCTAAACTTGAGTTAAAAGGTCACTTGCTTGTCCTCATCATACTTTGTCAACACACTACATACAACAACACTTTGCTAAGTGGTCCCTCATCAAGGTCTATCACCTTTGGATCTCATTTGGTTTTACTTAGAGTCAAGGTCAACTTACCTCATCAAGAGAAACTATCCTCTCTTTGGAAGTCACACCTACTCTACTACATACATACTTGGTCTTACACTTTGGACATTGCAAGTACACCTCAGATTCATTTACATTCCATCCAACTCTTAGTCCTCCATACTTTTTCCATTTTCATCTAGTCTCACACATCTCGGTCAATACTTAGTTCATGGTTGAAACCCATCTTCAAAAATCTAGGAGAGAAACTAAAGAGGCTCAAGAGTCCGCAAACATGAGTGTCTATGAGTATGACAATGATGTCTTTTTCAATATTGATCATAACACATTACCTGACATGGATGCCTATAGAAACATTCCAAATGTTGAGAACATGGACACTACAAACAACAATGATACACACAATGATGATATGGACAACTTTTCAGTACATTCAGTAGATGTGGAAGAATCCATTATGGATCCCTATTTCAATCAATTGGTTGAGGAAATAATGAGGAGGGATAAACAATACTTCTTACAAATGATGGCACAAAGTGGAGCCAAGATCCCTCATGATTTCGACATGTCTCAAATAATGGAAAATCGACCTTTGCAACAACCTCACTCCAACATGGATCAAAGGAGGCCTAATAGTGGAGGCAATAGAAGACCACATCTTGTGTTTGAATCACCATCATCTTTGTTTCAAAAACCAGAGGTCCCACATACACATAGTCAAGCATATGATACTCACCTTTGCAGACCATTATGGAAATCTTATGCAGAAAGATATGCTCAATCACATACCAATGCTAAGGATCAACTACCAAAGCAATTGGATATTCAAAGGCATGCTCAAAATTTGGACACAAGGAAACCCCGTGTCAAATTTGGGGGCAACACATTAGAACATGACATGCCTGTAGAGTATGGTATACATGGACAAAATAGATATTGCATTCCTCAACATGAATCTATACCAAGTGGTCCATATATGCAGCATCACTATAGACCTCCTCCATATGAACATGTGTATGATCAATATCATCCATATATGCAACATGCTTCTCCTCCAATTGGTGCCTCAAGCATGGGGTATGGTCCAAGAAGTTGATCTCCACCTAAGAGCAATTTGGAGTAACAAATCAAGGACTTACAAAAGAAAATGGAGGACATAAATACACCGACGCCAACATACACAATGAGAGACATATGTCCTTATCCATTTGACAAGAGCATTCCAATGCCTCCATTTCCTACACACTTTGTAACACCTAAGTTTGATAAGTACAGAGGAAAAGGGGATCCTAAGGCACACATAAGACAGTTTTTCATAGCTTGCATTGAGATAGTAGCAGAAGAGACATATTTGATGAGATTATTCCCACAGAGCCTAGGCGATCAAGCTATGGAATGGTTCTCCCAACTTCCACCTAGAATTAAGTCATGGGGTGACTTAGCAGAGGCATTTATCCAACATTTCTCATACAACATAGAGATAGACATATCAGTCACTACTTTGTGCAACACCAAGCAAAAAGAGGGAGAGTCTTTTGCATCATTTTTACAAAGATGGAGAAATCTAGCCAGCAGATGCTCTTGTGAAATTCCACAAAAACAAATGGTAGAAATGTTCACCCAAAATGTTAACAAAGAGATTCATTATGACTTAAGGAAAGCTTGTTTGTCCACCTTCAAGGACGTCATTGAAAAAGGCTTAGCGATAGAAAAGGTCCTAATTGAACAAGGAGTCATTAAGATATTCAAGGAAAACAAGGATGACTTTAAAGGAAAAGATAAGCCAAGATTTTGGAATAAAAGCAAGAACACAGTCAATGATGGTGTTGTTGATGCCAATACAGTGTGACCCAAAATCATTTTCTCGGGATCAAATTCTACAAACAATCAAGTGAATACTCAAACAACTTCCAAATCATGGAGGAAGTACACTCCATTGGGAGAACCACTTGAGTCAGTTTTCAAAAAGGTAGTGGCAAACGAGGTAATCACTATTCCAGATTTTTCTCCATATGAACCAAAGGTTAAACCAAATTGGTGGAATGATGATGAATATTGTGAATTTCATAAGAGCAAGGGTCATAAGACAGGAAATTGTCATCGACTGAAGAACATCATACAAAATCTCATTGATAGAGGTGACATTGAGATTGAAGGACACTCATCCAATCAAGAACATGAGATGTTTAAGGAATCATTCCCAAAACATGACAAGGGAAAAGCTAAAGCCATAGATGACCAAACCAACTATACCAGAGCAACCTATAACTATGATTCAACTATCAATCACATTTCGATGGACAATTACGTCTCTACCATTATCATCAAGGACAAAAATCCTGAGAATTCTACCTGGAGACCCAAGATTGTCCTAAAAGGTGTTGGATCTTCTTCCGAACCTACCTCTGAATGTCATATTACAACCCGTCAAGGTAAATTCACTTTGCAAGGTTCTCTAGCCAAAAACACCGCTTCTTCATCAACCAAGTCCGAGTACGACCTTGTAGAACAGTTAGGGAAGACACCCACGCTCATCTCCATTCTTGAGCTCTTACACATATCCCCCACACATAGAGCTATTCTTGACAAAATCTTGAGAGATACTGTTGTTCCTACTGATCCGAACGTGGACCAGTTTCAAGCCATGGTGGGATACCTTTCCATTCCACACTCTCTTACATTCACAGAAGCCGACAATGCCTCCGTGAGCCAACCACATAATGCACCACTACACATTGAAGCCTTCATACACAAACATCGAATAAAAAGAGTCCTGATAGATGGAAGAGCTGGTCTAAACATTTGTACATTGAGTCACCTTACCTCTCAGAGTTGGGCCAGTTATGAAGGATGTGGTTTGTCAAGTCCTAGACCTAGATCTCACTTACAACATATTGCTAGGGCATCCTTGGATTCATGAAATGAGGGCAGTCCCATCTACATATCACCAATGCATTAAGTTTCCTCACAATGGAGTGGAGGTAACAGTTAACGGTGATCCTAATCCATTCATATACTGCAATAACGTGCGATCAAAAACTAAGACCATCATTCCCAGTAATCGCGAAGCTATTCCTTCTTCGACATACATTGATCCTGAGTCATTAAAACCCTCGACATCAAAACAAGGTGAGCTTAAAGGCAAATTTCAGGACAAGGGCATGGGGGAATACACTTTAAATCAGACCATGTACTTAGAACAAGTCATGAGTTCACCAAAAGAATATGGAAGACCACATCCTAACAAGCAAGTATCCACCATTGTACTCAAATGGGACCCTACTACCTTTCAAAGATGGGGCAAATTGGAAGAGGAAGACTTATATAAAATGCTTTACAAAGACCTTGAAGATGATACATAAGATCACATCAGTCTACCATGTGAGAAATATGGCAAAGGCTTCAAGATTCTACAAAAATTCGGGTATGATGGAAAAAGCCCTCTTGGGTTACGAAAGGAAGGCATCATTGAACCTTTACAACATGAATTGACATTCAAAAAGCAATGCTCAAAGGGACTGGGTTTCCTGACTTCCAAGGTCCGCACTCAAAGGACAGAAGAAGCCTTACAAATCAAAGCTGCCAAAATTCAACAAGAGGATCGCTATCCCACAGACTCCAACGAATGGGAATGGGGTTCAGACAAATCCTCTAGTGACTACGAGCTCACTGAGACATTCAAAGATCCAGATGAACCCACAGAAGAAGAGGAATTTTATAAAAGATTCAAAGTTGGTCAAGAAACAACCCATGAGGATTCCACACAGTCCTTGTCTCAAGGTCCTAGGTTGAAATCACATAGGATGAGAACACCTGTCCCAGAATGCGCTACTAGTGATGATAATTTGGATTCGTTCATGATCGAGACTGATGAGGAGAGTGCCATTGATGACCTTGATAATTACCTTGACATACCCGAATATAACTGCATCTTCACTCTTAGCCCAACTAACTTCGAAGACATTAAAGGCCTTCCCCTTATTCACCACCAACTCATTGACTGGGATCATGAAGGACTTGCACAGTTTGACACATTCCAAAATGATGAAGCTTTGATTGACTATCTTGGCATACGAGATGATCTTCCCCCTGGGGACCATAAAGCGGGATACACTATAGAACTCAATAGCGTGGCATATTTTGGTGAGGGCGTCGGACCTTCCAGTCGCAAAAATGTAAAAATAAGAACAAACCAAAGGTCTTATGGCGAAAACCACACTGTGGTGCTGTCTGACCCCAAAAAAGTAAAAAGAAAGGACGTATCTGAGGGCAAAAACCTCTCTGAGGCACCCGAAGATGGAAGGCTCAACATTCTCCCAGCATCATATGAGGAAAAGTCATCCATGTTGGTAGAGGAGACTATCAAAACAAACATTGGTACAGAAGAGGTTCCACACAACATATTCCTAGCTCAATCGTTGACGAAGTCAGAAAGGTCAAAATTCATAAGTTTCTTCAAAGAACGACAAATCAACTTTGCATGGTCATACGCTGATATGCTTGGATTAGATCCAGATTTAGTAATGCATCATTTGACAGTTAAACCGGGGGCAAAACTAGTGAAACAGAAATTAAGAAAGATGCATCCACAAGTTGCATTATTGGTCAAAGCAGAGCTTGAGAAATTATTGGACGTTGGATTCATATGCCCAATTGATTATCCTAAATGGATCTCCAACTTAGTGCTTGTCAGTAAACCAGATTGCAGCATCAGAATATGTATAGATTTTAGAGACATCAACAAAGCTCATCCTAAGGATGACTTCCCATTACTAAATATTGACTTGATTGTTGATCTCATAGTAGGTCATGAAATGTTATCGTTGATGGATGGATTCTTTGGTTATAATCAAATAAAGATCGCGTCTGAGGATCAACACAAAACATCATTCACTTGTCCGTGGGAAACTTTTTGTTGGAATGTCATGCCCTTTGGGCTAAAAAATGCAGGCGCTACATATCAAAGAGCCATGACTACTATCTTTCACGATCCAATGCACGTAACTGTGGAAGATTATGTCAACAACCTCTTGGGCAAATCAATAGACATAGATACACATTTGGATATACTTTTAGTCATCTTTGATCGGTTGGAAAAATACAAAGTAAGATTAAACCCCAAGAAATGTGTCTTTGGAGTAACCTCCAGGAAGCTCCTAGGATTCATTGTATCAAAAAGAGGAATCAAAGCTGATCCAACAAAAGTCAAGGCCATCCTAGAGATGCAACCACCAAGAAATATCAGTCAACTTCGGTCTTTACAAGGGAGACTCCAGTCCATACAAAGATTCATAGCACAACTTGCAGATAAGTGTAATCCTTTTCAACACCTGCTACATAAAAACATCAAATTCAAATGGAATGAACTGTCAATAGGCTTTCGAGACACTCAAAGATTATCTTCTGAATCCACCTGTTCTGATGCCACTAGTTCTAGATCAGCCTCTGTTACTATACATATCAGCTACTCCAATAGCACTGGGGGCACTCTTAGCACAACAAGTTGCTGAGGGCAAAGAAAAGGCAGTATACTATATCAGTCGCACATTGGTGGGATATGAGCTAAACTACACACCAATTGAGCGTGCATGTCTCACTGTGGTCTTTGCTTCATAGAAATTACAACATTACATGCTAACTCATAAGACTAAGTTGGTTACAAGAATCGATCCATTGAAATACCTTCTCAATAAAGCAACACTTACTGGGCGACTAGCCAAATGGGTAATGATCCTGAGTGAATTCGACATCGAGTATGTGGATAGAAAAGCAATAAAAGGACAAGCCATCACAGATCAATTAGCAGATGCTCCCATGATAGATGATGTTCCTCTAAGTTTAGAATTTTTAGATGAATCCATTTTAACAATGTCACATGTGAAGCCATGGCAACTATACTTTGATGGCTCATACACACAGCATGGGGCAGGAGCTGGCATCCTCTTTATAACTCCTCAAGGGGATTCTATACCAAAATCATACCGCTTATCATTTCCTTGCACTAATAATATAGTGAAATATGAGGCATTAACAACTGGATTACGGATTGCAGTTCAGTGGAAGATCCAGGAACTTCGTGTTTTTGGGGACTCTCAACTTATAATCCATCAAGCAACTGATGATTACCAAACAAAGGATGAAAAATTAATGCCTTACAAAAAAATGGTGAATGACCTGAAACAACATTTCACAAAGATAGACTTTGAGCAGATACCGAGAGAGCAGAATTGAGCCGCAGATGCCATGGCTACAATTGCTTCACTGATCGATCTACCTCCAAATGAGACCTGCTATGAGTTCTTGGTGGATAACCTTTTGGTTCCTTCATATGAAATCATTCCTACTGAGATGATATGTGTTGTCGGTCCTGAGTCCCAGTTATATGGTTCCATTTTCACATATCTTCATGACAATACCCTACCTCCTGATCTATCCAATAACCAACATCGCACTTTTATTCGCCAATCTTCTTGATACGTTATTTTAGCTGATATCCTATACCGGCGAGGTTTAGATGGCACTCTTCTTAGATGTTTAGAAAGCGATGAAGCTCAGATTGTATTACGTGAAGTACATGAAGGGATATGTGGTCCACATGCTAGTGGTCCTACCTTAGCCAAGAAACTCATCAGGACTGGATATTACTGGCCCAATATGGATAAAGACTCATATCAGTTTGTCAAGAAATGTAAGCAATGTCAAATTCATGGAGACCTCATCCATGCGCCAGCGCAAGAACTTCAACCAATTGCGTCTCCTTGGCCCTTTTGTTAGTGAGGACTCGATCTCATAGGCAAGATTCACCCTCCTTCTTCCAATGGTCATAAATTCATTATCACCGCCACAAAGTATTTCACAAAATGAATTGAAACCATGCCTCTTACACAAGTCACTGGAAAACAGATTGCTACATTCATCCTCAACTATATCATTTGCCGATGCGGTATTCCTGTTTCCATTATCATTGATAACAGGCGTCCCTTCAAAAATCAGGATGTTCATGAACTTTGTGACCGCTTCCATATTTCCCATCATTTTTGCATGTCATATTACCCCCAAGGTAACGGTCAAGCTAAGGCATCTAATAAGACAATCCTTAAAATCCTAAAAAAGACAGTCGATGACGCTGGCCATAATTGGCATATCCAACTTAATCTTGCACTTTGGGCATACCACACAAGTGTCTGCACACCTACAGGAGCTACACCCTTTTCACTTGTCTACGACACTGAATCCATCTTAACTATTGAGGTCGAGCTACCCTCTTTACGAGTCTCTTTGCAAAACATTATCAGTGATGAAGACTATAGGGTCTCTCGCTTACAAGAACTTGAACTATTGGATGAACGAAGACAAACTGCTTTTAATCACCTCAAGGCTTATCAACAATGAATGAGTTGCAGCTACAATCACAGAGTCAAGCCTCGCATATTTGAGGTAGGTGATTTGGTTCTTAGAGAAAACCCCAAAAATTAGCAAGATCAAGAGAAGAAGGGCAAGTTCGAACCAAACTGGCTTGGTCCTTACATCATTACAACAACATATGGATCTGGGGCATATCAACTCTCAACTACAAAAGGTGAACCTTTGGAGGATCCTATCAATAGCATGCACCTTCGTAGGTTTTACACATAGCTCTTTACAGTATTCTAATTCAAATACAAAAAAATTCAAAAATTCAAAAAATTCAAAAAAAAAAAAAAAATCATAAAACATAAAAATCATTACTTGGTGAAAACCTGGCAAAGAGGCACCTTGTGACACAAAAAACATTGAAAAATCAAAAAAAGTAAAGAGAAATAATTTCGTCCAATGGTGAAAACCACTTCGGTGGCGCCCTGGGCAAGTACCATGGTGAAAACTGGGTCACCAGCGCCATGTGTAGAGACATTGCTCCTCCCTCCTCTAGGATTCACTTTCATCCTTTCACTTTGCACACACTCACAACCTATTCATTCATAATAAACTTACCCATTCCCATCATGGCTTGTTATTGATCTAACCAAGATTGGTTAGCCATTCATAATAAACCTTCCTTTTCACCTCCCTTTCCATCCATAATAAATCAGATCCTATCTGTGGCTAAGGCAAATCCTACATCTAGTGATGGGTGTGGAACTGAGAACATCACATGTTTCAAGGAGTACAGTTTCTTACAGCTTTCTTCAGTTTATATGCGCCCAGTTCACAATAAAGTAACATATGCATCGCCAACCCACAATAAAGTTTCATCTTCTCCGCAATAAAGTATCAGTTTTATGGATTTAGTCAGTTTCAGATGAGACACAGCAGCAACAATGGGCTTCAACAAATCAAATCTTTTAATAGACTCAGACAACATTATGGTTTAGTGTGATCTATCCCTTTTGTGAAAGTAAACATTGTGACCACAATCAAATAAGACTTATACAAGTGACAAGAGACACTAAATTTGAGGACTACAGTGGATGTTGGTGTCGAGTCTTGGTTTTCTTTTGATTTTATCTTTTGGTGACATGTCTTTTAGCTTTTCCAGGATGTCTCTGACTAGAGATTCTATCTCCAGGATGTCTTTGACTAGAAAGGTGAGGATGGGGTATCATCACCTATTTGTATTTGCTATTTGTGGATTGTCTTTTAGTAATGCTATGACTTATCCACATATATGAGGACACTGTGAGTCTAGTGTGAACTGGGGCATTCCTTGTTTGTGATTGTCCTATCTCCATGCAAATGGGTACAATGACTTTTTGGGTCGAACATATGCCTCGATTGTCATAACCTACTTTCCATAATAAAGCTCAATGATGATAATGCACAAGAAGCTCTTTCACTTTCATATATTTTGTCTTCCATCCCCCTTTCTTGATTGACTTCCATCGTCCTTCTCGAGTCCGTGTGGCTTGCTATCACATGACTGAGTGTAATGACACACCAAAAACATTTGCCTTTCATGTAGTTGCACCTGCATTACCACATGTTAGCATTTCATACATACATATAGATGTCACAACTGCATCACATCCTGCACACAACACCTGTTAGCACAATTTACATTTGCATTATCATATTCATTTGCATTTCATACATTCACATTTGCATCATGCATAAAATATTAAAAACATAAAAGAACAAAAATATTGCATTGCATCATATACATATTTGCATCCATATCATAAGCATCACATAAGAACATCTCATCACATAAGTACACATCCACATAGCTGCCGCAAAGAAGAATCATCTCATATATATAATTCAAAAGTGTCACGATACAATGATGTCAAAATCATATGGCTACAATCACCCGCAGGTGTATACATCATCACACAAAAATGATACAATACTGATACATAGGGAGCCCTCTATGGCTATGATGAACTCCCTCCCTCGGAGCCACCTGGCCTCAATGGAATCTGAGCCCTAGAAGGACCCGCCCTAGGATCATCCCTCCTATCCCCCCTATCTGGTGGCGGTGGAGGACCCATAACCCCACCACTAGACACCTGCCTCCTCTGGCTCCCTCCCATAGCTGTCGTTGTCCGCGATGGTCTATTGAAGCTCCTTTCCCGCTGATCAGCTGACATTGCACCATAATAGAGATCCCACCAGTAGGTGATCTCCTCCCCTGCCCACAGGACATAGGCATATCCAGCCCCTGTGTCCTCTACCGCCTGCCTCCCAGCCCTCAGTGTTGTCTCAGCCTCTGTGTAGTGTTGAATAGCCCAGTCTCGCTCTCGTTCAGTATCTCTGAGCTGCCTCCTAAGTCTATCCCTCTCCCTCTCTAGGTCCTGAATCTCATCTGCCTGTCTTTGGCAGATCTCCCTCAGCTCGGTCAGCTCATCCTCCTCCGCCTCAGCCCCCTGTACCTCTTCTTGTGCCTCCCCCTATATGGGTGCCTATCCCTGTGCCTGTACTGGTGGCTATACCTGTACCTGTCCTTGCCTCTGTCCCTGTCCCTACACCTGTCTGGGACCCTATGCTACTGGCACTTGTAGCGGTAATTCACTGTGACCCCTCACAATCCGAACCTGTCTGTCCTCTCTACCCTCCCTCCGCGGCACCACCCTCCTCTCTCCAACTGCACCCCACCTCCTTCGTCGGCCTCTCCCCCCATCATCTCCATCATCATCACCATCCCCACCACCATCTCCACCTAGTGGCTCTCCTAGATCTGTCAGGTGTGGGAATGGATGCTCGGCCCAATACATTGTGTACTCTACATCCATGCCAGCATCCTCAATCTCTGGCCATATATCCTAGGGTAGGGGCATCATCTCCACTAGCTGTGTAACAGCCTGTTCATATGATTGCAGTGGCCCAAACTGTGCCTGATCCCTGACTGTCCGCGCATACATGCCTGAACCCCGTGGCATCCACTGGATCCTACCAAACTGCCTGCCCACCCTGTTAATTAGCTACCTCTCTAGTACATAGGGCGTCTGCCCAATTAGATACCTACTCCGAAAGGTGTAGGGTAGCTCACCTACATCATCCTCCCACTGCTCGCATCCCAGGTACGACCTCCATATAACCATATCAATCTCATCTATAGTCCACCGCCAGTACTCCAACCTGCCAATCCGTGGCTGCGAGGTGATCATATCATACAACTGCATGAAACTACGTCTGTGACCTCTGCCCCTGAAATGTATCGGTCGTGTCACCGGTAGATGCTTGTATGCCCACACCTATAGCAATGTAAACCCGCAGCCCAATCCCACTGATCCATGGTACACAAACTAATGAAGCTCATAATATAGGTGTGATAGCACGTACGGTCCCCATGCATATCTGGTGTGCTATGTCACCATTGTCTCCAATGTGCTCCCCCAGCCCATAGCCAACCCTCGTGTCACTCTATCCGGACACAAGAACCCACTGATCACTCCTCCTAACACTGTCGGTAGTGCTAATCCTGTCTGTGTCATGGAATCCCATGCCACATGCCCTGCCCTCATCTCCAGTCCTGGGTCCCGGAACACTCATCTCAGGGCCTCCCTATCTCCATCTCGATCATAGGATATCAACTCCCCATCGATCAGTATCCTTAGAATCCGGTATACATCCTCCAGGGTGACTATCATATCCCCCATCGGCAAATGGAATGTACATGTCTCTGAGTGCCACCTCTCCGCCAGTGCAGTCAGCAATCCCATGTTCGCCCAAAACTCAGGAACATACAAAATATGTCTCAGACCCATAGCCTCAATAGCAGCTCTATCCTTGAATGTCAACTCAGGTCGCAACCTCTGAGTCGATGGGAATCTCTCCCGTGACTCCAGCATAGGCAAATACTCCTGCAGTCAAGCAAATCAATCACGTCAGTCATAGTGGCATTCACTGTTCATCACAAAATGCTACTTTTTATCTAAGTGCATATGGTACTCTATCCTAGTGACACTCACTGTTCATCACAAAGTGTTGCTTCTATCCTAGTGGTACTCCCTGTTCATCACAAAGTACTACGTGTTTTGCACTCCCTGTTCATCACAAAGTGCTGCTCACATTTGCACTCATTGTTCATCACAAAGTGCTACTCATATTTAAGTACTTCCTGTTCATCACAAAGTACTATATCTTGGTAGTCACTATTCATCACAAAGTGCCTTGATCTATCCTATCTTAGGGCCTCTGCTTGAGTGAATCCTCTTAAGTAGTTTCCTAATTGGCAACCTATGTTCTATCATAGAATTGTCAATCCTAGCCCTATTTGCTATCCTATTTTTCCCTAGAGGACCTGCTTGAGTGTATCCTCTCAGTAGCTTATCCAATCGACAGCGTATGTTCATCACAGAACTGCTGATTTGACCTAGAAGACACAAATTCACATTTTTGGACACAAACGCGCTTTCCTGACGTAAATGTGCATTTATTACATTACCTAGCATGCATTATTGACAACAATAAATGCATCAAAGTACAAGGAGGTTTTGTGGTACTTACTGGCTCTCCTGCCTCTGTTGGCCTCTAATATTGGCGAACGTGATCAAATCTATGCACCAATGCCATCGCTGCTGACTGCTCTCTGCTCTCTCTGCACTTTGATCTCTTGGATGTGTGGATGAAAATGAAGATGTGTTCCCCTTGTGGTCTATCTTATAGACTACCCTAGCCCTCATTTCCCGAGTCAATCTTCATTATCCCGTGACTCTGTCACTTTATCCGGTCAGTCCATTCTACCCCGTCTTTCTTATTGAGAGATTGTCTGCGATCTTTTCAGACATTTTTTCATCCAATCTCTCGAGGGGGCATATCATTCCCATCTTGGGGCAACTTTGTATCAGTTCATCTTATTTAATTAATTCATTAACCTTTTCTACCCATGACACATGTCATTCATCTCTTAATTCATACACTACCTACCCCTTTCATTATTTTATTATTTCTTTTACCTACCCTCTAATCATAGCTGACCTCCTTTTACACCTCTCAATCTTATCCCTCCATTTCATATAGTGTCTTCTATATAAGGAGATGCTTCCTTCATTATCAAACCCTAACTACTTGATCAATTGACTACTTGGCATATGCAATCCTACTTGCAACCACATTCTGTTCTTTGTTGAGCTCTTGTGTACATAAAATCTGAGAGCAAATATATCAAGCAAGATCAATGGAGATAGGAAGAATGGAGATCCAAACCCTATTGGACATGTGATGGTATAATCTTTGTGATTTCATTTGATTTGCATTGTCTTAGGTAATCTTCATATGTTATGGTGGATCTTTGTTGTTGTAAGGCTAGGGTTTTGTGGTTGAATTCATTTAGCCTTTCAATATCGTTATTATTTTTGTATCCATTTTCACCATATACAACTGTTACTCGACTGATGATTATAAATATTAAACCGGTTGGGGTTCCGGTTAACAAAGGATTCCGGACCAGCTCTTTGAGTCCTCTGTGGATATCTTCCAGTATTGTTCATAACAGACCTGCATTCAGATGCTCTATGCCCAAACTTGTTGCATGCATAACAATGACTATTGAACTTATTGTATCTAGGTACATTGTTTATAAAGTAAGGAAAATTATTATAGGCTTTGCTCCTACATACATTGGTAGTGTGTCCTTCTTTAAGATAGTTAAAGCAAACAAGTTTAAACTTTTGCTTACCTTTATCCTTTGATGCCGGTTGATTCTTTGATGTTCCACCATTTGTACCATAGTGTTAATAAGATGAGAGGGGGGGGGGTGTGAATCATACAAACTTAATCTTCAATATATTCAACAGATTCAACCTTGGTAACCTTATCAGAAAAACTGTAAAGCATGCAAATTCATAAACAGATAATATCACAAACCATATAACACCATATTTAGCTTGGAAACCCAAATAGGGAAAAACCACTGTGGGATTTTGGACCCACTAAGAAATATACTCTTCTAGAGTATGCTCGGTTAAAAGCAAATCTTGTTAAAGATTACAAACACATTGCTAGATGTGACCCAGTTAAGGGATTTCCCTCAGATCTGTTAGGATCTTCACTTTGTTAGAAGTGACCTTGTTAAAGGGTTTCAAACACTCAATCAGAATGTCACCTTGCTAGAGGATTTACAAGTAAGACTGTTAAGTCCATTTGGTTAAGAGATTTTCTGTCACTTACAAAATAAACAATAGTCATAAATATGTCTGCAACTTTGCATCTAAAATGTGGAAGCAGATTCTTATTTTCTCAATACAATCTTGTCATAGGACTTATCTTGTCCCTCTACTAGGCTCCTTACTCTATTATTCAAACAGGTCTTCAAGCTTCTATGCTGGGTAATCACTATGTAGCATCCCTGTGCTTACACTTGCCCGCATAAATTGTTTATCAACAATTCCTTATTTATAAACAATTTGCTAACCGCTTAATCTCCTTGATCACATTTCCCATGATCAATCATAGCCATCAGATCTTCAATCTTGACCAGGTTCAATGTATCTATCGATCTGAAAATGTTTTACCTCGCCTTGGAACTTGCATACATTTCTTGGAATTTGTGTTAGAGTATTGCGGTTCAATCTCAGCTATAGATCTTCCTGCCAATCTTCCATTGCCATAGATCCTTAACAAACTTCATGCACATTGTAACAATCATTTAATCATATCCAACTCATAAGCTTCCTTCATTAAATATCACTTTTATTCATTCAATGCATTCTGTTATTACTCGGTTGCAACTCGGTAAATACTAAACTTCACTCGGTAGACATTCCACCTTCATTAACCGATAGCGATAACCTTAGGGTTTACCGACTAGGTTCTTTGCTTGGTAACATAGTATAGTATTAAGCTTACAAACAATAACATATGTAGGATATCAAAACAATCTAAACATCATGATTTCATCATTGTCTAACTCGGTAATAGTTGCCCATTGAATAACTTATTCCTCCCCTTATTCATCACATTCTTTCTGTGTCTTTTACCGACATCTTAATTCTCTTCAAAACATACTTCTTAAGATATGGCAACATCATACTGAATCAGAAAATCAATTTCTTGACATCAATGACAAAATAATATTGTTAAGACAATAAACATCCTTAAACAGTTATATCCATAATCATCAACACCCTTCTCAATATCCTTATTGAAATGCCAACAATCTCCCCTTGTCTTTTGTAATGCCAACACAGAGGTCTCACCTTCCTCATGACTGGAATAACCAAGTCCATCAGTATTCTTGATAGGTTTGGTAGATTCAAGCTTTTGCTCTAGCTTGACAGTACTTTTGTTGAACTTAGCAAGTATTTCCTTTGACTTAGAGAGTTCTTTGGAAATAGCAGCATTTGCCTCCATCAGGTTTGCATTTTCAGAGATAGCTGTGTTCAGTTCACCTTGTACTTCTTCTTTTTCCATTCCGCTTTCATGGAGTTGAGAAGTTATGGCATTGATCTCTTGCTTCAACTTGGAGATCTCATGATCTTTGTCTTTCACCAGATCTTCAGTTTTCCTCCAGTTCTCAAGCTCTTGACACATTCAGATAGTCAGTCCTTCCAGCTCCTTTCTTAGGTTGGAGTTTGATTCATTCAACTTTTCTACTTCTTGAATTAGTATGCCAAAAATATTAGCACTAAAACACTTTGCTAGACTAACAGTAAACCGGTAAAACAGTTTAGCAGACAAACTAGTTAGCACACATGCAAACCAAATAGCAAATAATGCATTCACCCATAGAAGCACAAACACCATAAAACAAGAGATTTTGACGTGGAAACCCACATGGGAAAAACCACAGTGAGATGGAACTCACAAGTAACTATTTGCAGAATAAGAACCAGACCGGTTAAGGTCTTACAATGTTCTTTACCAGAATAGATCCTATTAGGAATCTCAATCTCTATTAGGAGATAAGTCCAATTAAAGACTACCTTGCTAGAGGATTTTAGATCCACAGATGTGAACCACCTTGTTAGAGGATTTTACAAAGGCTATTCTGAGCCTACCCAGTTAAGGGCTTCAGACTTGTCAAAGAGGTGAATAATCAACAAGTATATGATCTATCAAATAGCATAGATTGCTTGGTTAGATCCTTGATAGCTCGTTCCTAATGCTTTCTAGCATTATTTCAGTCTTCTAAACATTCAGACTCTCTCTATCTCATCAACCACCTTAAACCCTAGCAACAACATTGACCACAACAATAACCTAAAACCCTAGACACGATGTCCTTATAAAGGAATTTAATTTCATGTCGGTCCAATAGGATTACAATACAATTTCCTAGGTTCAATGCATCTATACATATTCTGGTAACACGACACAAAAAGCACCGTTAAAGTGTCGGCACCATCAAACAATTGGTGGATGGTAACTCATCATAGAGTATTACCGGTTCATACAAAATATCAGTTCAAGCTGAATACTAGTTGCCAGTTTGACAAAAATGGAAAGTGGTAAAAATGTGTTATGCCACTTTGATCCCTCGTACCGCTTGGGGTCGATATGCCGCTTCAGACCGGTAAACACATTATACAAAACATCAATAGTCTAAAGAATATAATACAACATACCAGTTGGAACAAATATCGGTTGAGCTCTAACTCATACATATAAAGGAGATCTCAATGCAAGTGTGTGTCTATCAATGACAATCACAACATAAACATAAAAAATGCCAGCACATAGTTCTCAGCTCATTGATTGCAGTAGCCTTCTATTGGAATCCAAGAACACTGAGAGGGGGGTGAATTAGTATTCTACTAGTATAATCAATTTTAACCTTATTAACAATGCAATTCAATAACTGACAAACATGAAAGAATATAACAGAAAATAGAAATGAAGCAACCACAAGAGCATACACCATAACATACATATTTATACATGGAAAACCTAAAGAGGAAAAACCATGGTGGGATTAGAGACCCACAATATCTATCCACTGGCCAAATGAATAAATATTACAATAGGGGCTTGCACGTGCAAGAAGACCATCAACATAGAGCACACTTCTCATCACAAAAGGATCCTCACTAACTACAAACACCACATAAGGAGTTACAAATAAAATTTTGAACTTTGATAGTGCATCTGCTATGCTCGATGAGTTCCAATTAAAGCACAGTCTGTAATAGTTAACATCGTTTTCTTCCTTGCCGATATCTTTCTTCACTTCCCAAACCTCTGAACCAGAATCCAAGACTGACTAAAGAATATTACATTCGCATTCTATCGACCAAGATTGGTCACACAATATCACATTACTATATTTCATTACCTTCTTATGCTTTATCAAAATAACCTAATAGGACTGACTTAAGTACCCTTCCCAAACACAAACATAAATTTCTTATGTCGGCTTACAATGATATTACAATTTATTTACATGTCAGTCTAAGCAAAAATAAATTCATTAAACTTCAAGATCGATTCCTTTCATCATTATCATGTAGACCTATCAAATCAATGCCAGATCAATCTCTTGTGTTGGCCTCATATACCAGTTCCTAGTTTGTCGGTTTCCCTTTCCTATCGGTGCCGGTTCCATGTGTGCCAGATGATTGAATGTCAGTCTCCAAACAATGAATACCGGTGAGTATCAGTTAAGTGACCAACCCAAAATGGTGTGTGTTTCCATCAATGACAATACAACTAAGCCAGATGAGTGTCAATTGCCAACAATCTCCCCCTTTGGCATTGATGGCAACACTCATGTGAAAAATGGATTGTTGAAGTGTTGTTCTCGTTCCCTGCCAAAAAATCCAAAATTGATCTCAAAAACTATTGGAAGACTGCTGCCCCTAAGCTATACATGACTTCTCATGTCCCTAGAAATTTTTCACATCAACCTCTCCACCTTTGACAACAATACCAAACATGGGGAAAATGAATGAAAGAAATGAAATTCTATAGCAACCAAAATGTGATTACTGGATCTAGATATACTTAAAAATATCTGGGTAAGAATTCTTCAAAAATCCTAAGTATGCATCCCAACTTGTCTTCAATGTGCTCAAAATGGATACAAAACCATTAAGACTATATGCATGAACCTCTTCTTCTGATAGGTCTGTCGGAGTAGGTTTATTCATTAACTCTATGCTTTCCCTCTTGTTAAGTAATAAAGTGTTCAACTGGGGACTCACCAAACCCCTTAATTCTCTTGCACAACAGATTAACCTATCTATGTCCTTCTCTACTCCATAAATCTCACTCTATTATCAAAATCTAACCATAAATGGTACTAGTTAGTGTCCGAGTACCATCAACATTGTTAGCCAAAAGATCTAACTGGGCCTTTTCTGCCTTCAATTTCACCTCAAGGTCCACTATTAGTTTGTCAGTGTTAGTAGAGGACCTATATATATATTGCTACACTCATTTAAAGCCACATCAATCTTTGATATTTCATCTATCATCTTAGCCTTGTCAGATGAAATCATGCTATCACAAGTGACCTTCTGGGCTGCATTATACTTCTCAATCAACTATCGGTTTGATACCCATTGAAGAGTTTTAAACTCTTTAGAAATGTGCTCAATCAAACCTTTTAGTTTTTTAGATGGACTTCTAATCTGATCTACCTTATATTCTGATGCAAGTTGCTGCAAACCTCGAATGGCCTGCTCAATAACCTACTTGTCTTCAGTCCCTTTCTTTCTTAACTTCTGAGCTGCAACATACATCAACTCAAAACTGCTCTACTGCTCAATATTCTTCTATGCAAAATCTGTTGGCATTGCATGAAGATTGCATTGATGAACTATAGTGTTGTCATTCATGTCAATAATAATCGGTAATAGAGTTGTATTGAAACCAGTAGTGATGCAGTAATGCAACTAGTAGTAGAGCAGTGAAGGAAACCGGTATTTTTATTCAAGTAGAGTGATCAAACGGTAACTCTAACCTGTTGATATGTTGAACCCTAACAAATGGAGTTTGGTGAATCAGTTATGATTATCTATGATCAAATGGTGATCAGAGATGGAGATGCTACATATGCATGATGCACATGATGAGTTTCAAAGTGGTTTTGGTGCATAGAGATAATTATTTTATCTTGGGAATGAGCATATGCATAACATGAAGTGAATAATGCATGATGAGTTATAAGATCCAATGTGCGTTGATCCAAGAGTGGTCAAAGTTGTCTAGAACAATGTGCAGCTAATTGCTATGTAATCCAAAGGTCATGTTTGAATTGATATGTTTGTAATCTCTATGAGATCTTAGCTTTTGTGATGTGTTACCAACCTATTGTATTTATTTATAAGGTCAATGAGTTGTTTGTAATTGTGTTGGCAATTTTGTTAAGTGTGGTAGTGAGACTGTTGCCGAACCAAAAGGAGTGTCTACAAAATGTTTTGAAGGCGGATAGGAGCATACAAGGATCTAACTAAAAAAGATAGTGTTATTACTAGATCAAGCAAAGACCTTGTTGTTCTCTAACAATTACAACAGTTAAATCCCCTAACTAGGTAAACTTTAACAGGATTGGTGCTTTCTAAATCCTCTAACCAGGTGATCCATTAGTTTGGATTTGAAATCCTCTATCGAGGTTACTCCTAATAGGGTATTGTAGTCAATCCCTTAACTAGGTGGTCCTTAACTGGATCTGTTCCTAACATGACATTTTTGTAAAGCTTCTAACAAGGCTTGGCTCCTAACAGGTTGAACTTCAGAAGAGTTTAGAATACTTGTGGGTATTCATTTCCACTGTGGTTTTTCCAATTTGGGTTTCCACGTCAAAAATCATTGTGTCAAGTAGTGAATGATTTTGAGATTATATGTTTTTGATATGGTTAATATGTTTAACTGGTAAAGTCACTTAGATATGTTTAGATGACCTGAAGTGATCCAAAAGGATCTATTACTAATGTTAGTAAATTGGTTTGATGTTTTTATTAAATGGTATGTGAATTTTAGATCCGTTATATTGTATCATTGATGTTTTAGTCAACCAGTAAGCTTGATAATGTAGTAATAGTTTTTGTTACAGAACCAGTTAGTTTAGTGATTGATTTATGATTTAGGATTAAGTTTGGTGAAAGTTTATCTTGTTTTCTATCTACTGATTCACCCCCCCCTCTCAGTAGTTGACCAGATCCTTATTGATTCATCATATCATCAATTGGTATCCGAGTAGTCCATGTCCTCTTGTGTTTAAGCCTAACAACTTGAGGTAAAGATCTAGGAGAACATGATGAAGATAGAAGGTCCAAAGTTCAATAGGGAAAACTACAGAATCTGGAGTGATAGGATGAAGATCTATATCAAGATTCTAGGAAGCCAATATTGGGAACATGTTGTTACTAAATATAACTTGCCTAGTGGGATTTTTTCAGATGATCAAAAGAAGGAGCAACAAGAGAATAATCAAGCATTGGAGGCCATTATTAGTTCCTTGTCTGATTCAGAGTATGTTGATGTCCATGGAGTGGAAACTGCTTTTGAGGTGTGGAAAAAACTTGAGGATATCTATAGAAGAGATGAGCATGTTAAGATTTCCAGAGAAGAGAGTCTAAGAGCTAAATATGATGATATGTGGATGGTTGATGGAGAGAAAATTCAACGGTATGGTTAGAGGATCAAGGAGATAATTGGTGAGATCAAAAGTGTTGGTGGTACAGTTGAAGATACCATAGTGGTTAGTAAGGTATTGAGAACCCTTCTACCAATATATGCTATCTGAGTTGCAGCCATTCAGGAACTCAAGTCTATTGATAAATCAAAGGTAACTCTTGACTCTATCATTGGTAAGCTAACTATTTTTGAATTAAATGTTTATGATGGAAGTATTCAGAAATCAGAGTCTGCATTTAGAGCTTCAGTTTCAAACCCACCGGTAAGGAAAAGAAGAGAAGCTAGTTATAGTCATGAGTTTAGATCCAACAAAGAAGTTGATGATGAAGACAGACTGATTGAGCTTGAAGCATTGTTGGCCAAGTAGTTACCCAGAGGTACCGGTAAGTACAAAGGTAAATTACCTTTGAAGTGTTTTTCATGTAACTGGATTGGACATATTGCTGCTAACTGTCCAAATGGAGATAATGAGAAGAAACGTGAGAAGTTTAGAAAGTACAAAGGCAAAGGCAAAAGAGATTCTCTCACTGTTGTGGATGGAAGAATTACAAATGAGGAATCTTAGGAAGATGCAAATAAGGACATTGTCTTTGTTGCCATTAAAGAAGAGACATCAGATCATAAGGCTTTAGTCTCTTGCATGGATAGTTATGATGCTTGGATTATAGATAGTGGTTGTTCACATCACATGACTGGTGACCGGAGTAAGTTTCTTAATTTGAAGGAATTTGATGGAGGTGTTGTGAGATTTGGGAATGACTCACCCTGCATGGTAAAAGAAAAGGGAACCATCTGTTTTAATGAAAAGTGTAGTGCAGATGATCTCTACTGGGTTGAAGGATTGAAATAAAATATTTTGAGTGTTGGTCAACTCAATGACAGAGGTTATCCACTGGAATTCAAGAATGGGATGTGCAAAATCTATGGAAGCAAAGGTAAACTGATTGCAACCGGCAAGCAAGAAAAAGGTAACTTGTTTCACCTAAGTTCTAAACTCAACAATTGTTTAATTGAAAAAGTAGAAGATAGTTGTCTTTGGCATCGGAAATTTTGTCATGTAAACTTTGATAACATTGTAAAAGTCAGTAAATCCAAATCAGTAAGAGATTTGCCTCAGTTGGACAAACTAGTAAATGCTCTATGTAAGGAATGTCAGTTAGGAAAGATGACATCCTCAACTTTCAAGAGCAATTATTTCTCATCAGAATATTTGCTAGATTTGGTTCATACTGACCTTTGTGGACCAATAAGGACTAGAAGCATTCAAGGTGATTGATATTTTATGACTTTTACTGATGATTGCTCAAGAATGATGTGGGTCACATTCTTGAAGGATAAAACTGAAGCCTTTAGTAATTTCAAGGCATTTAGGAATAACTAAATGAAGATGGAGTAGTAGTCAGAAATAAAGCCATATTGGTATACAAAAGTTATGCACAAGAAGAAGGTGAAGACTATGGCGAGATATTTGCACCAATTGCAAGATTGGAAGGAGTTAGGACTCTACTTGCATTTCCAGCATACAGGGGATTCAAAGTATATTATATAGATGTGAAGTCAACATTTCTAAATGGAATAATGGAAGGAGAAGTCTACATTGAACAACCAGATGGTTATGCTTTGACTGAAGCAAAGGATATGGCGTGAAAACTACACAAGGCATTATATAGTTTGAAGCAAGCACCTAGAGCATGGAATGAAATACTACATTCTCACTTGGTGAAGATAGGTTTTTAGAGAACCAGTGAAGACAATAATATATCTCTCAAAATGGAAGGAGATAAGATACTAGTTAGTGAGGTATTTGTGGATGATATCATTTTTGGAGGCAATGATGACATGTGTGATGACTTTTCTAATGAGATGAAAAGTGAATTTGAGATGTCTCTAGTAGGAGAGATAAAATTATTTATAGTTTGCAAATTCAAAAGATGAAGAATGGCATTTTCATTACACAGTCAAAATATGTGAAAGAAGTATTGCAGACATTTGGAATGGGAGACTGTAAACCAGTTGGAACACCAATGGTTACAGGCTGTAAATTGTCTAAGGAGGATGATTCTACATCAGTGGATGAAAAGGAGTACAAGTCAATGATATGTAAACTACATTATGTTGTCCAAAGGAGACCGGATATTGCTCATGTAGTTGGATTAGTTGCTAGATTTCAGAAAAGTCTGAAGGAGACACACATGGTAGCAACTAAAAGAATTTCTAGATATCTAGAAGGCACAGTTGATTATGGATTATGGTATCAATATGTAGGTAACTTTGATTTGAAAGTCTATACAGATGCAGATTGGGCAGGAAATGTTGATGACAGGAAGAGTAGAACCAGAGGTGCATTCTTTTTTGGAGGAAGGCTTGTATCTTGGAGCAACAAGAAACAAAGTTGTATATCATAGTCTATTACAGAAGCTAAATATGTTGTAGTGTATATGAATTGTACCCAAGCAATCTGGATGAAACACATTCTGGAAGGTTTCAAGTTGAAAATTTTAGAACCGGTAAGGATTTTCTGTGATAACACCAGTGCAAAAAATATTTCAAAGAACCTGGTGTTGCATGCTAGAACCAAACATATTGAGCTGAAATATCATTTCTTGAGAGAGAAAGTGCAGAGTACAGACATGTCATTGGAGCATGTATCTGCTAAGGAACACCTAGCAGATATCTTTAATAAACCTCTACCTAAGGCTACTTTTGAGTATCTTAGAGGTGAGTTAGGGGTTGTACCCCTACAAGAGGACAATTAAGCCAACGTGGAAGACATCAATCCTAGAGCTTATCGAAAATATTGAAGTGGAATTGGTGTAGAGTGGAGCTATTCCACAAGGGGGAAACAAGTTGCAGATCAGTGAAGCATGAAATGATTACCCAGATGATATTAGTATTCACTCTGGCATTGTTGTCAAAGGGGGAGAAGAACTGTATAAGGAAGGAGAAATGTATGATTGATGAAGAGAATAACTAAATATGATTGATATCCAATTACCAGCTAAAGACATGGAGACACAGTTGAAGGAGAGTACATGAAAAAATGTAAACCAGGATTCCTATACTTGTCTATGTGCATTACTCTAAAACATCACAATCAAAAGGGTATTGATATTTGTAAGCCATCAATTCCAAAGGTGGAGATTGTTGGCATTACATGAAGATTGAATTGATGAACTATAGTGTTGTCATTGATGTCAATAATACCTGATAATGGAGTTGTATTGCAACCGATAGTGATGCAGTAATGCAACCGAAAGTAGAGTAGTGAAGGAAACTGGTATTGTTATTCAAGAAGAGTGATCAATTGGTAACTCTAACCTACTGATATGGCATACCCTAACCGATAGAGTTTGGTGAATCAGTTATGATGATCTATGATCAAATGGTGATCGGAGATGGAGATGCCACGTATGCATGATGCACACGATGAGTTTCAAAATGGTTTTGGTGTGTAGAGATAATTGTTTTATCTTGGGAATGAGCATATGCATAGCATGAAATGAAAAACAAGTGACGAGCTACAGGATCCAATGTACGCTGATCCAAGAGTGGTCGAAGTTGTCTAGAACAATGTGTAGTTGATTGCTATGTAATCCAACGTCCATGTTTGAACCGATAAGTTTGTAATCTCTATGAGATATTAGGTTTTGTGATATGTTACTGACCTATTGTATTTCTTTATAAGGTCAATGAGTTGTTTGTAATTGTGTTAGAAATTTTGTTAAGTGTGGTAGTTAGACTATTGTCAAACCAGAAGGAGTGTCTATTGAATGTTTTGAAGATAGATAGGAGCATAAAAGGATCTGACTAAGCAAGATAGAGCTATTACTAGATCAAGAAAAGACCATGTTGTTCTCTAACAATTACAACAGTTAAATCCCCTAACTGGTAAGCTTTAATAGGCTTGGTTCTTTCTAAATCCTCTAACCAAGTGATCCATTAGTTTGGATTTGAAATCCTCTATTGAGGTTACTCCTAACAAGGTATTGTAGTCAATCCCTCAACCAGGTGGTCCTTAATCGAATCTGATCCTAACAGGACATTTTTGTTCAGAATACTTGTGGGTATTCATCCCCATCGTGGTTTTCCCCATTTGGGTTTCCACATCAAAAATCATCGTATCAAGTGGTGAATGATTTTATGATTATATGTTTTTGATATGGTTAATATGCTTAATTGGTAAAGCTATTAGGCCCAATATGGAAAGCTAATGTACTAAGAGGGGAGGGGTGAATCAGTACTTCAAATCCTTTTAACAACAATATCTTTACTGTTATGCATAAACTGAAAAGTGCAGTAACATAACATAAAGATAAAAAAAATGAATAACAATCATACATGATTCACTCCATAACACATATATTTTGGTTACGCAGAAACTCTTGGTTAGAGAGAAAAACTACGGTGGGGATGGCACCCACAACTTCACTACTGCAATAATAAAGGTTGCTTGGTTAGAGCTACATGTTTAGCTATTTCTGATAGCTTACCCTGTTAGGAGTATCAAGATCTATTAGATCTACCTTGCTAAAGGATTTTACAACACTTAAACTAAATGCTACACCTGGTTAGAGGCTTTACAATTTATGGACTTGATTAGAGTTTTTTACCCTGTTAAAGGTTTCTCTTACAACTTCAAAATATTACAATAAAATCATTACAAATATCTGCAACTTTACATCTGGAATGTTATAGCAGATTCTATGTGCTCAGAATAAGTTACCTTGCTTATAGCATACCTTGGTAACCCATATAGTAACTCGGTAAACCCTTCTATTTACTCTGTTCTTCGACTATTCTCTAAAAACCTTCTCGGTGACCTCTGTGTCTCCGTAATAGTCTTATTACACTCATGCACACACATCTTATCTTTATCTTCAAACCATGCTATATAAATAGATCTCTTATGTCGGTGACCTGATTCATTGCTTCAATCTTACAAACATGATTCCTCGAATGAATAACCATGCAAATATTTCATTGGTTAGAAGACCTCAAAATCATACACAATCTTTAAGTGCAATTTCCAATGTGATAATGGTTCTAGGTGCCTCGATCTTGTAACATGTTTTCATATGTATGTCCAAGTTTAATGAATCTAGTAACACATTTCACTCGGTGTATATTAACTTAGTGTATTATCTTTGCTGCTCGATAGACATAGAATGATACTCGATAGACAACTTGATGCATACTGGGCTCTGTGACTACATTCTTCTATAACCGACTGAACTGTGCATACCGACTAAATATCTCGGTAGTAGTAACCGACTAGAGTATATAGAATGACTTTGGATATAAAACTAATGACAACTTGATAAGTAGTAACAAAAGCCACTTAGATAAGTTTAGATGACCGGAAGTGATCCGAAATGAGCTATTACCGATGTTAGTGAAGTGGTTTGATGTTTTTATTAAATGGTATGTGAGTTTAAGATCTATTACATTGTATCATTGATGTTTTAGTCAACTAGTAAGCTTGACAGTGCAATAACAATTTTTGTTATAGTGCTTAAACCGATTAGTTCAGTGATTGATTTATGAGTTGTGATTAAGTTTGGTGAAAGTTTAGTTTTTTTTCTACCTACTGATCCACCCCCGTCTCTCAGTAGTTGATCGGATCATTATTGTTTCATTTTTCATCAAAATCAACTTGACTGGATGAGTCAAGTGCCAACAAAGAAATGATTATATCTTAAGATAGAGATGCGAGATGAAGCTACACACCTAGAATTAGTAGTAAGATGTCGAGACGAAGCTCCCTTGAAAATTTGAGCGAAAGTTGTTGGGACTAGGTTGAAAGTGTACTTGGTCCTCCAAAAAATCCGCTCGCTACAAAGGGTTTTTCCATCTCTGAAAATGAAGCTTAAACCTGCAATTACAATTGCGCACTTGCAACCTACACACAGAAAAGAGAGGAAAGTTTTTTGGGATTGGGGGTTTGCCTTTAGGTCAAACCCCATTTTGGAATTAACCAAGTAATTGAAAATACTTGCAAGTGAGTGAAAGGAAATGTCTAAAGTGAAATTCACCTCAACAGAGGATGCAATTGAAATGTTGATAGAATTGATTGAAAGCGTATATGGAAAATAATGTTGATAGGGATCTCCTCTTCAATGGTTAAATCCATGACTTGAATGCAACACCTAGCCTTGAAAGGAGAATTGAAATTGTTAATGCTTGAAAGAAGTCTTGATGACAATTTCACTTTGTAATTTCGTCTTATGATCTCTTATGCTTGATTTTGCTTATTGAACTTAATCTATGCTTATGCAAATAGGAGGGGAAATGCTCCTTATATACTTGTCAATTAGGGGTTTTTAATTGATTTTTCATCTTAGGTCGACATAGGAAAACTTTTTCCCACTCACAATTGCCAAGGCCATTGCAGGATTAGGTCAAGGGAGGCCCAAAATAGGCTAGGGTGATGCAAGAGTACCCATGTAGTTCTTACCAGTTTGGGAAGTTAGTGGTGGAATTTCTTGGATATTGTGGCATTTCTTCATGTTTGAGAGTTTAGCATTGTGGATTAGGATTTATTCACTTGACTTTGTTGTCTTTATCATGCTTGAGTTTCATTGTGCTTGGATTTAATTCCAGTGAGATATAGATTTTGGTATTGGCCCAGTTTATATGTTCTTACCGGTTAGTCTTGCAGTGTGTTGAGCGAAGATGATTTCAGGTTAAAATTGATCTTTGTGACTTGCAGATCATTGATTTATGTTTATTGAGTGTTTTCCAATGTTCTTGAAAGACCACATGCTTTTTTATGGATTTTAGAGATTTTCTTACTGATTTGAGCCAACATGTTACCGTTAGCATGTTTTATGAACCGATTGGTCTTTTGACTGACTTGATCAAGTTGTTATTATTTGCAAATGGTATAAATAGAAGTTTTGTGAATCATTTGAGAAGGTAGAAGATAGAAGATAGAAGATAGAAGAAGGAATTCAGAGATCGAGCGAACATGTAGAACTGGCGAGATTTTGGTCTAGTAGACTGAGCCAAAAGGGTTGAGGTTTGGATTAGGGTTGAACCGATAGACTGTTTCTAGAGGTTGATTTGATGTGTAGATGATCTGCAGATCTTATATTTGTGTTGTAAGCATTGTTTGTATCCAACATGTGAAATGTGTAATTATTTAACTTGTTATAAGATTTGTTTATACTTTTTATCGGTTATTTGTTCTATGATGTTACTGGTTGTTCTTTCTGCTTTATCTGGTGTTGTGTTACTGGTTACCGGTATAACTTGCATGGTGTTTGTGATGTTGGCATTTTCATTAAGATTGCATTAATGAAATTGTATGTTGTCATTGATGTTAATTAACTGGTAATGATGTTGTAATAATGTTGTTATAATGTTTTTTTACAACTGGTAGGAAGAGCTAGTAAAGGGAACTGCAACCGATAGGAGAGCTTGTGGAGGAAACCAGTATTACTTATGAAATGGAGAGATAAACTAATAACCCTACCTGTAGATGAGATCAAACCCTAAACAATGGAGCTTGGTGAATTGGTTGAAGTATTTTATGATCAAATGATGAATGGTAAAGATTATGAACACATATGCATGTTGTATAAGAAATGTTTTAAAACATTCATGGCGCATAGAGATAATGATTTTCGTCTTGGGAATAAGCAAGCTCATTGCATGTAATGGAAACCGCATTATGAGTTATAGAGTTTGATGAAGCGGTGATCAAGGAGTGGTCATGGATATCTTCAATGATGTATACTAATTTCTATGTGATTTGTTGTGTAATTCAATGATCATACTTGAACTAATTTGTTTGTAATCTATACGAGATAATTAGGTTTGTGTTGTGTTACCGACCCTTTGATTTGTTTATAAGGTCAACGATTTGTTTTCTTGTAGAGTTGGAAATTTGTGGTTGAGAGTAAGAGAGAGTGGTTTTTGAACCTGATAATGTATCTACAGTATGTGTAAAGGAAGATAGGAGCATGAAAAGGATCTAAACAAGCAAGTGTAGTACTATTCAAATAGATCAACAAACCCCTATTGTTTTCTAACAATTACAACAGTCAAATCCCCTAACCGGGTAAGCTCTAACAAGCTTAGTGTTACTCAAATCCTTTAACTAGGTGGTCCATTAGCTTGGATTTCAAATTGTATACCGGGGTTACTCCTTACAGGGTATTTCTTTTAATAAGGCATTATAGTCAATCCCTTAACTGGGTAGTCCCTAATAGGATCCAATCTTAAGAGGACTTTTTGTAAAGATTTAAAAGGCTAGGATCCTAACAGGGCGAACTTCAGAAGAGTTCAGAATACTTGTGGGTATTCATCCCCACCGTGGTTTTTCCCATTTGGGTTTCCATGTCAAAAATATTGTGTCAAGTGGTGAATGCTTTGTGGTTATGTTTACTATGGTTGAATTACTTAACTGCTAAATCCACTTTGATATGATATGATAACCGACAACAATCTGAAATATGTTTTAACTAAAGTTAGTAAAGTACTTGAATGATTTGGTTAAAAGGTTTTGAGAATTTCAAAGATGTTTTATTGTTAGTCTATTATAACAATCAACCGGTTTAACTTGTTAGTAATATTGCATTTGAGATATTAATGTTTAAACTAGTCAATTTAGAATTTGTTTTGATAGGTTGATTTTGAGCTTGGAGAAAATCTATTCAGTTTTCTATCTACTAATTCAGCCCCCCCCCCTCTCAGTAGTTGTCTGGATCCTTAATCTTCCATCATACCATCATGTGTTAGGTTTCAAGGATGGGATGTCCTTCATTGGATCTCCCTACCTTGACTACATCATAGAGACAGGGGCACCATGCCCCTTTCCTACCCTAATTTAGGACAAGTAGTGACAGAAAGCAGTGCGGGGTGCAAGTTTTAGGTGTTTTGAGCATGTCTCAAGTCTCCAATCAGGCTTAGGGATTCATTTGCTAATGTGAAGACCCAAATATGGTTGAAAATTGTAAGGTAGCAATTTTATGACACTACATTTAGCCCCCACTTTAGTAGGAGTATAAGCTTATGCTAATACTGTCGATAAAGTACAAGGAAACAAGATTGAAAGACTTTCACCATGTCAATGAGGTAAGATACACCAAGCCCCCAATAGACTAAGGATCTTACAACTTTGATTGACAAAGTAAAAGGGAAGATCAAAAGGGAGAGAACCATGACTGCAAGTAACAAGGTCTCCCTCATTATGAGTCATGAAAAGCGAGGATACCAAAAATTACAAAGCAAGGCCAAGTTCACTAAAGTAAATTCAAGTATCAAGAAGGAAAATATGAGTGGAGTGTATGCCCCAATGTTAAAGCGATCGTGTATGCCTTACCAGGAGTGATTGCTTTAAGGTAAGAAACACCCAAGAGAGAGAAAGAGAGGGAGAAAATTATCGTAAGGATTTAGCACCCAATCGAGGAATAAAATAAAGGATAATAAACACAAAACACAAAGCACGAGGTGGTTTCACTATCCTCGGGGTCAATATGTTTTATGATAAATCATGTATATCATGTATATAAATGCATAGAATATTCCTCATTCCCTAGAGAAAGGAAAACACCTTGGAAGAAAGGGAATACATGTGCCTTTTGAGTCAACATGAAAGAGACCAAAAGAGATCTCAATGCTTTGCATTGTCCTCAAGTAGACATCACTAGTGTAAATAGAAGAACATGGATACACATAGAAGAATGGTCACAAAAGAGTAAGAAAAGAGAAAGGTAGAGGATCTACGGTGCTAATGTAGCTAGTCTATAATGACATCCACCTCTCGATCTTTCTAATCATTATTTTGGAAAGGCGGGAAATATGTGAGAGGAGCGACATCGAGCATAGTAAATGGAGCTATCACAAGATCCAAACAAGGACTATGCTCATGTTCTAAGTCACTTTGTTCATTTTTGGGAGCTAGGATTAAGGATTTTGAAAATTCTATAGATAAATGTTTGTCAACAACATATTCATGTTCACTATCAGAAGCATTAGGAGTTGTATATCATGAATAACATTTTCATCTATTTCTTCATCAAGAATTATAGAAAGAGGAGCTATAACATGAATAGAAGTGAAACCATCACATTTTTTTGCAACTTATAATTTGGATATTTGGGTTCATCATCCTTCTTAGGAGAAAAGGGAATCATGTCAACTGTTAGTGTTTTGGAAGATTGAATAGTTTGAGAAATAATTTCATGAGCTCTAGCCTGATGTTTTCGTCGGTGTTCTCTTGCACAACAATTTCATTAAGTCTTAGTGGAAGGCTAAGAAGACTGAGGTATATTTGTTGGAGGAGGCATATTCTCATCTTTGGTAGTTGGATGGTTAGGTTGAGGTTTTTTAGGTTGAGCAAGAGGAGAGGTAGGTCTCTTCTCTCTATAAGAGCAAGGAGGTAGAACTGCAGCATATAAAGGAGGAATGTTCGGTGTAGGAAGGAGACTAGGTCCATCATGAGTTGGAGGTACAGGTCTAACCTTAGGAAGAATACTATTGTTATTCATAGGAGAAGGCGTAGTTTCATCCATAGGAATAGGTAGGGAATCTTCCTTAGGAGGAAGATTAGTTCTAATCTTTAGGGGAAGAACTTCATCTTTAAGAATGATGGTAATTTTGGCAATTGACACTCCTCTGATTGGTTTCAAATGTTGTCATTGATGGCAACATGTTCCGACTTCATTATTTGGTTTGGTACTTCAACGATAGACACTTCACCGGAACTGACAGGTATCTTCACCGGTAGGAAGAATTATGTGGGTACCAATATTAGAGGTCGACATCATTGGGAGATCCAACAATCGACAATTTTTATTTATTTATTTATCTATATATGTAATGAGGTGACATGTATAATCATTTTGTAATATCTATGTAAGCCAAAATGAGTTATGAAGGATTGTAAGGGTATATAGTGTAGACACCTAAAAATGTCTCATTGATCATGTACTAATTATTCTTATAATTGATTAAATAATTCCTTAATTATTTAATTAAGTTAATTAATCATATTCTTCTAATTTCATATTTCCTCATAATCTTACTAATTATTCTATTTCTTATTCTTTCATCATTTAATCATTTTAATCATTTTCTAAATATTAATTAAATATTTATTATTTAATTAATTATGGTTAATTCCCTAATTTAAATAATCTTTATTATTTAAATAAATTAATTCTCAATTTCTATCTCTAACCATTTAACCCTTTTCTAAATATTAATTAAATATTTATTATTTAATTAATTGTGATTTAATTCTTTTAATTTAAATAATCTTTATTATTTAATTAAATTCTATTTCAAAATAATTAAATAGTTTCTTTAAATTATTTAATTAACTAATTAATTCTTCCGTTTCCAAATCCCCAAATTCTAATTTCATTTAATTTCATATTCTTCTAATTTCTTCCAAATTCAAATACATGTGCATGATTTCAAAAATCAAATTGAAAATCAAAGTCAAGTTCTAAATATATTCAAATGCTAAATTGAATTAAAATAAATTCAATTATTTGAATAAATATCATGCAAAGATTAAATTGATAATCTAAATCTAAATGCAAGCACATGCTAAATTAATTAATTAAATCATTTATCTCTTCAACTTCTATTTCCATCTTTCAGTTAACTTTTTCTAAATTAAGCTCTCTTTGTCATCCTCTTTATTTCCTCCAATCATTCTTTTTCTTCCTTCAGTTAACTCTTTCATCAATCAGTTGACTCCATTAATCTATTCAATCTATTGAGTTTCACTCCTACAATCAACAGTTCAACTATCAATTTTCATTTGAGCTCACCTAAGTTCACACCTCTTGATCATTTTGTTCCACCTTTCAATCAATCTCATCCAATTTTCTATAAATTGAGCATCCATTCTCCATTTTGAACAATCATGAACTTTGAATCTTTGTGTCACTTGCAGGTTACTAGCACAATATCTGAGAGTCGTCATACCACGAAGAGGAGAAGAGAAATGGAAGTAGTATGCAATCTTGGGATAGGGAGTTTTGCTTTGATTTGACTGATAATTCCTATTTCTTGATATTGCATCTTTTCATTGTCTAGTTTGTTATATTTGTTGATTAGATAGGGATTCGTGATTTCCCTTGTGCTTCTAATTGATTACTTTGTATTATTTGAAGATGAATTCTAGCATGTGTTACATATAGGTCATTTGATTAGATAATTTTTGATAGAGTATGTGATGTTGTTAGTAATGCAAAGATCATATATATGAGATCATTTATGTATAAGATCAATATTGTGTAATGATCTGTAGATGATTTTGGATGCGAAGGTTATTCCAGTAAGGGTTTAGGGTTTCAAAACTAGAACTATCAGAGCTTGAACCGGAACTCAATCAGGCATAGAAGATGCATTAAATGAGTTCAGCCTATTATTTTGTTATTCAAAGTGACTGCAGTTAGTGAGACTCGTTTGTGTTGAGCAATGTGCTCTAGGCGGTAAGCCTTCCTACATGTGCAGGGCCCCCATATTATGTAATATCTTTTCATATGGCCAATGGGTTGATATTGTGGGTCACAAATCCCACTGTGGTTTTTCCTCTTTGAGGTTTTCCACGTATAAACTCTCTGTGTTATGGTATTTATTTGTGTGATTGGTTTATTGATTTCTTTACTTCTTTGAATTATATATATACTAGTTTACCGATTGGTGAATGCATGTTATAATAAGGTTAAAATTGAACATTCTGGCAGAACATTGATTCGCCCCCTCTCAGTGTTCTTGGATTCCAACAATTGGTATCAGAGCCTTGTGCCTCATAGGAAGTCTAACAACTTGAGGGAGATCATGAATCTGGAATCCATGGATATGAGTATGGAGAAGCAACTTGAGGTAGCACTTGAATATTATGATGTTGAAAGGATGAAGAACTTGAACTTACAAGATGAATTAAATTCTACAAAGGAATTCATTCTTATGCTACAGGAGAGGCTGTCATCTGTTCAAGCTAGGAGGAAGGAACTTTTGCAAAATCGGGATAATAAAGAGAAAGATGCCCTCAATGAAAAATGTCAGAAGATGAGTCAAGAGAATGTTGTCATGAGGAATTAAATGCAAGCCCTAACTATAAGGATGTCAAAGGAGAATGAAGACCAAAATATTAATGAAGAAAACCTTGGGAGATCTCTGAAAGATAGATCTGAAGAATGCATCTGGTTGGCTCATGAAAATGATATGTTGAGAACAAAATTATTGCATTCCCAAATAAATGAACAAGAACTTGAAAGAAAAATGATAATCCTAAGAGATGATCTGACTATTAAAAATGAGTACAAGGACAAATTCAAGGTTAGTTCGGCATAACTTGATGAATTATCGAAAAGATAAAGACATAATGGAGATTCTAGTGGACTTGGATTTGAACAAGGTCAAAGCTTCGGTACTACAAATGAAGATCTTAACCAGAAGACATCTGTAAAGTAGCTTAATTATTACAAATTCAATGGTAGATGGTTTGTTTGTAATAGATTTGGTCATATGGCTAGGCAATGTATAAATAGAGAAAATCAAAACGATAATTCTACTCTCGGACAAAGTTCTAAATTCAATAAGTATGGTCACAAGACAAAAGATTTTAGAATGAATGTAAAATGTCATGCATGTGGAAAATTTGGACATATTGCTAATCAGTGCAGTTCAAGCAATTATCCTGGTTATAGCAAAGCAATTCAAAAGAACAATGTTACATGTTATGCATGCAACAATATTGGACACATGGCTAAGTTTTGTAGAAGCAAATATCCACTGGTTAGCAATGATGTATCAAATAATAAAGGGAAAGAAGAGATCAATGAAATCTGACAAGATCAAACCAAGAAATGGGTCAGGGAGCTAGGTGATCAATCAGCAGATGGAATTGCTTCGGTTACTCAACCAACAGAGGAGATTTCTCCTGCACCGGCAGGAAGCTCATCTGGTAACTAAGGCAGATACCTTAGGGGTAGGAAAATTTCATGAAAATATTTCATAAGACCTGGGAAGGAGATCTAGAAGTAATACCAGATATTGGAAAAGGATTATCCAGTATGTAGATGTTCGATTGAGATCCAATATGTTCCATCGGAAGAAATTCATATTAATGACGGATTAGGTTTTTTCGAAGGTTAAGAGGTTTAATCCACTTCATTTTTTATCACCCTGAATTCAGAATGATTAAGAGATATATAGAGCGATTCTAAGGTGATTCAAAGTGATCAAAAATCTTCTTCAGTGATTCCACCAGCAATCGGAAGAGTTCTCTAGGGTTATTCACCATCAACCATTTCTTGGGTATTTATTGCAATCATCTTTCATCATGGAGGCTAGATCATTATCTACACCTACTTTCATTGCAAATCGAACTGTTGTCAAGGTTAAGGATCGTCCTAGGCCAATTTTCAAGCAATGTCCACATATTGCTACCTTGGATGATTCGGTTGGTGCATTCTCATGCATTCTGGAAGGAGTTGTTTATGTGGAAGACATTAGAACATAAAATCACTACCAAATTGAGGATCTAGGTACCAGTGAGATCAATAATATGTACATGAATGAGTTGATAGGTGACTCCGAAAAGATCAAACCTGAGTATAAGCACATTTAGGATCTAGGGTTTACTGGCATTCTTGATATCCCTGAATTTGAAGATGAGATCATGTGATATGTACTGAGTAGAGTTCATGGAGAGTTCATTTGGTTGGACAAGCCTTATAAGATCACAAAGGAGGCCATTAGGGCCATCACCGATTTTCCATAGATTGGTCAGCATCCAAAGAAAAAGATTTCAAATGAACAAGTTAACAAACTCATCAGTGCAACTTCAGACCGACGATCCATGAGGGTCAGAACCACCACTGATCGAGACATCAGATTTGGTAGCATGATTATTGGGTATTAGGTAACTCAATCCAATCATCTTAATTATGTTTCTAGCTACTGCATAGATGTCACACATAAGATTATGAGGGGAAATAAGAAAATAGATCTATGTGGATGGATGATATATGAGTTGATCATTAACCTCAGAAAGATTAAAGGAGAGAAAAAGGGGATGTTCCGGTATGAGAATCTTATTTTTTTCTTAATGCTATTTTTATTTAATGAAACTCTTAGTTTTGGAAAGATATGGTGGGTATATGATATCCCGGTAGGTAGACAACTAAAGCAATCTATTGCTAGCTTGAGTAGCCAACAAGATGATAAGGTTTGGGGTTATTTCAAGGCATTTAAGAAAGAAATGGAATATAGAGAGAGGGTTACTAGACACATTTTTGAGATATACTCAACTGAGATATGCTTTATGGTAAAAAAGGATGAAACCTTAATGGAAGAAGTTAAACCATGGAAGATATGGAAAGAGGAGATGGTATATTAGGTTGATGCTGAAATTTTGGATGCTTATGCCAAAATATTGATTGATGCTCCAATTGATGAGGCTGAAAAGTATTTTGGTATTGCAAAGAAAAATAAGTAAGAGGTTGAAACTGAATTCAATCAGAAGAAGAGGGAGAAACAGTAAGACAAGACCAGCAAATTTGTTGAACAAGTATCCTAGGACATCAAGGCCTTAATGGATGTTGTTCCGACAAAAGGAAGGAAGACAAAAGAGCTTTAAATCTTCATTGAGCCTATTCCATCAGACTCTGGAATTGAAGATGACACTCATTTAGCATTCAAGAGGGTATTGAGGAAGAAAGGTGAGGAGTCTAAGGAGGAAGTAAGGAAGCAACCCATAAGAAAAGAGCTCCAAAGGAAACATCTCATACACCTTCTAGACCATCCGGTACTAGAAGAAGAAAGAAGATTGATGACATAGACCTTACTATTGTAACCGGTAATGTACCTATAATCCCTCCCAAGACTTGTGCAGAACTGATAGATGAAATTACCAAGGATGGTATGTTTAAAAATATACAATTCTCTTATGAGCATTTAGATGATGATGACAAAAAATAAATTGAGGAAGCAGTTTTGTTATACCTGGATATATTTAAGAAAGCCTTGTTAGAAATTGAGAAGCAAATATCGGCACAATTGTATGAAAATCTAGATGCTATGAGATTATATTCTATGGATGAGGACAAGCACATATAAATTGAAGAGTTATTAACTACTTGTAGATCAATTACTCCAAATGAGTTGGATATGACCCTTGAAGTTGCAAATAGAATAATTTTCCACAACAAGCACAGGATAATTAATCTTATGGCATGAAGGATTAATGAAATAATCAGTGACACTCACAAGGCTGATAGTTCTGATACTAAATGTTTAGTATATATGTCAAGCTAACAAGATGAGATGGGGGGGGTGAATCATACAAACTTAATCTTCCATAAAATCAACAGATTCAACCTCGGTAACCTTATCAGAAAAACAGTAAAGCATGCAAACTCATAAACAGATAAGATCACAAAACATATAACACCAGATTTAACATGGAAACCCAAATAGGGAAAAACCACTGTGGGATTACGGACCCACTAAGAAATATACTCTTCTAGAGTATGCTCGGTTAAAAGAAAATCATGTTAAAGGTTAAAAACACATTGCTAGATGTGACCTGGTTAAGGGATTTCCCTCAGATCTGTTAGGATCTTCACCTTGTTAGAGGTGACCTTGTTAAAGGATTTCAAACACTCAATCTAAATGTCACCTTGCTAGAGGGTTTTACAAATAAGACTGTTAAGTCCACTTGGTTAAGAGATTTTCTGTCACTTCATAAAATAACAGTAATAAAATATATCTACAACTTCACATCTAAAAATGCTAAAGTGGATTCTTATTTGCTTAATACAATCTAGTCATAGGACTTATCTTGTCCCTCTCCTAGGCTCTATACTCTGTTATAAAAATAGGTCTTCAAGCTTCTGTTCTTGGTAATCACTATGTAGCATCCCTGTGCTTACACTTGCCCACATACATTGTTTATCAACAATTCCTTATTTATAAACAATTTGCCAACTGCTGAATCTCCTTGATCACATTTCCCATGATCAATCATAGCCATCAGATCTTCAATCTTGACCAGGTTCAATGTATCCTTCGATCTAAAAATGTTTTACCTCGCCTTGGAACTTGCATACATTTCTTGGAACTTGTGCTAAGGTATTGCAGTTCAATCTGAGCTGTAGATCTTCCTGCTGATCTTTCATTACCATAGATCCTTAACAAACTTCATGCATGGCTTACCAATCATTTAATCAACTCCAGCTCATTAGCTTCCTTCTTTAAATAACGCAGTCAATCATTTAATGCATTCTGTTATTACTCGGTTGCAACTCAGTAAATACTAAACTTGACTCGGTAGACATTCCGCCTTCATTAACCGATAGCGATAACCTTAGGGTTTACCAACAAGGTTCCTTAGTGTTTATCGACTAGGTTCCTTGCTTCGTAACATAGTATAGTATTAATCTTACAATCAATAACATATGTAGAATATCAAAACAATCTAAACATCATTATCTCATCATTGTCTAACTCGGCAATAGCTTCCCATTGAATAACTAATTCCTCCCCTTATTCATCACATTCTTTCTGTGTCTTTTACCAACATCTTAACTCTTTTCAAACATACTTCTTAAGATATGGCAACATCATACTAAATTTAGAAAATCAATTTCTTGACATCAATGACAAAATAATAATATTAAGACAGTGAACATCCTTAATCAGTTATATCCATAATCATCAACAACCTTCTCAATATCCTTATTGAAATGCCAACAAAGGCATGGGTTCAATTCTTTGTAGAGAATCCTAGTTTCTTCTCTTCACCAAAAGATAAAACTAACACTATAGACATCCCAGTTGAAGGGAAAGGAAAAGGTGTATTGAATACCTCACCCACAATTTTGGAAGATACTAAGGCATTGGATGTAGAGCCCCCGGTAGAATCTAATGTACAGGACAAAGAGGAGATACCAATAGAAGAAGGTAATGTACATATACTAGTAGATACACAGAATATACATGTTACAGATGTTGAGGATAATAGTCTTCTGGATCAGAATGTATGGGTTAAGGATACAGTTCATGTGGAACTAGCAGTAATAGATACTGCACCAAGTGGTGAAGCCATCCGTGCAAAAGAGGATGTTATTAAAGGTAATTAACCATCAAAGGAGAAGGGAGAGGAATCCAGCAGGGAACCGATAGCGAGCACATCATTGTTGTCAATTGACACCTCCCAGGTAGAGCAGAAGAGCATAACTAAGATGAGTTCTACTAAGATCATGATGATGGATTCTCAAAAGATGATGAAGGATGGATCAATGGACAAAGGAATAATTGATCAATCAATCCCAATTTTGCACAGACTTGTCCTAGAGTACCATTTTGACAAAGGAGCAAGCCCATCCGGAAAGATCAAAATAATTACTGAGCATATTTCTAAGGATTTTCAATTACTATAGAAAATATCTAACTGATAGGCATTGGAAAGATTCACTCAAAGAAAGAGATTATAGACAATCTGAAGTTAATTGATAATGCTTTAAGGCAATGTACAAATATATATAGAGAATATTGTAACATTGGATATAGTGAATTCTTTTGATGGTTCCAATTCTTTGACTACATCTATCAATAAGCACACCACGATAAGGTTTGTCTTGGATCTTTGCAACTATGTATAAAGGGCCATTAGGTGCTCTAATGGTCTCACTAGGGTCAAATGTGATACATGGATTCTTAGGTGTTTCTTGTTTTTCTACCACCAAATTTGGAGTCATGGTAGTGAAATCAGAGGGAGAGAAAGAGGTATGTTCAGTCTCAATCACATTAGAGGTATGAGAGGGTAAATGATCAGTGAAAATCTTAAGATTTTGATTAGGAGGACCTACTTATTTGTTTCCCTTATCATTCACAACTACCACAGATATAGTATTATTATCAATCAGGTCTTGAATCTTACTCTTTAATGCAAAACATTTCTTAGTATCATGACTAGGTTGACAATAAAATTGATAAAAAGAATTATTATCAAAGTAAGGTGAGGCTTGCTTAGAAGGGTCAACTGGTTTTATTGGAGGAAGTTTGATAACATTTCTTTGTAGCAATTGAGACATGATTCTATGCAAAGATTCATTCAAAGGAGTAAATTGTCTTTCTCTTTTAAAAAATTTAGAAATAGGAGGCACACATGTTGTAGCATTCACATTGTTGTTGTTGATAGTGCTATTAAATTTGATGAAGCCTTTATTTAGTTTGAACTTTGCAAATGGTTGTTGAGCACTCTCACTCTTATCACTCAGAGCCATAGGAGTAGATTGTATTACTATTTACTAGGTTGTCATTAGTTTTTTGTCCAAAGTCATTCTAAATACTCTAGTCAGTTAATACCACCCAAATATTCAATCGGTAAGCACGGAGCAGTCGGTTACAGAAGTTACAAGTCACAAAGTCTAGTATACACTGAGCAGTCTACCAAGTAATGTTCTATGACTACCGAGCAACAAAGATGGTATACCGAGTTAATACACACTAAGTGAAACATGTTACCAGATTCATTGAACCTAGACACATATGGGAAACATGTTACAATGATCGAGGAACAAGTAACCATTATCACATTGGAAATTGCACTTATAGATTTTGTATGATTTTGAGGTTATCTATCCAATGAAATAATTCGTATGGTTATTCATTCGATGATTCATGTTTGTAAGATTGAAGCATGGACAAGATCACTGTTACAAGAGATCTATTTATATAGCATGAATTGAGGATTAAAAGGTGTGTGTGTGTGAAGCAAGACTTGTGTGAAAAGAAAAATCATGGGAAAGCACAAAATGTTATGACTATTACAATTGAAAGAGATACACAAAGGTCACCAAGAGGGATTTCAGAGAATGGTCAAGGAACAGAGTAAACAGAAGGGTTTACCGAGTTAATATATGGATCACCAAGGTATTCTATAAGCAAGGTAATATCATTTTGAGCACATAGAATCTACTTTAACATTCCAGATGTAAAGTTGCAGATATTTTGTAAAGGTTTTGATTGTAATATTTTGAGTTGTAAGAGAAACCTCTAACAGGATAAAAGACTCTAACTAAGTCTATAAATTGTAAAACCTTTAACCAGGTGCAACATTTAGAATAAGTGTTGTAAAATCCTCTAGCAAGGTAGATCTAAAAGATCTTGATACTCCTAACAGGGTAAGCTATCAGAAATAGCTAAACATGTAGCTCTAACTGAGCAACCTTTATTATTGCAGTAGTGAAGTTGTGGGTGCCATCCCCACTATAGTTTTTCTCTCTAACCAAGAGTTTCTACGTAACCAAAATATATGTGTCATGGAGTGAATCATGTATGATTGTTATTTATTTGTTTTAGCATTATATTATGTTACAACAATATTCAGTTTATGCTTAACAATAAAGTTATTGTTCAAGAAAAGTTTTGAAGTAATGATTCACCCCTCCCCTCTCAGTACATTAGCTTTCCATATTGGGCCTAACAGTTGGTATCAGAGCTTGATTCTTGGAAAAGGGTTTAAGTGCCTAAAGAGAAAGATCTTATCAATGGAAGGCTACAAACAATCTCGGAGAATTGTGAATCTTCAAAATGAATTGGATCATGCTAATCAAGTGATTGCTGATATGCAGAAGAAAATGCAAAAATATCTGAAAGTTAGAAGAAGATTATCTGATGATTTGCAGGACTCTCAAGAGCTGGTGGAACAAATTGAGACATCATCTGAGAACAGTATATCTGAAGAGACTGAAGAAATGATTGGAGCATTGAAAGAAAAGATCAAAGCATTGAATGATCAGCTAAAAGAGTGAAAAGAGAACATGAACATTTTAGCATGCAGATGATTGAAAATCTTGATGCATTGAGGACTGCCGAGGACAAATTAAGAGATCTAGAAAGAGAGAAACAACAACTTGAAGCTCTAGTATCTGAAAAGAACATTGAAATCACAAGGTTAACTCGAATTCAACAAAATCTGTCAGATCAATTGGGTTATGCACATCATGAAGCAAATCTGAAAGATGATGAGAATCAAGCATTGAAACTTGAAGTATCAAGGTTGACCGATGAACTTGAAATAGAGAAGAAATCCAAGGAAACACTGAAGAAGAGTTATGAAGCATCAAAGATGTTGGATGAGCAACTAAATACAAAAAGACCCAACAAAGTTGCTGGACTCAGTTACAAAGGAAAAGACTCTACCAAGAAGGGAATCCACACTATTGAGAGAGGAGAATCATCAAAGCAAGCTAGAAACAAGAAGAAAATCAAGGGAAAGAAGCCTATTTGCAACTACTGTGGAAAACAAGGACATACTATCAACATGTGCCAAATCAGAAAAGGTAAGCAGCCAAATGTCACTAGGTCCAATGGTTATTGTTACAATTGCAATAAATATGGTCACACATCTAACCAATGTAGGACAAAGTCTACTAGCAATTATTAGAAGGTAAAATTCAAAGGGTTTTGTAAAAACTGCAATAGATATGGACACCGTACCGAGAAGTGTTGATTTAAGAGGAAGAACTATATGTTGTCTACACACTGAGCAAATACTAGAAGCTACCGAACTCACACAGATCTTAACCGACAATATGATGCAGTACCATGAGATTACAATACAAGGATATGGTGTGAATGATGTGGAAGATATGGACATATAAGTGCCAACTGCTTTATAAGGTTTGGAATGAAAAACCGAAGATCATGGAGAAATCCTGGTATGGCATGTTTTTATTGTCACAAAATTGGACACTTGGCTAGAGATTGCAGAGATCAACCTAGAGGAGATATTGAAGAAATAAAAGGCAAATTGCAGATGATTTGGAAAAAGAAGGAAATTGTGTCAAATGAAGAAAACACCTTACCTACCGAGTTGGGTGCATCTATTCCAAATTAATCGGTAAAGGTATGAAGGGACTGCATTCTCTCAAGGTTAAATCTTAACAGTTCCTATTTTATCATGTACTTAATTCAAAATTTGCATAGCTAAGATGCATTAGCAAGTTTGAAATTATATCAAGTCTTTTGGAGCACTATACAGGAAGCCTGTCAAGTCGATAAATGCAAGAAGCTTGTCAAGTCGGTAAATGCAGGAAATTTGTCTAGTCATAAAAGGCAAAAAGGAAGGTAATCGGTTTAGTGGAACCAAGTGCATTTAATGTTTTCTGACCTAACCTGCATGGAGCTCGATAAGGTAAAATGTGTACTTAAAGCTTTTATGCGGTCATTTTACACTTACCAAGTTTTGAGAAAGTAGAGAAAAGCGATTCAAAGGCGATCAAACTCCTCTCGAGCGAATTTCAAGGTATTTACACATCTATCTCAAGCATTTTTAAGAGCTAGTTAACTAGGCAATATCAGTGTGACTATATGTTTCATATTTACTAAGTGAAAGCGTTTGCTGGTTAAGTTTCAAACCCTAAGCCTTTTTCATTAGTAGATATCCTGAGTTTGTAATGGCTCCGAAGATTCAGAAACTCATTGTTGTTGAAACCATTGAGAAGCACTTATTGAAATATTCCCTACCTCCCAAAGTAGCATTTGAACCGGATGATAAAATGGCATTTTCACTCATTCTGGATAGGGTTCTACTAGTTGAGGATGTTAGATTTTTCACCAAATGTTGTGTTGAGGAACTAGGTCATACCAAGATCAAGGACATGCATGATGAACTTTGCACTGATGGGAATCTGGATAGCAAATTCGAGCATATCAAAGTCAAGCGATTGACCGAAGCCCTAACCTATCCTCGTGTCTTCAAACCCCAATGGGTCAAGTTTGTTCTAAGTAGGGTTCATGATGATTTCATGTGGTTAGAGGAGCAACCATTCAAAATCACTAAGGAAATCATTCACTTGATAACCAGATACCCTATATACGAACATGCCCAAGCTCAAAAGATGATATCACAAAAAGAATTGATCACTTTAACCGGAGTCAAATCTGATTGCAAAGGTCTAAAATTGAACAGTGTTACAGACCCTGAGCTAAAGTTTGCAATTAGAGTCATAGGTTATTGTTTCTTTCAATCGGTAAGGGAAAATAGTGTACCATGTGCAGCAGTTGATTTAGCATATAAAATTGTCAAGAAGGGAATGAAGATTGATCTTTGTGAAGTGTTGTTGAAGAATTTGCTTGAAAATCTAAACACCATAAGGAAGCCGAAGAAGAACAACTCGGCAAACACACTGAAGTTTGGATAACTTTTGGTATGCATGTTTTTCTATTTTGAGAAGTTCTTTCCATCAGTCGGTAAAGTAGTTTGGGAGCTACACTGACCAATCACCCATCAAATCAATGACTTCATCAAATGGCTAGGTGATAACTTTAATGATATTATGGATGATTACTTTAGCAAGTTTCAGGAAAAGATGCATAATAGGTATAAAATACCACCCCAGCAAGTGGAGAAATACAAGGATGACATATGTCTTGAAGTGGACACTGACTACTGCTATGCCAATATTGTAGAACCGAGAACTCAATCTTTTCCACCTATGGGTTATGAGATTGATTCTAACATTACACAATAGTAGATAGATGCTTTTCTTGCACTGCCAAGACATGCTAACAAAATCGGATACGGTACATATGAAGAAGTCAAAGAAAAAGTTAAAATGAGCATTGGAGTACCTAAGGCTACAAGGAAAGAAACAAAAATGATCAAAGCATTAACGAAGAAATTTGGAGAAGGATCTTCCTCCACTCCTATCAAAAGTGTTCAAGCCATCACCGAGGAGGAATCTGAAGCCCAAGAAGCTACTATTACATTAAGCACCGAGCTGCCAAAAGGCAAAATTCTGAAGAGGAAGAAACAGGACACATTAAAGGTATCACCGACTCCTTCAGTAAAGCGTCCCAATACTAGATCATTTGTAGTGTCATCGAGCAAGAAGCAAAAAAATGTTGTTGTTCCAAAGGTAACAAAAACCTATAAGAAATCTACTCGGAGACTCATTTTGAATAAAGAGTCTAGTGACACCGAATCTGAAGATGTAGGTAAATTTCAGATTGTCAAGAGCAAAAAGATAGATGTACATAGTGTTGATAATTTTTGTGCAAATCTGAAGCAATATGATGGATTTGGATCATTTAGATATGTAAAGTATGACTCTAGATCTAATACAGAAAAGAGACAAATAGAAGAAGCTATAATCTGCACACTTTTGAAATTCCGATTGGTCCCATTGGAAGTAATCAATTCTCTTCCAAAAGAATTGTATTTTCATATTGATAATAGGTGGAAATATGCCACGGACTTGAAAAAATAGATTAGAGAAAGAAGTCTGGTGCATCTTTGTCTAGACATGTTGGTAGATGAGATAAGTGATACTCTTAAAAACTACCATACTAACTTCCTAATCAAGTAGAGAGCCCTAAAATTGATGAATGGCCTCTATAATGATGCAGAGAATGAAAAAAAAGAACAATGGCAAGAAATCCTTCGAATCAAGAAAACTGATGAGAAAGGAGAAGTTGAAATAGTGGATATCACTGAGCAAGATCCCGCTGACACTATACAACTTGATGAGGATGTCATGGATATTGAGGAAATGGAACAAGAAATGATAGAAGGGAATGCTTATGCCAAATTGGTATCAAGTGAGTTAGTTCTAGAGGAATTCAAGTCCTATCCTCCCGTCAGTCAACATGTTTCAACCGAGACACCTCAGGATACTGAACAAGAAAAAGAGGGTCATTAGTCTACAGAGGCAGAAGCTAATTCTCAGGCCACCTAGGAATAGACTTCTCAAGCCTCTTTAAGTACTGACATTGTTCCAACTAAGACCTAGAGCAAGGATTCACCAAAGGCTACAACTGAAGCCAAAGAAACCAACAAAAGTGTTGCATCTACTAGGCAACCTACCGAGGGTGCACAAGTCTCCCAAGCTATTGTCTTAGTTCAACCGGTGAAAGCCTCTTCATCTAAAGAGAAGAAAATGAAAAAACATAGTTTCAAATTAGATTTGTCAAAACCAATTGTGTTTCCCAATGTAGATATATCCAAATTAAAAGGGCAAGCACTAATTGAATTCGGTGAACTATGCAAAGCCAAAGCAGAACAAGAGAAACAAATGGCTATACAAAAGAAAAATAGAGTACTTTAGAAGGTAAAAGCACTCTTAACAGACATGCTACCTGAAGCTATAGTGACAAAAGATGCAGCCATCCATATTCAACTGGATGAACTCCTAAATAAGATTGAGACCTCTGGAGTTGATACATCTGCATACTTGAGCAAATTGAAGGACAAAGAGCTCACTGCAAAAATGATTGAAGAGGTACAAAAAGCCATTGATGTCGATAAAGCTAAGCTTGTCAACCTCATTGCTGAGTTGTCCCCTCAACTCACGCATATTATTTATTTATTTCAGAAGCTCTGTACATTCTCTTTATTCATAAAAGATATAAAAAATAAAACAGAAGTGATTGAGAAAGAGATCACTAATCTCTCAAATAAATTAACCATTGAGCCAAATTCTATTCAGAATTGTTATACCAAGTTACAAACGCTCATGGCTCAACAATTGGAACTTAGGAATGAAGAGCACAAAATAAGGATGGACATTATGACTCTTCAAACCTTATTCATTCCACACTTGTCCTCAGTCCAAGAACAACTCAACAAGGCTACCTCCTTATCCACTCAACAAGAGGGAAGCACTTTAGATGGACTAATTTCATTCTTAGCTAACATAACTGCTCAGAAATCACTCATGGATAGTGTCAAGGATGCACTCTCTATCGCTCTCACTGATGCAAGAACCAATTATAAATCCATTTTTGACCAATTGCCTCCACCAAGTGGTAACTAGTTTTTAATGTTTGTCAAAAAGGGGGAGTATAGTGTATACAAGAAGTATATACCGAGCAATTCAACATATTAGAGTATACAAACAATTTTGACAGGGGGAGTAGTGAACCGAGCAGAACAACAATGATAACTGAGCAGTGAATACAGAATATTGACTACAACAAATGCATAATCAGAAGTATGTATAGTATATTGATAAGGGGAGTATATCTGAGTATACTGTTTTATTGACAATTGTATATACTGTCAGTTTAGTCAAATTTTGTTAATATATAGATTTTTGAGTTATGACTTTGAAAGAAGTTTTGTCAAACATTTTAAAACTAATGTCAAAAGGGGAGATTGTTACTATTTACTAAGTTGTCATTAATTTTTTGTCCAAAGTCATTCTATATACTCTAGTCGGTTAATACCACCAAAATATTCAGTTGGTAAGCATAGAGCAGTCGGTTACAGAAGTTACAAGTCATAAAGTCCAGTATACACTGAGTAGTCTACCGAGTAATGTTCTATGACTACCGAGCAGCAAAGATGGTATACCGAGTTAATACACACTGAGTGAAACGTGTTACCAGATTCATTGAGCCTAGACACATATGGGAAACGTGTTACAATGATCGAGGAACAAGTAACCGTTATCACATTGGAAATTGCACTTATAGATTTTGTATGATTTTGAGGTCATCTATCCAATGAAATAATTTGTATGGTTATTCATTCGATGATTCATGTTTGTAAGATCGAAGCATGGACAAGATCACCGTTACAAGAGATCTATTTACAACATGAATTGAGGATTAAAAGGTGTGTGTGTGTGTGTGAAGCAAGACTTGTGTGAAAAGAAAAATCATGGGAAAACACATAATGTTATGACTATTACAATTGACAGAGATACACAGAGGTCATCAAGAGGGATTTCAGAGAATAGTCAAGGAATAGAATAAACAGAAGTGTTTACCAAGTTAATATATGGATCACCAAGGTATGCTATAAGCAAGGTAATATCATTTTGAGCACATAGAATCTGCTTTAACATTCTAGATGTAAAGTTGCAGATATTTTGTAAAGGTTTTGATTGTAATATTTTGAGTTGTAAGAGAAACCTCTAACAGGGTAAAAGACTAACTAAGTCTATAAATTGTAAAACCTTTAACCAGGTGTAGCATTTAGAACAAGTGTTGTAAAATCCTTTAGCAAGGTAGATCTAAAAGATCTTGATACTCCTAACAGGGTAAGCTATCAAAAATAGCTAAACATGTAGCTCTAACCGAGCAACCTTTATTATTGTAGTAGTGAAGTTGTGGGTGCCATCCCCACCACGGTTTTTCTCTCTAACCAAGAGTTTCTGCATAACCAAAATATATGTGTCATGGAGTGAATCATGTATGATTGTTATTTATTTGTTTTAGCATTATATTATGTTACAACAATATTCAGTTTATGCTTAACAATAAAGTTATTGTTCAAGAAAATTTTTGAAGTACTAATTCACCCCTCCCCTCTCAGTACATTAGCTTTCCATATTGGGCCTAACAGATTGCTCCAGTTGAATCACAGTCAGTTGATAATTGTGAATTATTGTGCACAACTATAGAAAGGAAGTAAACTCGGAAAGGAGAAGTTTGTCCCTAATGTCTTTTTGCAAATTAGAAATGTAAATTATTTGAATATCATTATGAGGAACTAGAAAAGAAATTTGAGAGCATAAATGCTTATATCTACTAATGAAATCAGTCATTTTTTCTTTAACACCTTGTTTACAATGCATTAAATCAGTCAAACTAATTTTAGGACATATGTTGTTTTGAAATTGTTGAATAAAAGAATTTGCTAATTATTGAAAACAAGTAATAGAATAAGAAGGAAAAGAGAAATACCATTGTAAAGCCTTATCTCTTAGTGTTCTAGTAAACAATTTGGCAAGCAATCTTTGATCATAAGAAAAGTCAGTACACAAAGTTTGGAATGTTTTAACATGTGTTAAAGAATTACCTTTTTCCATTATAGAGTTCCAATTGAGGGGCTTCAACATGTTTAGGAGGGACAACTCTGACAATATCAAAAAGAAAGTGGGCTCGCAACATCAAATGTGGGCACACTAAATTTGGATTGACTCATAGAGGCGATTTGTTGTTACAATGATGACACGTTTTGGTAAAGGCTATTAATGGTTGCTTCGATTGAAGAATTTATGTTAGACATGTTTGATTGAGAAGGTGGCGTGATGTTGTTGAAAGAAGCCTTTGATTGAGAATATGGTGGTGGAACGCTATGGTAATTAGGCATGGGTGATGACTAAGTAGGAAATGGGACACTAAAAGGAGGGATAGAAAAAACACTATTATCAAAGTTGTTTAACTCAAATGCAGTCAACTTTCCAATAAGAGAATCAATATTAACTTTATCTTTAGAAATAGATCTTAGTTCTTGAATTGCAGAAACTCTAATAGCATATTGTGATAGGAGAGTTCTAAGTATTTTACTAACAATAATATCATTATCAATCTTACCTCCATCACTCTTAATATCACCTATAACTTCTTTAATCCTTTGACCATATTGTGCAATGTTCTCACCATCAACCATTTTCATGTCATGAAATTTGCCTCTTAAACTTTCTTCTTTTCCTCTTTGTACATGTTCATCTCCTCCATAAATCAATTCTAATTTCTCCCATGCCTCAAATGTAGTTTATAATCCATGAACATCTATATACTCAGAATCAGATAAAGTATTTACAATTGCTTCCAAGGCTTGAATGTTTTCTTGTTGTTCTTTAAGCCCATTTGGTGTCACGGGTCTGGTAGTAGGAGAAAAATACTTGCTTATCACATGATTCCAATACTAAGCACCCAATCCTTTAATGTATATCTCCATCCGGTCTTTCCATATCTGGTAGTTGTCCTTGGTAAATTTTGTACCCTCCTTCTTCATCATCTTTCTTCGGGATCTTTCCCTCAAGCCATTAAGCTTTCTGCACACAGAGGACCAACGCTTTGATACAAACTATTAATCTTAGAGGATCTATTTAATACTGAGAGGGGGGGAATCACTATTAATAACAATTTCAAACTTAAAACTTGAACTTATTAAACTTCACCAAATCAATCATAAACAAATAATAAACTCTTTACCATTACTGGTAATCACTAATAACCAACTGTTAAACCAATTTCTCAGAATTGTTCATTAAGTGTTCATCAACATGCATAAACTGAAAGTAAAACATAACAACACATAAAAACATTCACCATATGAACACCATGATTTTCATGTGGAAACCCAAATAGGGAAAAACCATGGTGGAAATTGGTACCCACAAAAATTGTGCACTCTTTCAGAATGCACCCTGTTAGGAGCCTGGCCCAGTTAGGAGCAAACCTTGTTAGGAGTCACCCAGTTAAGGGGTTTAGATGATGAGCCATGTTAGGAGCTTTGACCTATTAGGATCAACCTCACAAGAGGATTTAATACTTAGATGTTGAGCTACCCTGTTAAGGGATTTACAATGTAAGTTTTGTTAGGACCTATCTAGTTAAGGGATTTTGACTGTTGCAACTATTAGGGAACAACTGTGAATGGTCTAGGTATAACATTTGACTACTTACTTGATCAAATCTAATTCTAATTTAAGAGGCCCAAGAAAACCCTGGTTTGCAGAAACTCATGCAAAAACTTATAGAATCCGACAGGGAAAAATAATTTCTCATGCAAGCAAGCAAAGGCATTAAGATCCTTGTCGATTTTGATATGGACCAATTAACATAGCAAAACCATGAAACAAGAGAAGAGCCAAGAGAACACAACTATAATACTAATGACCATAATAATGAACTAAGGAACAATGATAACAAACCCTTGGATGCATTAGCACAACATATCCAATCTCTTCAACAACAGATGATAGACATGTAACAAGGGACAACAAAAATATATTCCTTAGAGAATATTTGTCACTACCCTTTCGATAGAAGCTTGAACATGATACCATTTCCACACAATTGAAAAATTCCCAAATATGACAAGTATAATGGTACAACTGACCCCCAAGATCATGTAAGGGAGTTGCGCCATGAATTTGGAATTTGCACATAATGACACCTATATGACGAGATTGTTTCCAAATCTAGGTGGACAAACTATGCAATAGCTCTCGAAACTCACACCAGTCCTAAGATCATTTGAAGAGATAGTAAACAAATTTGTGTCACAATACTCTTACAATATCCAACATGAGATAACCACGCTTGGTCTTTGCAATACCAAATAGACAAACAATGAGCCATTCGTGACATTCCTACAAACATGGAGACAATTGATTTCTAGATAACCCCATCCAATGCCTGAAAAAGAAAAGGATGGTATCTTTATGGACAATCTTAGTAGTAAAATAAGTTATCGACTCTAATTGCAATGTCCACCTAGCTTCCATAAATTGATCGATAATGGTATCAAAATAAATGAAACCTTTATTAAAAGGGAAATCTTGAAATTATCTAAGGAAGGTACCATTTTTTCAAATAGCTACAACCACAATAACAATAGCACTAACAACAAAGCCCACAAGTCCAGATTTTGGGTGAGAAACAAGAAAATCATCAATGATGGTGTGGTCAACATCCATAATGTAAAACCAAAACAACAAGTGTTGAACTTATTAGGTACCTCACCAACTAACAATCAACGAAACAATAACACAAAACCGTAGCCTTGTTGGTATTATGGATGTGATGCATTGGTTTTGTCATTGATGTCAACACTTATCCTTATGGAGGTCTACATTGTTGATTTGGCACTTTGGTTATATTGGTTTACTATTGAACTGGCACATTGTGTTCACTAGCAAGGTTAGTGGCTTATGCACAGTCACCGGTATATGTTCACCGATAGGTTATATGGTTCACCGACAATGATGATGACTTATTATCATCTGAAGATCATTTGATTATGTCGAATACATGGATTGGATGTTTGGATTTGGTGTTTTAGTTATTGATCTAATTGGGTTGACATATTTGTTCTTACCAACAGATAGGTCTAGGTTATGGACCAGTATATGATATCTATTCCAGATCAGCATGACAAGTTATGGAGATTATTTATTATTTGGATATTGTATTAAGGCCAACATCTTGTATCGCATCAAGACTTATTTTATAATTGATTTAAATATAATTTCCTTAGTGAGATGACCTTAATATTTGGTCTTAGGTTTTGTATAAATGTAAGATCTCATTTGAGAGATGAAATAGATGAATGTAATATGGTATGGTATGAGTACATGTGTGAATATTGAAGATCATATGAGCAGATTATAGTGTGAATCATGCAGACATTATCTGAAGGTTGAAGGAAGGTATGAAGGTGTTTGTCAGAGATTAAACCAGTACTGAATTCATCATTGTAGATGCCACTTTGAAGTAGTACATTGTTATAGGATTTAACCATCCTACTGTAGTCAGTGTGACTTCCATTCTTGAGCAGTGAGCTCTAGGCGGTTGGCCTTTCTGCATGTACAGACCCCATTTGTATACACTTACTATCTGCAATAGTATCGTCTGATTGTGGGTAAGGTTTACCACCATTGTTTTTCCCCTTATAGGGTTTCCATGTCAAAATCTTTGTGTCATGTGCTGTGAATGTTGTTTCTCTTTCTATTTCATGCATTAAGTTTCACCAGTATTGATATAAACTGCTAATCTGTTTCACCGGCATCAAGTTTGGTTTACCGGCACTAAGTTTAAGTTAGAATAATATGTATTTGGGTTATCATTCATTGACAACTGATTCACCAGCCCCCTCTCAATTTTCCTTTTGGTTCCTAGCAATTAGTATCAGAGCCTAGTCCTCTTTTTGTAGAAGTCTAACAGCTTGAGGAGATCCTATGGCAATGAACATTTTCCGGAAGGACAGTCCTAAACTTGATGGAAATAATTATGGTATATGGAAGATCCAAATGGAGACACATCTAAACTACATTGGAAGATATATATGGGAAGTTACAAAGAATGGCTATGTTGGTCCTACTCCGAATCAACCTCATCCACCAACATTGGCAAGGACTTGGAGAATGATTGCAAAGAAAGAGAATCACTTCTGAGCACATTATTAGATCAACAAATCATGGGATTATCAGACCAAACTACTGCTAAAGCTATTTGGGATAAACTGGAAACATTGAATGAAGGAGATACCATTGTCAAAATTGCAAAACTGGAATGTTACTGGGTTAGGTATAAAAAATTGAAAATAGAAGAAGATGAAAGAATTTCTACTTTTATGGAAAGAGTTAATGAAATTGTTTTAGGAATATAATATTGTGGAGGATCCTTAAGTGAAGATGAAATTGTTTCTAAAGTTTTAAGAGCTTTGCCACTAGCTTACAAAATGAAAGTAACTTCTATTAATGAGTTGAGAACAATGCCTAATACATCAGTATCTAGAGATATCTTGGTTGGAAACCTTTCAGCATTTGAGCTTGAGGAATTTGGTCATGTTGCTACAGTCAAGACTAATTTAGCTTTCAAATCATCATCATCATTTGAAAAATCTGATTGGAAAACATTTTATGCAAAAGAACTTGAAGAACTTGAAGCACCATTTGCAAGGAAGATGCCTAAAGGTCTAGTAGGAAGTAAGTATGAAGGTAAAGCACTTTTCAAATGATAAATGATATAGATTTAAGAAGAACATAGATAAATCATGCTACTATGTTGATGAAGGAGTTACATATAATTCAAATGAAGATCCGACAAATAATGGATGGGCATTTGTTGCAATAAAGGAAGATCAACCGACACCTACTGTCAAATCGATAGAGCAGGCACTGGCAGCTAAAATTGAAGAAAAGGATGAATGGATCATTGATAGTGGATGCTCGCATCATATGAATGGTGATAAAAGCATTTTTTTATCATTTCAAGAATGTAATGGAGGTCTAGTAAGATTTGGAGATGATAAAGCTTGGTTGATCAAAGGAAGAGGCACTATATCTTTGGATGGTAAGCACAATACTGACAATGTTTATTATGTTGAAGGCTTAAAGAATAGTCTTTTGAGTGTTGGTTAATTAGTTGAAAAGGGTTTTTAGTTACAATTTAAGAATGGAAAATGCAAAATCAGTAACATAACTAGATTGGAGATTGCAACCAGTAATCAGGCTAAAGGTAATATCTTTCATTTGAATACCAGTGATAAGACATTTTTTATTGCACATATTGATGAAAGTTGGTTATGGCATAAGAGACTATGTCATGTAAATTTTGATTGCATTGTAAAGATCAGTTCAACTAAGGCAGTGAGGGATTTACCTAAGATTGTGAAACCTCATAATCTGGTATGTAATTAATGTCAAACGGGAAAGCAAGTTAGAACAACTTTTAAAAGTATTTATGAGAAATCCAATAATGTTCTTGATTTAATTCATACTGACTTGTGTGGTCTGGAAAGAACAAGAAGTCTTCAAGGAGATAGATATTTTATGCTAATAATTGATGATTATTCTAGAATGTGTTGGGTTACTTTTCTTACGGAGAAATTAGAAGCTTTTGGAAAATTCAAGTTATACAAGGCAATGGTAGAGAATGAAACCGACAAGAAAATCAAATGTTTGAGATCTAATCAAGGAGGAGAATTTACATCTAGGGAATTTTATACATTCTGTGAAGTGAATGGAATCAAAAGACAACTATCAGCACCCCGAACACCTCAGCAAAATTGAATTGTGAAAAGGAAGAACAAAACTATTCTGGATGCAGCAAGAAGCATGATAATGGAAGCAAATCTACCTCATATGTACTGGAGAGAAGCAATGAATACAATGGTTTACACTTTCAACAGAGTTCACATCAAAGGTGAAACCGGTAAGATAACTTATGAACTATGGTTTGGTAATACTCTTACTCTTAAATACTCTAGAATATTTAGAAGAAAATGCTATATTAGGAGAGATGAGTATGTTGGCAAATTTGATCCTAGAAGTGATGAAGGAATATTTCATGATTATTCATCTAAGAGCAAGTCATATAGATGTTTTAATAAATGATTGTAGAAAATAATTGAAAGTGCTAATGTGAATATAGATGAACAATTTAGAAGAAACTCAAGGTCTGTAGAGATGATCATAAATGAACCAATACAGATTGCACCAGTACAAAATGTAGATCCAGTCACATCGGCATCATCAGAAAACTCCATTGTGACTGAAGAACAACAACATGTGAATAAACCCAAGTATGTAGGATTGAATCTGTCATGCCCAAACTTTAGGGCACAAAAACAGAACAACAAATTTTTTTTGACATCAAGAACTTGCAATATATCCTAATAATAATATTAACTTTATTAGAGTTTTGTCTTATCTAGGATGTAAATACATTTACTTACTAAGGTTGGGTTAATTAACCAACTCGAACGAGCGACTAGTTTAGAGGAGATTAAATTAGTATCACGGATTATTGGCTAGCTCAATTACCTAACTCAAGTTGTCGCTAAATAAAAACAAAGGTTAATTGGTTATCTTCATGAGTTTAATCATTCCCATTCATAAAATGAGAATACCAATAATTAATTGATGCACATGCAAAATTTATTATTTAAATCCAACCGCTGAGGGTTCGAATTTCTATAAGGTCATTGCCCACTGAGGCTAACAATAAGCTAAATCCAATTCTAATTTTCCTATCCTCTTAATTTTGGTGTTTTAATTATTTTGGCCCACTCGGCACAAAGGCCTATGGTTCATAAAATTAATCTACAATTCCCTTTTTTTAAATTTTCCCCATTGACAATATAACCTAACGCCCAAATGAGTTGAGGAAAATCTATTGATTAATTAAATAAATTAATCGATTTAATGTATGGTGTATCCAACTATAATAATTCTTCATTTTTAAACCCCTTTAATTTTACTATATTAAAATTTTAATTCCCTAAAGAATAAAAAGACATATAATAATTCAATTATTAAAACAACTTCAATTATATATTAAAATCAAATTTTAAAACTCCAATTTTAATTTCCCATCTTTAATTTAAAATTCTTTTTAAATAAAGAATTCCCTTAATCCTAAAATGCTAACCCTAACCCGAAATTGGGTTAGGGTTGCATTTCTATATATTCCCTCTTTGTTTCATTTTTTTAAATTATTTTATGCCCTAACCCGAAATGGCTTAGGGTTTATTAAACCCCTTTTTTTATTCATTGTTTTAGGAGTATGTGTATGTGTTTGCAGGTATGGACGAAATTAGGGCACGGCGGCCGTGGCATGGCGGAGGTTTTTCGCAGAGGGGGGATGAGTGGAGTAGGCGGTGCGGGGCTCTCCCGGACGCCACTGTGTTTATACACAGTGACAGCGGTGCCGTCCACTGTGTATAAGCACAGTGGCGGCCGCGGACTGTCCACTGTGCTTACACACAGTGGCGGCACCTCCCGTGCCGTCCACTGTGGGTAAGCACAGTGGTGCAGCCCGAGCGCCGTCCACTGTGTTTACACACAGTGGCTCGGCCTTTCCCATGCCATCCACTGTGGGTAAACACAGTGGCGCGGCCCGAGAGCCGTCCACTATGTTTACACACAGTGGTTCGACCAGTGCTACGATCCCCTATTTTTTTTATGATATTTCTTCCTTTTTTTTTTTTTTTTAATTTATCATTAGGTAAATATAAATATATATATATATATATATATATATACAAATCAATATACATATTTTTATATATGTTTTTGTATATCTCCATTGTCATGTTTCAAGTTTATACATATATTTCTCCCACGCAGGGATATATATATATGGTTAGGATTAGGAAGTTTATTCTGATTTATTTTTAACACAGCAGTATGCAATACTTTATATATATATTTTTTTTGTAACAGGGATACACAGGGGGCAAAATATGTCTCCTCTTTTTGTTGCAGGAATAAACACATAAGGGAATATATATATATATATCTATATATATATATATAAATGTATATATATTTTCAATATATATATATACCTATATATTTACAGATATATTCAATGAATGATAAGACAATAGGGTTGGAAACCCTTATATTGTTTGAGGTTTTAACATCTAAACATTCTGATTTTTGTCTTTTAACAGCATTATGAATAACTTATTTTACTTCTTTTTTTTTTTTTTTCTTTTTTATAGTCATACATCATACTTTCTACAACAATGCAAAAGAAAATACTAGTTCTCTGTTTTGTTTTGTTTTTTTAACAGTCATAAAATAACAGTAATCTAAATTATGCAAGTAAATAATGAAACCTAATGCATTTTTCTTTCTTTTCTTTAATATTGCAGTAAATAAATAAGTGAACAGACCAGCTTTAGATGTAGTCTACAGCAACACAATAGACATCAAAATATAAATAAAAATTACATTGTTTTCCAGAATGATAAGTTACAATAACCCATATATAAAAATGGGTGAAAAATCTAAACAGTCTTCTCTTTCTTAATCTTTACTCAGTGAATAAAAGAATACATTTATTTAAACAGAAAAAGAATCAATTTAAGCCCTATATTTACATATACATTTTCTTTTTTTTTTTTGCTACAAATCATAAAGTTACATTTCCTTTCTTTGCTTTTCTGCATTTAAATAAAAATCCGAGTCTGAAACATCTGCAACCAAACAAACTGCAACTCCTAGTCTTTTTCCCAAGCAACCTGCATGTAAAATTTTAGGACTGTGACCATGGGATGCTCACCTCCCAGCCTAGGCTTACCAGAAGCCACCCCCGAGCTAGGAGAATCAAGTTCTAGATAGGTTACAAGAAAGCATACAACACAACAATAGGGCAGATACTCAAACATACACCTTCCCATCCCAAGCTACACTTTCACCACATTTTGTGATGATCAATCTAGGGGTGGAAGTGGACCAAGTACCATTGGGGAGACTGCAGCCAAAATACAACCCAAGCCACCTCATGGCAACACAAAATACACAACAGATTCATCCCACACACCTTATGCCCCCCAAAGGCTCAAAGCCATATTCTCTCCCCTTATGACCCCCAAATGCATACACAAGGCTATGCAGCAAGGGTCACAAAGGACACCCTTGAGATCACTCTCCTTAAGGAGAGCCTCTCACCCAAGGCTGTCATGCTTCTTCCACCCCAAGATCATCCTACTCCCCCAAGAATAGGAGATCTTGGACACTCCCAAAGCAAGAACACATAAACAACAACAAAAAAAAAAACATAAAAATGAAACTTACATTTCTCTTTATTTTTTTTTTTTACAACAATCTACATATACACAACTCTTTTCACAAGCATTTCTTTCAAAAGAAGGAACAATTTAAACAACATAAACAAAGAGAATACAACCAACCTTAATCTGCCAATAGGTATGTTAGACTTAGTTGGAGATGAGCTGCCCAATCCACACAACTTTCTCCAATTTCTTGGCCCCCAAATTCCTCTATCCTAAAACTGGTTTTTTTTTTTTTTTCCTTCAAAGTTTTTCCAAAAATCTCCAAGGATGGAGAGTGGGTGATTAGCTCACTAAGCTTCCATTCTTAGCCTAAGAAGGCCTCTCTCACTCCTTCCAACCTCTTGGATAGAGTGAGGGATCCCCCATTGGATTGGTCTTCCCTAGGTCTTACACACTCCCTAACCTAGGTGTCTAGAGAAGGGAAATGGAATGGGGAAGAGGGATTACTATCTCCAAGAAGGTTATCCTACCAAGGATGGCACTCCTATAGATAGAATTCGTCCAACTTGGGAAAACCACTTTTTTGGGTGGTTAAACAAGTCCTAAGGGAAAGACATATGGCCAATTTTGGCCTTCACCCATAGGTACCCCATGAGGCCTAATAGAAAAGCTCTAAAATTGACTCTAGGAGTTGATTTGACCTTTAGAAAGTCCACCTGAAGTTAACCTACGGGTCAACTCTGAGTTGACCTTCCTTGTGGCTCTCTAACCTAGATTTCTTGGTTCCTTCAAGGATAATTAGGAGATATAACAATTACCAAAAAATAAAACTCTCAAAAAGGTGACATGACAAATTGCCAACACAACATACTACATAGGTGTCAAGTGACACTACAAAATAATTCCACATCACAATACACACATGGCAATTGTCCCTTAAACAATTTAAACAATCTAATAAATACCATTTACACTCATGCAACATTTTACATTTACGAATAAAATATAGTACATACGGGGTGTTGTCTCTCCAAATAGACAACCCCTGGTTTTACTAACGCACATTGGCCTAGGCTTGATTCTCCGTAATATTTCCATGGTCACATGGATAATTTCCTGCACATCTCAATTAAAGCATTAGTACTTCCCAAATAACCTCATATAATATATAACACATAATCAGAATACAATACATTCTTTCTGCAAAGGCATTTATCACAAATCAAAGCAATTTATTATAATCCTCAAAATTTGATCCATCTACAAGATATGCAAACATTTTTCTAACATTATAACAAATTCTGAAATTCAGATAATAACCTGCATCATCACAATATTACCCTAATCTAGAATCATATAATATTCTATAATCCACAAGGCATAGAAATGAAGCATCCATATATATCAATGTTACCAAAATCATGGGACCATGTAAAGTTCTCTATCCATAGTGTGTCAAAACTAGCATCTAAAATAGTTTCAAAATGAAAATAGCTGAAGAGATAGGATGGATCGAGGTAGGGCCTCACAAAATCACTCAGAAAATTAGATAATTAGAAACAAATAACAAGGTGTTATGACAAGAGGAAGACTGGAAAATGAAGAGGTATTCTTAACTTCTCAAGTTGAACCTATTTATGGTAAAAATGGAAACAACAATATTGAAAGACTGAATAGATTCAACCACAAAACCATAGCCTAACAACAACAAAGATCCACCATAACATATGAAGATTACCTAGGACAATCCAAATAAAATGAAATCACAAATATTATACCACCACGTGTCCACTAGGGTTTGGATCTCCATTCTTCCTATCTCCATTAATCTTGCTTGATATATTTGCTCTCAGATTTTATGTATGCACAAGAGCTCGACAAAGAATGAAAATATGGTTCCAAGTAGGCTTGATCGCATATGAAAGTTTGAAAGTGTAGTCGGGGTTAAAATATCGATTAGAATGATTTGAAGGATTGATATAGAAGACACTATAAGAAATGGAGGGATAAGATTGAGAGGTGTAAAAGATAAATGGTATGCTAGGATTAGAGGGTAGGTAGAAGAAATAAGAAAATAATAAAAGGGTAGGTTGTTACTATTTACTAAGTTGTCATTAGTTTTATGTCCAAAGTCATTCTATAAACTCTAGCCAGTTAATACCACCGAAATATTCAGTCGGTAAGCACAAAGCAGTCGGTTACAGAAGTTACAAGTCACAAAGTCTAGTATACACTGAGTAGTCTACCGAGTAACACTCTATGTCTACCGAGCAGCAAAGATGATATACCAAGTTAATACACACCAAGTGAAACGTGTTACCTGATTCATTGAACCTAGACACATATGGGAAATGTGTTACAAAGATCGAGGAACAAGTAACCATTATCACATTGGAAATCACACTTATAGATTTTATATGATTTTGAGGTCATCTATCCAATGAAATAATTTTGTATGGTTATTCATTTAATGATCATGTTTGTAAGATCGAAGCATGGACAAGATCACTGTTTCAAGAGATCTATTTATACAGCATGAATTAAGGATTAAAAAGTGTGTGTGTGCATGTGTGTGAAGCAAGACTTGTGTGAAAAGCAAAATCATGGGGAAGCATAGAATGTTATGACTGTTACAATTGACAGAGATACATAGAGGTCACCGAGAAGGATTTCAGAGAACAGTCAAGGAACAGAGTAAACAAAAAGGTTTACCGAGTCAATATATGGATTACCGAGGTATGCTATAAGCAAGGTAATATCATTTTGAGCACATAGAATCTACTATAACATTTAAGATGTGAAGTTGCAGAATCATGGGGAAGCATAGAATGTTATGACTGTTACAATTGACAGAGATACACAGAGGTCACCGAGAAGGATTTCAGAGAACAGTCAAGGAACAGAGTAAACAAAAAGGTTTATCGAGTTAATATATGGATTACCGAGGTATGCTATAAGCAATGTAATATCATTTTGAGCACATAGAATCTACTATAACATTTAAGATTTTGATTGTAATATTTTGAGTTGTAAGAGAAACCTTTAACAAGGTAAAAGACTATAACAAAGTCTATAAATTGTAAAGCCTTTAACCAAGTGCAGCATTTAGAATAAGTGTTGTAAAATCCTTTAGCAAGGTAGATCTAAAGATCTTGATACTCCTAACAGGGTAAGCTATCAAAAATAGCTAAACATGTAGCTCTAACCGAGCAACATTTATTATTGCAGTAGTGAAGTTGTGCATGCCATCCCCACCACAATTTTTCTCTCTAACAAGGATTTTCTACGTAACCAAAATATATGTGTTATGGAGTGAATCATGTATGATTGTTATTTATTTGTTTTAGCATTATATTATGTTACAGTTGTTTTTGGTTTATACATAACAGTAAAGTTATTGTTGAAGAAAAGATTTGAAGTACTGATTTTGATAGTTCTGATACTAAATGTTTAGTACAGATGCCAAGCTAACAAGATGAGAGGGGGGGGGTGAATCATACAAACTTAATCTTCCATAAAAACAACAGATTCAACCTCGGTAACCTTATCAGAAAAATAGTAAAGCATGCAAACTCATAAACAGATAAGATCACAGAACATATAACACCAGATTTAAGATGGAAACCCAAATAGGGAAAAACCATTGTGGCATTTCAGACCCACTAAGAAATATACTCTTCTAGAGTATGATCGGTTAAAAGAAAATCATGTTAAAGATTACAAACACATTGCTAGATGTGACCTGGTTAAGGGATTTCCCTCAGATCTGTTAGGATCTTCACCTTGTTAGAGGTGACCTTGTTAAAGGATTTCAAACACTCAATCTGAATGTCACCTTGCTAAAGGGTTTTACAAATAAGACTGTTAAGTCCACTTGGTTAAGAGATTTTCTATCACTTCATAAAATAACAGTAATAAAATATATCTGCAACTTCACATCTAAAAATGCTAAAGCAGATTCTTATTTGCTCAATACAATCTAGTTATAGGACTCATCTTGTCCCTCTGCTGGGATCTATACTCTGTTATCAAAATAGGTCTTCAAGCTTCTATGCTTGGTAATCACTATGTAGCATCCCTGTGCTTACACTTGCCCGCATACATTGTTTATCAACAATTCCTTATTTATAAACAATTTGCCAACCGCTTAATCTCCTTGATCACATTTCCTATGATCAATCATAGCCATCAGATCTTCAATCTTGACCAGGTTCAATGTAACATTCAATCTGAAAATGTTTTACCTCGCCTTTGAACTTGTGCTAAGGTATTGTGGTTCAATCTGAGCTGTAGATCTTCCTGTCGATCTTTCATTGCCATAGATCCTTAACAAACTTCATGCACGACTTACTAATCATTTAATCAATTCCAGCTCATCAACTTCCTTCTTTAAATAACACATTCAATCATTTAATGCATTTTGTTATTACTCGGTTGCAACTTGGTAAATACTAAACTTCACTCGGTAGACATTCCGCCTTTATTAACCAATAGCGATAACCTTAGGGTTTACCGACTAGGTTCCTTAGGGTTTACTGACTAGGTTCTTTGCTTAGTAACATAGTATAGTATTAACCTTACAATCAATAATATATGTAGGATATCAAAACAATCTAAACATCATGATCTCATCATTGTCTAACTCGGTAATAGTTGCCCATTGAATAACTTATTCCTCCCCTTATTCATCACATTCTTTTCTGTGTCTTTTACCGACATCTTAACTCTTTTCAAAACATATTTCTTAAGATATGGCGACATCATACTAAATTAGAAAATCAATTTCTTGACATCAATGACAAAATAATAATATTAAGACAGTGAACATCCTTAATCAGTTATATCCATAATCATAAACAACCTTCTCAATATCCTTATTGAAATGCCAACAATCTCCTATTGTAATTGGAATGCCATCAATCTCCCCCTTTGGCATTGATGGCAAAACCAAATTGATTTGACCTAAATGATTCGAATTGCTGTGAAATTTTGAAATGCTAAAATGCTCTCCTCCTGTCATCAGTCTTCTCCCCCTTTGACAACAATGCCAAAAATGAAAAGAACTAAAACATAATTCCTTCAACTGAGAAGTGAATTCCTTGCTTTTATGTAACTACTCAGTCTCGGTCAGAGCATTTTGTCTTCAATTCCTATTCCCTAATTTTGTTTCCTGCACACCTTTAGAAAACCTCCTAAAGTGTGTAAATAAACATCAACTCCTAAAAGATATTTAGTAGAGTCATCGAATTGATGCTTTCACCGAACTCGGTTAGTGAATGGAAGATAGGGGTAGGACCCCTAACTGACTTTTGAGATACTCAAAAGTGTCCCTTGGTAGTGGCTTGGTGAAGATATCTGCTATTTGTTCCTTTGTGCTAACATACTCCAGCACCACTTTCTTCTCTTGAACTTCTTCTCTAAGATAATGATACTTGATAGAGATGTGCTTTGTCTTAGAGTGCATAACAGGATTCTTTGAAATGTTTATGGCACTAGTATTGTCATAGAATATAGTTACTGGCTCGGTAACTTGGTCATTTATGCCTTCCAACAGTTGTTTGATCCATGCTATATTGGTGCAATTAAATGTTGTAGCAACATATTCAGCTTCTGCTATTGACTGTGAAACACATCCTTGTTTCTTGCTAAGCCAACTCACTAGTCTTTCTCCTAAAAAGAAAGCTCCTCCTCTTGTGCTTTTTCTATCATTGATGTTGCCTACCCAATCAGCATCAGTATAAACTTTTAAATCAAAGAAATTTCCTTTCTGATATACTAAGCCATAATCTTCAGTGCCTTTCAAGTATCTGAAAATTCTTTTGATTGCTGTCATGTGTGTTTCCTTGGGATCTGCAGAGAATCTTGCAACTATACCTACTACATGTGCTATATCTGGCCTGTTGTGAACAACATATTGCAACTTTCCAATCATAGATCAGTAAAGTGTCTCATCAATAGATGCAGATTCATCAATATTTGATAGTTTACAGTTGGTAGTCATAGGAGTGCTTACTGATTTTGAATCCTCCATTCCAAATTTCTTAAAGATTTCCTTTATGTACTTCAATTCGGTAATGAAAATCTCATCTTTCATTTGCAGTATCTATAAACCTATAAAATACTTTATCTCACCAATTAATGACATCTCAAATTCTTTGTTCATTTCATTTCCAAAATTCTTACATAAAGAGTCATTTCCACAAAAGATAATATCATCAACAAATATGGTTGAGATCAGTATTCCATTTTCATCATTCTTCATGTACATATTGTTGTTTTCACTAGTTCTTATAAAACCAATCTTGATCAAATAAGAGTGCAATCTCTCATACCATGCTCTAGGTGCTTGTTTCAAACCATATAAAGCTTTGTTCAATTTACATACCTGATCATTATTCTTTCCTTCAACAAATCCTTTAGGTTGTTCAATGAAAACTTCTTCTTCTAATATACCATTCAGAAATGCAGATTTGACATCCATTTGATATACCTTGAAATTTTTGAATGCAGCATATGCCAACAATGTTCTTACTCCTTCAAGTCTTGCCACAGGTGCAAAAGTCTTACCATAATCAATTCCTTCTTCTTGAGCATAACCATTGCAAACTAGTCTTGCTTTATTTCAAATGACCTCACCTTTTTCATTCAGCTTATTTCTGAAAATCCACTTTGTACCGATTACATTTTTGTCCTTCAGTCTTGGGACCAGTGTCCATGTGTCATTCTTCTTGATTTGATCAATCTCTTCTATCATAGCATTTATCCAATCTTCACTGTTAAATGCCTCTTTCACTATCCTCGATTCAAATTCAGATATCAGACATGTGTCCTATCTCAGTTTGTTTCTTGTCATCACTGGATCATTCTTATCTCCTATAATCTGACTTGATGCATGATTCCTTTTGACATACTTGGCTAATACAGGCTCAGTAGGCTTTGTATGTTCTTCTTCATCACTCAGTAACTAGATATTCTCTTCATTTTCTTCAGCAGTCTTCTCGGTAGGACTTCTTGGTTGAACATAGACAAATCCTTCATAATCTTCTGGGTCTTTGGAGTTTCCTTCATCATTTCTTTCTGCAAATTCATCAATTTTCACATTTGCACTTTCTACTATTTTGTTAGATGATTTGATCAGACATTTAAATGCTTTGCTTCTAGAAGAATAATCTAGAAATGTTCCTTCTTCACTTTTCTGATCAAACTTACCATTTCTATCATCTTTGTGAACATAGCATCTACTTCCAAAGATTTTAAAATAACTTACATTAGGTTTCTTGTCATACCAGATTTCATAAGGTGTCTTCAAAGTTCCTGTCTTTATTTGTACTCGGTTCAGGGTGTAAACTGTTGTGCTTATTGCTTCTCTCCAAAATGTTTGTGGCACTTTATTTTCAATCATCAGGGTTCTGGCATAATCCACAATAGATCTGTTTCTTCTCTCAGCTATCCCATTTTGTTGTGGAGTTCTCGGTGTAGAGACTTGTCTTTTAATACCATGATCATTGCAAAATAAATTGAACTCATCAGATGCAAACTCTCCTGCTCTATCTGATCTAAGACATTTAAGTTGTCTTCCTGTTTCATTTTCAACTCTTGCCTTGTACCATTTAAACATTTGAAAAGCTTCCGATTTTTCTTTTAAAAACATTATTGACATCATCCTTGAGTAATCATCCAAAAATAATATGAAATATTTATCACCATAATAACTCTGAACTTTCATAGGACCACAAAAATCAGTATGCACAAGATCTAAAATTCCCTTAGAAGTGTAGGACTTACCCATCTGGCATCCTCGACACATAGCATTCTCAGGTTTTTCAAGACTCGGTAGACCTCTTACTCTGTGATTCTTGCTTATTTTGATCAGATTATCAAAATTTACATGACAAAACCTTTTATGTCATAACCAGGTATCATCTATCTTTGCATATAGACACTTATTCCGAGTTGAGTCAAGGTGAAATGTGTTACCTTTTGTTTGTGTCCCAGTAGCAGCTAACTTTCCATGCTTGTCATGAACTTTGACAATTCCTTTCTGAAATTCTATTCGGTAACTTTGACACTCAACAAATTATATTTCAAACCTTCAACCCAATAAACATCATTATATTTAGCATTGTCAAGAAGTGTTATGGATCCTTTACCTTTTACTGGACATGGTGCATCATTACCAAATCTTACATAGCCTCCATCATAATCTTCTAATTTAGCAAACTTGAGTTTATCCCCTGTCATGTGATGTGAGCATCCACTATCTATGATCCAAGAATCATTTTTACTGATGTGAGATATTAGGGCTTTTTCTTCATACCTTTCTTCATCTGATCCATCTTTGATAGCCACATAAACAACTTCCTCTGTATCAATTTCATTTGATTTATCATCATTAGATTCCTCATCAGCTATTAGGCATGTCTTTTTATCTCTTCTCCTGAAGTCTCGGTGTCCTCTGTAATGATTATCTTTCTGTTTGTCATCTCGGTAATCTCTCTTTTCACTAGATTCTTTGTCAGGATAGTTAGAAGCCATATGTCCAATTCTATCACAGTTAAAGCATTTCAAAGGCAACTTTCCTTTGTACTTACCTTTTCCTCTCGGTCGCCTTTTGGCTAATAGTGCTTCAAACCCTTCTTTCTTTCTGATTTCCTCATATAGTTTGTGTACCTCCTCCATGTTTTTGCAAAATCTTTCACTTGCTCCACTATGATTCCCTTCAGAATACTTATACTTTCTATCATTTTAATCATGAGATTCATCGAGATGGAAAGAACTAAATGCAGATTCAACTTTATTTACCGATGACCCACTATTATCAAAGTTACTTAACTCGAATGCATGTAGCTTACCAATATTTGCATCTAAAGAAACTAGCATATTGGGTACAGACCTCAATTCATTGATTGCAGAGACTCAGATTGCATAAGCTGGTAGAAGGGTTCTTAATAACTTGCTTGTTACATCCTTTTCTTCAATAGTTCCTCCTGCTCCTTTGATTTGATTGACAATCTCCTTTAGCCTTGTACTGTACTGGGTTATGTTTTCACCTTCATTCATCCTCATAGATTCAACTTGTCCTCTTAGACTATCCACTTTTGCTCTTTGAACATGTTCATCTCCACCATACACAGATATGAGCTTATCCCACATTGCCTTTGCATCATTGTAGCCTTCTAGATCATTAAACTCTGAGTCAATCAATGCAGATGTTATTTCAATCATTTCTTGGATATGTTCTTGCTTTGCCTTTATCTCTTCCATTGTCAATGGATAGGTGCTCGGTGTGATGAAATCATTCTCCAGATAATACATAGCATATTCTCCAACTCCTGATAAGTGCAGCTTCATCCTTTTCTGCCATGTAGAGAAACTTGACTTGTTCAGCTTTGGTGCATCCCTTTTATACATCTTTGGATCTTTGCCTCAAGTACCTTTAAACTTTTTCTCCTAGAGTCCAAAGCTCTGATACCAATTAATAGTTCTGATACTGAATTTTTAGTATAGATGCCAAGCTAACAAGATGAGAGGGGGGGTGAATCATACAAACTTAATCTTCCATAAAATCAACAGATTCAACCTCGGTAACCTTATCAAAAAAATAGTAAAGCATGCAAACTCATAAATAGATAAGATCACAGGACATATAATGCCAGATTTAACATGGAAACCCAAATAGGGAAAAACCATTGTGGGATTTTGGACCCACTAAGAAATATACACTTCTAGAGTATGCTCGGTTAAAAGCAAATCATGTTAAAGATTACAAACACATTGCTAGATGTGACCCGGTTAAGGGATTTCCCTCAGATCTGTTAGGATCTTCACCTTGTTAGAGGTGACCTTTTTTAAGGATTTCAAACACTCAATTTGAATGTCACCTTGCTAGAGGGTTTTACAAATAAGACTGTTAAGTCCGCTTGGTTAAGAGATTTTCTATCACTTCATAAAATAACAGTAATAAAATATATCTGCAACTTCACATCTAAAAATGCTAAAGGGGATTCTTATTTGCTCAATACAATCTAGTTATAGGACTCATCTTGTCCCTTTGTTGGGCTCTATACTCTATTATCAAAACAAGTCTTCAAGCTTTTGTGCTCAGTAATCACTATGTAGCATCCTTGTGCTTACACTTGCCCGCATACATTGTTTATCAACAATTCCTTATTTATAAACAATTTGCCAACCGCTTAATCTCCTTGATCACATTTCCCATGATCAATCATAGCCATCATATCTTCAATCTTGACTAGGTTCAATGTATCCTTTGATCTAAAAATGTTTTACCTCACCTTGGAACTTGCATACATTTCTTGGAACTTGTGCTAAGGTATTGCGGTTCAATCTGAGCTGTAGATCTTCCTGTCGATCTTTCATTGCCATAGATCCTTAACAAACTTCATGCATGGCTTACTAATCATTTAATCAATTCCAGCTCATCTGCTTCCTTCTTTAAATTGCTCATTCAATCATTTAATGCATTTTGTTATTACTTGGTTGCAGCTCGATAAATACTAAGCTTCACTTGGTAGACATTCCGCCTTCATTAACCGATAGCAATAACCTTAGGGTTTACCGACTAGGTTCTTTGCTTGGTAACATAGTATAGTATTAACCTTACAATCAATAACATATGTAGGATATCAAAATAATCTAAACATCATGATCCCATCATTGTCTAACTCAGTAATAGTTGCCCATTGAATAACTTATTCCTCCCCTTATTCATCACATTCTTTTATGTGTCTTTTACCGACATCTTAACTCTTTTCAAAACATATTTCTTAAGATATGGCGACATCATACTAAATTAGAAAATCAATTTCTTGACATCAATGACAAAATAATAGTATTAAGATAGTGAGCATCCTTAATCAGTTATATCCATAATCATCAACAACCTTCTCAATATCCTTATTGAAATGCCAACAATCTCCCATTGTAATTGGAATGCCAACAGATTCACCCCTCCCCTCTCAGTACGTTAGCTTTCCATATTGGGCCTAACAATTGGTATCAGAGATTGAATCTTGGAAAAGGGTTTAACTACCTAAAGAGAAAGATCGTATCAATGGAAGGTTACAAACAATCTCAGAGAATTGTCAATCTTCAAAATGAATTGGATCATGCTAATCAAGTGATTGCTGACATGTAGAAACAAATGCAAAAATCTCTGAAAGTTAGAAGAAGATTTTCTGGTGATTTGCAAGACTCTCAAGAGCTGGTGGAACAAATTGAGACATCATCAGATAACAGTATATCTGAAGAGATTGAAGAAATGATTGGAGTATTGAAAGAAAAGAACAAAGCACTGACTGATCAGCTAAAAGCAATGGAAAGAGAACATGAACATTTCAGCACACAGATGACTGAAAATCTTGATGCATTGAGGACAGCCGAGGATAAATTAAGAGATCTAGAAAGAGATAAACAACAGCTTGAAGCACTAGTACCTGAAAAGAATATTGAAATCACAAGGTTGACTGGAATTCAACAAAATCTGTTAGATCAACTGGGTTATGCACATCATGAAGCAAATCTGAAAGGTGATGAGAATCAAACATTGAAACTTGAAGTATCAAGGTTGACTGATGAACTTGAAATAGAGAAGAAAACCAAAGAAACACTGAAGAAGAGTTATGCAGCATCAAAGATGTTGGATGAGCAACTGAATACAAAAAGACCCAACAAAGTTGCAAGACTCGGTTACAAAGGAAAAGACTCTACCGAGAAGAGAATCCACACTACCGAGAGAGGAGAATCATCAAAGCAAGCTGGAAACAAGAAGAACATCAAAGAAAAGAAGCGTATTTGCAACTACTATGGAAAACAAGGACATACTGCCAACATGTGCCAAATTAGAAAAGGTAAGCAACCAAATGTCACTAGGTCCAATGGTTATTGTTACAATTGCAATAAATATGGTCACACATCTAACCAATGTAGGACAAAGTCTGCTAGCAATTATCAGAAGGCAAAATTCAAAGGGTTGTGTAAAAACTACAATACGTATGGACACAGTACCGAGAAGTGTTGATTTAAGCAGAAGAACTATATGAGGTCTGCACACTAAGCAAATACTAGAGGCTACCAAACTCACACAGATGTTAACTGATAGTATACTGCAGTACCATGGGATTATAATACAAGGATATGGTGTGAATGATGTGGAAGATATGGACATATAAGGGCCAACTTCTTTATAAGGTTTACAGTGAACAACCAAAGATCATGGAGAAATCCTGGTATGGCATGTTTTCATTGTCACAAAGTTGGACACTTGGCTAGAGATTGTAGAGATCAACCTAGAGGAGATATTGAAGAAATAAAAGGCAAACTCTAGATGATTTGGAAAAAGAAGGAAACAGCATCAAATGAACAAAGCACCTTACATACCGAGTTGGGTGCATCTATTCCAAATTAATCGGTAAAGGTATGAAGGGACTGCATTCTCTCAAGGTTAAATCTTAACAGTTCGTATTTTATTATGTACTTAATTCAAAATTTGCACTAGTCAGGAAGCCTGTCAAGTTAGTAAATACAGGAAGCCTGTCAAGTCGGTAAATAAAGGAAGTCTGGCTACTCAGTAAAAGCATAAAAAGGAAAGTAAATCGGTTTAGTGGAATCGAGTGCATTTAATGTTTTTTGACCTAACTGCATAGAGCAGGGGTAAGGTAAAATGTGTACTTAAAAGCTTTTGCATGGTCATTTTACACTTACCAAGTTTTCAAAAAGTAGAGCAAAGAGATTCAAAGGCGATCAAATCTCTTCCAAAGTGAAATTTAAGGTATTTATATCAATCACAACACATTGTCAAGCAAGTTTATTGATCATATCAGTTGTGAATATCTGTTTCATATTTACTAAGTGGAAAGCATCTACTAGTTAAAAGTTTTCAAACCCTAAGGTTCTTTCATTAGTGATTATCCAAAGTTTGTAATGGCTCCTAAGATTTAGAAACCCATTGTTGTTGAGAATATTAAGAAGCCCTCAATGAAATACTCACTACCTCCCAAAGTTGCATCTGAACCGGATGATAAAACTACATTTTCACTCATTCTGGATAGGGTTTTATTAGTTGAAGATGTCAGATTCTTCACTAAGTGTCATGTTGAGGAACTAGGTCATGTTGAGATCAAGGACACGTATGATGAATTGTGTACCGATGGGAAACTAGATAGCAAGTATGAACACATTAAAATCAAGGGATTGACCGAAGCCCTAACCTACCCACGAGTCTTCAAACTCCAATAGGTTAAATTTGTTTTAAGCAGAGTTCATGATGACTTTATGTGGTTAGAAGAGCAAGCATTCAATATTACCAAGGAAATCATCCACTTGATCACTAGTTACCCTATTTTTGACCATGCCTAAGCTCAGAAAATGATTCCACAAAAGGAATTGATCACTTTAATCAGAGTTGAATCAGATTGTAGAGGTCTGAAACTGAACAATGTCATAGATGCAAAGCTGAAATTTGCCATTAGAGTCATAAGTTATTGTTTCTTTCAATCGGCAAGGGAAAATAGTGTACCCTGTGCTGCTATTGATTTAGCCTACAAAATTGTGAAGAAAGGCATGAAGATTGATCTATGCAAAGTGCTTTTGAAAAATCTATTTGAAAATCTCAACACCATAAGGAAGCCAAAGAAGAACAACTCGGCAAACACACTGAAGTTTGGATCACTTTTGGTATGCATGTTTTTCTATTTTGAGAAATCCTTTCCATCAATCGGTAATGTAGTTTGGGAGCTACACTGACCAATCACCCATCAAATCAATGACTTCATCAAACAGCTAGGTGATAACTTCAATGATATAATGGATGACTACTTAAGCAAATTTCAAGAGAAGATGCATAACAGGCACAGGATTCCACCTCAGTTAGTGGAGAAATACAAGGATGATATATGCTTTGAAGTGGACACCAACTACTGTTATGTCAATGTGGTAGAACCGAGAACTGAATATTTGCCACCTATGGGTTATGGGATTGATTTTGACATTACACAACAGCAGATAGATGCTTTTCTTGCACTGCCAAGGCATGCTATCGAAATTAGATATGGTATATATGAAGAAGTTAAGGAAAATGTTAAAATGAGCATTGTAGTACCTAAGGCTACAAGCAAAGCAACAAAAATGATTAAAGCATTAACAGAGAAATTTGGAGAAGTTTCTTCCTCCACTCCTATCAAGAGCATTCAGGGCATCACCGAGGAGGAATCTGAAGCTCAAGAAGTAGCTATTACATTGAGCACCAAGCTGCCAAAAGGGAAAATTTTGAAAAGGAAGAAACATGATACATCAAAGGTATCACCAACTCCTTCAATAAAGCGCCCCAACACTAGATCATCTGTAGTCTCACCAAGCAAGAAGCAGAAAAATGTTGTAGTTCCAAAGGTAACAAAAACTTATAAGAAATCTACTCGGAGACTCATTTTGAATAAAGAGTCTAGTGACACCGAATCTGAAGAAGCAGGTAAATTTCAGATTGTTAAGAGCAAAAAGATAAATGTACATAGTGTTGATAACTTTTGTACAAATCTGAAGCAATATGGTGGATTTGGATCATTTAGATATGTAAAGTATGACTCTAGATATGATGCAGAAAAGAGACAAATAGAAGAAGCTGTAATCTGTACTCTTCTGAAATTTTGATTGGTCCCATTGGAAGTTACTAATTCTCTTCCAAAAGAATTGTATTTACATATTGATAACAGGTGGAAATACACCATGGAGTCGGAAAAATAGATAAGAGAAAGAAGTTTGGTACATCTTTTTCCAGACATGTCGGTAGATGAGATAAGAGATCATCTGAAAAACTTCCAGACAAACTTCCTAGTCAAGCAAAGAGCCTTGAAACTGATGAATGGCCTTTATATTGATGTAGAGAAGGAGACAAGAGAACATTGGCAAGAAATCATTCAAATCAAGAGTACTGTTGAGCAAGGTGAAGTTGAAATAGTGGATATCACCGAGAAAGATCCTGCTAAAACTATTCAACCTGATGGGGATGTCATGGATACTGAGGTACAAGAATAGGAAATGATAGAAGGGAATGCTTATGCCAAACTGGTATCAAGTGAGTCCATTTTGGAACAAGTCCACTCCTATCCTCCGGTAAGTCAACATGTTTCAACCAAGACACCTGAGGATACTGAACAAGGAAAAGAGGGTCACCAGTCTACAAAAGGAGAAACTACTTCTGAGGCCATCGGGGAACAGACTTCTTAAGTTCCAACAACCACTGAAACTATTGCAATTGAGACCCAGAGCAAGGATTCACCGAAGGTTACAACTGAGGCTAAAGAAATTGACAAAAGTGTTGCATCTATCGAGCAACCTACCAAGGGTGCACAAGCCTCCCAAGCTATTGTCTTAGTTCAACCAATGAAAGCCTCCTCCTCTAAAGACAAGAAAATGAAAAAGCATAGTTTCAAGTTAGATTTGTCAAAACCAATTGTGTTTCCGAATGTGGACATCTCCAAATTAAAAGGGCAAGCACCTATTGAATTTGGTGAACTATGAAAAGCCAAAGTAGAACAAGAGAAACAAATGGCTATACAAAAGAAAAACAGAGTACTTCAGAAGGTCAAAGCACTATTAACAGATATGCTACCTGAAGCTACATTGACAAAAGATGCAGCCATCCATATTCAACTAGATGAACTCTTAAATAAGATTGAGACATCTAGAGTAGACGCATCTGAATACCTAAGCAAATTGAAGGACAAAGTGCTCATTGCAAAAATGATTGAAGATGTACAAAAAACCATTGCTATTGGTAAAGTGAAACTTGTCAAACTTATTACTGAGTTGTCCCCTCAACTCAAGAGCATTCTTTATTTATTTTAGAAACTCTGTACATTTTCTTTATTCATTAAAGACATCAAAAATAAAACAGAAGTGATTGAGAAAGAGATCATTGATCTCTCAAATAAATTGACCACTAAGCCAAATTCTATTCAGAATTTCTATATTAAGTTACAAACACTCATGGCTCAACAATTGGAACTTAGGAATGAAGAGCACAAAATAAGGATGGACATTATGACTCTTCAAACCTCATTCATTCCACACTTGTCCTCAGTCCAAGAACAGATCAACAAGGCTACCTCCTTATCCACTCAGCCAGAGGGAAGCACTTTACATGGACTGATTTCACTGTTAGCTGACATAATAGCTTAGAATTCACTCATGGATAGTGTCAAGGATGCACTCTCTACCACTCTCACCGATTCTAGAACAAAGTATAAATCCATTTTTGACCAGTTGCCTCCACCGAGTGGTAACTAGTTTTGATGTTTGTCAAAAATGGGGAGTATAGTGTATACAAGAGGTATATACCGAGCAGTTCAGCATATCAGAATCTACAGATAATTTTGACAGGGGGAGTAGTGATCACCGAGCAGTGAACCAAGTAGTGAACTGAGCAGTGAATACAGAATATTGATCATAGAGCATGCATAATCAAAGTTATGTACAGTATATTGATAAGGGGAGTATATCTGAGTATACTATTTTATTGACAAATGTATATACTATCAGTTTAGTCAAATTTTGTAAGTATATAGATTTTTGAGTTATGACTTTGAAAGAAGTTTTGTCAAACATTTCAAAACTAATGTCAAAAGGGGAGATTGTTACTATTTACTAAGTTGTCATTAGTTTTATGTCCAAAGTCATTCTATAAACTCTAGTCGGTTAATACCACCAAAATATTCAGTCGGTAAGCACAGAGCAGTCGGTTACAAAAGTTACAAGTCACAAAGTCCAGTATACACCGAGCAGTCTACCAAGCAACAAAGATGATATACCGAGTTAATACACACCGGGTAAAACATGTTACTAGATTCATTGAACCTAGACACATATGGGAAATGTGTTACAAAGATTGAGGAACAAGTAATCATTATCACATTGGAAATTGCACTTATAGATTTTATATGATTTTGAGGTCATCTATCCAATGAAATAATTTTGTATGGTTATTCATTTAATGATCATGTTTGTAAGATCGAAGCATGGACAAGATCACCATTTCAAGTGATCTATTTATACAACATGAATTGAGGATTAAAAACTATGTGTGCATGTGTGTGAAGCAAGACTTGTGTGAAAAGTAAAATCATGGGGAAGCACAGAATGTTATGTCTATTAAAATTGACAGACATACACAGAGGTCACTGAGAAGGATTCTAGAGAACAGTCAAGGAACAAAGTAAATAGAAAGGTTTATTGAGTTAATATATGGATTACCGAGGTATGCTATAAGCAAGGTAATATCATTTTGAGCACATAGAGTCTACTATAACATTTCAGATGTGAAGTTGCAGATATTTTGTAAGATTTTGATTGTAATATTTTGAGTTGTAAGAGAAACCTTTAATAGGGTAAAAGACTATAACAAAGTCTATAAATTGTAAAGCCTTTAACCGAGTGCAGCATTTAGAATAAGTGTTGTAAAATCCTTTAGCAAGGTAGATCTAAAATCTTGATACTCCTAACAGTGTAAGCTATCAGAAATAGCTAAACATGTAGCTCTAACTGAGCAACCTTTATTATTGTAGTAGTAAAGTTGTGGGTGCCATCCCCACCGCAGTTTTTCTCTCTAACAAGGAGTTTCTGCGTAACCAAAATATATTTGTTATGGAGTGAATCATGTATGATTGTTATTTATTTGTTTTAGCATTATATTATGTTACGACTATTTTTGGTTTATACATAACAATAAAGTTATTGTTGAAGAAAAGATTTGAAGTACTGATTCACCCCTCCCCTCTCAGTATATTAGCTTTCCATATTGGGCCTAACATAGGTAGTGTAGGAATTAAGAGATAAATGACATGTGTCATGGGTAGAAAAGGCTAATGAATTAATTAAATAAACAAATATTTATTTAAATAATACAAGAAGTGGGATCAATTAAATAAATAAGATATTTATTTAATTTAGGAAAAAGGATAATTTAAATAAATAAATGTATTTATTTAAATGAGAAATAAGGCTAGATAAGGAGAAATTAATTAATTAAATAAATAAAACAATTTATTTAATTAGATAGGACAATTTTAGGTGTCTACATTTTGCCCCTCTTTGAGACAATGCAGCTTGTCACGTTGTTTCAAAGAAGATAAGATGAACTGATAAAAAATTTCCCCAAGATGGGAATAATATGCCCCCTCGAGAGATTGGATGAAAATGCCTGAGAAGATTGCAGACAATCTCTCGATAAGAAAGAAAGGCTAGAAAGGACTGGCAAGATAGAGTGACAGAGTCACATGATAAACAAGACTAACTCGGGAGACTAGGACTAGAGTAGTCTATAAGGTAGACGACAAGGGAAAACATCCTCATTGTCATCCACATGCCTAAGAGATCAGAGTGCAGAGAGAGTTGAGAGCAGTTAGCAACCCGTAGCGATGGCATTACTGCATCGATTTGATCGTGTTCGCCGATATCAGAGGCCAACAGATGCAGGAGAGCCGGTAAGTACAACAAAACCTCCTTGTACTTTGTTGCATTAATTGTTGTCATAAATACATGATAGGTACTGCAATAAATGCACTTTTGGTATGTCTTAGAAACTTGTCAAGTGGGTCGAAAGATGGGAAGGCGTGTCTATGTTGGTGTCAGGCGCGTCTGGGTAGGTTAGGCCCATCTATGAAGAATGTAACCGCATCTATGATTAAAAGAGCGTCTATGTCAGATGCGAGCGTGTTTTCAAAGTGCAGGCGCATCTATGTAGGGAAGGAATGTCTGTGCAAAATAGAGGCACGTCTGTGTGTTTTAGGCGCATCTGTGAGATGCAAAAATGTCTATGAAGTATGCAAGCACGTTTGTGTCATAAATGCGCATTTATGTCTTCAAGGCCAAATTGACAGTTCTGTGATAAACATATGTTATCGATTGGATAAGATGCTGAGAGGATACACTCAAGCAGGTCCTCTAGGGAAGACTAGGATAGCAGATAGGGCTAGGATTGACAATTTTGTGATAGAACATATGTTGCCAATCAGGAAACTACTCAAGAGGATACACTCAAGTAGAGGCCCTAGGATAGGATAGATCGAAGCACTTTGTGATGAACAAGGAGTACCAGAGAAATTGACAATTCTGTGATAGAATAAACATTGACAATTGGATAAGCTACTCAAAAGTATATGTTAGGATTCCCACAGATACTGAGAGGGGGGGGTGAATCAGTATCTAACCGGTAATTAGAAATTCTCAACTTAAAACATGTAGAGCATAATATAACTGTGTACCGGTATGCAAGAAATAATGCAATAAACAGAAATGAAAACAACCACATGAAAATCACTATTGGTATTTTGGTATGGTTTTATCATTGATGTCAACACCTACTGTATGATAGGAAATCGGAAATCATCAAAGCAAATAGTATTAGTAATCTAGCTTAATCACAAAAGCTCAAATGCAATGATCAATCCTAAACACACTCAATAAAGACATGAAAATAAGACATCAAGATTGAAAACTAAGCAAACCAAATGCAGACTTGAATATCTCCTTCATGTGACTCCATTGTCCTTCTTTCTTCTTCAAATAGATTTGTTTGTGGATCTCACCTACTAGTGCATAAGCATGATATGAAAGCAAGTAGACAAGATTGTAGCGCAAGAATACTCGAAGCGTGATTGATTCGACCAGGTAGTAATCTTGATTGAAGAAAATCATCCAATTTATAGACAAATTGGAGAAAAGATCAAATTAGTATGAAGAGATTCGAATGGAAATTGCAAATCAAGAATGTCAATTATGACAAATTATGACAAATTTGCACTTTCTATGCAAGATTGATTGATTGATAATTCATGACAAAATTATGACAAATTTCTATGTCAAAATTGATTGATTGTCAATTATGACAAATTATGACAAATTGAAATGTCATTCCCATGAAATTAGGAGAAATATAGGAGAAAATTGAAATTAGATGAATTAGAAATTAGGAAATTAGAAAATGAGGAAATTAGGAATTAGAAATTGATGAAAAATTAGGAAATTAGGTAAATCAATTAATAATTTGTCATTTATTAATTAATTCACAAAAAGAGGAATAATTAGTTAGCCAATTAAATAAACATTTAATTGTGACACAAAGACTTAGGATAAATAAATAATTTATTAATCCTAGAGGGGGAAATGACAAACAGGGTTAAATGAATAAAATCATGAAACCCTAAAAGATGAATTAGAAATGCAAGGATGACAATTAGGTCCCGACAAAAGATAATTGACGTCGATTCGATCATGATTTTGAATTGATAAATGACCAATGTTGATAAGCGATTTGATTGATAAATGCGCCAATTGACGAGGAACAATGACTAATTGATCCAAATTGACATGATTGAGAAAGACGACGATCGATGACAAATCGATCACAAAATGACAAAATTGACAAGAGGACAAGGATCGATGACAAAATAGATTGCAAAACGACAAGATTGAAAATGTCAACGATCGATGACAAATCGATCACAAGATGACAAGATTGATGACAAATTGATCAAAGGACAAGGATCGATGACAAATCGATCGCAAGATAATAACACTGAAAATGACAACGATCGATGACAAATCGATCGCATGATGACAAGATTGATAAGAGGACAAAACCCTAATTAGGATTGACGATGTCCAAAATGATGACAACTGAACTTGCACATTGATACGACAGGATAAGATTGACCAAAATCATGACAAATATTGCTATCGACAAGACCAAATTTGAAAGCGAGACAAATGAAGAATGTAGAAGAAAGACTCGATGCTTGCAAATGATAAAGACCAAGTGCGAATCATAGGAGAAATGTTAATGTGATGCAAAAACCCTAAAATAAGGCAATGCACAAATGTTAAAGTATGAATCTGCAAGCGTTGACCATTTTTAGACGTCTACATTTTGCCCCTCTTTGAGACAATGCGAGTTTAAGCGTTGTTTCAAAGAACAATAATGAAAATACCCCAGACAATAACAATGACATATGCATGCCCCCTCGAGGAATTGGCCGGAAACATGTAGAAAAGAGGCCAATTGATCGATAAAAATGATAGAACATGATAGGAACAAACAGACTGAAAATCGGAGATCGGATGCACGAAGGACAAGCAATTGAAGGTGCAAAAGACCACGACCAACATAAGATGGAGAGGGTGCACGTCCATCTATGCATGGACAAAGATCTATAAATGAAACAAAGAGAGTGAAAATTGCTCATTTGCACTAGCCAAAGAGGAGAATTTGTTGCTCTGGAAAAGGACACTTGCAGAGAGATGGCAAACATTCCAATGGAAAATCACCTCAGAGAATGTGTATGCACGTACAGATGACCGGATGATGTGGGAGCGGCGGTATGTATCTCAAAAACCCATATTTTCAATTTTATGAATTTGACTGGCTTGCAGGACATTGCAGGACCCACAGGGAATGCAAAAACTAACTTCTACCCTTGTGTAGGGCGAATTCTACACTTGTGTAGGGGCTTCTGCACTTGTGTAGGGTACACAGGCACAGGTTATGCTACACATGCATAGGACTTATCACACAGGCGCAGTTGTGCATTGTGAACACTAATTTAGTCAAAAATGGCATATGAATGAGCCGAAAAGGGGGGATAAGGGTAGGATAGGTCAAAAGAGATTAGAAACACCCCAATTTATGGATGAAATGAGGAAATGCAACCCATAGGAGCAAACCCTAAAACTAACAAAATATGCCCCAATTGTGATGCAGAGTCGATAGTATCCATTGATCATGCGGGAGAACCGACCAGACTGCTTCATGTTATGACATAGACTCAGGAGCACACATAGAGATACATTAGCAGGACTTGGGATATACTATATCACATTCATGCCCAAGATTAGGGCAAACACAAGACTACTTACCGCATTGGCAGAGTGATGGCATTCGGAGACTTCCTCTTTCCATCTGGCGACTGGAGAGGCGACTGTGACACTAGAGGACGTATGGCATATCCTCCGCATTCCGATTCATGGAGAGATGGTAGAGTATGACCCAGTGATAGGGAGAGATGCTTTGTGCAGATTATTTGAGTGCGACACAGATGATCTGGATATCGTAGAGAGGGAGATCGGCTGGGAGACCATGGCATCAGAGTATGATCGACGATATGTGGTGATAGCAGTGGTTATAGCATGTCTACTAGCAGGAGATAGATGAGGACATGGATTCTCAATTGGATCAGGAAGAGTGCTAGAGAGGATGGTGACAGAGGGGACAGTGTATGCATGGGGACCATGTGTACTAGCTATGCGGTATTTTCAGTTGCATCAAATAGCATATCAGGGAGTTTAGACTTTGAGCTGTGGAGTCACATTGTTACAAGTATGGGCATTTGAGCACATAGCCATATGTTGACCGATTGCAGAGAGAAGGGTATTACCACATCGACCATATGTGTACTGCTATGGGGGAGCACTGAGTTAGGGTCCGTTTGGATACATATTGTATTGGCAACGGAGCACTGAGACAGGGTCCGTTTGGATACATATTGTATTGGCGACACGAGCTAGACAGACTAAGAGAGTTCACATGGAGGCCATATCATGATTGCCCTGGATGGTCAGATGATAGTGATGAGCTATCGTATTGCAGATAGGAGAGACACCTGATTGGGTGACCAGTGAATTGCCAGAGAGTGATTGAGATGTACCTGCCAGAGAGAGTCAGACGACAATTTGGAGAGAGGTAGGATGTACCTAAGAGGACTGGACACTTTGCCCGATCTCATAGAGAGACAAGTCAGTGGGGGAGTATGATTCAGCCACACATAGCATATGCTGACTTCACACAGCTACAATAGAGACAGTGGGATTGGAGATTAGATGTGGAGGATGTCGGGATGACAGAGGAGTATGAGAGATGGTTAGCACGACGACGACCAGTGCCACTGACAGATCCTGATATTCCAGTACCGAGGAGATAGGAGGACTTCCCACTCACAGGAGAGGAGGAGGGAGATGATGAGGATGAGGAGGATGAGGGCGGTGATGAGGATGAGCAGGATGATGAGGATGGAGATGATGAGGGGGATGACGATGATGAGCCAAACTCAGCCGATCAGGAGTCATTGCAGGATATACCCATAGAGCCAAAGACAGCTAGGATAGAGGAGATGGAGATGTGCAAGGCTACCATAGCGAGTCAGCATAATCACATTGTGACTTTAGAGAGACAAAATGCCATCTTGAGGATAGAGTAGGATCAGTTCAGAGTGGAGATAGCCAGACTTACAGCGGCTCAAGATATAGCAATAGCTCAGGCACAGCGAGAAGAATAGAGAGTCACCGAGTATATTGGGTCGATTAGGGATGCCAGTGCACGGGAGATGGCATAGATGTTGGTAGAGACCAGAGAGGAGATACGCCATTAGAGGACACTATATGAGAGTGCAGTCCCACCAGAGCAGAGAGTAGCATCATATCGGGCACGATCGAGGACAGAGAGTCGGGCACGCTCTCGGAGGTCATTGAGCAGCATGGGGGTGAGTGGACCTATGAGACCACCACAGCCAGGACCAGGAGGGACATCATCTGTGAGACATGGCAGGGATGAGGAGGACAGATGTAGCTTGACATTATGTATTGTGATATTTTATAGTCAGCCTGTGGGCCATACTTAGGACAGATAGTCCAATTTTGTACTCCGATATTATTTTGATATATGATATGACATGCATTGATATGATGGAATGCAATGTGTTATGATGTATGTTTATTTTCCATGTATCGATGGCATATGCACTATTTATGTACCATTATGGAACATGTATGGATGTATTTTTTATGTGTTTTTGATGCATTTATAATATGAAATGGATAAAATGCTTGATATGATGCTTGATGTGATGTTTGATATAATGCAAATGTACTAACCAATGAATGCAGGATGCAGTATATATATGTTTGGGGAAATCAGAGCACTAGACCGAACTGACTATCCGAACTGACGGAAGAAATGTTAGTAAGAAGAAATAAGATAGAGGACAGTTAGAGATGAAGAAAAACTTGCTTTTAGTAATGCACTTTGTAGGTGAGAACCTTTATTTTAATGTAGCAAAATGGATGCGTAGCATCATGGCATTGAAGGCCAGAGCTGAAATGCAACCCTTTTTGCAAAAGATAGACACATTGCAGACAAACAGCAATCACAACAAAAAGGAAAGGGACCATGAACCATCCCGGTCACTCTAAATCACTTAGTGACATCATCGAGCAACATAGGAACATGATCGAAGCCAAAGATAAATCAGTAAAAAGATAAGACTCGCAAATTCCAACAAGTCAAACAAACATCTTGATCTTCATTATCAAAAGTTGAAAATGCTGATAGGACGATCATGCTGTCTGGTTTCAAGACATGCGGTACCCCATCTAAGACAGGACACAGTCTAGTTTCGAGTATACCACACCCTATATAAGACCCATGATAGTAGAGACAAGGACAAATGATTTTGATGTTGATTGATTGATATGACAATTTTAATCAGTTTGAATGTCTGGTTTGATTGAAAAAGTTCATCTGTTAACGCGTGATTCCATTAAAGCGCAGTGTGTGATTATGTGTTGTTGGAGGGATGCTCAACGATCTGTCTATGCACAAAGGGGATATTTTTGTTTTTTTTTGCTTTTCGAGATTTTACAATTTTTTTTGTGTTCATTTTTTCAGGACTTTATTTGGCTTTTTAGAGATTTTTTCAGGACATTTATTTGATTTTTAGAGATTTTTTCAAGACATTTTTCAATTTTTTTAGAGATTTTTTTAGGACATTTTTCAATTTTTTAGAGATTTTTTTCAGGACATTTTTCAATTTTTTTGAATTATTTCAAGACATTTTTCAATTTTTTTGAATTATTTCCGAACATTTTTCAATTTTTTTGAATTATTTCAGGACATTTTTCAATTTTTTTGAATTATTTCAGGACATTTTTCAATTTTTAAAAGTTCCAGTGATTGATCATGACAAGGGGAACACACCCAATGCACATTTGAAAGACATATGTACAAGAAACCGGAGTATGCAAGACAATGATGTTGACCAATCATAGGCCTGGAACAGAACATGGGGTCAAGACAAAGATAGACATGATAAACTGGCCGAGAGAAAGCATAGCTAGAGGTCATGACAGATGACGGAGCAATGATCTCATTACACATGGCGCCTGATTGCCAGGTTTTCACTAGAGGGTGAATCATTTTTCTTTACTTTTTTTGCTCTTTTTCTCTTTTGTTTTATCACTTTTTTTTTTTGTATCTTTTTTTGCTTTTTTTTTTAATTTTTTTGAATTTTTTCAGGATCATACTTGAAGTAGTGCTGATAGAAAATTATGCCCAGTACTTGCAAAGGTGCATGCTATTTATAGGATCGGACAAAGGTTCACCTTCTAGGGTGGCAAGCTGATATGCCTCCAAGCCATAGGCTGCAGTCACTATGAAAGGCCCAACCCAATTAGGTTCAAACTTGCCTTTTATGATGTCAATAGATTGTACATTCTTGGGGTTTGCCTTTAAAACCAGATCTCCCACTTCGAAGTGTCGCCCTTTGACCTTCTTATTATAAGAGCGACGGAGATGGTTTTGATATGCTTGCAAATGTGTCAGGGTTGTCTGACGTTTCTCATCTAACATCTCAAGCTGATGCAACCGAGAGACTCTGTGCGTCTCATCATCAATCAGATGTTGCAAGGAAACATGCAAGGAAGGAATCTCCACTTCCAAGGGTAAAATGGATTCCGCACCATACACCAAGGAATAAGGTGTTGTACCAGTAGGTGTGCGGATAGAAGTGCGATAGGCTCATAGTGCTGGATTCAACTGTACATGCCAATCTCGACCAGCATCATTGACAACCTTTTTTAGGCTCTTGATAATGGTTTTATTTGATTCTTCGGCTTGACCATTACCTTGTGGATAGTATGGACTGGAGAAACAGTGTTGGATATGAAACTTTTCATAGAGTTCCTTGACATCTTTATTCTTGAAGGGACAACCATTATCTGTGACTATGGAAAGTGGAACCCCATACCGGCATATGATATAATTCAATAGGAATTTTGAAATTTGCACACCAGTTATATAGGTCATGGGGATAGCCTCGATCCATTTTGTAAAATACTCTGTGGCTGTAATGATAAACTTGTGTCCATTTGCAGATGTCGGGTGAATCTTGCCAATAAGATCCAATCCCCATTGAGAAAAGGGCCACAGAGATATGACAGAATGAAGCTCTTGGGCTAGTGCATGAATGTAATTTCCATGTATCTGGCATTTGTAGCACTTCTTAACAAAATCATGAACATCCTTTTCTAGAGTAGGCCAATAAAACCCAGCACGAATCAACTTTTTGGCTAAACTCAGACCATTGAAATGGCCCCCACATATACCATCGTGAACCTCATGTAAAGCCGTTTGTGCTTCATCAGAATCCAAATACCTGAGGAGGGTATGGTCAAAGGAACGACGGTAAAGGGTATCAGCAATGATGACATATTTGGCCGTCTGTCGGATGAAGGCTCGGCATTGGTTAGCGGAAAGGTTAGGTGGTAAGGTTTGGGATTTCAAATATTGATATACATCGTTGTACCACGAGGAGTTAGGACCAACAAGAACGCACATCACATCTGTTGTCGGAATGTCAAAAGAAGGGACAAGCAACTGCTCGACCAAAAATTCACATTTGTCCATATTGTGGGGCATATTTAACATGGAAGCGATCGTAGCCATCGCATCTGCCGACTTGTTTTGCATTCTTGGAACTTGACTGAAATGGATAGCCATGAATTTTGTCTTGAAGAAATCTACCATATGCTTATAGGGAATAAGCTTTTCATCTTTTGTTTCGTAGTCATCATCCACTTGTCAGATGACTAATTGAGAATCTCCATAGACTTGCAAATGTGTGATATTCTAGTGGACCGCTACTCGGAGTCCTATGACCAGTGCTTCATAATCTGCAATGTTATTGGTACAATGAAAATTTATTCTATAGGACTTGGGAATAGCATCACCTTGAGGGGTGACAAACAATATGCCTGCTCCGGATCCGAACTTGGTATGGGACCCATCAAAGTATAACTTCCATTCATTAGAAGATGTAAGAGCAAAGACTGATTCATCCGAAAAATCTGTCAACATGGGATGATCATCATAGATAGGAGCCTCTGCAAGTTGATCCGCTATGACTTGTCCTTTTATTGCCTTTCGCTCCATATGCTCAATATCAAATTCACTGAGGATCATAACCCACTTTGCTAGGTGACCCGTCAAAGCTACTCTGCTAAGCAAGTATTTCAAGGGATCAATTTTTGCAACTAGCAATTTTTGGTGATTTAACATATAGTGTCAGAGCTTTTGTGTTGCAAATACCACTGCTAAGCATGCCCATCCAATAGTTGAATAATTCAGCTCATAGCCTACTAGTGTCTGGTTGATATAATAAATAGCTCGCTCTTTGCCATTCTCATTTTGTTGGGCCAAGAGAACTCCTAGTGTTGTTTCAGTTGTAGAAATATACAATATAAATGGCTTTCCTTCTACAGGAGGCATTAGAATAGGCGGTGATAGAAAATAGTCCTTGAGAGCTTGAAAGGCTAATTGACATTGCTCAGTCCATTTAAAAGTGACACCTTTATGCAATAGATGCTGGAATGGATGACATTTGTCTACCAACTGAGCTATAAACCGGTGGATTGACTGGAGCTTTCCTTGCAGACTGCATAGTTGACAGAGATTAGAAGGAGGAGGCATGTCCATTATTGCTTTAACCTTGGCCGGGTCGACTTCGATGCCTCGGCGAGAAACAATGTACCCTGGTAATTTGCCGGCTGTGACACCAAAGACACACTTCTTTGGATTGAGTCTGAGCTTGTAGGTCTCCATTCGGTCAAAGATTGGGCCCAGGATGGCTAAATGACTATCTCTTGTGACAGATTTGCATAATAAGTCATCAACATAGTCCTCCATCAAAGTATGCATGAAATCATGGAAAATTGTTGTCATCACTCTTTGATATGTTGCACCTGCATTTTTAAGACCGAAGGGCATCACATTCCAATAGTAGGTACCCCAAGCACATGTGAACGTAGTCTTATGTTGATCTTTAGGAGCAATGTGAATTTGGTTATAGCCGGAGAAACCATCCATCAATGAGAGAATCTCATATCCAGCAATCATGTCAACTATGATGTCGATATTTGGCAGTGGAAAATCATCCTTAGGGTATGCTTTATTGAGATCCCTAAAATCTGTACAGATTCTGATGCCCCCAGTTACTTTGCTAACTAGTACCAAATTTGAAATCCAATCTGCATAATCGATGGGTCTGATAAAGCCCACATCCAGTAATTTTTTCAGTTCTACCTTGACCAAAAGAGCCACCTGGGGATGCATCTTTCTAAGTTTTTGTTTGACAAGCTTGGCATCTTCTTTTAATGGCAAGTGATGAAGAACTAATTCTAGATCAAGGCCAGGGATATTTGCATAGGACCATGCAAAGCTGATCTTCTTCTCAAGAAAGAAATTGATAAAATCTATCTTTTCCTGTTTTGATAGAGAAGCAGCAAAATGAATGACCTTAGGGTTGTCAGGTGTACCCAAATTGATTTCTTCGGTCATTTCCACAAGCAATGTTGATTTATCCTAACTTGATAGGGGTATGTCCACTCTTCCACCTTTGGGTGCCTCAGAGAGGTTTTCACCCACAGGTACGTCTTTTATTTTTACTTTTGTATGATCAGAGAGTGCCTTACAGTTTTCACTCAAAGACCTATTCTTTTGACTTTGTATTTTTTCTTTTCTTTTTTCATTTTGATGACTGAAAGATGGAGTTGACTCCCCGAAATATGCTGTGGAATCTAGGTCAATAGAAAATCCTGCCTTATGATCACCTTGTGGTATGCCTTCCCATAGTCCAAGGAATTTTGCAATTGCTTCGTCATTTTGAAAACAGTCCAATGTGAGTGGTTCTTGTTGGTCATGTTGGATAAGCTGGGGATAGACGAGGGGCATGTCATCATCGGTTTTAAGGAGGGAGAGGACTGAGATGGTAAAGATGTAAACATCTGTGGTATCACTATCTAAACTACTTGTATCTGATTTGGAGCTTGGATCCCAGAATGACTCTATCCAAGCATTAGGACATGTTTTAGGAAGAGTTATTTTATGTTTGTCTTCCATAGGAAAATTATCAGGGTCAAGGAAAATATTGTCAAGGGCATAGGAGCTAGAAGAAAAAGAACTCCACTCCCATTCATTGGAATCAATTTCGGGTCAAGTATCCTCAGGTGTTATTTCATCATCAGAGTCATGCCCTTTTCCATACGTGGTCACTTTGGTAGATGAGGATCCAATTCACAATGGTACAAAACCTAACCCTAAAGTTGGAGGTCGCATCTTGGGTATAACAGGTTCTAGCCTTCCATTTTTGTTTAGGCCTAAGCCACTGCAGCCGTCATATCCTTTCTTTTCCAGCATAGTAAATCCTTTGCCATACCGTTCCACTGGCAACCTAACAGGTGAGGTCTTAGTTGGATCCGTATAAAGCCAATCTATGACATCATCATCTAAAGTTTCTTTGTCAAGTTCACCCCATCTTGTAAATGTAGTGGGAGGCTGATATTGAATAACTACCTTAGGTTCCTTTTGCAACAAATGTGGTTTGCCATATGATTTCGGAGATATTGGTAAATTCTCGATGAGGAATGTTTGATCCATTGAATATTCTCCACATCCTTGGTCCTATATCTTCAATTTTCCTTTGACAGCATCTAACAATTCATTAGGATCCACATAACTATGTGAGTGGGCCTCTCTATTGACTGGGACTTGTTGCTGAGGGGAATCCTTTAGAGTAGCACAAAATTGAAATGGATTAGGATCTCCTAGAATTGTTATCTCAGTTCCATTGTAAGGATATTTTAAACATTGATGATAGGTGGATGGAACTGCTTTCATTGCATGAATCCATGGACGGCTAAGAATCATATTGTAAGGGAGATCAAGGTCTAAGACTTGCAAGAAAGTGTTTTTTGTCGCTAGACCGACTCTGATAGGTAATGCAATTATCCCTTTAGATGGGCGCTCAGCATCATCATATGCTTTGATTGTTATTCTTATGGAAGCATCAATGTCATTTTCTGTATAACCAAGGCCAATGACCACTCTCAAGGTACAAATATTAAGACCCGCTCCGCCATCTATCAAGACTCATCGGATTTTGCAATTATGGACAAAGAATTCAAGGTGTAAAGGATCATTATGAGGGAGCTTATCAGGTAAGATATCATTATCAAAAAATGCGACATTTTGGGAAACAGCTAGATGTCCAATTCGGGCTTGAAACTGGTCAACATCAATGTCTGTCGGGATAGTGGACTCAATTAAAGCTTTATCTAGGACTGCACGATGCATGGGGGACATTTTCAACAACTCAAGGATTGATATTTGTGCAAGTGTCTTTCCTAGATGATCCAAGAGATTATACTGACTTGCAGGAGTTAGTTTGGGAGGAGCTATAGGAGCTCCTTTCAGGACTATTTTGGATCGACGAGTGGTGATTGTGCAAGAAGGATCTTGTCCCTTTATTCTAAGGGTGGCAACATACTCATTTGACGCTCAAAAACAATTGATGACATTGTTGTAACCGATACTTGCATAATTTGCTGGTTGGGTAGAGTTTGAAGAAGATGCTTTACCCTTGTCATGATCAAGCAAAGGAGTTTTGAAAATGGTATGATCAGTGTTAGAGGTCGCATTGGGTGGATCTACCTCAATTACTCCTTGCTCTAACAAGTCTTGAATCATATGTTTCAATTGAAAACATGACGCGGTTTTATGTCCTTTTGACCGATGGTACTCACAGTATGCATTATCATTCCACCAATGCGGTTTTACCATTGGTTCTGCCTTAATATCTGGTAGCTTAATAAATTTTGCTTGTATTAATTGTTTCATTACTGACTCAATAGGTTCTCCCAATGGCGTAAACTATCAAGGAGGCCCATCCCTCGATCAGAAAGGTTTGCGTTGCTGGTTTTGTTGCTGGCCTTGTTGTTGATTATATTGTTGAGTGTATTGTTGAGTATGTTGTTGGTATTGCGGCTGTTGAGTAACATTGCTCACTGGTGTTTGATTTGGTTCCATAGTTGACATATTAGGCACACTCAATTTCTTGATTGTGAACGGGGGTTGATTTGCATTCACCGCTCTTGCATCAACAACTCCATCATTAGTGACATTCTTGTTTTTATACCAAAATCTATTTATGTCCCCTGAATTGTTTGTGTTGTCACTGTCTTTGTTGAGCTTAATGATTCCCTTAGCTACAAGAGCAGTTTCAATATTCATCCCTTTCTTAATGAGTTTCTCAATAGTGCTGGGACTTTTCAATTTGAGTTCATACATCATTTCTGGGACCAAATTTTGGATAAACAGATTCACTTGTTGTTCTTCAGGTATATCTAGGGAAGAACAACTATACAGGCTTCGCCATCGTTGCAAGAAAGTCACTAATGGTTCACCTTGCTTTTGCTTGGTGTTGCATAAATCTGACATGGTCACGTCACTGTCGATGTTGAATGCGAAGTGAGATATAAACTTTTGAGCCAATTCAGACCAAGTCTTTATATTTCCTGGCAGATGCAAATACCAATCCATGGCTTGTCCCATGAGAATTCATGCAAATATGTGCATTAAATATGTTTCCTCATAACTCACTTCAGTACATGCCGCAAAAAATGCTCGAATGTGATCTTTTGGATTGCCATTCCCTTTATATTTCTCAAAATTAGGTGCTTCAAAATGCTTAGGGAATGGAGGCATGTATAAGCTCTTGTCAAATGGTTTAGGACATAAATCCTGATCTGTATACAACTTCTTTGTTCCTTTAGTTTCTAATGCATCAACTTGTCTTTGCAACTTCTCAAGTTGTTGCGCAATTATATCAGATTTTGGAGGTCCATCATTAATCCTGGTGGGTACTCTTTGTTGATACATCATGTTTTTGATCGGTTGTTGATGCTCTGAAATGGCCGTTTTTGGTGTCTCCGACATATAATGTTCTTGGTACATCTCTTGTTGTTGTGGTTGTGCCATGCCTTGATATTGACCTTGTTGTTGTGCTTCTTGTAGCCTATGTTGATATTGCAATTGAGGGTGTTGTTGATATTGCACAGGCGCCAATTGTGGTTGTGAAGTATGATAGCTTGTTTGTCTTGGCACATATTGAGGCACATGTTGTTGTTGATGCTGACGAATCAGAATTTGCTGACTTTGTGCCAATTGTTGTCATGGTGTAAATCCCATCATTTGCAAAAAACTTTGTTTGGGTGGTTTTTGTTGTTTCTCCTTAAGATGGGGTATGGCACTTGCATTAACTTGCAGTGTTGTTTGTCCAATCCATTGTGATGGTTGCAAGTTTGCATTAACTTGTAATGGGATAGAAGGTACTGCAATTTGTTGTCGAATGCGATATTGTTGTTGTTGTACATTGCTTGTTTGCACATTTGATTGTACCTTTTGTGTATTACTCAATTGTTGCAACAATTGTTGTTGGTGCAAACCACTATCCGTAGCTCTTTGTGTTGCCATTATTGAAGGATCTGTCGCAATAGTGTTTGGCAAATATATTGAGCTTAACAGGACATAAGAACTTTGTTGCATCATGGAATTGTTTTGGACATTGGTGATATCAGACATTCCAATCGTGAAGCTTTCTTGCATCTTAGATTTTGATCCAATTTTATGCATGTAAGGAACCACTTCTTGTTGAGGGATAGTTGTCAATATTTGCATGGTCTTCATTTGATCTTGTGTTATAGGTGTTGTGTTGAATAATGGATTATTTATTGTCTCAAATGGTGACTTTTGAGGAATAGTCATTGTCAATGCCTTTGAAGCACGTTTACTCATCAAGGTAGATTGAGTTTCTTGTTGCGTATTTTCTTCATTTGGATGCGGAGAGAAACTTAATAGCTCACCGCCTTGTTGTTTTTGCACATTGATTTGCTCACTTGAGGAGGTAACATTACTCATCATGTTAAGATATTTTTGTGGAAACATATTAAAGACCTTGTTCAAGAATTTATCCATCTTTTTTGTCAACTTTGGATCTTGAAGGAACATATCAACATCATCAGAAGCATCGGAATCTGATGAAGAATCTGGTTGGACATTTGGATTCGTTTCTTGTTGAATGCCTTGATCTAAACCAAATCCTTGTGAAAGAGCTTGTTCCTCATGTAATGTTTGAATTTCATGTTGCAGGTTTGGTTGATTCCAATCGAAAGGTGCATTTCCTCTTGGTGTTGGTGGAACACTCCCATGTCCTGGTTTCATAGGTACAAACACTGGTTCATATAATGGAGGTGGTCCAAGTTGAACCATTCCATATGGTGGTAGTGATGTGTTTGATAAACCTTCAATTTGTATTGTTTGACTAGTTTGAAATTGTGAATTTGATATGTTGTCAATGGGTTGATATGTTGGTTTGCCCATCTTCTTAGATTTTGACCTTGTTTCAACAGGCATGTCACTTATGCAAATGTAATATTTTTGGAAATTTTCAAGGACAATATAAGATATGCAACTAAATGCAAACTAAATAAATGAGAATGCAATCTATGGCAAGAATGCAACCTATGTTTTTGGTTGTTTTTCAAGATTTTGACAAACTTTTTGGAATGCAAATCTAAAAGAGACCCTAAGGAAATTGGAATGATGTCTAGACCTCAAAGGACAAAGGACCAAGTGACAAAAGGACAAAATGACAATGTCTCCCCTATAAGCTTGGATACTAAGCTAGGTTTGACCAAATAACGATAATGACATAAAGAGAAAAGGTTTGATAAGGTCTGGACTTCCTGACAATGACTTACGGTTTATCAAAGATTTGGATTACTCGAGTATGACAAAACCTAGTTTTGACACTATATGCAAAGGGACAATTACTATGCAAATGACCCTAATATGATATGATAATGACCTAAGCTTAATGAAGAGACCTAGGATATGCAAATATGAATGTATGACAATGGTATTACTCTAATGCAAGAGGACACATGCAAATGAATGACCTTTATTGATATGCAAAGGAGTATGACTTAGGTGAAACCTAACCTTGGTACTTGACAATGACTTTGCAAAATGCAAACCTAAGATGAACCTAAATCTAAGTGACATGAATGTTGAGACAAGATTTTTAAAAATGTTTGACAACCATGTTTGAAGGTGTTTTGAACTTTGTTGGATGAAATGTTCTTGTGTTTACCTTTGTCTTGAATCAATTTTGTCTTGTTTTTGAAATGAGATACAATTCAACTTTTGACAAACAAAGAAGACAAGATATTTTAACTTAGACTCAAGACAATCATGCTCATTCACACATTTCTTATGGTAGGCAAGGACATTAGGTACTTGAGAGGTAGACTCATTATGGGATTCAAGGAGAATACATAGATGCTTGACTCCACGGGCTCCCCTCCATGGCACTCACTTCTTAGGGCAGCCAAGCATCAGTCCCCATGGAAATCTCCCCATGGTGAACTTAGTATCTCTTCCAAGTATCTGAACTTGTCCTTCTCAAGCAACTAGAAGGATTTTTGGCCTCTAAATACAAGGTGTTTGGTAAGGATTTTTGTTAAGCGTTACTCCTTGGTGTCACGCAAGCGTGATTGAGACATTAAGCCCACAAAGATACCAAACAAATGTAGTCATGCAAGCACAATTTAGACCGTGAGGTCCTACTTAGATGTTGATATGAGAAAGAGTTCAAGGGTCATCACTTCCCAAGTAACTGCAATTCCCACTTAACCCTTCCTTCAAAGCTTTCGCCCATCAGGTATTTGTTTATAGTGAGTTAGAATGCCAAGTTATTCTAGCCATACTCACTTTGGGTCATTCCCTTCTCACGATTGTCACTTGCTTGCAAAAGCAAATGGTCAGGAAGGTAGGCCCTCTAAAGGTGACACACAATCAAAAACATGAGCATGCTATCAAAGATCTGGATTTCTGATCACCCTAAGAAGGATGAGAGCATACTCTTCTACTCCAATGTCAAACTCAACAATCAAAGCAAACATACATTCTATTTAGAAATCATAATAAGTGCCTAAATATTAATTACAAACACAAAGTTTAGTTGTAGTCCAAGGCAATCTGCAAAACCCAAGTCAGAAGTTTGATATGTTTAGTCTTTGACTATCAAACCTGCATAAAAAATGTTAGTAGTTTCATTTGTTGTCTTTGCCATGCGTATGCCAAGGTGCTGCACAGAGAATTAGTACCAAAAACCAAAAAAGGAGAAATAGAATGCAAAAGAAAACAATTTGCAAGTGAAAACACTGCCTTTTACCTCTGTTTCTGGCCCTACACAGGCGCAAAATGTCTCACACAGGCGCAGAATGCTTGACACAGGTGCAAATTGTCCTTGACACAGGCACAGAATGCTTGACACAGGCGAATATTGTCTCACACAGGCACAGAAGTTCACATCGGGTTCACCAATTAATGTATGATAGGAAATCAGAAATCATCAAAGCAAATAGTATTAGTAATCTAGCTCAATCACGAAAGCTCAAATGCAATGATCAATCCTAAACACACTCAATAAAGACATGAAAACAAGACATCAAGATTGAAAACTAAGCAAACCAAATGCAGACTTGAATATCTCCTTCATGTGACTCCATTGTCCTTCTTTCTTCTTCAAATAGATTTGTTTGTGGATCTCACCTACTAGTGCATAAGCATGATATGAAAGCAAGTAGACAAGATTGTAGCGCAAGAATACTCGAAGCGTGATTGATTCGACCAGGTAGTAATCTTGATTGAAGAAAATCATCCAATTTATAGACAAATTGGAGAAAAGATCAAATTAGTATGAAGAGATTCGAATGGAAATTGCAAATCAAGAATGTCAATTATGACAAATTATGACAAATTTGCACTTTCTATGCAAGATTGATTGATTGATAATTCATGACAAAATTATGACAAATTTCTATGTCAAAATTGATTGATTGTCAATTATGACAAATTATGACAAATTGAAATGTCATTCCCATGAAATTAGGAGAAATATAGGAGAAAATTGAAATTAGATGAATTAGAAATTAGGAAATTAGAAAATGCGGAAATTAGGAATTAGAAATTGATGAAAAATTAGGAAATTAGGAATTAGGAGAAATTAGGTAAATCAATTAATAATTTGTCATTTATTAATTAATTCACAAAAAGAGGAATAATTAGTTAGCCAATTAAATAAACATTTAATTGTGACACAAAGACTTAGGATAAATAAATAATTTATTAATCCTAGAGGGGGAAATGACAAACAGGGTTAAACGAATAAAATCATGAAACCCTAAAAGATGAATTAGAAATGCAAGGATGACAATAATGCTCTTGATTTAATCCACACTGATTTATGTGGTCCGGCTAGAACTAAAAGCTTACAAGGTGATAGATATTTCATGCTAATTATTGATGATTATTCTAGAATGTGTTGGGTTACTTTTCTCAGAGAAAAGTCAGAAGCACTTGGGAAGTTCAAACTATTCAAAGCAATGGTTGAAAATGAAACCAGTAAGAAAATTAAATGTTTAAGATCAGATCAAGGAGGTGAATTCACATCCAGAGATTTTAATACATTATGTGAAGTAAATGGAAGCAAAAGACAGTTATTAGCACCTCGGACACCACAACAGAATGGAGTTGTTGAAAGGAAAAACAGAACTATTTTGGATGCAGCAAGAAGTATGTTATCAGAAGCAAATCTACCACATGTGTACTGGAGAGAGGTAGTAAGCACTGTTGTCTATACATTCAACAAAGTTCACATCAAAGGTGAGACCGGTAAGACCCCTCATGAACTATGGTTTGGTAATACTCCTACTCTTAAGTATTTCAGAATTTTTGGAAGTAAATGTTATATTAGAAGAGATGAGTATATTGGCAAGTTTGATCCTAGAAGTGATTTAGGAATATTTCTTGGTTATTCATCTAAGGGTAAAGCTTATATTGAGAGTACAAATGTAAAGATTGATGAATAATTCAGAGGAACTTCAAGGTATATAGACTTTGAACTGGTAACAGAAATTATGACAAATGAACCAACAGTAAATCCACCAGTACAGAATGATGATCCAGTTACTCCGGTATCATCAGAGGATTCCACAGTAATTGAAGAACAACAATAGACTAAGACACCCCGGTATGTAAGACTGAATCATTCTGAAGATCAGATAATTGGAAGCAAATTTAAAAGAGTCATGATAAGAGGAAGATTGGCAAATGAAGAGGTATGTCTTATTTCTTAAATTGAACCATTATCTATCAATGAGGCATGTGAAGATAAATTCTGGATTAAAGCTATGGAAGAAGAATTAGGACAAATTGAGAAAAATAATACTTAGACATTAGTTCCCCAGCCTGAAAATAAAAATGTAATTGGAACCAAATGGGTATTTAGAAACAAACTCAATGAAGATGGTAAGGTTGTCAGGAATAAAGCAAGACTAGTGTGTAAGGGATATTCTTAGAAAGAAGGAGTTGATTACAATGAAACCTTTGCACCAGTAGCCAGAATTGAAGTAGTTAGATTATTCTTGGCCTTTGCAGCTCACAAGCATTACAAAATTTATCAAATGGATATTAAATGTGCATTTTTGAATGGAGATCTTGAAGAGGAAGTCTATATTGAACAACCTGATGGATTTTCTTTGACAGATGACAATGATATGGTTTGTAGATTAAGAAAAGCTCTGTATGGACTAAAACAAACTCCAAGAGCCTGGTATGCAAGATTGGATAAGTATCTTTTAAAAATTGGTTTTACTAAAGGGAATGCAGATAGCAATTTATATTACAAAGTAACTAATGATGACATCTTGATTATGGAAGTATTTGTTGATGATATAATCTTTGGAGGAGAAGGTGGATTATGCAAAGAATTTTCTCTTAAAATGTAGCATGAATTTGAAATGTCTATGATTGGAGAAATAAAATTCTTTTTAGGATTGCAGATTTTACAGACTGATAAAGGCATATTTTTGAGTCAATCTAAGTACTTGAAAGAACTACTTAAGAAATTTGGGATGGAAAAATCTAAACCGGTAAGCACACCTATGACTACAAATGACAAATTATCTCAAAGGGATGAATCTACACCTGTCAATCCAACTAGATACAAATCTATGATAGGAGGTTTACTGTATTTGACACAAACCAAACCCGATATTATGAATGCAGTATGTATAGTTTCTAGATTTCAGAGTAATCCTAGGGAAAATCATGAATCAGCAGTAAAAAGGATTTTCCGGTACTTACAAGGCACAACAAATCTTGGATTATAGTATCCTAAAGATGAAATTTTTGATTTATATGCATGCATAGGTGCAAATTGGGCAGGAGATGTGCATGATAGAAAAAGCACCACTGGAGGAGCATTCTTTCTTGGAAAGAGATTAGTTTCTTGGTTAAGTCAGAAATAGAGTTGTACATCTTTATCAACAGCAGAATCAGAATATGTTGCAGCAGCAACAAACTGTACACAGGTACTTTGGCTTAAGCAAATGTTGAAAGACATAAAGGTAAAATGCAAGGAACCTATTACTATATATTGTGATAACACTGCAGCAATTGATATATCTAAGAATCCAGTATTACATTCTAAAACAAAACATGTTTCTATCAAACTAAATTTTCTAAGGGAAAAAGTTGAAGAAAAGGAGATAAAACTAGTTTATGTGAATACTAAAGAATAGCTTGCAGATATTTTCACAAAACCTTTGCCTAAGGAGACTTTTGAGTATCTCAGAGATCAACTTAGAGTCTTACCTCCACCGGTAGAGACTTAGACAGTTGATGATTGTCATCAACCGACAGAATTAAATGGACAAATCTTTTATTCTAGTATTTGATGAGGAAGCTACTTCTCAGGGGGAGTAGTTGGTATATTGAATTGGTTCATATTTTTTATAAACTTGACCTTTTGTGACTTTGGCATTTGATTTTAAAGGGGGAGAGATATATGGAAAAACATTAGGGAGAGATAAAACATTGAGGAGAGATTGGTATGAGAGTTTGGTATAAACACATATTACTCCCAGGAGGAGAATTGGTTTCTATACTTGGCATTTCTGTTTTGGCACTTTGATGGTTTTTCCATCTTGTGTTGCCATCAATGCCAAAGGGGGAGATTGTTGGTATTTTGGTATGGTTTTGTCATTGATGTCAACACCTACTAAATTCACCTACTTTGGAGATCCAGCAACATTCACCGGCAATCAGTAAACTGTTCAAAACAGTCACTGGTATATGGTTAATCGGCAGGATATAATGTTCAGCGGTACCTACATTAACATGGAAGACACCTGGTAATGTCAAAGACATCATGTGGACACTTTTCTTTGAAGTAATAATCATTGGTATATTCTCATTTGCATATTTGCTTTTACTGGCAAATAGGCCCAGGTTATCTAGGGTTACACCGGCAGGTTTATCTTTTCCAGATCAGCATGGCATGCTATGCAGATGATTTACTGTTGTTGTAAATACATTAAGCCGACATGTTCAATCAGTTATTGCATCAGATATTGTATTATTTGTAAAATGTTTTTATTGTAATATCTTGTAGAGCCGACCTACTAAAATTGGTCTTAGGGTATGGTATAAATGTAAGATCTTATTTGTAAGATCAAGTGTGGAATGCAAAAAAGATTTAAGGAAGGATATATGCGAGATCAAGCAGATATATACACAAAGACATCATTTGAAGGTGAAGCTAGGTTTTTGTAGAAGCATATCAGCATTACACCGGTATTGAATCCAGCATATGAAGATGCTATTTTGTGCAGTACATTCTCATTGGATTTAACCATCCAACTATAGTCAGTGTGACTCCCATCTGTGATTGAGCAGTGAGCTCTAGGCTGTTGGCCTTTTTGCATGTGCAGACCCCTCTTTGTACACTTACTATCTGCAGTAGTATCATCTGATTGTGGGTAAGGTTTCCCACCGTGGTTTTTCCCCTTACAGGGTTTCCACATACAAATATTTGTGTCATGTGTTGTGGATGACTTTATGTTTATGTTTCATGCATTAATTCTTACTGGTATAGCATTTTTTTGTTAACACTGTTTACCAGCATACTTAACTGTCTTACCAGTACTAAGCATTAAGTTGGTTAATAAGATTTTGGTTTGAATTTATTGGACAACTGATTCACCCCCCCCCCTCTCAGTTGTCCCCGGGACCTACAATCACACCATAACACAATGATTTAACGAGGAAACCCAGTGTGGGAAAAACCTTGGTGGGATTTGTGACCCACAATATTTTCTTACTAGCCAATAAGAGAATATTACTTACAATAGGGGGGCCTGCACATGCAAGAAGGCCAAGTGCCTAGAGCTTACTGCTCAATGGAAGTCTCACTAACTTACAATGTGGATTATACAAATCCAATGACTTGTACTACTTTACAATAACATCTTCAATGCCAGATTCAGTACCAATTGCTGCTTTGTTCTTTACATATACCCCTTAACCTATATTTTGCATACTAGGTCTATCTAATAATATTACATCCCATACATCTTCTCACAAAAGGTCCTACAATGACTTCTTATATATACAAGTCATTTTACAATGATATCAAGTCATCTTACAAGGTTTTTCAATAATAAACAAAATATATTATATCAAAAATCATGTCGGCCTTTGTGTCGGTATACTTCATTTCTCTGTGCTGGTGCCAGTGTTCTGAGTGCCAGTGTAAAGTGTGTTCTGTTGATGTTGGTGAAGTGCCTTGTTGGTGCCATAGGATTGTAAGGCTGCCATCAATGACAAAGCCTTCAGTCACCTTCAATGTCTCATTGAGTGTTCATATGCCAACAATCTCCCCCTTTGGCATTGATGGCAACACTGATGAGAAATTTCAAAAAGTATTTATTCAAAAAGTGTGGAGTCCAAAAATGTTACCAAAAATGTGTTCTCCCCCTGAGCATGTGATCCTTGTGATATTTGAATTTTCTCATACCTCTACTCCCCCTTTGGCATCAATGACAAAGGTTGTCAAGATGTTAGTAGAGTTTTGTAGTTTCAACCTTGTAGCTGGGAAGTTACAATTTGAAATAGATCTACCAAAATTAAGTTTATGCTCTCCATAAACTTTTTACTATCTCTGATAGTTGTCTCTATCCTTTGGACTATACTGGTGAGTTGCTGCAAGTGTTCTGTTGGTGTCCTGTGACCCTGTACAAGTGCCTCAGATATCTCCTTCCATATGAATATTAGATAGTCCAATCTTGGACTTAATCTTAGCCTTAAACTTTTTGCTTTATCCATTATTCTCTCTTTTTCTCTTCCCAACTTTAGTATCTCATCCTCAAAATTTGTTATTTGCTTTTCAAAAACTAATAGTGTATCGGGTGAGTTCACAAAACTGTCTGCAAGTCTATTTATTTGATCCTGTGTCTTGCTCATCTGTTTATCTATATCAGCTATTAGTAGATTTGTCTTACATACTTCACTATACAAGGTTTTGAACTCTTTTAGTAGATTACATAATTCCAGTAGAAGTGTGTCAAATTTGCTTGTACACTTCTTTATCTGATCTTCAAAGAATTTTTGTCTTTCAATTTCCATTTTATCCTCTAATGCCTCTTCCTCAATTGTCACTATGTTTTCATTGATATACTTAGAAAAAAATTCAATTTGACTTAGTGAATCCTTATTTTCTATGTTACAGTTAGGAGCTAATCTCTTCAAAATTGGAATAGTATCATCTATAGCCTTATAGGCTTGAGAGCTGCAGTCTGTTATCCTCTTGATTGAATCTAAGAGTACTTCAGTCACATTAGTTTCTTTAAAACCTATTGATGAGGATCCAACATTCTGAAGTAACTAAGCTTGTATTGACCTCTAGTAGGTCTGTTTGTGTTTGCATTTCCTTAAGCAATGGTTTGTCTACTTCTCCAATTGTCAGTTTCCTTGTTTCCACATGACTCTCTTCCTATTTCTGTTCCAGAGCCTGTTGCTCAGTTGGTTGCTCTGTCTCTGTCTGAGTTTCTACTGGTTCCCCTGTGTTATCATCTACCAGTTTCTTTTGAGTGTTATCAGTCTGCTTGGCTACCGATGGCTCACTAGCCATTTCAGTCTTACCAGTTTTATCTTGGTCTACCACAATGTTGATCTTTTGTGTATCAACATTTACTGTATATAAAAATTTGGGACTAGGATTGACATCCTCTACATCCATACTTTCAGTTGTCAGTTGAGCTTCTGTGGTTGTTGTTATTACCAGTGGAGTAATCAAAGGAGGTGGGGGTAAGTTTTCTTTCACTTTGATACTAGGTGGTCCACCAACTTTACCTTTACCTTTGTCTCTTTCCTTCTGATATACCTTTATAGGTTTGGGGCTCATGTATTCTTCCTGTTTTTCTTTTTCCACTAGGAAGATATCCCACCCATTCTCTGTTTCCTTAGTCACCTCATTGACTCTTCCAACCATTAGTGCAATGTGCCAGTGTGTAGTAGAGAAGACCGACCGATTGGCTTCAGCAATTAAATCATCAATTTCCTTGGGTGAGTTCACTGGGTATACAACAAGTAGCTTTTCTATCTTGATTTTCTTGTCAAGTTCTACTACTGCTTGTCTCCTTGCTTCCAGCCTTTTAAATAGTTCTTCAGGTAGTTCATCTACCACTTCCAACAAAAATTTCTTATACATATCCATATGTAAAATAACATTGTTTTCTATTTGCTCTTTTTCATCTGCAGTAAAAGTTTCATACATTTTCTTTACATTCTTTAGTTTGCCTTCCTCTATGATTTCATTTAGTAGCTTGTCTAGAGGGGCCATGTCCTGATCTTCTTTCTTCTTCTTCTTAGGTGTTAACTTTTTCTTTGTTGTAGTTTTCTTTACTGGTGATCTTACTGCTTGTTGCTTCTGTCTTGTCCTCCTAGGTGAGGGTGTGGTTGCCGGTGAGGGGTCTCTTTTCCTTACAACTCTCTTGAAGGTTGCAGGCATGTCATTCTCTAAAGATGTGCCTCTCGATGATAGGTGAGTTTTAGGTTCAAATGTTTCTAACTCAGCCTCAGTGATGCCGGTTTTCTTAAGTACATCTTCCTTTATTGCCTTAGCTTTTCTATAGCCTCTTCTCACAACAGCTTCAACCTTTTTGACATTTTTCTTAGATTGAATTTGGCTTTCTATGGTCTCAGCATTTCTGAAGACTTTTTCTTCAGGTTCTCTAGGTGCTTCCAGAAGTGCTTTAGCATATGTTTCAATGATTAGGTCATCTGTCTCATAACCCATTTCTGTTACCCAAACTATTCTAGGGATGACTGCTTCCATCCAGATCTCATCTTTCTTAATTACAAAATAGATTTCTTTCTTGTATTTGTCAACAATGTTTTGTGACAATCTGATTCTTTTCTTCATTTTGGACTTAAGTGCTTGGAAATAGTCTTGGATATTTTGATCCTTATCTTCTCCCATATTGTTGAATAGTTCAGTTAGTTGTTTACCTACCGGTATATCATATCCAAGTTCCTTGTAGCCTATATCAGGAACTTGTTTGGTTATATGTAGCATCAGACATACTAGAAGATTTCCAAACCTAAAATTTCCTTTTTGTCCTTCTTAATCTTGCCTAAGTTGTCAATTAATTCATCCTTCAACCACTCACATATATCAATCTTTGCATTATCAATGATCATGTCATAAGCACTTTTAATGCACAAACTTGAAACTGAGTTGAGTCGGTTTGCATGAGTTGCCTTATAACCCAATATCATGCTAACAAACCTTACATTTGTGTCGGTTACATCATTTACTCTTAAGGACCTCTTATCAGATGTAGCACCAGTTAAACTAATAACTAGGTCATTTGAGACCTTCTTGGTTTTGTCTGGCCTTTTACCGGTTGAGGGTAACCCTGTCACTGCCTTGACAACTTCTTTGGTGATTTTGTGGATTGCATCTAGCCAGAAAAATTCTCCATGAACCTTGCTTAAGACTATCCTAATCACATCCTTTGGAAATTCAAGAATGCTAAGGATCTTTATAAATCCTAGGGTTTCAACAATTTTGTGTTCATCTTTTACATTGCCAGAAGCATCACATATGACAGTTTTGAACATGGTTTTAATCTCTTCATCACCTAATTCCTCTATGTTGCAATGGATGTAAATTTTGGGGTCTTCAGCATAAACAACTCCTTTAGGGATTTGGGAAAGCACCTACACTATCATCCTTCTTTGCTATTTCGGGAACTAGTTGAAAAATGGGCATAGGGCATTTTATAACCTCGACCATAGTAGGGTTTTCTATGTATTCAAGTGCAGAAGTGGATGTCATGATGATAAATACCTCTTTTTGCCTTAGGGTGGATGAGTGCTTGAAATCCTTTGCTTTTTCGCTGTGAAATGCCTTTGCTCTCAAGATTTCGCGCTCTTCGGGTGTTTGAATTCACAGTGAAGTGAATTGGAGCTAAAACCTCATATTTATAATGTCTATTTCACTATCTACCGCATTTAATGTATGCCAGTTAAGTAGTCACTTAACATTGTCTGCTAGTATAGAAGTAATTTTAACTTCTCACTTTAACCGAGGGAAAAATAGCACATGTGTCATTAGATTGCTAAACCCTCTAAGAAACTTTCTTCAATTTGATGAAGAGCTTCCTGTCGGTGGAGTACTACTCTGTCCTATTGATGAAGCATCACTTCGTCCTACCGGTGGGGTGTTGATTGGTTCTACTGGTGGAGGAGTATTCCCAGCATTTAGATCTGCTTTCCTAATCCATTGTTTAGATAATTCTTGCTTGACTTCATCAACCTTTTCTTTCCCTTTCAAGCTAGCACTTTTATTGTTTGCCGGTGATCCTTTGCTTCTATAGAATTTTGCAATATGCCCAATCTTGTTACATGCATAACAAGTTACATTATTCTTCTGAATAGCTTTGCCATAGCCTATGCCAGTTTGAGTTCTGCATTGATTAGATAGATGTCCAAATCTTCCACAAATATAACATCTTACATTCATTCTATAATTTTCAGAGTCATGACCAACTTTGTTGCATTTTGAACATTGACCAGTGGGTGTGTTGATATTTTGATAATTCCTAGATCTACATTGATTTTCTCTATGACCATACTTGTTACAATTAAAGCATTTTCCATTGAACTTATAATCATTAGGTTGTCTTACCAGTTTCTTGTGATCCTGAGTTTTTGCAGTACCGGAGCTTTCACCAACTTCAAAGCCAAGTCCATTTGTGTCACCATTAGGTTTCTGATTTTTCAATAAGTCACCAAGTTCCTCTGAGCTTTTCTTGACTTTGTCTTTGTGTTGATTTACAGTTGCCAATTCTCTTTCCAAGATTTCTTTCTGTATCATGAATTCATTTGAGTCATTCTGTGTATGCATCAGATCTGTCTTCAATAAGTCATTTTCATAGCTAAGTCTTGTGTTTGTATTTTTAGCATCATTCAGTCTTCTAGTCAATTCTTCCTCATTCTTTTTTCTATCTTCAATTTCCTTACAAAATCTCATAGTCATATACTGCATTTCATTCTTTGATGCCATGTTTTCTTGTTTCATTTTGCCAATCATATCATTAAGAGATTCCTTTTCATCATTTTCAAATTGCAATTTTTCACAAAGTTCTCTTCTCTTGTTTCTTGCAATGGTGAGATTCTCTTGAAGTGCTTGGATTATATCCTGAGCTACTTTTAGATCATCTTCAAGTTTTATGTTTTTCAATCTTTCTGAATCATAGTCTGAGAGAGCTGCTTCAAGTTGCTTCATTAGATTTTCCATCTCTACCGGTGTCAAGATCTTCCTCAAGTTGTTAGACTTCTAAAAATAGAGGACCAAGCTCTGATACCAATTTTTAGGATTCCCACAAATATTGAGAGGGGGGGGGTGAATCAATATCTAACCGGTAATTAGAAATTCTCAACTTAAAACATGTAGAGCATAATATAACTATGTACCGGTATGGAAGAAATAATGCAATAAACAGAAATGAAAACAACCACATGAAAATCACACCATAACACAATGATTTAACAAGGATACCCGGTGTGGGAAAAACCTTGGTGGGATTTGTGACCCACAATATTTTCTTACTGGCCAATAAGAGAATATTACTTACGATAGGGGGGCCTACACATGTAGGAAGGCCAAGTGCCTAGAGCTCACTGCTCAATGGAAGTCTCACTGACTTACAATGTGGATAATACAAATCTAATAACTTGTACTACTTTACAATAGCATCTTCAATGCCAGATTCAGTACCGATTGCTACTCTATTCTTTACATATACCCCTTAACCTATATTTTGCATAATAGGTCTGCCTAATAATATTACATCCCGTACATCTTCTCACAAAATGTCCTACAATGACTTCTTATATATACAAGTCATTTTACAATGATATCAAGTTGGCTTACAAGGTTTTTCAATAATAAACAAAATATATTATATCAAAAAACCTGTCGGCCTCTATGCCGGTATACTTCCTTTCTTTGTGCTAGTGTCGGTGTTCTGAGTGCCGGTGTAGAGTGTGTTTTGTTGATGCTAGTGAAGTGCCTTGTCAGTGCCATAGGATTGTAAGGTTGCCATCAATGACAAAACCTTCAATCACCTTCAATGTCTCATTGAGTGTTCATATGCCAACAATATACACTCAAGTAGGTGCACTAAAAGATAAAAGCAGCACTTTGTGATGAATAGGGAGTACCACTAGGATATAGTGCCATATGATAGATATAAACACTAGGATAAAAAGCAACACTCTGTGATGAACAGGTAGTACCACTAGGATAGAGTGCCATATGATAGATATAAGCACTCATATAAAAAGAAACACTTTGTGATGAACATGGAGTACTAGTAGGATTGACAAAGTTGATTTGCTTGACTGTAGGAGGACTTACCTATGCTGGAGTCATGGGAGAGATTCCCTTAGACACAAAGTTTACAACCCAAGCTAACATTTAAGGATAGAGTAGCAGTTGAGGCTATGGGCTTGTGATACATTATGTATTTGCCTGAGTTTTAGGCGAACATGGGTTTGCTAACTACATTATCTGAGAGATGGCACTTAGAGACATGCACTTTTCATTTTCCGATGGGTGAGATGACATTCACCTTGGAGGATATGTATAGGATATTGCAAATACAGATCGATGGGGAGTTAGTTCCTTACAATCGATAGGGAGATAGGGATGCACTTAGATGAGTGTTTTAGGATCCAAGACTCGAGATGAGAGACAAGGGTAGGGACAATCACAAGAGTAGCCATAGGGATAGGGGGAGAGGGAGAGAGGAGGAGGATGAGTTACTATCCCTGAAAGAGATCTGCCAGGGACAGGCAGATGAGATCCAAGATCTGGAGAGGGATGCGGCTAGGCTCAGGAGACAATTGAGGGATACTGAGCAGGAGAGAGATGAGGTTATTCAGTGCTACATAGAGGTTGAGACAGCACTGACGGAAGGCAGGCAGGCAGCATAGGACATAGGGGTTAGATATGCCTATTTTCTATGGGCAAGAGAGGAGATAGCCTACTGGAGAGACCTATATTATGGAGTGGTGCCACCAGATCAGTGGGCTAGGAGCTTTCGGAGACCATTGCGGATGACGATGACCACTGGAGGGAGAGACAAAAGACAAGTGTTTAGTGGTGGGGTCATGGGTCCTCCACCACCACCAGATAGAGGTGGCAAGAGAGATGATCCTAGGGTAGGGACTTCCAAGGCTCAGACTCCGTCGAGGCCAACTGGCTCCGATTAAGGGAGTTCATCATAGCCTTAGAGGCCTCCCTATGTACCAATTTTTGTACCATTTTTGTATGATGATGTAGACACCTTCGGGTGATTGTAACCATATGTATTTTGACATCATTGTATCATGACACTTATGATTTTAATATATATATGAGATTATTCATCCTTGCGGTAGCTATATGCATGTGTACCTATGTGATGCTTGTGATATGGATGCAAATATGTACATGATGAAATGCAGATGAATATGATAATGCAAATAAATATTTACATGATGAGAATGTATGATGTGCTAACATGTGTTATGTGCAGGATGTGATGCAATTTTAATATATATATGTATGAAATGCTAATATGCGGTAATGCAGGTGCAGACTACATGAAATGCAGATATTTTAGTCATGTCATTATACTCAGTCATGTGATAGTAGGCTACATAGACTCAAGGATGATGGAGGTCAATCAAGAAAGGTGGATGGAAGATAGAAGATATGAAAGTGAAAGAGCTTCTTGTGCTATTATCATCATTGAGCTTTATTATGGCAAATAGGTTATGACAATCCAGATATATGTTCGATCCAGAAAGTCATTGTACCTATTTGCATGGAGATCAGACAGACGCAAACAAGGAATGCCCTAGTTCACACTAGACTCTCAGTGTCCTTATATCCTTGGACAAATCATAGCATTACTAAGAGACAATCCACAGATAGCAAAGAAAAATAGGAGACGATACCCCATCCTCGCCTTTCTAGTCAAAGACATCCTAGAGATTAAATCTCTAGTTAGAGACATCCCGGAAAAGCTAAAAGACATGTCACCAAAAGATAAAATCAAAAGAAAACCAAGACTCGACACCAACATCCACTGTAGTCCTCAATTTTACTTTCTCTTGTCACTTGTATAAGTCTATTTGATTGTGGTCACAATGTTTACTTTCACAAAAGGATAGATAGCACTGAACCATAATGTTATTTAAGTTTGTTGAAAGATTGATTTGTGGAAGCCCATTGCTACTTGTGTCTCATTTGAAACTGAGTGAATCCATGAAACTGATACTTTATTGTGGAGAAGATGAAACTTTATTGCAGATCGGTGATGCAAGTGTTGCTTTATTGTGGATTGTGCACGAATAGATTGAAGAAAGCTGGAAGAAACTATACTCCTCTGAACATATGATGCTCTTAGTTCCACACCCATCACTAGACACAATTTTCCTTAGCCACAGATAGGAGCTGATTTACTATGGATGGAAAGGGTGAAAAGGGCTTATTATGAATGGCTAACCAATCTTAGGTAGATCAATAACAAGCCATGATGGGAATGCGTAAGTTTATTATGGACAGATAGGCTATGAGTGTGTGCAAAGTGAAAGGATGAGATTGAATCCTGGAGGGAGGAGAAATGTCTCTACACATGGCATCGGTGACCCGGTTTTCACCATGGTACTTGCCTAGGGTGCCACCGAAGTGGTTTTCACCATTAGACGAATTTATTTCTCTTTACTTTTTTTTTAATTTTTTAAATTTTTTTGTGTCACAAGGCACCTATTTGCCAGGTTTTCACCAAGTAACAATTTTTTATTTTTATGATTTTTTTGTATTTTTGATTTTTTTTATTTTTTTGTATTTTTGGAGTTTTTTTTATCTTTTTTTGTATTTTTGATATTTTTAATTTTTTTGTATTTTTTAATTAGGATATTTTGAAGAGCTATGTGTAAAACCTGTGAAGGTGCATGTTGTTGATCGAATCTTCCAAAGTTTCACCATCTAGAGTTGAAAGTTGATATGCACCGGATCCATAGGCTGATGTGATGATGTAAGGACCAAGCCAATTTGGTTTGAACTTGCCCTTCTTCTCTTTGTCTTGCTAATTTTCTCTGAGAACTAAGTCACCCACTTCGAATGTGTGAAGCTTTATCTTATGATTGTAGCTACATTGTTCCTTGACTGGATAATGTGTAGCTCAAGTGACTGTCTTTCTTGATAAAGGAACTGAGATAGAATTACTAGTGTGTGGACTACATAGGCCCGTATGTGTGTCACCTAAAGAAGTTTGAGCATCCCTGATAACAAATTTTCTTGAGGAAGCTCCTTTAAAGGTCCACTGATATGATGTATCGCCAGAAGGGAATGGATGTGTAGAACAAGTGGATGAGGAATGAAGGCTTATGATTGTGAAAAGAAGTGAAAGTATGATGACATGATAGAGACTTAGGATCAACAAGTATTCTTTTTGGATTGAAATTGTAGAACTTTTGCCCCCAGTTATTTTGGTATTAGGGGAGATCAACTCTTGTTCTTTTTCCTTCATAGGATTTTTATCCTTGACTTTGATTTTTGCAGAGTCCAATAGCTTTTGATTTTGATTTGGACTAAAGGACTTTTCTTCATTTTTCATTTTTGAATTTTTCTTTTCATAGATTGATTTATGATCCCCAATTAGTAAGGGCTTTTGTAATTCTTGTTGATCCAAGTTTGGGAGAGGAGTGGAAATGGAATGAGTGGATGATATGGTAAAGACATGTGAGTTCTCAAGAGGGCTAGTGATATGCTCAATAGATTTTTCGCTGAAACCACTCTTAGGACTATTGATATCAAGAGATACTTGCACCACTAGAGGAGATTTGCATTCAGACTTAGTAGCCACAACACTAGGTGGTTCACACCCAATTCCTTGCAAATTATTTATAGATTGTTCTGGTCGACTCAATACCTTAGGAGATAGTGGGAGTTGATCAACATGAAAGATATACTCACCACATCCCATGTCTTAATCTTGAACTTTTCTTTGATCTCTGCTTGTTTTTATGTAGAAGCTTTCAAGGATTCTGGATCAACATATGCTGAAGATGGAACAACTTCTCTATTGACTGGGATTATTATTTGTGATCTAGGGCACAGATTGTTGCAATATATGATATCAATCGAGAACAAATTTAAAAGAACAATACCTGGACATTAGTTCCTGGGCCTAAAGACAAAAATGTAATTGGAACTAAATGGGTATTTAGAAATAAACTTAATGAAGATGGTGAGGTAATCAGGAACAAAGCAAGATTAGTTTGTAAAGGTTATTCACAGAAAGAGGGAATTGATTATAATGAAACATTTGCACCGGTAGCCAGGATTGAGGCAATTAGATTATTTCTTGCATTTGCAGCTCATAAGAACTATAAAGTATATCAGATAGATGTAAAATGTGCATTTTTTAATGGTGATCTTGAAGAGGAAGTTTACATTGAACAACCTTATGGATTTTCATTGACAAATGATAAGGATATGGTTTACAAATTAAGGAAAGCTTTGTATGGATTGAAGTAAGCTCCCAGAGCTTGGTATGCTAGATTGGATAAATATCTTTTGAAGCTTAGATACACTAAAGGTAATGCTGACAGTAACTTATATTACAAAGTAACTAATGATGAAATCTTGGTTATTGAAGTTTTTGTGGATGATATCATTTTTGGAGTTGAAGATGGATTGTGTAAGGATTTTACTAACAAGATGCAGAAAGAATTTGAAATGTCTATGATTGGAGAGATAAAAAAAAATTCTAGGTTTATAGATTTCACAAATAGATAAAGGTATATTCATATGTCAAACAAAATACTTGAAGGAACTTCTGAGGAAATTTGGCATGGAAAACTCTAAACTGGTAAGTACTCCTGTGACTACAACTGATAAATTGACATTGAAGGATGATTTAGCTCCTATTAATCCGACAAGATACAAATCTATGATTGGAGGTTTATTGTATTTGACACAAACCAGACCTGATATAATGAATGCAGTATGTATTGTTTCAAGATTTTGGAGTAATCCTAAAGAAAATCATGAATCAATAGTAAAAAGGGTTTTTCGGTACCTACAAGGCACAACAAAACTTCGTTTATGGTATCCTAAGAATGAAAATTTTGAATTGTGTGCATATACAGATTCTAATTGGGCAGGAGATGTAGATGATAGAAAGAGTACCACTGGCGGTGCATTCTTTCTTGGCAGCATATTGATTTCATGGATAAGCAAGAAGCAGAGTTGTACATAATTATCTACAGCAGAAGCAGAATATGTTGCAACAGCAACTAATTGTACTCAGGTATTATAGATTAAGAAAATATTGAAAGATATAAAGGTAAAATGCAGAGAATCGGTAATCATTTATTGTGATAATTCAGCAGCAATTGATATATCAAAGAATTCGGCATTTCACTCTAAGACAAAGCATGTTTCTATCAAGTATAATTTTCTAAAAGAGAATGTTGAAGCAAGTGAAGTAAGATTGGTTTATGTGAATACTAAGAGCAGATTGTAGATATCTTTACAAAGCCTTTGCCTAAGGAAACCTTTGAATATCTCAGAGAGAATCTTGGGGTAATCCCCCCTCTGGTAGAGACTTAGATGTTGAAGATTGGCATCAAACCGGTAGAAACTAATAGAGAAATATTTTTCCGGCTTTGATGGAGGAGAGCTACTTCTCAAGGGGACTAGATAGCTGTATGTTCTAGTATTTATTCTTAACTGCTTTGGCATTTGATGTCAAAGGGGGAGAGATATCTATGGAAAACATTGTACCTTTGGGGAGAGATATAAATTAAGGAGAGATATATTCTTGGAGAAATGTATTTTGATTTCTAGTATTGATCTATTTTGGAGATTGTTGGTTTTTGGCATTTTTCTTTGGCACTTAGATGTTTTTCCATCTAGTGTTGCCATCAATGCCAAAGGGGGAGATTGCTGGTATTATGGATTTGTTGCATTGGTTTTGTCATTGATGTCAAAACTTATCCTTATGGAGGTCTACATTGTTAATTTGGCACTTTGGTTATATTGGTTTACTGTTGAACCGACACATTGTGTTCACCGCCAAGGTTAGTGGCTTATGCACAGTCACTGGTATATGTTCACCAACAGGTTATATGGTTCACCGACAATGATGATGACTTATTATCATCTGGAGGTCATTTGATTATGTCGAAGACATAGATTGGATGTTTGGATTTGGTCTTTTGGTTATTGATCTAATCAGGTTGATATATTTGTTGTTACCAGCAGATAGGTCTAGGTTATGGACTGGTATATGATATCTATTCCAGATCAGCATGACACATTATGGAGATGATTTATTATTTGGATATTGTATTAAGGCCAACATCTTGTATCACATCAAGACTTATTTTGTAATTGATTTAAATGTAATATCCTTAGTGAGCCGACCTTAATATTTGGTCTTAGGTTTTGTATAAATGTAAGATCTCATTTGAGAGATGAAATAGATGAATGTAATACAGGATGGTATGAGTACATGTGCAAATATTGAAGATCATATGAGAAAATTATAGTATGAATCATGCAGACATTATCTGAAGGTTGAAGGAATGTATGAAGATGTTTGTCAAAGCTTAAACCGATACTGAATCTAGCTTTGCAGGTGCCACTTTGAAGCAGTACATTGTTATAGGATTTAACCATCCTACTATAGTCATTGTGACTCCCATTCTTGAGCAGTGAGTTGTATGTAGTTGGTCTTTTTGCATGTGCAAACCCCATTTGTTTACACTTACTATCTGCAGTAGTATCATCTGATTGTGGGTAACCTTTCCCACCGTGGTTTTTCCCCTTAGAGGGTTTGCAAGTCAAAATATTCATGTCATGTGTTGTGGATGTTGTTTCTCTTTCTGTTTCATGCATTAGGTTTCATTGGTATTGATATAAACTACTAATCTGTTCCATTGGCTTTAAGTTTGGTTTACCGGCACTAAGTTTAAGTTGGAATAATTTGTATTTGAGTTATAATTCATTGACAAGTGATTCACCCCCCCCCCCCTCTCAGTTGTCCTTTTGGTTCCTAAAAATACTACACCATATCAAAGGAAATTCACACCTTTGGGGCAATCACTAGAATCAGCATTCAAAGAATTTCTGGAAAAAAAAACTTATCACATTGCCAAACGCGAGAGAATTTGAACCACAAGTCAAACCACCATGGTAGAATGACACACATCATTGTGAGTATCATCGAAGCAAAGGTCATTTGAGAAATGGTTGTCTAAGATTGAAGAAATTAGTTCAAGATCAATTAGACAAAGGTGACATTGTTGGCCATTTGGTGGAATTGATTATGTGTTGCATTGATGTTTTGTCATTGATTCCAACACTAGTTGTTTGGATTCTTTACCAGCACCATTTTGGTCCTAATAGGTTGAGTGGTTTTTCGGTTGATTTGGATCTGACATGATTCGGTATGCTTCAGTATAGTTCAGTGATGGATTTGGCTTGTTCATGATATTCATGATCATATTCAAACAATTGGTTTTGGTCTGATGATCAGATGCTATCCTTTTTGCTTAGAAGCTTGGTTTCTAGTTCCGACGAAGGTTTCACCGACAGAGATTTTGATGAAGATATTTGATGAATTGCATAAGTGGTGTTGATGCAATTTCCGGTGGAGTTTCAGGATGCTGATGGTGACCATGTTTGAGACTTGGCAGATGGAGATCATTGTTGTGGCTACTAGTTCCCAGTTGGTCTAGGTTATGGACCAGTTTAATGAAGCGTGTGAATTGGACCTCTCGATACATTTATGGGATGTCTTATGTGTTGGATATTATTTGTTTGGTATAAGGCCAACATGGTTTGTAATTATGTAATTGGTTTATTATCTGGTGGTTGACCTGATTGTTTATGGTTGAGGGTTTGTATATATAGATGTAAGAGCCCATTGTAGATCATCATGGTTATGTTAGAGGTCATGGTCATGGGATGTAATGTGCGAATAATGTAATATCATTCAGTTAGAGGATTTGGTCAACCATTGAAGATCGAATTGGGTTTATGTAAGAGGTTTTAGTCCTCCGGTATTGAGCTTAACCATAATTGTACTTAGGCATAGGGGATTCTATCTTTTGCAATTCAACACTTCTCTGGATTGTAGTTTGTATTTCTATGTAGACAGTAAGACTCCTTTTGTGATGAGCAGTGCGCTCTAGGCTGTTGGCCTTCTTACAAGTGCAGGCCCCTCAATTGTAATTCACATATTACAGAAGTATTATCTGACTATGGTTAGGCTTCCCACCATTGGTTTTCCTTTTACCGAGTTTTCCACATACAAATCTTGGTGTCACATGGATGGTATTATTCTATGATTATTGTTTATGCTTAATTGGTTTAACTGCTATTTCGGTATTTGGTTTAAGCATTCTGGTATTAATGTTTTGGGTTCCAGTATTAAAGTTTCAATTGCTAATGGTTCTAGGAATTTGTGATAACTGATTCATTCACCTCCCCCCCTGTTAGTTGTCTTCTGGTTATTTGAACTGTCATTTTGCATCTAGATGTCTTAAAAGGAATTCAATATTTGAAGAAAGAGTTAGAAGATCTTTTAAGCCTAACCCTCGATATCAGAACAATTATAAGTACAAGAAAAATAGAGACAAATCATGCTACATAGCAGATGAGGAAGGCATTACTAACTCTGATGATGAACCGACAAAAGACTTTGGTAGTGGTTCTGGCAATGGGAAGGAATGGGTGTCCCTAGCTATCAAGGAAGATGATCTGGCACTAGAAGAGAATGTACCTGAAGAGAAGGCACTTGCTGCTAAAATTGAAGATAAGGATGAATGAGCAATTGACAGCGGTTATTCATATCATATGACTAGAGATAAAGGGAAGTTTCTATCTTTGCAAGAATTTGATGTCGACCTAGTTAGATTTGGAGATGACAAGGCATGTATGATCAAAGGAAAGGTAACTATATCATTGGATGGTAAGAACAATACTAACAATGTTTATTATGTTGAAGGTTTAAGGCATAATCATTTGAGTGTAGGACAACTGGTAGATAAGGGATTTAAATGACAGTTCAAGGATGGAAAATGCAAAATCATTAATAGAACTAGTTTGGAGATTGTAACCCGTACACAGACAAAAGGTAATATTTTTCATTTGAACTCCAGTGAGAAGACATGTTTGATTACACAGATTGATGAGAGTTGGCTATGGCATAAAAGGTCATGTCATGTGAATTTTGATTGCATTGTAAAGATTGGTTCAACTAAGGAAGTTAGGGATATACCTAAGATTATGAAGCCCTATAAGGATGGTATGTAAAGAATGTCAAATGGGAAAATAGGTCAGAACCTCTTTTAGGAGTATACAAGATAAATCAAGTGATGTTCTTGATCTTACTCATACCAATTTGTGTGGCCCTGCTAGAAGTAAAAGTTTTCAAGGTGATAGATATTTCATGCTAATCATTGATGATTATTCTAGAATGATGTGGGTTACTTTTCTAGAAAAAAGATCTCAAGGATTTGAAAAGTTTAAAATCTTTAAGGATAAAGGGGAAACTGAGATAGGATTGAAGATTAAATGTTTAAGGTCATATCATGGTGGATAATTCACATCCAGTGAGTTTAATAACTTTTGTGACAAGCATGGTATAAGAAGACAATTTTCTGCTCCTGAGACACCTCAACAGAATGGAGTTGTGGAAAGGAAGAACAAAACTATCTTGGATGCTTCTAGATTAATGATGATGGAAGCTAGTCTACCTCATATCTAATGGAGAGAAGCAATGAGCACAATGGTTTATACATTCAGTAGAGTACATATCAAAGGAGAAATCAGTAAGACACCTACAGTTAAGTATTTCAGAATATTTGGTAGTAAATGTTATATTAGAAGAGTGCTAATGTCAAAGTAGATGAGTTGAACAGAAGTCAAATCCAAATTTATGAGAAGGAACTGGCAGTGGAAATGATTATATCTGAACCAGTAGAACCTTTATCAGAATAGAGAGTTGAACTAGTTACTTCGACAGTATCAGAAAATTCTACTATAACTGAAGATCAAAGAAGAAGAACGGAAAGTCAGAGGACTCCTAGGTATGTGATATTGAATCATTCAGAAGATCAGATCATTAGGGATAAGAGCAATGGAGTAATGACAAATAGACTACTGGCAACTAATGAGGTATGTTTAATTTCACAAGTTGAACTGGTATCAGTAATTGAGGCATGTAAAGATGAATATTGGTTGAAAGCTATGGAAGAAGAATTAGATCAGATTGAGAAAAATAACACATGGACCTTAGTTCCACAACCTAAAAATAAGAATGTTATTGGAACTAAATGGGTTTTTAGAAATAAATTGAATGGGGATGGTCAAGTTATAAGAAATAAGGCTAGATTGGTTTGTAAAGGATATTCTCAAAAGGAAGGAATGGATTACGGAGAAACTTTTGCACCTATAGCTAGGATTGAAGCTGTAAGATTATTTATTTCTTATGTTGCTTATAAGAACTACAAGGTTTATCAAATGGATGTTAAATGTGTATTTTTGAATGGGGATCATGATGAGGAATTTTATATTGAGCAACCTGATGTTTTTTCACTATCAGATGATATAAACATGGTTTTCAGGTTAAGGAAATCTTTATATGGATTGAAACAAGAACCTAGAGCCTGGTATGAAAGGTTAGATAAATATCTTTTGAAGCTTGGTTTTACTAAGGGTAGTGCTACCAATAATTTTTATTATAAAATCATTGATGATGATATACTGATTATTGAAGTATTTATTGATGACATTATTTTTGGAAGTGAAGATAAGTTGTGCATAGAATTTTCTAAGAATATGGAGAAAGAATTTGAGACGTCTATGATTGGTCAAATGAAGTTTTTCTTAGGTTTGTAGATTACTCATACTAATAAAGGTATTTTCATTGGTCAAACTAAGTATGCTAAGGAATTGTTGAAGAAATTTGGTATGAAATATTCTAAACCGGTAACTACTCCTATGGTTACAAGTGAGAAATTGACAAGAAAAGATGTTTCTGCACTGGTAAATCCTACAAGATAAAAATCTATGATTGCAGGTTTTCTTTATTTGACTCAGACTAGACCTAACATTATGAATGTTGTTTGTATTATTTCAAGATTTCAGAGTGATCCTAGAGAAAATCATGAGTGCGGTGAAAGGATTTTTAGATACTTGCAAGGTACTTCAGAATATGGTTTGTGGTACCCTAAGGATGATAAATTTACTTTGTGTGCATATACAGATGCTGATTGGGATGGAGATGTTGATGAATGGAAAAGTACTTCTGGTGGAGCTTTCTTTCTTGGAAAGAAGTTAGTTTCATGGATCAACAAGAAATAGTCATGTACTTCTTTACCTATTGTTGAAGCTGAGTATGTTGTTGCTACTACTAACTATACACAGGTTTTATGTATGAAGAAAATGTTGAAGGATACAAAGGTGGATTGTGATGCACTGATAGTTATCCATTGTGATAACTCTACTGCTATTGATATATCAAAGAATCTAATATTTTATTCTAAGACAAAGCACATTGTGTGGGGGAAAAAGTGGCACTACGCAAACATGCCCTAATCTCACTTTCAATCACACATTTGTGGAATACGAAAGAGCCTAGAGGTATCACACAATTGGCTACTTCTTTTTGTGGAAGAGAGAGAGCCACGAGCTACCTATTAGGATTTCTATTCCTTTGTTGCAAATGATAGATAGAATGATACAAGTTCAATTCCTAATCCCAAAGTGCAAGTATGAACTAATAACAAGATTGCAGAATTGAACTTAAACAATGGAAAGCTGTAAACACAAGGACAAGACAAGAATGTAAATGCGTACCCGGAGTTAAAATCTGACTGAAAATGTTCGGGACGAGGGCGTGGGTGCCACTGTCCTGATTTTGCTCCTGAAACTGCTCCAGAAACTGCTGTTTTGCAACCTGGAAAAGCTGTCAAAATGCTGAAAATGCTGTCTGTCAGGAGGACCAGGGCGCCCAGCGCCCCTGTCCCAGGGACCAGGGTGCCCAGCTCCCCTGTCCTGGCAGGACCAGGGCACCCCACGCCCCTGTCCTGGTCTTTTTCTCTGAAATTTGGTGCGGAGTGCTGTCTCGACCTGCTATTCCCAGATCTGCAACCTGCGGCGTCGTCCGAGTTCCGAAACCTGCACTTATATCTGAAAAGGTGTGGTGGGCGGCTATATAGGGTTTTGCCTTAGTCAAACCCCCACTTCGGTGATTTCCACCTCCATGAATAGCCAAGTTGTATTGTAAAATGTATTGTGTGTGTAGACCTAGTGTGTGTGCAAGGTCCTAAAATGCAAGAAAGCAAACTAGAGCAACCTAGAAAGTAAACCCTAATTGCTTGTAAATGATAACGTAAATGCTCTAAATCAAGATGCAAAGTGATCTAAAGCATGAATAAATGATGTATTGAAGCTTATGTAAAGACATGAAAACAACATGAAATCATACCCAACCCTCAAGGGAGGAGTACAAGCCAATCTTCAGTCAGTAATCTCCTATTGTTCTTCAATGTCTTCCAAGCCCTAAGTGGATGAATGAATTTGATAGATGCTTGATAGAAGGATGTTGTAAGATGTTGAAGTCTTCAAAGATCTTCTCTTTCGCTGCACATGAAGTTCTTGAAAACAAAATTCTGATCCTTTCAAATGAAGAAAGAGAGCTCTTATGTATGAAACCCTAGGTCGCAATTTCATCTTTTGGCCGACCTAGAGATTGAATATCCCGCCAATTTCTTGGGGTTAAGCTTTATTTTATGATTGGATCGCGCTCCTAAAATTTTGAGAAAAATGTCCGGGACCATGTTGCACTCCGGGCGTCATGGTCCCGACAACTTTTCACCAAATTTTCAAGGTCGTCGGATATGATGATTTTAGAGAGAATCCCAAAGTTACAGGTGATTTTGAGATGTTTTGACCCCCGAAATCAAGCCCCCAAGCTCAGAATAGGGCCTAATTAGGGTTTTTGATTGAATGATGTGTTGGAGGAATAAAATGCGAAGGGTGCACTTTAGTGAAAGGGCCCAACTTTATGATGTAGAGAATGATGAAATAGGACCTTAGACCTAATTAATTTGATTAATTAAGTGCTAAAGCCTAAATGCAATGCAGAATGTAAAATGCACTAAGGCGGGTGCTAAACTAGGTGTGAAATTGTACCACCCTAGCGAGTGCGTACAATTTACGACGCTACATTTAGCCCCCACTTTAGAGATCATATGAGTACTACGTGCATATGCAAGCTAAAGTACAGAAAGTAAACATTATTTGAAAAAGGATATATCCATAAGTTGTCGGACGAAGCCCCCAACGGCATCTGCAGTACACAGTTAGGAACCGCACCCTACAAAACACACGTTAGATCACAAAATCACCTAATGCTTACTAGGGAAAGTGATGAAATCTGTGAGTAGCTATATGCCCCCCCCTGTTTCGACTTGCTTATTAGGGAGGTGAAACAGGGTATCATGTTTACCACTTCGAATTGTTAAAGAATATTGATGACAAATGGTCACAAGAAGATTTGATATGAGATCAAAAACTAATGGAGAATCATTTGGTAAGAAAGAGGACTAAATCTCAATTCCAACACAACAAAGAGTGTGAGGATTTGAGAGTTCTCTAACACAAGATGAAGGATGTAAATGGAAACAAAATGCAAAGAGAAGAAAAGAAAGGAGAAAAGAATGAATACACACATTGGTGATCCATGAGAAGAATAGTGAGAGAGAAAAACACGGACTTCTCGCCCCTAGATCTTGTCTAGGTGATCCATGTGAAAAAGGACATGGAAAACTAGCCCCTAGAGTCTGTCTAGGTGACCCATGTAAGGGAGGAGAGTGAGAAAGTCTAGCCTTATGCCACTAGTTCCACTCAACCTCGTGCATGTGTGTGTAAGTGAGGTTAGAAGCATCCCATAGGAGTCTATGCCTGAGTATGCTACAACTTGTATATGCATAGTACAAAAGTGTGACATCTCGCTCTAAGAGTCTATGCTCTGGTTCCGAGAATAATCACCTTGCATAAAAGAAAAATGGAGACATCTCGCTCTAAGAGTCTGTGCTCTGGTTCCGAGAATGACCCATTGCTCAAAAAGTGTAATGTTTATGTCATAAGCAAAGTAGAACAAGGATACCTACCTTCATCACAAAAGAGGATACCCCAAAAATGCAACAATGTCATAGATCCAAGCAAGAGAGTTTTTTACTCCTTAAGCAAGGATAAGATAGTTGAAAAGGGATATCTTGTAGTATGTGTAAAGGAGATCCTTAGAGGAGAAGAGATCTTTGTACAAAAGACACCTATCCTCAAGAGGAATTGTCTTAGACAAATATAACATCTTCTAGAATAAGACAAAGAAGAGAATAAGAATGCAATACTTCCTTCTTTTGTGAGGTAAAAGTGATTCTTAATGAAGGATGACGCTCTTTTTAACCCAATTGGGAGAGTGAATTCATTATGGATGGATTTTACCAAGTGCAAAAGAGGTTGTAGTCAAGGACTTACACCTCTTGTAAGAGAGAATCCTTGAACAAACAACAACAAATGCGTACAAGGCATAACATCAAGTAATAAAGTCCACACCATCCACAAAATAGGAAAAAGTGGATCCTTAGATAAAAATAAGGAAAGATCATTGCCTCCCAAGGATAAGGACAATGAGAAGGACTTACACAATCTTCTAGGGAGAGATTTGGACATAAGCAAAAGAAGAGATGTATGAAATCACTCTTGTCCCCATAGGAACAAGAAAATTAGGCTATTATGTTGCTTCAAAAAATATGATTGCACTTGAAATTGTACCATCATGAATGAAAATGAGCCCCCAGTAAATGAGCTACCAATGTCACATAATGATGAGCAACATAATAGCCATTAATGTTATTTAAAGACATGATAGACTAAATGAGGTATTTGAATATGACATGTTAAATGCTCAACTATAAGTGAGATCAAGAACATGTATAAAATGATAAAGATTGAAGAAGAAAAGTCACATGAAATCTTAGAAGAGGGATGAGTGTAATGAATAGGAGATAAAGATTCATAAGTGGATTTAGAAATTTGAGGGGAGTCATAAAGAGATTTGTTCATTGCCAAGATTTCCTTATGAGGGGAATGAGAGTTGATAGAAGTAGAAGATGATTTAGTTGAAGTGAGATCATCATCACTACTAAATATAGCATTCACATTGAGAGATGGTCTTTTAGATGCTTTGGTACGTTTACAGGGATTATAGCCGAGTCCAAAGGCATAATTGTGAAAATTAGTCTCTAGAGGAACTTTTATCCCTTGTTCATGAGCGCCACAACCATTTCCATGATACCCATGCTTAGCAAAAATGTGAAAACCACGACCATAACGATCAGCCATTTCAGGAAGAGAAGGTGGTTTTTCATAAGGCAAAGAATCAAATTCTTCAGAATTAGAGGTGTGAGGAGAAGAAGTTTGAGAAGCGGCCACAAAATTATTGCTCATAGGTTCAGGTAAGATTGATTGATTTTTAGTTTCTTCCTTCTTTTTAACTTTAAACTCTCTAGGAGGAACCCTATACTCACCTACAAAGGTGGGATTAAAGTCAAGAGATCCCCAATCGTCATCTGTGAGAACCTTCTCAGGATCAAAAGCCTCTTCATGTGTAGATTCAAGTCGAGAAGGATCTTCTTCAGGAGCTTCAGACTCATCCAAAGAATTTTGATTATCAGAGGGTAAGGATTCATCCATAGGTATCTTGTTTAACGAGTCATCACTAGAAGAGGAAGGCTTAGAAGAACTCCCTTTGGAAGTAGATGTTTGCAAACAAGCTTGAAAATTAGTATCACCTATCAAGGTATATGTGTTATTGTTATAAATGAATTTAACTTGTCTATGCAATGTAGAGGGGACAGCTTGCATACCGTGAATCCAAGGTCTCCCTAATAACAAGTTGTATGTTAGATTTCCCGACATAACATGGATAGGAGTAGGCAAAGTAACAGGTCCCACTGTGATGGGTAAGGTGATAATACCTAATGAAGACTTAGCCACATTATCAAAGCCTCGAATGGGATGAGAGTCAGGCTCAATAAGGGATGTATCCACATTCATCTTATGCAATAGATTAATGCTACATACATTAAGGCCAGAACCATTATCTACCAGTGTTCATCTTATAGCAGTGTCATTTATGATAACCACAATCATCAAGGGATCATATTGATGTTGAATTTCACTAGTAGGCAACTCATCTTGAGTAAACACAATTTGAGCTTTAGGATTCGTCATAGAGTTAACCAAAGACACTATATTACTAGATGTATTAGGTGGAGGAACATTCAAATCTTTCAAGGCATCTTGTAACATTCCATGATGAGCGGAAGAAGTTTGGATCAAATCCCAAAGGGATATCTTAGCAGGGGTAGCTTTAAGTTGTTCTATGAGATCATATTCCTTACCAAGAACTTGTGAAATACGAGGAGCTTGAGGAAGAATAGGTTGGGAAGGAGGAAGCGAAGTTGGGATAACTGGAGGAGGATTAGGTTGCCTATTGTTTCTAGTATTATAAGTATGGGCAACTGCATGATAACTCTCTCTAGTCAATTGCTTAGCATACTCATAAGGGCTCTTAGAGGAATAACCTCCTTGCACAGTAATAATCGGTTTCTTAGGAGTGCAAAAAGAATCATTAGCATAACCACCTTGAACCACTAAGATAGGCTTATTTAAAGGTTGAGAATTTTGAGAAGGACAAGCACCTTGGACAGTGAAGAGAGGTTTGTTAGGTGTTTCATTCACATGTATCAAATTGATTGAGGATGGTTTAGAGGAATGAACAAAAGTGTTGGAAGAATTATTGATAATCTTCTCTTGCACTAAAATCTTATCACAGATTAAATCAATTTTAGGAGAGAGACAAGGGGTAGGCATTGATGTTCTAGTAGGAAGAGTAATACTAGGAAAGGTCATATCATCCTCTATCATCAAAGGATCTACATGGGGAATAAACTCTCTAGGAGAAGGATCAACATTACTCCCTAAAGTTTCACTTTTGAGATGGAGATCTTTGAAAGAGATGTTAACCATCTTGTTTTGAACTAGGGTTTCCTTATGAGTAGAACCAAGTTGAGGAGAGGGAGATGCTTTATTTTTAGAGGGAGAATGATTGAGATTCAAGGAAGGTGAGAAACTATCAAGGGAGTTTTTAATCTTGATTTCATCCCCTTTGGCTAGGGTTCTCTCATAGGGTAGAGAATAATCTACACCTTCTTCTAATGGTTCATCCCAAATAGTGAAGTTGTTGAAAGGAATGTTTGAAGTATTGTCAATTTCGGGAGAGGAGATAACATTGTTTATTAATTCTACATCCTTAGGAGGGAGAGCATCAATAGATGTGTTAAACTCATCCTCTTTCCTCAAAATATGTTCAATATGATCTTTAGGGGAGAGAGAATTAAGGAAATTGCTTATTATTTCATCTTCTTTCTCTAAGGGATGCTTATGGGTAAGACCAACTTTAGGAGAAGGGTAAGCATTTACCATTAATTCATCATCTCTAGTGGGAATTTTGTTGGAAAAGGAAAGGCCATCACTAGGAAATGTAGGGATAATGTCATCTTCTTGCACAAAAGGATCCTCATGAAGGGAGTGTTTTTTAGGGGACACAAAGGCATCAAGGGCATCATTCAACAAAGCATGATCATATCTATTAAAAGGTTTATCTTTTGATTCAAAACGAGATATCTCTTCATAGAGGGGATCATTGAAAACAACCATGTTACTAGATTTAGTGGAAGAGCTGATAGGAATGTACCCTTGAGAGGAATCATTCGACTTATCTTTCTCATCACAACGAAATGGCATAGTAACAATGTTTATGAGTTTTTGGTAAAATGAAGGTTTGGTATATTTAGGTTTCAAAAATTCATCTAAAGCTTCATCTAACTCATAATCATCACAAATATGAACATCTTGCAAATAAAAATCTGACATTTTGAAATTGCATAAAATTTTAAACACACAATGCAAAGAAACACACTTTTTTTTTTTCTTTTTAATGAAAATGAAATGAAAACACACTAAATCTAGATCTAGATCTAACAAATGCAATGCGAGAGGAAGCAATGATAGATTCACATCGGGTTCACCAAAATGTGTGGGGGAAAAAGTGACACTACGCAAACATACCCTAATCTCACTTTCAATCACACATTTGTGGAATACGAAAGAGCCTAGAGGTATCACACAATTGGCTACTTCTTTTTGTGGAAGAGAGAGAGCCACGGGCTACCTATTAGGATTTCTATTCCTTTGTTGCAAATGATAGATAGAATGATACAAGTTCAATTCCTAATCCCAAAGTGCAAGTATGAACTAATAACAAGATTGCAGAATTGAACTTAAACAATGGAAAGCTGTAAACACAAGGACAAGACAAGAATGTAAATGCGTACCCAGAGTTAAAATCTGACTGAAAATGTTCGGGACGAGGGCGCGGGCGCCACTGTCCTGATTTTGCTCCTGAAACTGCTCCTGAAACTGCTGTTTTGCAACCTGGAAAAGCTGTCAAAATGCTGAAAATGTTGTCTGTCAGGAGGACCAGGGCGCCCAGCGCCCCTGTCCCAGGGACCAGGGCGCCCCATGCCCCTGTCCTAGTCTTTTGCTCTGAAATTTGGTGCGGAGTGCTGTCTCGACCTGCTATTCCCGGATCTGCAACCTGCGGTGTCGTCCGAGTTCCGAAACCTGCACTTATATCTGAAAAGGTGTGGTGGGCGGCTATATAGGGTTTTGCCTTACTCAAACCCCCACTTCGGTGATTTCCACCTCCACGAATAGCCAAGTTGTATTGTAAAATGTATTGTGTGTGTAGACCTAGTGTGTGTGCAAGGTCCTAAAATGCAAGAAAGCAAACTAGAGCAACCTAGAAAGTAAACCCTAATTGCTTGTAAATGATAACGTAAATGCTCTAAATCAAGATGCAAAGTGATCTAAAGCATGAATAAATGATGTATTGAAGCTTATGTAAAGACATGAAAACAACATGAAATCATACCCAACCCTCAAGGGAGGAGTAGAAGCCAATCTTCAGTCAGTAATCTCCTATTATTCTTCAATGTCTTCCAAGCCCTAAGTGGATGAATGAATTTGATAGATGCTTGATAGAAGGATGTTGTAAGATGTTGAAGTCTTCAAAGATCTTCTCTTTCGCTGCACATGAAGTTCCTGAAAACAAAATTCCGATCCTTTCAAATGAAGAAAGAGAGCTCTTATGTATGAAACGCTAGGTCGCAATTTCATCTTTTGGCCGACCTAGAGATTGAATATCCTGCCAATTTCTTGGGGTTAAGCTTTATTTTATGATTGGATCGCGCTCCTAAAATTTCGGGAAAAATGTCCGGGACCATGTTGCACTCCGGGCGCCATGGTCCCGACAACTTTTCACCAAATTTTCAGGGTCGTCGGATATGATGATTTTAGAGAGAATCCCGAAGTTACGGGTGATTTTGAGATGTTTTGACCCCCGAAATCAAGCCCCCAATCTTAGAATAGGGCCTAATTAGGGTTTTTGATTGAATGATGTATTGGAGGAATAAAATGCGAAGGGCGCGCTTTAGTGAAAGGGCCCAACTTTATGATGTAGAGAATGATGAAATAGGACCTTAGACCTAATTCATTTGATTAATTAAGTGCTAAAGGGGAAATGCAATGCAGATTGTAAAATGCACTAAGGCGGGTGCAAAACTAGGTGTGAAATTGTACCACCCTAGCGAGTGCGTACAATTTACGACGCTACACACATATCTATTAAGTACAAATTTTTGAAGGAAAAGGTGGAAGCAAATGAAGTTAGACTAGTTTATGCGAACACTAAAGAAAAGATAGCAGATATTTTTACTAAACCTTTGCCCAAGGAATCATTTGTGTACCTAAGAGACAAATTGGGAGTTTATTCCCTTCTGGTAGAGAACTGGTTGATGCGGTTTGGCATTAGTCTGATATGCATTACCAGAGATACTATTCATTTTGGCACTGATGTGGAGATGCTACTGCTCAAAGGGAGTAGTCAACTTTAAGATTCAGAGGTTTATGTTTTTGCTTTGATATTTTTGTCAGATTTCTGGCATTGGGGGGAGAGATATTCATGTGAAAAAGTAAATGTAAAAGGGGGAGAGATATTAAAAAGAAAAAGAAAGGGGGAGAGATATTGGTAAGGAGAAAGATATATGTATATTTCAGAGCTTTAGAGAGATATTATTCTCAGGGGGAGTTTTGTCATTGTTTCAGAACCTCATTGCTACGTCTGTTTGTGGGAGATTGTTGGTTGTCTTACATTGGGGGAAATTTGTTTGGAATTTCTTGGTACTTAGATGTTTTTCACATCTAGTGTTGCCATCAATGCCAAAGGGGGATATTATTGGCCATTTGGTGGAATTGATTATGTGTTTCATTGATGTTTTGTCATTAATGCCAACACTAGCTATTTGGATGCTTTACCGACACCCTTCTGGTCCCAGTAGGTTATGTGGTTTTTTGGTTGATTTGGATCTAGCATGATATGTTAGTCTCTAGTATAGTTTGGTGATGGAATTGGATTGTTCATGATACTCATGCTCATATTCAATCAGTTAGTTTTGGTCTGATGATCGGATGATATCATGTTTTCTTAGAAGCTTAGTTTTTGGTTCCAGCGAGGGTTTCACCAGCAAAGATTTTGATGAAGGTCTTTGATGAATTGCATAAGTGGTGTTGATGTAGTTGCTCGTGGAGTTTCAGGATGTTGATAGTGATCATGTTTGAGACTTGGTGGATGGAGATCATTGTTGTGGTGTGTGGACCTATACAGGGTCTCGATTGGTCTAGGTTATCGACCAGTTTCATGAAGCGTGTGAATTGGACCTCTCGATATGTTTCTGGGATGTCTTATGTGTTGGATATTATTTGTTTGGTCTAAGGCTGACATGGTTTGTAATTATGTAACTGGTTTATTGTTTGGCAGCTGACCTGATTGTTTATGGTCGAGGGTTTGTAAATATAGATGTAAGATGTCATTGTAGATCATCATTGTTATGTTAGAGGTCATGGTCATGGGATGTAATGTGTGAATAATATAACATCATTCAATCAGAGGATTTGGTCGATCATTGAAGATCAAATTGGGTTTATCTAAGAGGATTTAGTCCTCTGGTATTGAGCTTAACCAGAACTGTACTTAGGCATAGGAGATGCTATCGTTTGTAGTTCAACACTTCTCTGGATTGTAGTAAGGATTTCAATGTAGTCAGTGAGACTCCTTTTGTGATGAGTAGTGTGCTCTAGGATGTTGGCCTGCGTGGAAGTGCAGGCCCCTCAATTATAATTCACATACTCACTGTTGAAGTATTATATGATTGTGGGTAGGCTTCCCACCATAGTTTTTCCCTTTGCTAGGTTTTCCACATATAAATGTTGGTGTCATGTGGAAGGTATTTATTCTATGATTAGTGTTTATGCTTAATTCATTTAACTACTATTTTGGTATTAATGTTTTGGGTTTCAGTATTAAATTTTCAATTGCTAATGGTTCTGGTAATCTATGACAACTGATTCACCCCCCTCCCTCTTAGTTGTCTTCCGGTTATTTGAACTGTTTAACAGACATAACAATAGATGGACATAAAATGAATGATGATCATGAAGCAATCAAGAATCCCCTTCCTAATTATGACAAGGGAGCATCATCATCATCAAACAAGGGGGCATGTATAAATCATGTGTGCAACAACATCATCAATCACATATCGGTATGTGATAATCAATTTAATATCATTAAGATCAAGGAAAAGCAAGAGAAAGTCTTGGTAAATGTGACTACATGGGCCCAATCCAAGAATGTATTAAAAGGAAACACTTCCAAAGTGTCCACAACTTTAAAAAATTAATATATCTTGGTAGATCAATTACAAAAAATACCAACCCAAGTATCAATACTAGAGGTTCTGAAAATCTCACTAGTGCACAAAGATATTCTACAGAGAGCTCTTGTAGACACTATAGTTCAAAACAACTTGGATATTTATCAATTCCAAGCCATGGTGATGCATTTAACTATGCCTCATAATCTATAATTTTCTAAATATGATGATTTCTCTTTGAGTCATCCACATAATACTCCACTCCATATTGAAGTTTTGGTCTATAAACATTGGGTAAAATGTGCACTAATAGATGGATGAGTCGGCCTAAATATTTGTACTTTAAAAATTGTTCATGCATTGGGATTCTTAGAAAAATCTATCGATCCAAAGAAAAAGATAACCATAAAAGCATATGATGATGAAGAAATGTCGTTAGAAGGATTAGTGGTACTACCCATTCAATAGGACAAGTTTAGAGGGGCACTCTCTGTCAATTCTTGGACATAAACTTGTCTTACAACATACTCTCAGGTCGTCCTTGGATCCATGAAATGCAGGTAGTACCATCTACATACCACCAGTACCTAAAATTTTCATATGATGGATAGCATATTTCAATGTCAGCAAACACTAATCCTTTTTAGTACTGCAACAATCTCAAGGAAACTTAGAATGTTCTTGAGCCACACAACAGGGAAGCTCTCACTTCCACGTCATCAAACGGTAAAGATCGGCTCAAATCTCTATCCATAGAGTTTGAGAAAAATATGTAGTTAAAGGACAAAGGCATGGGAGAATACTCTTTTAAACCATCCTTATGTCTATAAAAGTTGCCAAATTCACCACGATCTTATGGACAACTATCAACATCCAAGCAAAAATATTCACAATCTAGCAAACTCTTAGATGTCATGTTTATCCAAGTAGGAACACTAGCAGATGAAATAGAAGACAAAGATGTCTTGAATTGGTTATACAAGGATGAAGAGGACACATGAGAAGCAATGTTAAACATCACAATCCCAACAGAACAATATGGCAATGGATTCAGGATCATGCAAAGGATGGGATACACAAGAAACTATCATATTGGCAAAAGAAAAGAAATTATTCTAGAACCCATACACCTTCCTACTCAAAATGCTAAAGAGAAATCAGTAATAGTCTTTGGTTAGGATATCCTAGTTCATAGGCAACACATAAATCAGCAACAACGTCAATAATAAAAATCCACATGGCAACAAAATCAACAACAAGAATCTACATGATGACAACAAAAAAAATAGGGAATAACACAACAGCAACAAGAAGAAAAATAAATCCAAAAGAGGCAATAGGAGGAATGTGCACAATGACAAAAAGAATATTACATCAGGAAGAAAGAAGCAACTCAAATTTTTTATGAGTAATTCCATAAACTACAGGCCATGTTTGAAACAGACTCAAATGAGTAGGAATGGGATTATTTTTCTTATGTGACTGAGGACATTGATATAGATGTGGTTCATAGCTATACACCAATACTTTGTGAAGGAGAAGGCTCGGGGTCTTGATCATCTGAATTTGGATCACAACATGTATCTATGATGCTAGTGAGAATGAACAGATTTGATATGAAATAGGTGATCCCAGGGAGAGTAAAATCATAGGCCTTGATCTTATTGATATCTTTGACAATGTCTCTATCATGACCCTTACAGCATCAAACCTTAACCCACCTAATGATTCCTTACCCCTCGTATATCCTGAACTCATAGACTAGGAACAACCTGAACAACTCAATATACCTATCTTCCCAGATGATGACACTATTATCCATTACCTCTATTCAGTAATCCCTAAAACATTCTCTACCATCAAAACTCATAACAATATCTTCAACCAAGGGAGTTCCAATTCTTTTAGTTGCAAAACAAATAAAACACAAAAAAGGATCTAATGATGAAAACCATCTAATGGCAGTATTAGATCACAAAAAAGTAAAAAGAAAGGATGTATCCAATGGTGAAAACCTCTTTGAGGTGTTCATGGATGAAAGAATTGACACTCTTCTTGAGCACTATCAGGAGAGATCGCCAATATTGATTGAGCCAACACAATCAATAAATATTGGTACAACAGAGATAGCAAAGAATTTGCATCTAGAGACATCCTTAACAGATCAAGAGAAACCAAGTTTCACAAGGTTTTTTGAGAAAAAGCAAATCAACTTTGCTTGCTCATATACAGATATGCTAGGAGTGGACCTAGATTTGATCATGCACCATTTATGCATAGCTCCAGGAGATAAGCTTTTCAAACACAAGTCAAGAAAAATGAATCTGCATGTGGCAATGATAGTGAAAGCAGAACTAAAGAAACTACTGGATGTTGGTTTCATCTGACCAATCAACTATGCAGAATGGATATCCAAAATAGTACATGTTTCAAAACTAGACAAAATTATCAAGATATGCACCAACTTCAGAGATCTAAATAAGGCTTGCCCTAAGGATGATTTTCCTTTACCCAACATCAACACAATTATAGATTTAACAACAGGACATGCCATGTTATCACTTATAGACAATTTTGTGGGCTATAATAGAATCAAAATAGCACTAGAAGACCAAGATAAAATAACATTTACATGTCCATGGGGAACCTATTGTGATAATTTCATGTCTTTTGGCTTGAAGAATGCAGGAGCAACCTATCAATGACCAATGACCATAATCTTTCATGATATGATGCACACATTTATGGAAGACTATCTAGATGACATATTAGCCAAATTATTTACAAGGGAAGGACATCTGGATATTCTTGACAAAATCTTTCAGAGGCTAGAACAATTCAATGTGCAACTAAACCCAAAAAAGTGTGTCTTCGGTGTAACATCCGGCAAACTATTGGGATATATAGTATCAGAAAAGGGCATCGAGGTGGATCCCACAAAAGTACAAGCAATCATGCAGATGTCATCTCCTAAAAATATCAATTAGTTAAGATCTCTACAAGGATGGCTACAATCTATCAGAAGAGTCATTGCTCAACTAGCCAACAAGTGCCTCCCTTTTAGCCACCTACTCCACAAGAATGTTCCTTTCACATGGGAGGACAAATGGGTAGAATCATTCCACTAATTAAAGAAGTACCCGATGAATTCACACATATTGGTGCCACCAATAGTAGAAAAACCTCTACTTCTCTACATATCAGGCATAAAGGTATCTTAAGGAGCTTTATTAGAACAGAAGATTCAATAGGAAAAGAAAGAGTGATCAATTACATTAGCAGAACATTGAATGGATATGAGCTCAACTATACCTTCATTGGAAAAGATTGTTTAGCTATGGTGTTTTCTTCCCAAAATTTTTGGCACTATATTCTATCTCTCACAATCAAGTTAATAGCAAAAATACACCCATTAAATTATTTACTTAGCAAAGTTTCTTTAATAGGAAGACTAGCTAAATGGGTGATGATTTTGAGCGAGTTTGACATTCAATACACAAACAAAAGAGAAATCAAAGGTCAATATATAGAAAATTAGTTATCAGAGGCACCATTACTAGACAATCATCTAATACATGTTGAATTTGCAAACACTGATTATTTAACCATCACAACACAACCATGGGTTTTGTACTTTGATGGATCATACACACATCATGGATCAGGTGTCGACATCCTATTTGTCACTCCACAAGAACATACCATCCCAAGATCTTATAGATTAATGTTCCCTTGCACAAAAAACATATCTGAGTACAAAGCTCTGGTTAGAGGAATCAAGGTGGTAGTAGAATGGAAGATCACAGAGTTACAGGTCTATGGAGATTCCCAATTAGTCATCAATTAAGTCAATGATGACTATCAAACAAAGGATGAAAAATTGATACCATATAAAAGGATGATGGATGACTTCAAGAAATACTTTTTGGATATCAAATTTGAATATATCCCTAGGCTAGATAATAAAGCTATAGATTCTATGGAAACCATTGCCTCACTCCTACAAAAACCAAAAAAATAGAGCCATTATGAGTTCTTGGTGGAGCAATTATTTTCTCCTACCTATGATAATCTGGAATCCCAAATCATATGCCACCTAGTTGGTTCTGACTCTTCACTCTGTGAAAAGATCTATACATACCTAAAGGATATTACCCTTCCACTAGAAATATCTAGAAACCAGAAACATAGCTTTATACATCAAGCAACCTGTTATGCCCTAACTACTAATACACTTTATAGATGAGGTCTTGATGGTACTCTTCTTTGGTGTCTTGATCGTAACAAATCTGAAACCACCTTCAAGTGGTCCTACCCTAGCCAAGAAACTTCTAAGGATGGGGTATTATTGGTTGACCATGGAAAACTAATCCTACCCATTTGTTGGAAAATGCCCAAAATGCCAAATCCATAGCAATATTATACATGCACTAGCATAGGAGTTGCAACCATTCACTACATCATGGCCTTTTTGTCAGTGGGGACTTGACCTCGTGTGTACGATTCATCCCTCCTCATCCAATGGACACAAGTTCATAATCATAGCCAATGAGTATTTTACAAAATGGATTGAATTTGTTCCATTGACTATTATTACCAGCAAGAAAATATGTTCCTTCATTCTGAACTATCTCATTTATTGGTATGGCATCCCCAATTCCATTATCACTGACAATGGTATATGTTTCAAAAATAAAGATGTGCAAGAAATTTGGGAAAGATTCCATATCTAGTATCACTTCCCCACACCTTGTTATAATCAAGGGAGTGGTCAAGCAGAGACTTGAAATAAAACCATTTTGAAAATCCTAAAGAAAATAGTGAATGATATTGGTCATGATTGGCATATTCAATTGAATCCCTCCTTATGGGCATACCAAACCAGCATCCACACAACAACAAAAGCTGCACTATACTTACTTGTAAATGGATAAGAGGTCATTTTACCCATTGAGGTCAAAATTCCATCACTCAAGAGTATCATTAAAAGGAGTCATTCCAGATGACAAGTATAGGGTAAATCGACTGGAAGAATTAGAGTTGCTATATGTGTTGGTATTATGCATGACTTCATCATGTGTTGCATTGGTTTTGTCATTGATGTCAACACTTATCTTTATGGAGGTCTACATTGTTGATTTGACAGTCTGGTTATATTGGTTTATTGTTGAACCAGCACATTGTGGTCCAGGTATGGCTAGTGGCTTATGCACAGTCACCGATATATGTTCACTAGCAAGATATATGGTTCATCGGGAGTGATGATGACTTTTTATCATCTGGAGATTATTTGGTTATGTCAAATACATGGACTGGATGTTTGGATTTGGTGTTTTTCTTATTGGTTTGATCGGGTTCACATATTTGCCTTTACCAACAGATAGGTCCAGGTTATGCACCAATACAAGATATCATGTTCCAAATCAACACGACACATTTTGGAAATGGTTTATTGATTGAATAATGTGTAAATGTATTGAGCCGACATATTGGATCACATCAAGACTTATTTTATAATTGTAATATCTTTAGTGAGCCGACCTCATGATTAGGTCTTAGGGTTTTGTATAAATAATTGTAAGATCTTATTTGGAAGATATATGAGTGTATGATGTGAGTGTATGTATGAATATTGAAGAAGATATAAGCAAATAATTGTGTGAATCATGCAGATATTATCTAGAGGTTGAAGGAAGGTTATGAAGGTGTTTGGCACTCATGTTCAGAGCTTAAACCGGTACTGAATCCATCATTGTAGATGCTATTCTAAAGTAGTACTTTGTTTATTGGATTTAACCATCCAATTGTAGTCAATGTGAATCCTATTTTTGATTGAGCAGTGAGCTCTAGACGGTTGGCCTTTCTGCATGTGCAAACTCCATTATTGTATACACTTACTCTCTACAGTAGTATCATCTGATTGTGGGTAAGGTTTCCCACCATGGTTTTTCCCCTTAGAGGGTTTCCACGTCAAAAGCTTTGTGTCATGTGTTGTGGATGTTTTCCTTTTTATTTCATGCATTAAGTTATACCAGTACTGCTATAACTCTTAATCTATTTTACCGGCATTAAAGTTTATTTTACTATAACTAAGTTTTAAGTTGGAATAATTTGTTTTGGGTTATAATTATTGACAACTGATTCAACCCCCCCCTCTTAGTTGTCCTTTCGATTCCTAATAATTGGTATCAGAGCCTAGTTCTCTTTTTGTAGAAGCCTAATAGCTTGAGGAGATCATATGGCAGCAAATATTTTCAAGAAGGATAGTCCTAAACTTGATGGAACTAACTATGGTATATGGAAGATCAGAATGGAAACACATCTGAACTGCATTGGAAGAGATATATGGGATGTTACAAAGAATGGCTATGTAGGTCCTACTCCAAATAACCCTCATCCACCAACATTGGCTAAAGACTTGGAGAATGATTGCAAGACAAGAGAAGCACTTCTGACTGCATTATCAGATCAGCAAATCATGGGATTATCAGACAGATCTACTGCAAAAACTATTTGGGATAAAATAGAAACATTAAACGAAGGAGATTCCATTGTCAAAATTGCAAAATTAGAATGTTACCAGGTTAGGTATGAAAATTTAAAAATGGAAGAAGATGAAAGAATTTCGACATTTATGGAAAGAGTTAATGAAATTGTTTTAGGAATAAAATGTTGTGGAGGATCTTTAAGTGAAGATGAAATTATTTCTAAAGTTTTAAGAGCTTTGTCACCAGCTTACAAAATGAGAGTGACAACTATCAATGAGTTGAGAACAATGCCCAATACATCAGTATCTAGAGATACTTTGGTTGGAAAACTTTCTGCATTTGAGCTTGAAGAATGTGGTCTTGTTGCTACAGTCAGGACTAATATTGCCTTCAAAGCAACATCATCAGCGTCATCATCATCATCATCATCATCATCTCACAAATCTGATTGGAAAGAACTTTATTCAAAAGAACTTGAAGATATCAGGAGAGAGAATGAAGAACTTGAAGCACTATTTGCAAGGAAGATGCCTAAAGGTCCAGTAGGAAGTAAGTATGAAGGTAAAGAACCTTTCAAACGTTTTAATTGCAATAAAGTTGGCCATATGGTGTCTATGTGTTCTGATAGACATGCAAGACTAAGAGATGAAGCTAAGAGAACATATAAACCTAACCCTAAATATCAGAGATACAAATTTAAGAAAAACTGAGATAAGTCATGTTACTATGTAGATGAAGGTGTTACAGATTATTCAGATGAAGATCCAACATATAGTGGATGGGCATTTGTTGCAATAAAATAAGATCAACTGGCACCTATTGTCAAACTAGTAGAGCAGGTATTGGCAGCAAAAATTGAAGAAAAGGATGAATGGATCATTGATAGTGGTTGCTCGCATCATATGACTGGTGATAAAAGCAAATTCTTATCATTCTGGGAATCTCATGGAGGTCTAGTAAGATTTGGAGATGACAAAGATTGTTCAATCAAAGGAAGAGGCACTATATCTTTGGATGGTAAGCACAATATTGATAATGTTTATTATGTAGAAGGTTTAAAGCATAATCTTTTGAGTGTTGGTCAATTAGTGGAAAAAAGATTTCAGTTACAATTCAGGAATGGAAAATACAAAATCATGAACAAAACTGGATTGGAGATTGCAACCGGTAATCAGACTAAAGGTAATATCTTTCATTTGAATACCAGTGATAAGACATGCTTGATTGCACATGTTGATGAAAGTTGGTTATGGCATAAAATACTCTGTCATGTGAATTTTGATTGCATTGTAAATATCAGTTCAACTAAGGTAGTAAGGGATTTACTTAAGATTGTGAAACTTCATAATCTGGTATGTAAGGAATGTCAAATGGGAAAGCAAGTTAGAACAACATTTAAGAGCATTTATGATAAATCCAATAATATTCTTGATTTAATTCATACTGACTTATGTGGTCCAATAAGAACAAGGAGTCCTCAGGGTGATAGATACTTTATGCTAATAATTGATGATTATTATAGAATGTGTTGGGTTACTTTTCTCAAGGAGAAATCAGAAGCTTTTGGAATATTCAAGATATATAAGGCAATGGTAGAGAATGAAACAGGAAAGAAAATCAAATTCTTGAGATCTGATCAAGGAGGAGAATTTACATCTAGGGAATGTAATGCATTCTGTGAGGAGAATAGAATCAAAAGACAATTATCACCACCCCAAACACCTCAGCATAATGGAGTTGTGGAAAGGAAGAATAGAACTATGCTGGATGCAGCAAGAACCATGATGATGGAGGCAAATCTAGCTCATGTGTACTAGAGAGAAGCAGTGAATACAATGGTTTATACTTTCAATATAGTTCACATCAAAGGTGAAACCGGTAAGACCCCTTATGAATTATGGTTTGGTCATACTCCTACTCTTAAGTACTTTAGAATATTTGGAAAAAAATGATATATTAGGAGAGATGAGTCTATTGACAAATTTGATCCTAGAAGTGATGAAGGAATATTTCTTGGTTATTCAACTAGAAGCAAGGCATTAGATGTTATAATAAAAGATTGTAGAAAATCATTGAAAGTACTTATGTGAAGATAGATGAACATTTTAGAGGAGAATAAAGGTTTGTAGGTTCTGAACCGGCAATTGAAATGATTATAAATTAACTGGCCTAGAATGAAGAACCAGTCACACCGACATCATCAAAAAGCTGAACTGTGACTGAAGAATACCAGCATGTAAATCAAAATAAAGTCAAGTATGTAAGATTGAATAATTAAAAAAATTAGATGATTGGAAATAAGAATCAAGGTGTTATGACAAGAGGAAGACTGGAGAATGAAGGGGTATGTTTAATTTCTCAAGTTGAACCAGCATTAGTTATTGAAGCATGTCAAGATAAACATTGGATAAAAGCAATGGAAGATGAATTAGAACAAATTGAAAAGAACAATACTTGGACATTAGTTCCCCGACCTAAAGACAAAAATATAATTGGAACTAAATGTGTATTCGGAAAAAAACTTAATGAGGATGGTGAAGTAATCAGAAACAAAGCAAGATTAGTTTTTAAAGGTTACTCTCAGAAAGAAGGAATTGATTATAATGAAACCTTTGCACCCGTAGCTAGAATTGAAGAAGTTGGACTATTTCTTGCATTTGCAGCTCACAAAAACTATAAAGTTTATCAGATGGATGTAAAATGTGCATTTTTGAATGGATATCTTGAAGAAGAAGTTTACATTGAACAACCTGATGGATTTTCATTAAAAGATCATAAGGATATGATTTGCAAGTTAAGGAAAGCTTTATATGGATTAAAGCAAGCTCCCAGAGCTTGGTATGCTAGACTGGATAAATATCTTTTAAAGATTGGTTACACAAAAGGTAATGCTGATAGTAATTTCTATTACAAAGTTACCAATGATGATATTTTGGTTATTGAAGTATTTTTGGATGATATCATTTTTGGAGGTGAAGAAGAGTTATGTAAAGACTTTGCTAACAAGATGCAGGAAGAATTTGAAATGTCTATGATTGGAGAGATAAAAAAATTTCAAGGTTTGCTGATTTCACAAAGAGATAAAGGTATATTCATATGTCAAACAAAATACTTGAAGGAATTTTTGAAGAAATTTGGCATGGAAAACTCCAAACTAGTAAGTACTCCTATGACCACAACTGATAAATTGTCATTAGAGGGTGATTCATCTCTTATTAATCTGACAAGGTACAAATCTATGATTGGAGGATTATTGTGTTTGATACAAACCAGACCTGATATAATGAATGCAGTGTGTATTGTATCAAGATTTTAAAGCAGTCCTAAAGAAAATCATGAAATAGCAATAAAAGGGATTTTCTGGTACCTACAAGGCACAACAAATTTTGGTCTATGGTATCCTAAGAGTGAAAATTTTGAGTTATGTGCATATACAGATGCAAATTGGGTAGGTGATGTAGATGACAGAAAGAGTACCATCGGTGGAGCATTCTTTCTTGGCAGAAGGTTAATTGCATGGATCAGCAAGAAGCAAACTTGTACATCATTATCTATAGCAGAAGCAGAATATGTTGCAGCAGCAACTAATTGCACTCAGGTATTATGGATCAAGCAAATTTTGAAGGATATAAAGGTAAAATGCAAAGAACTGATAATTATTTATTGTGATAACTCAACAACAATTGATATATCAAAGAATCTAGTATTTCACTCTAAAACAAAGTATGTTTCTATTAAGTATAATTTTTTGAAAGAGAATGTTGAAGCAAATGAAGTGAGATTGGTTTATGTGAATACTAAAGAGCAAATTGCAAATATCTTTACTAAGCCTTTGCCTAAGGAAACATTTGAATATCTCAGAGAGCAGCTTGCGGTAATTTCCCCACCGACAGAGACCTTAATGATGAACATTGGCATCAAACCAGTAGGGACTAACAGAAAAATCTTTTTCCGGCTTTGGTGAAGGAGAGATACTTCTCAGGGAGAGTAGTTAGTTGTATGTTCTGATTTGTGATTCTTAACTTCTTTGGCATTTGATGTCAAAGGGAGAGAGATATCTATGGAAAAAAATTGTACTTTGAGAGATGCATTTTGGTTTCTATTTTTGGTACAGAACTTTGTATTGATCTATTTTGGGAGATTGTTGGTTTTGGGCATTTTATTTTTGGCACTTAGATGTTTTTCCATCTAGTGTTGCCATTAATGCCAATGGGGGAAATTGTTGGTATTATGGATGACTTCATCATTTGTTGCATTGGCTTTGTCATTGATGTCAACACTTATCTTTATGGAGGTCTACATTGTTGATTTGACAGTCTGGTTATATTGGTTTATTGTTGAACCAGCACATTGTGGTCCCGGTATGGCTAGTGGCTTATGCACAGTCACCGGTATATGTTCACTAGCAAGATATATGGTTCATCGGGAGTGATGATGACTTGTTATCATCTGGAGATCATTTGGTTATGTCAAATACATGGACTGGATGTTTGGATTTGGTGTTTTTCTTATTGGTTTGATCAGGTTCACATGTTTGCCTTTATCGACAGATAGGTCCAGGCTATGCACCAGTACAAGATATCATGTTCCAAATCAACACGACACATTTTGGAAATGGTTTATTGATTGAATAATGTGTAAATGTATTGAGCCGACATATTGTATCACATCAAGACTTATTTTATAATTGTAATATCTTTAGTGAGCCGACCTCATGATTAGGTCTTAGGGTTTTGTATAAATAATTGTAAGATCTTATTTGGAAGATATATGAGTGTATGGTGTGAGTGTATATGTGAATATTGAAGATCATATAAGAAAATCATTGTGTGAATCATACATATATTATCTAGAGGTTGAAGGAAGGTTATGAAGGTGTTTGGCACTCTTGTTCAGAGCTTAAACCGATACTAAATCCAGCATTGTAGATGCTATTTTGAAGCAGTATATTGTTTATTGGATTTAACCATCCAATTGTAGTCACTATGACTCCTATTTTGTGATTGAGCAGTGAGCTCCTGGAGGTTGGTCTTCCTGCATGTGTAGACCCCATTATTGTATACATTTACTATCTGCAGTAGTATCATCTGATTATGGGTAAGGTTTCCCACCGTGGTTTTTCCCCTTACAGGGTTTCCACGTCAAAATATTTGTGTCATGTGTTGTGGATGTTGTTTTCCTTTCTGCTTAATGCATTAAGTTATACCGGTACTGCTATAACTGTTAATCTATTTTATGAGCATTACAGTTTGTTTTACCGGCATTAAAGTTTTTTTTACCGTCACTAAGTTTTAAGTTGGAATAATTTGTTTTGGGTTATAATTTATTGACAACTGATTCACCCCCCCCCCCTTCAGTTTGCCTTTTAGTTCCTAACAAGATGAAAATGTTGGCATTGTATTGTCATTTATGTCAATTGGTATGGGATGACTACTAGTAGAAGAGATGTTTGTGCAACACTGACATGCAGGAGTAAAAGATGAGATATCCTTGATATCACCGTGTGTTTCATAACACTAGTAAGGTAAAGAAGAGAATGGCATTCAAAGGAATAACAACTACAGTCACCAATACACAAGTTGGTATTTGACTTGTGTGGACGATGTCAATTGGTAAGTGATGTGTTGACATGGAGAAGACAAATTAACCAAGTGAGTGGTTATCAACCGGAAAGCTTATGACTAGTGTACAAGTAGGATGAGCAAGGTGCTTGAGTAGTTTGTTCTGAAGAGGTGCAATTTTACCTAAATTGAATCAACACGGGAGGAGAAGGATGTACTGGTCACCGGTATGTTCTGAGGTGATGGGGAGAGTCTCTCAAAAGACTTGCATCTTGTTTTACAGATAGATAAAATATGTTTAAGTGGGCTTCCATCCTATTTCTCACCCTACTCTTGTCCAATATCAAGACCATTAATCAAACTCCTTTGGAGTGCTCCCAATCAACTTGTTTGCTCCTGTTACTCACAAACATAGTTGGAGTTCACTTGAGTAAATCCAACCTCCAAATTGCCAATTCACCAACTTATGCTTGCAGGGGTTTCAGGGGTTGTTGAGAAGGCGTTTCAATACTAATCATGTGGTTCTTTGTTTGGTTCTTCTTCATTTTCTTATCGCTAGCTCTCATTCCTACTTTCTAGATCTAGTAGCCTTAGAGCCCCAATTAGCCCTACCTTCATGATTTTTGGGAAATTACTATAAAAACTCCGAAACAACCATCTAGAAGCTCATTTTTTCCAAATACTCTTTTGGACAAAGTTTCAGATTTAGTGGGCTAGGCTAACTGGTTCTATTGTAGAGGTATGGACCCCAAAAATGGTTTTTTATGAGATTTTAGGCTTACTAGTCTTCTCCAAGAGGATTTATTGACTTCTACCCCATCACACCTTCCTACCCCTACTGATGCTTCTTTATAATTCAATCTGTCATGCCAAAGACTTGGCACATCTACCTATTATCTTACCTATAGTCATATCCCTAGTTGTGCTACGGAAGAGCTCGCCTTGGGTATGGTGGCAAATGGTTTCCAAGAAACCTCTAGGACTCTAAAAACCTTATTTACATTATTTATAGGTTCCTTAACTTTAATCCCAAGGGCCATTAAAAAAAAATCAATGGTATCTCAAGTAGGAACCATGTCTAGGGTATTGAACCCTTGCTCAGGCCGAGAGCAGTGCAGAAGAAGATATTTTGCAAACACACCTTAAACCTACACTAATAATGTAAAAAAAAACTTCCTGAGAAACACAATAGCATGCACTAAATCATCATGAAAAGACAGCAACAGGATTAAACCCATTGGTACGGACTGCTGCTATAAAAATGACAAGAAACTTATGCAAAAAACTTGGAAATTGGTTTCAAATATCATTCAAAACTTCTCTTCAATCATCCAACTCATGTACAATCATTCTCAAAGAATTTTATATTCCTCCTTGCTCATAACAAACCTCTGATCGGTTTTCTAACCACCGATTTCATCAAATTTGCAAAGTTGCTGAAAAAGTTGCAAAAAGTTGTCAAGCAACAATGACAACTTTTGCTCCATTTTGCATTTTTGCAACTTAAGCATTTTTATTCATTCAAAACCTCCTAGGATGATTCCCTAACATCAAAAAAAAATCACCAAAATCCTAATGAGGCTTTACAATGCATTTTACACCATAATGCAAAATAATGCCATTTTTTGCTTACAAGGGCACATTGGCCAAAACTAGGAAAACAAGCACACCTAGATGGAAAACACACTTCACATGACCTTAACACACTTGTGGACCCAACATCAGTCCATTATTTACTCATCGATCCCAAACATGTTCCATCACTCCAAAATTTGGAAATGCATCAACAAAACTAGTTAAAACTAGGTGCCCCTGCACCATACTCCCCCAATGAGTAAGAAGTCAAGTGACTCCTTTAGGCAAAAAAGAGAGAGGAATTATAAGTTTAGAAAAGTCTACTTTAGGTACCCAAGTGGCCTCATAATCTAGATGATGGTACCCCTTGACCAAATGTTCCATATATGTAGTATGTCTAGCCTTCTTGAGAATCCTTGAATCCAAGACCTTATCGGCTTGAAACCTGGGTGTAGGTGGTAAAGGTGGGTCTGAAAATGCTTGAGAGATGTCTAAGACTCTACTACATTCATCTAGAAGTGTGCCTTTATACTACACCAAGTCTACAACATTAAAAATGGGAGATAAAGCCATGTCTCCTGGGAGGTCAAGTTTGTAGGCATTTTCCCATACTTAGCCAAGATCTTACATGGGCCAATCCTCCTCATTTGAAGCTTTCTAGGGACACCTTTCTATAGCCTTTCTTTGTTTAAATGAACCATAACCAAGTCGCCAACAAAAAATTAGATATCCCTCCTCTTTTCATCCACTTTGTCCTTTATTCTTTGAGAGGTGTCTAGTAAGGCATGTCTAACCTGCTCATTAATCTCCTTCATGGACTGGGCCATGTCAATAGCATGTCCACTCTTTTTTTCTATCTTCCCAATATATTTGAGCTCCAACACACCTCTAGGATGAAGGCCATAAACTACCTCAAAAGCACTCTTACCGGTTGATCTATTCACACTTTCATTATAAGCAAATTCAGATTGATGGATGATTTGATCCCAAGCTTGGCCATACTCCTTTGTCAAACACCTAAGAAGGTTTTCGAGTGTCCTATTGACTCTGTTTTTCCATCCATTTGGGGATGGTAGGCTAAACTGAAAGACAAGTTAGTACCCAATCTCTGCCATAAAGTTTTTCAAAAATGACCAATGAATTTTACATCTTTATATGATACTATACTGATAGGTAATCCATGAATCCTAATGAATTCCTTGAAAAACAAGTAATAAATATGACTAGTATCATGAGTCACCTTACATGTAATAAAATGGGCTATTTTGCTAAATCTATCTACCACAACATAGATGCTATCAAATCCTTATTTGGCCTTGGGTAAACCCAACAAAAAAGTCCATACTTACACATTCCCATGCCCAGTTTGGGATAGGTAAAGTCTGATAGAGTCCAGTATTAGAAGAGGTCCCCTTTTATTTTTGACAAACCACACATTGTTCCACATACTTTTTGATATCCCTTTTCATCTTTGGCCAATAGTAAAATCTTTGGACAAGTTCCAAAGTCTTGTTCAACCCAAAATGTCCACTTAAACAACCATTGTGCTTCTCTTGCATCAAATTTTCTCTCATGGATCCTCTCGGTACACAAAGTTATCCTCCTTTAAACAAAAGACCATCTTGTAAGGTAAAATATGCATATTCACCATGAAAATGATTTTTAAACTCTTGACAAACTTTATAGATGGCAGCAAAATCATCATCATCTTAGTATAACCCCTTGAAACTATCCACTCCAATGGTCTTGAGCTATACTTTGTAAACTGTTAGCAACCTTCTACTTAATGCATCAGCAACTTTATTGCATTGACCTTTCTTTTCTTTAATGGTGAAAGTATAGGATTGCAAATATTCTACCCATTTGATATGCCTATGATACAACTTTTCTTGTGAGTTAAGAAAACTAAGATCTTGGTTATCAATGTAAACCACAAATTATTGAGGCAAAAAATAATGCCTACATTTTCTAAGTGATTGAACAAGTGCATATAAATATAAATCATAGGAAGAATACCTTTTCTTGGCATTGTTGAGCTTCTCACTAAAAAAGGAAACCGGTATGTTGTCTTGTCTTAGAACTACTTCAACTGCTATGTTGCTTGCATCACATTCTATGGTGAAGAGCTTGTCAAAGCTTGGAAGTACAAGTACCGGCTGATTAGCCACCTTTGTCTTCAAAAGATCAAATCCTCTTTGAGCTTCTTTTGTCCATTGAAACCTAGTCTTTACACCTCCTTTGATTGTATCAAGCATAGGTGCACATATCTCACTGAACCCTCTGATGAACTTCCTATAAAATTGTGCCAAGCCAAGGAAACTCCTCACTTCACTTGTTATCTTAGGTGTAGGCCAATTGATTATGGCTTCCACCTTGGAGGTATCCATCTTCAAATCACCAATTGAGATTACAAATCCAAGATATACCAACTCCTATTTCATAAACTCACATTTCTTCAAATTGATAGTTAGTTGCTCATCACGTAATTTCTTCAATACAATCTCTATATGCTTAAGATGTTCATCTTTAAACTTGGTAAAAATCAAGATGTCATCTAAATAAACAACAACAAATTTATCAATGTAATCCTTGATTACTTCATTCATGAGTCTCATGAATGTGCTAGGGGCATTTGTGAGTCCAAATGGCATAACAAGGCATTCATAAAGTCCTTATGTGGTCTTGAATGTTGTCTTCCATTCATCTCCCTCCTTGATTCGGATTTGGTGGTAGCCACTCTTGAAGTCTATCTTGGTGAAGTACTTAGCACCAGTCCATCAAATCTTCAATCCTTGGATTGGGAAACCTATATCTAATTATAATCCGGTTGATGGCTCTAGAATCAGTGCAAAGTCTCCAAGTACCTCCCTTCTTTGGTGCCAAAATGGTGGTAACTGCACATGGGCTGATTCTCTTCCTTATCAGACCATTATCCATGAGTTCTTGGACTTTTTAACCTACCTCTTTATTCTGCTCCAGTGTCATTCTGTAAGCTTTTTTCTTAGGCAATGAGGCTCCAGGTATGAAGTCAATTTGGTGACTTATGGCACGTTGAGGAAGCAAGGTTGCAGGTGCTCCATCACTGATGGTGTCCTTGAACTGATTTAATATCTATTTCACTTCATTGGGAATGCATACTTTCTTATCCTTTCTTCCTTCTTTTTGTTTCACTAAAAGTGCAAACCCCACTCCTCCTTCCTTGAGAGTGTTAATGAATTCATTCTCACCAACTAGTAGCACATTGGAACCTTTAGATCTGCCCTCTTCTTGATCTCCTATGGACTGAATTTTATAGGTAATCCCATCTTTTTGAAAAGTATAGGAATTCTTTTCCCCATGGTGTATTGCTTTTCTATCAAATTGCCAAGGCCTACCTAGGAGTAGGTGGCATGCATCCATTGGCAAGATGTCACATATGATTTTATCCTTGTATCCTCCTATAGGGAGCTCCACCCAAGTTTGTTCATTCACTAAAATATGTTGCCCCTTGTTGAGCAAAGTAACCCTATAAGGATCACTATGTGGGATTATTTGTAGGTTGAGTTTACTTACTACTTCTTCTGACACTATATTATCAGTGGAACCTGAATCCACCACCACTCTACATACTTTACCCATGATCTTGCACTTTATCATAAACAAAGATCTCCTTTGGTTAGGTTCCTCCTTGACCAGTTCTTTGATCAAAATTCTTCTCATCATGAGATTCTCTCCAAACCTCAGAATCTAAACTCACTTCTGATGTATTTTCATTTTTTTCATCTTTCTAAAGATAATTTACTCTCCTCTCACCTCCTTGGGATGAATAATACTTCTCAGGACATCTATAGGTTGGGTGTCTAAGTTGATGGCAATTGTAGCATTTCATTGTGGTGAAATAGGACCCTCTTCTTGATCCACTAGACCTTCCTCTATAGCTACTCTTGCTATTGGAATCCCCACTCTGGTCTATCAACTTGGGTTTCCCTTGGGATTTTTGGTCTACACTTCTTCCATCATAGCTACCTCTATGACCTCTGCCATCTCTTCCCTTACCTCTACCTCTATTGCTTTTCTCTTGCTTCTTTTTACTCTTCTCTTCAACCTTGAGTGCCAATTGATAACACTTATGGATAGTACTAGGACAAAACAAACTCAACTCTTCTTGGATATTCTACCGTAACCCATTCAAGTACCTAGCTACTTTGATGCTTTCATCTTCCACCACCTTAGATCTCAGACACAACTTATGAAATTCTTTAGTGTAGCTGCTCACATCTAGCTCTCTTTGTCTCAAGTTTTGTCTCCACTGGTGTAATTGAATTTCATAATCTTCAGGGATATAGGCTTCTCTCACCTTAGCTAACATTCCTTTACAAGTAACAATTGGGTTCTTACCCTCCTTTTGTCTCTCCTCTTGGATGAATTTCCACCAAGTCAAGGTTTCTCCTCTCAATCTAGATTTGGCTACCTTCACCTTTTGTGCCTCACTAATTCCATCACATTCAAAGTGATTCTCCAACCCTTCAATCCACTCCATGGCCACTTTTGGTTCCATTTTTCCACAAAAAAGTGGCACTCCTTCTAAAGACTTCCCTCCTAAGGCTTTGATGGCTCTAAGGAAAGGTTCTTTAGCTAGAATAGGATCTAGTTCAGGTGTGTCATCCTCTTCTACTACTTCTTTACCCTTCCCTTCATTGATTTTGTTTGTTACCTTCTCAGTCTTGTCTTCTACTTCACCTAGTTTGTTCTCCAACTGTTGCAATCTTTCCCTGAGGAGTCTATTCTCTTACTCTTGATCTTCTACCTTTTTGGCTAACTCTACATTGGTCACCATCCTAAGGCTATTTTCTCCTACTGACTCAGTCTCTGACATCAACTAGTTTCTTCCTAAATATTAACTAGCTCTGATACCACTTTGATGGGAAGAGTCTCCCAAAAGAGTTGCATCTTGTTTTACAAATAGATAAAATATGTTTAAGTGGGCTTCCATCCTATTTCTCACCCTACTCTTGTCCAATATCAAGACCATTAATCAAACTCCTTTGGAGTGCTCCCAATCAACTTGTTTGCTCATGTTACTCACAAACATAGTTGGAGTTCACTTGAGTAAATCCAACCTCCAATTTCCCAATTCGCCAAATTATGCTTGCAGGGGTTTTAGGGGGTGTTGAGAAGGTGTTTCAATACTAATCATGTGGTTCTTTGTTTTGTTCTTCTTCATTTTCTTATCGCTATCTCTCATTCCTACTTTTTAAGCCTAGTAGCCCTAGAGCCCCAATTAGCCCTACCTTCACGGTTTTTGAGAAATTACTCAAAAAACTCCCAAACAACCACCTAGAAGCTCATTTTTTCCAAATACCCTTTTAGAAAAAGTTTCAGATTTAGTGGGCTAGGCTAACTAGTTCTGTTGTACAGGTACGGACCCCCAAAATGGCTTTTTATGAGGGTTTAGGCTTACTAGTATTCTCCAAGAGGGTTTATTGACTTCTACCCCCTACCACACCTTCCTGCCCCTACTTATTCTTCTTTATACTTCGATCTCTCATGCCAAACACTTGGCACATCCACCTATTATCTCCCCTACAAGCAAAGTTAAACATGACAGTCATATCCCTAGCCCGGCTATGTAAGAGCTCACCTAGGGTATGGTGGAAAATAGTTTCCAAGAAACCTCCAGGACTCTGCAAACCTTATTTACATTATTTATAGGTTCCTTAACTTGAATCCCAAGGGCCATTGAACAAACTCAATGGGATCTCAAGTAGGAACCATGTCTAGGGTATTGAACCCTTGCTCAAGCCGAGAGCAGTGCAGAGGAAGATAATTTGCAAACACACCTTAAACCTACACTAAGAATGTAAAAAACTTCCTGATAAACAAAATAGCATGCACTAAATCACCATGAAAAGATATCACCAGGATTAAACCATCTGGTAGGAACTGCTGCTTTAAAAATGACAAGAAACTTATGCAAACAACCTGGAAATTAATTTCAAATATCATTCAAAAATTCTCTTCAATAATCCAGCTCATGTACAATCATTCTCAAACAATTTTATATTCCTCCTTTATCATAACCAACCTCTGATCGGTTTTCTAACCACCAATTTCATCAAATTTGCAAAGCTGCTCAAAAAGTTGTCAAGCAACAATGACAACTTTTGCTCCATTTTGCATTTTTACAACTTAAGCATTTTTATTCATTACAAATCTCCTAGGATGATTCCCTAACATCAAAAATACATTACCAAAATCCTAATGAGGTTTTACAAGGTGTTTTACACCATAATGCAAAACAATGCCATTTTTGGCTTACAAGGGCACATTGGCCAAAACTAGGAAAACAAGCACACCTAGATGACAAACACACTTCACATGACCTTAACACACTTGTGGACCCAACATTATTCCATTATTCACTCATTGATCCCAAACATGTTCTATGACTCCAAAATTTGGAAATGCATCAACAAAACTAGTTAAAACTAGGTGCCCCTACACCATGAGGTTGCAGAATAACAAGACTCCCACCGGATGAAGATGCAGTCACCATGGGAAGAGATGACTGATAATGAATGTGCCCACACTAGATCACATGTGAATTTTTGTAGATATGTTACACAAATAGGTAAGCCACATGAGTACATTACAGGATGTAGATGACAAGGAATGACTACCATTGGTAAGTGGAACTTATCTCCTATTATGCACAATGTGCATTATAGTTTTATAAGATAAGGAAGAAGAGGTAAATGTAGGTGTTTGAAGGCTAACACCAAATCTATCAGTGTAACAAAGGAATGCCTCAAGTGCATGAGAATAGGGATATGCACTTGACCGAAAGAGAAGGAATATTGAGTTGGTGGAATAGATGAAGTGTGATGCGTTTGTCACTTTGACAAACCGATTGAGATATGGTCCGAGTTGATCAAGGAGAAGGCAAGGCTGAGCAGATGCAGTCAGAGGAAAATGGCCGGATTGAAGATAGATTCTATTGAAGTTTGATGACATGGTTTCATCAAGAGTGTTTACCGGCATGTCAGTCCATTGGTACTATGGACAAGGTGTAGATGCAGAAGACTCCCCATCTGATGAAGATGTGAATAAGGTAGGATAGAAAGAGTGATGACCGGTTGAGTGTTCCACTGAAAGAGAAGAAGAGTGTAAGGTTGATGACAGATTGGTTTGAGGGTTTAACCAGCAGGGTAAGTAACCTGATAGATGAACTCAGTAATGGAGTTGGTAGGTGATCCCATTCATATCAACACAGATGACATAGCAGAGGTGGATGCCATGTAGAGATGAAGTGCCAAGAATGCAGAGTTTAGTGGAGTGTTGTGTAGAGATAGGTGTTTCTACAATTGTGCATTTAATATGGAGCCCATGATTTGTGGATTGAATTAGAGGAGTGTGGATTGAGGAAGAGTGAATGACAAAGAAAGATCAAGGAGTTGGTGGCACCTGAATCAAAGCAAGAAAATCAGATTGTGAGAAGACCTCAAGAAGGAAACAACAGAAATATTAATGATGTTTGACAGAGGCAGGTCAAGATGCAAGATCATGGTTGCTAAGTTTATAAAATGTGTATTATAAGGAACATTAATGGCGGTGATGTAAATATAGTTGTCTGGGGGATTAGATCGAATAAGATCTAATAGGATTTTATTTGCCTCGACATTGATGAGGAAACCCTAACCGCTTGGAATTTGAATTAGCTTTTGGCGGGGAGACTAGACTACAAATATGCAAGCAAAAGATATTGTTAAGTGATGTTGTAGGGGAGAGTGTTGCTTCTATATGTGAGGAAATCATTCAAGTACTCAACGAGTATCTAAAAAGAGACTGAGGGTATGCGAGTGAGAATCGGGTTGAGAGGATCAACCGTCAATAGTGAGAAAATTGGTAGTGTCCATGTTGATAGAGAAGAAGTGAAGGAAACTGTAGAGAAGGCAGGGATAGAACTAGAAGAGTGTAGTACCAGTGAAGAGAATAAGAGCAACAAAGAGAAGAGGCAACTAGAAGAGAGAACCGATAGAGTGAGAGCCGATAGTGAACTGGATATAAGATCCAGCAGAGAGATTAGCAGAAGGGTTACAAAATCCATTTGTAACAAGATAAATTTTGTATAAACGATTATGTTTTGTTTTCACTAAGAGAGATTAGAAAAAGGGTTACAAAATCCATTTGTAACAAGATAAATTTTGTATAAACAATTATGTTTTGTTTTCACTAAGTTGCATATCAGTGCAGGGGTTGTAGCTCCTTTGGTTTGTTTCCCATAAAAAAGTTAGGGGTTGGTACTCCTAGGTTTGGTTCCCTAAATCAGGGGTTGGTGCCCTAAACATTGTAACAAAGATTTCATTGTGAGGCTGGATTGGAGCAGTAGACTCCAGTAGCATTGCTCACTGAGGTTTTTCCCATCTTAGGTTTTCCTCGTACATACTAGTTTTATGTGATGTCCCTTTGTGTGAATGCATTTGTGTTTATTCTCCTCACTAATCGGTAAGTCTGCATTTAGTTAGATCTATTAATTGGTATATTTTCATAAGGATACTTAAGGGAAAAGTTTGAGAACCACTGATTCACCCCCCTCTCAGTGGTGCATTGTGTCTAACAATTGGTATTAGAGTGTAGGTTCCCAATTAGATGAGCTTTCTCCAGCTTGAGTAGATTCTGGCTTAACGACACAATGGTTTTTTTAGTGTCAATCCTTACTCCAATGTTTGATGGTTTAAACTATTCTATTTGGATTTGTAGAATGGAGGTCTACCTTTCCTCTCTTGGATTTGATGTGTGGATGCCTACTGTAAATGGTTGCCCTAGAAAAGTCTGTCCTCCCACTGATTCAGATACAGAAATAAGAAACCAATGCAATGAAGTAGCCATGAAGTCTATACTCTGTTATTTATCTAATATTGTTTCCTCATAGGTGGATAGATGCAAATATGCAAAAATATTGTGGGATAGATTGAAGAAGCTCTATGGAAATGAGCTCACTACTACAGAACTGATTTGTGATAATATGATGAGAAATGCATCTCATGTATCTGCAAATGATGAAGGCAAATCTACTAGCAGTGGCAATATTAATGTAGAAGGAACCCACCTCTTCATGGCCCATGAATCAAAAGATGAGAGGCATGTATCTGAGAATGATCATGCAGATCATTCCTACTGGCGAGATGTGTTTGGTAGTGATAATGAAGGCAAAGAAGAAGATGAAGCGGAAGTTGATCTTGAAGGAGAGCTTTTAAATGCACTTGAAGAACACAGTAGAGTAAGAAAGGAATACAAGCTATTCAAGAATTTTGTTATTGTGGAGTAGAATCGGTTGATAAAGTGCCTTCAAGAGTCTGAGAAAAGCATCTCGGAGTTGAAGTCCCACAAGGAAGACACCAAGGAGTGCTAGTGTGAAGATCTAGAATCTAGGCTAGAAGTTAAAGATAATGAATATCTGCAGTTGGTTGGAGAAATGGAGATCCTCTGAAATGACCTTGTGAAATGTCAGGATGAGCTCAAGGTAAGAATCTGGTTTGATGGCAGCAGTGATGCCTTGGACAAAATGTTGAAAAAGAAAAAGCAGTGAATGATCTACCAACAATAATGTCCCCCATAATGACATTTTGTTTGTCTCCTCAAATGGAGATAACAAGGGAAAAACCTTCACTGTTCAAAATTCTCCCCAGAAGAAGGTTGATCTAAATACAATCGGTGAAGACTTGCAGACAAGAATGAAGACCGATGCTACAAGGAGGAACACTGCAAATCCCAAAGGAAAAGCAAAGATGGGAGAAGAGAGCTTCATCGGAAGCAAGAACACGGGAAGGCGACAAGGAAGACACCCTACCGATAGAGGACAAAGGAGTGCTACTGCCCATATGACAAGACAAGTATGGGAAAAGAAAAGATTAGATGGAGAAAATGTAAAGTATGGACAACCCAGAATCCTTTCTCAAAGAAGGAGAAATGGAGATGCTAAACCGGCAAGATCTCCCCCTGTATGGCAAAATAAATGTGTAAATCATAGGCCATCATTTACTGCTTATTTCTTTGCATGTAATACTCGTGGCCATAGGAAAGAAGAATGTAGAAAGAGATCTAGAAGAAATAATCTAGGATCTCATAAACATCATGTATATGAGAAAAATGTATCCACAATTAGATACATGCATGTCCCCTCTACCGGTTATACAAATATTGTTTGTTATAACTTCAATGGAATTGGCCATAGAAAGGTTGAATGCAAGAAGAGGAACTTGCAGTCATATAGAGGCCGGTATAGCAACTATGCTCTGAAAAAAAGTGGGTATAGAGAATATGAAAGTCAAAGACCTGCATGGAACCAAAGAAGAAATGTTCTTGTAGGAACAAGAGGTCCACCGGTTTCGGTTGCCAGTCACAACAACATGACCAGAAGAAGATGGTCAAACTGGTAGGATAAAAGGTTCCCCAATCATGAACTTAGGATGGATTTTGTGTGCTACTATAGCACTACTTTTGGCTATAAGGTAGAATCAGTAAATGGAAGGACTCATCAGTAGAAGAAGGAAAGACCTGCTCCTAAGACTGAAAAATGGGAAGGAGAATAAAACCAAGTAGGAGTGGAGGAAGAAGACCATGGACCGGCATTGTGCATTCAATGCACAGGTGATATCTCCTAAGGCCTAAAGGAGATGCAAGACCTCAGGGGGAGTAGTATATCGAACTCATCATTCACCCCCTCAGTAGAAGAGGACACATGGAAGAACAAGTTGTTGTTGGTATGAAGGAAGAAAATGACATGATAAGTGTGTGTAGAGGTTGCCTTGACTACACACCTATAGATGAAAGTTGGATCACTACTGCATGTGTCAGTGGATGGAGATTAACAATTGGAATCAGATCCAAAGTGACATAAAATGTCAGGAGTCAAAGGAAGGTGTTAGGAACCAGAAGGACAACTGAGAGTGGGGGTGAATCAGTTGTCAATGAATTTCAACCAAATCATTAATTAATCCAACTCAATACTTAATATCGGTAAACCAAACTTAATGTCAATTAATAGATTAATAGTGTATATCAATACCGGTGAAACTTAATGCATGAAATAGAAAGAGAAACAACATCCACAACACATAACATAGAGATTTTTGATGTGGAAACCCTGTAAGGGGAAAAACCATGGTAGGAAACCTTTCCCACAACCAGATGATGCTACAGTAGATAGTATGTGTATACAAATGGGGTTTGCACATGCAAAAAGGCCAACCACCTACAACACACTGCTCAAATGGGAGTCGCAATGACTATAGTAGGATGGTTAAATCCTAGAATAATGTATTGCTTCAAAGTGCATCTACAATGCTGGATTCACTACCGGTTTAAGCTCTGATAAACACCTTCCTTCAACCTTCAAATGACGTCTTCTTGATTCGCTCTATGATCTGCTCATATGATCTTTAATATTCACATATACTAGGTTACAATACCATACCACAACCATACCATACCCATGCTTCATCTCACAAATGAGATCTTACATTTATACAAAACCTAAGACCAAATGTGTAGGTCAGCTTCACTAGGAATATTACAATTAAATCAATTACAAACATGTTGGCTCAATACATTTACAACAATATACAATCAATAAATCATCTCCATAATGTGTCATGCTGATCTGAATAGATAACAAGTACTGGTCCATAACCTAGACCTATATGCCGGTAACAACAAATATGTCAACCCGATTAGACCAATAACCAAAACACCAAAACTAAGTATCTAGAACATGTCTTGACATAATCAAGTGATCTCTAGATGAGACCAAGTCATCATCAATGTTGGTGAACCATATAACCTGTCGGTGAGCGTATACCGATAATTGTGCATAAGTCATTGACCTTGCCGGTGAGCATAATGTGTCGGTTCAACAATAAACCAATATAACCATAGTGCCAAAACAATAATGTAGATCTCCAGAAGGATAAGTGTTGACATCAATGACAAAACCAATACAACACATCCATAATACCAACAATCTCCCCCTTTGGCATTGATGGCAACACTAGATGGAAAAACATCTAAGTGCCAAAGAAAAATGCCAAAAACCAAAAACCAACAATCTCCAGAATAGATCAATACAAAGTTTGTTACAGCTAAAAATATCTCCCCCAAGGATTAATGTTTTTCCATAGATATCTCTCCCCCTTTGACATCAAATTCCAAAGAAATAAATACTAGAACATACAACCAACTACTACCCCTGAGAAGTAGCTCTCCTCCATCAATGCCGAAAAAAGATTTCTTTGTCGGTTCATGTCGGTTTGATGCCAATCTTCAATCATCTAAGTGTCTATCGGTGAGGGTATTACCCCAAGCTGCTCTCTGAGATATTCAAAGGTTTCCTTAGGAAAAGGCTTTGTAAAGATATATGCAATCTTCTCTTTAGTATTCACATAAACCAATCTTACTTCTTTTGCTTCAACATTCTCTTTCAGAAAATTGTACTTGATAGAAACATGCTTAGTCTTTGAGTGAAATACCGAATTCTTTGAAATATCAATTGATGTTGAATTATCACAATAAATGATTATTGATTCTTTGCATTTTACCTTTATATCCTTCAAAATTTTCTTAATCCATAATACCTGAGTACAATTAGTTGTTGCTGCAACATATTCTACTTCTGTTGTAGATAATGATGTGCAACTTTGTTTCTTGCTTAACCATGAAATCAATCTGCTACCAAGAAAGAATGCACCTCCAGTGGTACTCTTTTTTAAATCTATGTCACCTACCCAATTATAATTTGTATATGCACATAAATCAAAATTTTCATCTTTAGGATACCATAAACCAAGATTTGTTGTGCCTTGTAGATACCAAAAAATCCTTTTTACTGTTGATTCATGATTTTCTTTAGGATTACTCTAAACTCTAGAAACAATACATACTGCATTCATTATATCAGGTCTTGTTTGTGTTAAATATAGTAAATGTCCAATCATAGATTTGTATCTTATCAGATTAACAGGAGCTAAATCAGCTTTTAATGATAGTTTATCACTTGTAGTCATAGGAGTACTTACCGGTTTAGAATTTTCAATACCAAATTTTTTTAGAAGTTCTTTCAAGTATTTTGTTTGACATATGAGTATACCTTTATCAATTTGTGAAATCTGCAATCCTAAAAAGAATTTAATCTCCCTAATCGTAGACATTTCAAATTCATCTTGCATCTTGTTAGCAAAATCTTTACACAATCCATCTTCACCTTCAAAAATGATATCATCAACAAAAACTTCAATAACCAAGATGCCATCATTAGTCACTTTTTAATATAAGTTGTTCTTGGCATTACCTTTAGTTTAACCAAGCTTCAAAAGATATTTGTCCAACCTATCATACCAATCTCTAGGAGCTTGCTACAATCCATACAAAGCTTTCCTTAATCTGCAAATCATATCTTTATCATTTGTCAATGAAAATCCATCAGGTTGCTCAATGTAAACTTCCTCTTCAATTTCACCATTCAGAAATGTACATTTAACATCCATCTGATATACTTTATAGTTCTTATGGGTTGCAAATGCAAGAAATAATCTAACTACCTCAATTCTAGCTATCAGTGCAAAGGTTTCATTGTAATCAATTCCCTCTTTCTGTGAATATCCTTTACAAATTAATCTTGCTTTGTTCCTGATAACCTTACCATCTTCATTAAGTTTATTTTTGAATACCCATTTAGTTCCAATTACATTTTTGTCTTTAGGCAAGTGAACTATTGTCCATGTATTGTTCTTTCAATTTGTTCTAGTTCACCTTCCATTGCTTTTATCCAATTTTTATCTTGACATGATTCAGTAACAGATGCTAGTTCAACTTGAGAAATTAAGCATACCTCTCCATTTGCCAATCTTCCTCTTGTCATAACACCTTGATATCTATTCCCAATAATCTGATTTTCTGAGTGATTCAGTCTTACATACCTAGATTTATTCACATGTTGTTGTTCTTCAGTCACTGTGGAATTCTCTGATGATACCAGTGTGACTGGATCCACATTTGGTGCTGATGCAATATGTATTGGTTCATTTATAATCATCTCAACTATCGGTTCAGAATCTATAGACCTTGAATTTCCTCTAAAGTGTTCATCTATCTTCACATTAGCACTTTCAATGATTTTCTGCAATCTTTTATCAAAACATCTATATGCCTTTCTTTTAGATGAATAAGCAAGAAATATTCCTTCATCACTTCTAGGATCAAATTTACCAACATACTCATCTCTCCTAATATAACATTTGCTTCCAAATATTCTGAAGTACTTAAGAGTAGGAGTATTACCAAACCATAGTTCATAAGGGGTCTTACCAGTTTCACCTTTGATGTGAACTCTGTTGAAAGTGTAAACTATTGTATTCACTGCTTCTCTCCAATACACATGAGGTAGATTTTCTTCCAATATCATGCTTCTAGATACTTCCAGTATAGTTATGTTCTTCCTTTCCACAATTTCATTCTGCTGAGGTGTCTGGGGTGCTGATAGTTGTCTTTTAATTCCATTTACTTCACAAAATGTATTAAATTCCTTAGATGTAAATTCTCCTCCTTGATCTGATCTCAAACATTTGATTTTCTTATCGGTTTCATTCTCTACCAATTCTTTCAAAAACTTGAATTTTCCAAATGCCTCTGATTTCTCCCTAAGAAAAGTAACCCAACACATTCTAGAATAATCATCAATGATTAGCATAAAATATCTATCTCCCTGTAGGCTTCTTGTTCTTTCCAAACCACACAAGTTAGTATGAATTAAATCAAGAACATTATTGGATTTCTTAGAAATACTCTTAAAAGTTGTTCTAACTTGCTTTCCTATTTGACATTCCTTACATATCGGATTAAGAGGTTTCACAATCTTAGGTAAATCCCTTACTGCCTTAGTTGAACTGATCTTTACAATGCAATCAAAATTTACATGACAGAGTCTCTTATGCCATAACCAACTTTCATCAATATGTGCAATCAAACATGTCTTATCACTGTTATTCAAATGAAAGATATTACTTTAGTTTGATTACCAGTTGCAATCTCCAATCCAGTTTTGTTTCTGATTTTTTATTTTCCATTCTTGAATTGTAACTGAGATCCCTTTTTAAATAATTGACCAACACTCAAAATATTATGTTTGAAACTTTCAACATAATAAACATTGTCAGTATTGTGCTTACCATCCAAAGATATAGTGCCTTTTCCTTTGATCAAACAAGCTTTATCATCACCAAATCTTACTAGACCTCCTTTACATTCTTGAAAAGATAAGAATTTACTTTTATCACTAGTCATATGATGTGAACATCCACTATCAATGATCCATTCATCCTCTTCCTCAATTTTAGCTGCCAGGCTTTGTTCTACCGGTGGGATAGTAGGTGTCGGTTGATCTTCTTTTATTGCAACAAATGCCCATCCATTGTCAGCCTGTTCTTCATCAGAATCATCTGTAACTCCTTCATCAACATAGTAACATGATTTATCTCTATTCTTCTTAAATCTGTGTCTCTGATATTTGGGGCTAGGCTTATATGATCTTTTATCTTCATTCCTCAACCTTGCATGTCTATCAGGACATCTAGATGCTATATGACCAACTTTATTGCAATTAAAATATTTAAACGGTGCTTTACCTTCATACTTACTTCCAACTGGACCTTTAGGCATCTTTCTTGCAAATAGTGCTTCAAGTTCTTCCAATTCTTAATTCTCCCTTCTAATATCTTCAAGTTCTTTTGCATAAAGTGCTTTCCAATCAAATGATGATTTTGTTGTAGATGATGATAAAGCTTTGAAGGCTAAATCAGTCTTAACTATAGCAACAGGAACAAATTCCTCAAGCTCAAATGCTGAAATTTTTCCAACCAAGGTATCTCTAGATACTGATGCATTAGGCATTGTTCTCAATTCATTAATAGCAGTTACTTTCATTTTGTAAGCTGGTGGCAAAGCTCTTAAAACTTTAGAAACAATTTTATCTTCACTTAAGGATCCTCCACAACATTGTATTCTTAAAACAATTTCATTAACTCTTTCCATAAAAGAAGAAATTCTTTCATCTTCTTCCATTTTCAAACTTTCATACCTAACCTGGTAACATTCCAATTTTGCAATTTTGACAGTGGTATCTCCTTCATTCAATGTTTCTAGCTTATCACAAATAGCTTTAGCAGTAGATCGGTCTGATAATCCCATGATTTTTTGATCTGATAAGGTGCTCAGAAGTGCTTCTCTTGCTTTATAATCATTCTCCAAGTCCTTGCTCAAGTTTGGTAGATGAGGTTGATTCAGAGTAGGAGCAACATATCCATTCTTTGTAACTTCCCATATATCTCTTCCAATGCAATTCAGATGTGTCTCCATTCTGATCTTCCATATACCATAATTAGTTCCATCAAGTTTAGGATTGTCCTTCCTAAAAATGTTCATTGCCATAAGATCTCCTCAAGTTGTTAAACTTCTGCAAAAAGAGGACTAGGATCTAATACCAATTGTTAGGAACTGGAAGGACAACTGAGAGGGTGGTTGAATCAGTTGTCAATGAATTTCAACCCAATCATTAATTAATCCAACTTAATACTTAATACTAGTAAACCAAACTTAATGTCGGTTAACAGATTAATAGTGTATATCAATACCCGTGAAACTTATTGCATGAAACGGAAAGAGAAACAACATCCACAACACATAACATAGAGATTTTTGATGTGGAAATCTTGTAAGGGAAAAAATCACAGTGGGAAACCTTACCCACAATCGGATGATACTACTGCAGATAGTATGTGTATACAAATGGGGTCTGCACATGCAGAAAGGCCAATCGCCTAAAGCACACTGCTCAAATAGGAGTCGCAATGACTACAGTAGGATGGTTAAATCCTAGAATAATATATTGCTTCACAGTGCATCTGCAATGCTGGATTCAGTACCGGTTTAAGCTTTGATAAACACCTTCCTTCAACCTTCAAATGATGTCAGCTTGATTCGCTCTATGATCTACTCATATGATCTTCAATATTTGCATATACTAGGTTACAATACCATACCACAACCATACCATACCCATGCTTCATCTCACAAATGAGATCTTACATTTATACAAAACCTAAGACCAAATGTGTAGGTCATCTTCACTAAGAATATTACAATTAAATCAATTACAAACATGTCAGCTCAATACATTTACAACAATATCCAATCAATAAATCATCTCCATAACATTTCATGTTGATCTGAAATAGATAACATGTACCGGTCCATAACCTAGGTCTATCTGCTGGTAACAACAAATATGTCAACCTGATTAAACCAAGTATCCAGAACATTTCTTGACATAATCAAGTGATCTCCAAATGATACCAAGTCATCATTAGTATCGGTGAACCATGTAACCTGTCAGTGAGCATATATCGGTGACTGTGCATAAGTCATTGACCTTGCCGGTGAGCACAATGTGTCAGTTCAATAGTAAACCAATATAACCATAGTGCCAAAACAATAATGTAGATCTCCAGAAGGATAAGTGTTGACATCAATGACAAAACCAATGCAACACATCCATAATACCAACAGAAGGTGGTCTGGTAGTGATGATGGACCGGTACAGGAAACTAGTATATGCAGGATGTTACCGGTATGAATGCTAATAGGTAATTACAGGTTATGTAAGACAATGAGGTTGGAGATCATTGCAATATCCCCTATATCATGGAATGTGAAGTTATGTCTCAGGTGGTGTTGATGATGACCTGAATGACTTATGTTGGCCAGGTGGTTAATTATGTAGGCATGCATTTTTTTTGGGCTAACTAGTTTAATTTATGGCATGATGATGTCATTGTATGGAATTGTGAAGATCTAGGATCATACCATAGGTTATGGTGGATATGATGAAGTCAATGATCATCAGATAATCACATATGTATAGCTCAGCCGATATATGGAGATGGTTGGAGCCCCGGTATCGGTCCTGACCGAAGATGAGGACCTAAGATGTATGACACAGGGGGAGTTCAAGTGCTTATCAAGCTGAGCTGGCATGATTGAACTTGTTGATCGAAAGGTAAATTATATTCACTGACACATCCTTCTGCAATTGAGTTCTTTAAAAAACAATATCATATTTCCATACTCAATTGGTGTCAGTTGTTTGTTGAGTTCTCCATCTCAAGTGTTGTGTCTTAAGGAAATGTAACAAGTGGTATCAAAGGAGGAGATGCATCCAATGATGATAAAGGGGGAGAAAGAATTATGGTAGTGACCAGTAAAGATAAAGGGGGAGAGATTTTTGTCAGTGCCCAATAGATACAAGGAGGAATGATATCCTCACAATGCTCTTTTCCATTGTTGTCAAAGGGGGAGAAAGATTATGTAGTATACCACATACTACATGTGTGAGAATCCATGTGAGAGAATCCATGGATTATACAAAGGGGAATATTTTGATCACACAAAGGAGTAGAAAGACTATGTAGTATGTCGAATACTACATGAGCTGACATCAATGTTAAAGGGGGAGATTGTTGGCATTGTATTGTCATTGATGTCAACCTATATGGGATGACTACCAGTAGAAGAGATGTTTGTGCAACACTAACATGCAGGAGTACAAGATGAGATATCCTTGATATCACCTTGTGTTGTAGAACACCGATAAGGTAAAGAAGAGAATGGCATTCAAAGGAATGACCACTGGAGTCACCAGTACACAAGTTAGTATTTGACTTGTGTGAAAGATGTGGATAGCTTACCGGTACATTTTATCATCGATAAGGAAAGGATGTCAACTAGTAAGTAATGTGTTGACATGGAGAAGACAAATCAACCAAGTGAGTGGTTGTCAACCAGCAAGCTTATGACCTATGTACAAGTAGGATGAGAAAGGTGCTTGAGTAGTTGTTTGTGATGAAGAGTCAGAATGTTACCTAAATCATATCAACATGGGAGGAGAAGGATTTTTTGGTCACCGGTATGTTGTGAGGTTGCAGAACAATAGGACTCCCATTGGATGAAGATGTAGTCACCATGGGAAGAGATGACTGACAATGAATGTGCCCACATCGGATCACATGTGCTTGTTTGTAGATATGTTGCACAAATAGGGAAGCCACATGAGTGCATTGCAGGATGCAGATGACAAGGGATCACTACCACCGGTAAGTGGAACTTATCTACTATTATGCACAATGTACATTATAGTTTTGTAAGCTAAGGAAGAAGAGGTAAAGGAAGGTGTTTGAAGGATCACACTGGATCTATCAGTGAATCAAAGGAATGCCTCAAGTGCATGAGAACAGGGATATGCACAGGACTGATAGAGAAGGCACGTTGAGTTGCCAGAATAGATGAAGTGTGATGAGTTTGTCACTTTGACAAACCGATTGAGATATGGTCTGAGCTGATTAGGGAGAAGGTGAGGCTGATCAGATGCAGTAAGAGGAAAATGGATGGATTGAAGATAGAGTCTGTTGAAGGTTGATTACATGGTGTCATCAAGAGTGTTTACCGGTATGTAAGTCCATCGGTAATATGGACAAGGTGTAGACGTAGAAGACTCCCCATCTAATGAAGATGTGCATAAGGTAGGATAGCAAGAGTGCTAACCAATTGAGTGTTCCATCGGAAGAAAAGTAGAGTCCAAGGTTGATGACAGATCGGTTTGAGGGTTTAACCGACAGTGTTAGTAAGTCGATAGATGAACCCGATAATGGAGTTGGTCAGAGATCCCATTCATACCAAAATAGATGAGCTAGTAGAGGTAGATGTCAACGTGGATGCCACGTAGAGATGAAGGGGAAATCATGCAGAGTTCACTGGAGTGTCGTGTAGAGATAGATGTTTCTATAATTGTGCATTTAATATGGAGCTCGTAATTTGTGGATCAAATCAGAGGAGTGTGGCTCGAGGAAGAGTGGATGATAGGGAAAGATTAGGGAGTTGGTGGTACCTAAATAAAAGGAAGAAAACTAGATTGTGAGAAGACCTCAAGAAGGAAACAACGGAAATATTAATGGTGTTTTGATAGAGGCGGGTTGATATGCAAGGCCATGGTTGCTAAGTTTATAAAACGTGTATTGGAAGGCACGTTAATAGAAGTGTATTGCATGTAGCTATCTAGGGGATCAGATCGAATAAGATCTGATCAGATTTGGTTTCCCTCAAGGTTGATGAGGAAACCCTAACCGCCTTGAATTTGAATTGACTTTGGCGGGAATACTAGACTACAAATATGCAAGCCAAAGATATTGTTAAGTGTTGTTTTAGGGGAGAGTGTTGCTTCTTTATGTGAGATAAAATCAATCAAGTACTCAATGAGTATCTAAAAAGAGACTGAAGTTTTGCGAGTGAGAATCAAGTTGAGAGGATCAATCGTCAATAGTGAGAAAACTAGTGGTGTCCATACTGGCACAGAAGAAGTGAAGAAAACTGCAGAGAAGGCAGGCATAGAACTGACAAAGTGTAGTACCGGTGAAGAGAAGAAAAGCAACAGAGAGAAGAGGCAACCAGAAGAGAGAACCAACAACGTGAGAGCTAGCAGTGAACTGGATATAAGATCCAATAGAGAGATTAGCATAAGGGTTACAAAATCCATTTATAACAAGAAGATAACTTTTGTATAAATGATTATGGTTTGTTTTCACTCAGTTGTAGCTCAATGCAGGGGTTGTAGCTCCTTTGGGTTGTTGCCCAAAAAAAAGTTAGGGGTTTGTGCTCCTAGGGTTGGTGCCATAAATTGGGGATTGGTGCTCCTTGGGTTGGTGCCCTAAACATTGTAATAGAGATTTCATTGTGAGGCTGGATTGGAGCAATAGACTCCAGCAGCATTGCTCACCGAGGTTTTTCTCATCTTGGGTTTTCCTCATACATACTAGTGTTATGTGATGTCCATTTGTGTAAATGAATTTGTGTTTAGTCTCCTCACTAACTGGTAAATCTGCATTCAGTTAGATCTATTAATCGGTATACTTTCATAAGGACAATTAAGGGAAAAGTTTGAGAACCACTGATTCACCCCCTTCTTAGTGGTACATTGTGTCTAACAGAACATTGGCAACATGATTTTGATCACCTCAAAGCATACCAGCAATGCATGTGTAGGACCTACAACCATAGATTAAAACCAATGGTATTTCAAATCGATGACTTGGTATTGAATGAAAATCCCTGCAACCAACAAGATCAGGAAAAGAAAGGCAAGTTTGAACCAAACTGGTTGGGTACTTTTGTCATCATATTAGCATATGGATTGGGATCATATCAGTTATCTACATTAGAAGAGAACATCTTGGATGAACCTATCAATAACATATATCTCAATAATTTTTACACCTGAGTCATCCAATTCACGGAAGAGAAAAATCAAGAAAAAATATAAAAAAATTATAAAAATCAAAAAGTGCAATAAAAGAAAGTGGTTAAAACCTAGCAACAGACACTATTTCTGATAGATCATCTCTTCTATCTATTAGTACATATATCATACCTTCTACATCAATCTCATCTAAGCCATTGGTAAGTATGCACAGCTAGCAAAGCTCTTTGAAAATGCAATGCATTCTTGGACACACTTATCATAGTTATTGTCCTTGATTATCTACAACAATTTAGCTATATGATATCACACCATGGCTTGGTAATTAGTGTACATATCCATATCGATAGTTGTGTCTAGGGCTAGCTACAAAATCCTAACCTCGTTGGGGGCAATTCACCTTTTTAGGTTTAAACAAGCAAACAATGTGCAAACAGAGATATATCTTGCAAAACAAAGATCATGAAACTCAATGATGAACATCAAAACAAGATCCGCACACATCAAGTGATATTCACAACGAAACCAAATAAAGATCTATCTAGAAAGATGTTTTTATCTTACAATTAATATGGGTAAGCATGCATGATCATCTATGGTAGTTTAACTTTGGTTATCAAATATTCTAAGCAACTCAAGGATGTCTTGAAACTAGAGAAGAAAGTCCAAGGAGTTGGATATTTTCATTTTCCTGTTGTTTGTGAGTGAATCCTTAATTTTATGCAAATTTGTCTCAAGAAATGATTAAAAACATATCATCAAGGATATTTTGGATTTGCACGGGATGAAGATTAACTCTTGCCTATTTTATGCAAGCAACACTCAGTTTATCTTGGTTCAATTATACCTCGACACTTATGTCATCTTGCAATATCAAAATCCATGTAATTATACTTAGGTCATCATGGTTCAATTATACCATCGATGTTTATATTAACTTTCAACATTTTAAAATTTCAGTGATGATAAAAGGAGCATAATAATTTGATCAACATGAATGACTATCTTTGCATCATTTTATTAGTTGCATATCAGTTTTTAAATCATAATCATTAGTTGCATATCATTTTTTAATCTTCACATTAGTTCCATTTCATTTAATCATTAATTACATATCATTTAGTCATTACCTTTAGTGGTATATTATTTTAAATCAATATACATTAGTTCATTTAGTTCCATGTACTATAGATTGTATTTAAATTACATTTATTTACATCATTCTCACATTATTCCAATTCCATGCAACTGCATTTATCATTCTCATTTTAGACATGCATTCATTCACATCAAAATAGGTGCATGTCCATCATCACATTAGTACACAAGCATAATTTATCCATACCATTAGGGGAATTTGCATTATAACATCATCACACATCACATAAAATCATATGATCATTTATCCATGGGTAAATACATTACATCACACTATATCATCATGAGGAATTACATACATATAATAATCTATCCATAGCATCATAAAACATTATCATATAAATCAATGCATCACATCACAACAAATCATCATATATGCATATATCACCTTCAAAACATATAGCTCACATCCTCATAAATCAATGCATTACATCATATAAGCACATAGAATTAATCCATAAAATTGTAAATAGTCATATCATAGAACATTATCCACATTCATATACATTAGCATTATCTACATCCATAAACATCAAATCATGTAGACATATAGATCATAAAGAATCATGTCCATCATATATCATAGCATCCATCACGTGTATAAGCATATTCAACATCATATCATAATGCATAAGTGACACATATAGATCCAAAGGAAAATCGTTGATGCCATATCATAAACATCAATGCAAAATAATTATCAAGTGTTTGAATATCACATCAAAATAAAACATACAAAGGATCATTATCATCACTATAAAAGTACATCAATGTATACATAAAATAATCAAAATACAACATAGAGGGGAAAAAATATGAGTGAATCCCTCTTGAATCTATAGACCTAAACCCTAGACCACCAACTATACCTGAGGGACCTGCACCTATGCCAGCTCCACCTGGATCTCTACTAGGTCTTGTAACCTCTTGGTTCTCTATTTAGGAATCCTCGCACTTGGAGATATGAACATATGACTGTTTTCATCTATTCTGGGGCACTGCCTGAAAATATAAGGCCCGATAGTAATTAGCCCTCCATGTCTAATAGACTAGCTCCCTCAAGGTGTCTACATCCAACCCCTATCATGTTGCCTACTGCAAGGTCTAGCTAGACAAGGGTCTTTTCTCTACCATATCACTGGTGGTATGATGAATCAATAAGGATCCAGACAACTACTGAGGAGGGGGGGTGAATCAGTAGATAGAAAACTGACAGAACTTTTCACCAACCTCAAAAACTATCTCACAAGTCAATCTCTGAATTAACTTGTTCAAACACTGAACTACAAATGCAATATCACTGTCAAGTATATCGGTTGACTGTCATAATAGAATAACAATATAACAATTCTAAAACTCTCAAACCATTTAACAAAAATATTCAAATACTTTACTAACAATAGTAAAGGCATATTTCAGATTACTGTCAGTCATCTTACCATATCTAAGTGGATTTAACAGTTAAGCAAATTAACCATTGCAAACATAACCACAAAAACTATTCACCACTTAACACAATGATTTTGGCGTGGAAACCCAAATGGGAAAAATCATGGTGGGGATGAATACCCACAAGTATTTTGAACTCTTCTAAAGTTCGCCCTGTTAGAAGCCAAGCCTGTTAAAGCTTTACAAAATGTCCTATTAGGAATAGATCTTGTTAGGGACCACTCGGTTAAGGGATTGACTATAATTCCTTGTTAAAAGCAATACCCTGTTAGGAATAACCTCTGTAGTATGATTGTTAGATTGCATAGAAACCATTGCACATTATTCAAGACAACCTCAACCACTCCTTGATCATTGCTCAATCGATTCTTATAACTCATCACATGGTTTCCACTTCATGCAATGTACTCTCTCATTCCCAAGATAAAACTACTATCTCTACGCTTCAAAAAACATTTGAAACTCTTCACATACAACATGCATACGTGGCATAATCATTATCGTTTATCATTTTATCATAAACCAATACAACTGATTCACCAAGCTCCATCAGTTAGGGTTTGGAACATCAATAGGTAGAGCTACTGATTACTCTTACTGCTTCTAAAGTGATAGCGGTTTCCTTCACTATATCACCTACCGGTTGCAAAACAACATCATGACAACATCATATATTAGTTACAATTGACATCAATGACAACAAAATAGTTCATCAATGCAATCTTCAATCAAATACCAACAATCTCCCCCTTTGGCATTGATGGTAATACAACTATCAATACCCTTGATTGCGATGATTGAGAGTATTGCACATACACGGGTATAGGAATCTTGGTTTACATTTTACCATGTACTCTCCTTTAACTGAGTCTCCATGTCTTCATCTATTAACTAGCAATTGTTCTTCTCTCTATCAATCATACAGTTATTCTTCCCCTTTGAAAACAATGCCAAAGTAAAAGTAAAACATGTAGTGTCATACTTCACTATTTTGCATCAACAATCTGCAACTTGATGCTCTCATTGTGGAATAACTCCACTCTACACCAATCATGCTTCAAGATTCTTCAATTAGCTCCGGGACTGATGTATTCCACATCCTCTAATTTGACCTCATGTAGGGTCACAACCCCTAGCTGACCTCTAAGATACTCAAAAGTAGTCTTAGGCAGAGGTTTAGTAAAGATATATGCTAGTTGCTCCTTGGTAGATACATGCTCCAATAACACGTCTTTACTCTGCACTTTCTTCCTCTGATATTTTAGCTCAGTATGCTTGGTTCTAGCATGCAACACCGGGTTCTTTGAGATATTAATTGCACTAGTGTTATCACATAAAATCTTTACCAGTTCTGTAATCTTCAACTTGAATCCTTCAAGAATGTGTTTCATCCAGATTTCCTGGGTACAATTTATATATGTTGCAACATATTCAGCTTCAGTAGTGGAATGTGATATACAGCTATGCTTCTTGCTACTCCAAGATACAAGTCTTCCTCCGAGAAAGAATGCATCACCGATTGTTCTCTTCATATCATCAATGTTTCCTACTCAGTCTGCATTAGTATAAACCTTCAAATCAAAGTAACTTGCATATGGATACCATAATCCATAGTCAATAGTACCTTTCAAATATCTTAATATCCTTTTAGTTTCTATCAAGTGTGTCTCCTTTGGCTTCTTCTGAAATCTGGTAACTAAACCACCTGCATGAGCAAGATGCGGTTTGTTGTGAACAACATAATGTAGTTTTCTTATCATTGATTTGTACTCCTTTTGATCAACAGATGCGGCATCATCCTCCTTAGACAGTTTACAACCTATAACCATTGGTGTCCCAACTAGTTTATAGTCACTCATTCTAAATGTCTTCAATACCTCTTTCACGTACTTAGACTGTGTGATAAAAATACCACTCTTCATCTGCTGAATTTGCAAACCTATGAAGAATTTTATCTCTCCTACCAGAGACATTTCAAATTCACTTTTCATCTCATTTGCAAAGTCATCACTCATGTCATCACTACCTCCAAATATGATATTATCTACAAACACTTCACTAGCCAGTCTCTTATCTCCTTCAGATTTGAGATATATATTGTTGTCTTCACTAGTTCTCTGGAAACATATCTTCATCGGGTGTAAATGTAGTCTTTCATACCATGGAATAACATCATCATTATCTTTAGGATCTTCTTCCTCACTATCATCATCTTCTTCTATAGAATCTACATGTTCTGGTTGGACTGGTACCACAACATTCACTTCATCAGCTTCTGGCTTCACTGGTTCTGGTTCCAAAATCATAATGTAAGGTTCATCTTCCTTTTTCTCCTCATTCGTTTCTCCTAAAACTTTAAGACACTCATCTACTTGGACATCAGCACTCTCAATGATTATGTTTGGCTGATTGTTGTAACATTTTTAGGCCTTACTCTTGGTGGAGTAACCAAGAAATATGCCTTCATCACTCTTATCATCAAACTTACTAACATAGTCACCTCTCTTGATAAAAGATTTTCTGCCAAAAATCATAAACTAAATGAAATTAGGTGATCTACCATACTAGTATTCATAAGGAGTTTTATCCTTACCTTTCTTTACCAATATTCAGTTCATAGTGTATACAGCTATGGTGACAGCTTCTCTCTAGAAAGTTTTTTCTACACGTCCTTGTATTAGCATCATTCTAGAAGCTTCAACAACTGACTGGTTGTTCCTCTCTGTAATACCATTCTATTTTGGTGTCCTCAGTGCAGAAAGATACCTCTTAATTCCATTGTCTTCACAATATCTAATGAATTCTTTTGAAGTGAATTCACCTCCTTGATTAGTCCTTAAGACACTATCTTTTTACCAATCTCCTTTTCAGCTAAGGCCCTAAATGTCTTGAACTTATTAAAGGCTTATGTTTTTTCCTTCAAGAATGTGACCCACCTCATTCTTGAGAAATCCTCAGTGAAGATCATAAAGTATCTATCACCTTGAATACTTTTAGTCCTTATTAGTCCACAGATATCTGTATGAACCAAATCTAAGAAGTGTTCTGCTAAGAAAGATTTTTTTGAAAATTTGAAGATGTCATCTTTCCTAACTGACATTCCTTACACAGAGCATTCACCGGTTTGTCCAACTAAGGCAAACCTCCTACAGACTTGTACTTACTAACTTTGAAAATATTATCAAAATTTATATCTCCGATGCCAAAGCCAACTATCATCTACTTTAGCAATTAAATAGTTGTTGACTTTAGGATTCAGGTGAAACAGGTTACCTTTTGTCTTCTTTTTTATTGCAATCAGTTCACCTTTTCTTCCATAGATTATGCACATTCTATTCTTAAATTCCAATGGATAACCTCTGTCATTGAGTTGAGCTACACTCAACAGATTGTGCTTTAGTCCTTCTACCCAGTAGACATCATCTACACTGCTCTTTCCATTAAGAGAAATGGTTCCCTTTCCTTTTACCATGTAGGGTGAGTCATTTCCAAATCTTACAAGTCCTCCATCAAATTACTTCAATGTAAGAAATTTACTCCGGTCATCAGTCATGTGGTGTGAACAACCACTATCTATGATCTAATCATTAGAACTATCCATTCGAGAGACTAATGCCTTCTGATCAAATGTCTCCTCTTTAATGGCAACAAAAATAATGTCTTCATTAGCATCTCCCTTAGATTCCTCATCAGTGATACCACCATCAACTACAATTAGACAATCTCTTTTGCCTTTTCCTTTGTACTTCTTGTACTTCTCATGCTTATTCCCATTGTCACCATTAGGACAATTATCTACAATATGACCAGTCTTGTTACATGCAAAACACTTCGAAGGTAATTTACCTCTGTACTTACCAATACCTCTGGGTAACCGCTTGGCCAACAAAGCTTCAAGCTTGATTAGATTGTCTTCATTAGCAACTTCTCTTCTGGATCTAGACTCATAACTGTGACTAACATCTCTGCTTGTCCTCATAGGTGGATTAGAAACTAAAGCTCTAAATGTAGATTCAGATTTTTGAGCACTATCATTATAACTATTTAATTCAAATGCAGTAAGTTTACCAATGATAGTATCAAGAGTTACCTTAGTTTTATCAATAGACTTTAGCTCGTAAATGGCTGCAACTCAGATAGCATAGAATGGTAGAAGGTTTCTCAACACCTTAATGACTACCGTGGCATCCTCCACTTTACAACCATCACTCTTGATCTCACCAACTATTTCCTTGATCCTCTAACCATACTATAGAATACTCTCACCTTCAACCATCCGCATGTCATCAATTTTACCTCTCAGACTCTCTTCTTTGGCAATCTTCACATGCTCATCACCGCTATAGATTTCCTCAAGTTTCTTCCACACCTCATAAGCAGTATCCAGACCATGGACATCAACATACTCTGAATCAAACAAAGAACCGATAATGGCCTCCAATTCTTGATTATTCTCTTGTTGCTCTTTCTTTTGATCATCAGACATAGTCCCACTAGGTGCAACATATTGTGTAACAACATGTTCTCAATATTGACTTCCTAGACTCTTGGTATAGATTTTCATCCTATCACTCCATATTTGGTAGTTTTCCCTATTAAACTTCAGACCTTCTTTCTTCATCATGTTCTTCTAGGTCCTTACCTCAAGTTGTTAGGCTTAGACACTAGAGGACCTGAGATGCTTTGATACCAATTGATTGTATGATTAATCAATAAGGATCAGGGAAACTACTGAGAGGGGGGGTGAATCAATGGATAGAAAACTGACAAAACTTTTCACCAACCTCAAAAACAATCTCACAAGTCAATCTCTGAATCAAATGGTTCAGAAACTGAACTACAAATGCAATATCACTGTCAAGTATACCGGTTGACTGTCATAATAGAATAACACTATAACAGATCTTAAACTCTCAAACCATTTAACAAAAACATTCAAATAATTTACTAACAATAGTAAAAGCACATTTTAGATTTCTCTCGGTCATCTTATCATATCTAAGTGGATTTAATAGTTAAGAAAATTAACCATAGAAAACATGACCACAAAAACCATTCACCACTTGACACAATGATTTTAACATGGAAACCCAAATGGGAAAAACCACGGTGGGGATGAATACCCACAAGTGTTTTGAACTCTTCTGAAGTTCACCCCATTAGGAGCCAAGCCTGTTAAAGCTTTACAAAATGTCAGTTTAGGAACAGATCCTGTTAGGGACCACCTAGTTAAGGGATTGACTATAATTCCTTGTTAGAAGCAATACCCTGTTAGGAGTAAGCTCGATAGAGGATTTGAAATCCAATCTAATGGATCACCAAGTTAAAGGATTTAGATAGCACTAAGCTTGTTAAGGCTTACTCGGTTAAGGGACTTCATTGTTGTAATTGTTAGATAACAACAAGGGTTTGTTGATCTAGTAAATAGCACTACACTGCTTGATCAGATCCTTTTCATGCTCCTATTTGCCTTCACACATACTGTAGATATACCTTCTGGTTTGGAAACCAGTCATACTTACACTTAACCAAAATTACCAACACTATAACAAAACAACTCATCGACCTTATAAGAAAAACAATACGTTAGTAACACATCACAAACCTAAGATCTCATAGAGATTACAAATAAATTGGTTCGAGTATGACCGTTAGATTACATAGCAATCATTGCACATTATTCAAGACAACCTTGACCGCTCCTTGATCACCAATCCATTGATTCTTGTAACTCATCACATAGTTTCTACTTCATGCAATGTACTCGCTCCTTCCCAAGATTAAATCGTTATCTCTACGCACCAAAAACCATTTGAGACTCTTCGCATACAACATGCATACGTGGCATAATCATTATCATTCATCATTTGATCATAAACCAATACAACTGATTCACCAAGCTCCATCAGTTAGGATTTGGAACATCAACAGGTTGGCTTACCGATTGCTCTTACTACTTCCAAAGTGATACCAGTTTCCTTCACTAGCTCACCTAGTGGTTGCAAAACAACGTCATAAAAACATCATATACCAGTTACAATTGACATCAATAAAAACACAATAGTTCATCAATGCAATCTTGAGTCAAATACCAACAATCATTGTGTCCCACTCTGTAATGAGTTGGGTGACCTATCCCTGTAACAGTGCAATCTATGCCTGAGCCTCAGCTAATTGTCCATGTAAACCCTAAACCATAGACTGCAAGGTGACTATTTGTGCATGTTGTTGATGAGGGGGCACTAAAATATCTACTACCAGCCGCTGCAGAGGTTGCGGATCTGGTGCAACCTATCCTGTAATAACCTATATTGGGGGTACAGGTGGTAGTATCCCTACTCTCCTCTTTCTAACCAAGGGCTTCTCCTTCTCCTCCTCCTCCTCCTCATCAAAATCTCCCATCCTACCTCCCTCCTCCTCATCCTCATCATCCTCATCATCCTTTGTCTCCTAAGAGTCAGAATCATCTCCCCCTATCCTGCCAATATCCTCCCACATCTGTAGAGGTCCACCCTGGCCTACACCTTCTCTCCACCCTCCACCTCTCCCAATCACTCCTCAACCATGACCTATAATCCATCCACCACCCCTCTGTCTCACCATCCTACCCCTACCTCTCCCTTGACCATGACCACCAACTACTCTTTTTCCTCTAGGACCTGACTGATCATCATCATTATCCACCTCCTCTAAGGGTGGCACTATCTCTCCTCACCTAATCAAGCATGGAAAAGATGCTCTGCCATATACTACAAATATTGTGGTTTCATCCCAGCATCCACCATCCTTGGTGCCATATCCCACCACACCAATGGAATTGCATGAAACTTCATGCGTGTTGTATCAAAATCTAGTGTGGGACCCCAATCTGCCCTATCCTTGTGCATACAGGCATATAAAATAGAACCCTGAGGCATCCCCTAGGTCCAACCAAATTATCGGTACACATGATTAAAAATGGATCTCTCAACCACATAGTGGGTCCTACCTATCAAATATCCAATCTATAGTAAGATAGGAATCTCAGTCACATCCTCTTGTCATGCCTTATAATCTAGGTAAGGCCTCCATATCACCTGATCTAGGTCATCAAGAAATCATCTCGAATACTCCAGCTTCCCAAGCATGGGCTGGGAAGCTGCATGTCTGTAAGCAAATAGGTAGGCTTTACCTAGTGCCTAAGATCTCTCTACAATTGGTTGAGTCACTGCTATGTGCTCCCATGCCTAGATCTATAATAGTGTCACCCCCATGGATAAACTGGCCACCCTATCATATACGACTTGATGCAAATCATGGTAGATGTGGGCTATAATGAATCCCCCAAGCATATCAGGTCCCTAGTGTCATCATCTGCTCCAGATTATAAACCCATCCCACTGCAAACCCATGTGACCTCCTATTGGGATAGAGGAAGCCTCCTATCAAACCCGCCAAAACTGATGACAATGGCAAATACATCTCTACCATGTACTCCTAGTAGATATTTAGCCTGTCAATATCCTCATCACCAACTACACATTGCAGTGTCGTTACCCTACTTCTGATTGACAATCATATCATACCAACTCCCCCATGATCAGAATCTGCAAAATCTGGCATACATCCTTCAAAGTCACTATCATCTCTCCAATGGGAAGGTGAAAGGTGTTGTGGTCGCTATGCCACATCTCAGCTAGTGCAATTGGTAGAGCCCTATTCGTCTAATAATCAAGCATGAATAGGATGTGAGATAATCCACATGAATCAAGGATCACATAATCTGCATCTGAAAGGTGTCCCCTCATGGAGAAGGTCTTCAAGTATCGCTCCCGAGACATAAATACACCCAAAGTCTCCTACATCAAGATATCAACACAATTTCAGATCTATCTATCCAATTAATCAACTATCATCACTCATTCAATCAGTATCCTATCATCTCAATGTGAGATCTTAATCAATCTCTTTTCACATTTATCAGTGAGATAAGTCATGCTATCATTCAAGAGTTTCAATCACAAACTCTTATCAATCAGGTGGGTTTATCTTAACCTATCCTATCAGTGATGTAAGCCACACTCTCATTCATGAGTTTCAATCGTAAACTCTTATCCAATAGGTGGGTTCATCTTAACCTATCCTATTAGTGATGCAAGTCACGATATCAATTTGGGAGTTTATATCACAAACTCTTATGAAATAGGTGGGTCAATCTCGCCTATCCTATCAATGATGCAAGTCAAACTATCATTCGAGAGTTTCAATAAAAAACTCTTATCAACTCAGGTAGGTCTATCTAACCTATCCTATCAAGTGACGTCAATCATAAATTTATCAAAATACTTAGAGTTTCAATAATAAACTCTTATCAAATCAACTCATCCTATCAGTGAAGACAATCAAACAATTCAACAGTCATATCAAGATCAAATTTTAAAATTTTGCAAATATCTGGTCAATCAAGCTCTATCAATCATCAAAACCAATATCAAACATTACCAAAATCATCGACTTCATATTTTCATCATTCAAAAATTTAAAATATATCAAAAAATTCTATGTCGCAAATGTGCTAAACAAAGTAGCACAAGTGCTAAAACAAATATGCCAATAGAAAATTAGAATGCGCCATAAAAAAATTCAAATATGCTACACATTATTTCATATGTGCTAAATGAAATATCAAAGACACTAATTATCCTAGAACACATGTGCTATGATAAAAGTGCACTACAAAACCTAAAAACCTAGGACACACTAAAAATGCTAAAAACACACCAAAAAAATCAACAAAATTATAACCAAAAAGATTTGAAATTGCATGAGAGAGGTAGAAAATTTCAATTACCAGAGGTCCATACACTTCTGGCCTCTCAAACTAGCGAACTCTCTCAAATCGGTGAAGGTGGTAGGGTGGCACCATTTTTCTCTCCTCTCCTCTTCTCTCCAAATCTCCAAATGACAAGTGTACAAATGAGCTAGAAAGTGAGCTCTAGGGGTTTATATAATGGGTGACGATGCCAACATGGTGTGCCACCTAGATGGACATGTGGGGCATGGGTGTATTATGTTTGCACCGTGTTTTCACAAATGATATCATTTTTATCAGAAGATCAATATCGAAAAAATTTTAAAAATCACAAAAAATCAAAAAATTTAAAATACATGAAATTAAAATTAAAAAAAAATCAGAAAGCAGCCTGATTGTTCATTTTTTCTCAATTCATCTCTTAAGGGGGCATCATCATCATATCAATATGCAGCAATCAGTATTAGTATCAGTATCTAGAAATCAAACATCTAGGGCAAGAATCAAATAATTTTAGCAACATCATCAAAATTAAGAATGTTGGCAACATCACCAAGCATTTTTTCTTTGAATCAATGTGTGGTTACACAACACTTCAAAGAGGGGAAAAATGTAGCCACCTATTTCTGTCCACTTAATTAAATGAGTTTTATATTTGTTTAAGTATGTTTATCCAGCTATTAATTAAATTAAAGATTTAATTAATTTATCCTTTCTTCTATCCAATTATTAATTAAATTCAATAGTTGATTAATTAACCCCTTTTCACCTTTCTACTATTAATTAAATAAATTATTGAATTTATTTGATTCACCTAGCCAAATTGAATAAATAACATTTATTTCATTAAATACCCTTTCCCACATTTGATTAAATCAATTCTTAAATATAAATAAATCAATATTTATTTATAAATCCTCAACCCACTTGTGTTTTCCTACAAAGGAAAGTTACATCATTTAATTGAAATAAATGATTTTATTTTAATTAAAAATCCCAAAATCCCTCTCACTTGTATTCCTAAACCCCTTCAAGATTCTTATAATCACTTCCTATTTGCCTAATTACCTTTTAATCAATATCACATTCGTAAAAAAGAAGAGGTCACTTCTCAAAAGCCTCTAAAGTCTTCCATAAGCATTAAAGGCTTTATGTCTTCAAATGGTTAACCTCCAAAATCTTTCAAACCATTAAAGGCTCTTACATAACCATTAATGGTTAACTCAACCTCAACCCTAGGTTAGAGACTTTCTCTCTAACTTAACCATCCTTTTAACCCAAGGGTCTCTTCAAGCATTCATTACTTTGACCATGGTTATCCTTTGGATAAAGGCTTTATATGTTGGCATTGCATGAAGATTGGAAGTGCTATCATTGATGTCAATAAAAATTGGTAATAAAGCAGTATAGCAACTGGTAATGAAGTAGTAAATGCAGCCTATAATGAAGCAGTGAAGATCAACTGGTAACCCTAACCAGTTGAGAAGCAGAACCCTAACTGATGAAGCTTGGAGATTGGTTGTCATGGTTTATGATCGAATGATGATCAGTGAAGAAGATGCCATGCAAGCATGTTGCACGTGATGAGTTTCTAGATGGTTTCGGTGCATAAAGATAATTGATTATGTCAGGAATGATCAAATGCATAGTATAAAGTGGCAAATGCGTGATGAGTTACAAGATTCAAAGTGCGGTGATCCAGGAGTGGTTGTAGATTCCTAGAAGAATGTGAAGTTGATTGCAATGTAATCTAACGATCAAGATTGAATCGATGTGTTTGTAATCTCTATGAGAATTTTAGTGTCTGTGTTGTGTTACCGACCTAATGTATTTTCTTATAAGGTCGATGGATTGATTCAATGAGTTGTTGGCAATTTGATAGAGTGTGAAAATGATTGATTCCGAACTAGGAGGTGTGTCTGTAGAATAATGTGAAGGTAGATAGGAGAGGTAAAGGATTTGATTCAACAAGGAAGTTCTATTTCTAGATCGGTCAAAGAACCTATTGTTCTCTAACCATTATAGCAATTTTGAAATCCCCTCACAAGGTAAGCTCTAACAAGCTTGTTGTTGAAATCCTCTAACCAAGTGATCCATTAGCTTGGATTTGAAATCCTCCACTGAGGTTGGCTTTAACAAGGTATTTGTAGTCAATCCCTTAACCGGGTGGTCCTTAACCAGATTTGTTCCTAACAGAACATTATTGTAAAAGCTTCTAACCAAGCTTGGCTCCTAACAGGGCGAACTTTAGAAGAGTTCAAAGAATAATTGTGGGTATTCATCCCCACCGTGGTTTTTCCAATTTGGGTTTCCATGTGAAAAATCATTGTGTCAAGTGGTGAATGATTTTATGATGTGTTTTTGCTATGGTTGATATGAATGACTGATAAATCAACATAGATATATTTAAATGATTGGAAATGATCTTAAACATGTTATTACTAGTATTAGTGAAGTGGTTTAAGGTTTTGGTCAAATGGTATTTAAGTTTCAGATCTGTTGCATTATATCATTGAAGTATTAGGTCAACTGGCAAGGTTTAACAGTGCAACTATAGATTTGTTTTAAGTGACTAAACCGGTAAACTTTGTGAGTTGTTTCCAAGCTAGAAATAAGTCTGGTGAAAATTTAGTTAACTATCTAACTATTGATTCACCCCCCTCTCAGTAGTTGACTAGATCTTTATAGTTTCATCATATTATCATTATCCACTAACTCAACCTTAACCAAACCCTCCTAGGGTGACCCTCATGTTTTCTCAGGCATTTCATGTCTCTTCTCTCTCCTCTCAATCTTTCTCATGGTGACACTTGTCGACATGGGATTGGGTTGAAACTTCCACATGGATTGAAAATCATTCAATCCTAGACCTTGTTAAGATAATTGAATCTTAACCATCCAATTGCTCATTTCTTCTATAAGTAGGCCTCATTTCCTCATTATCATGATTTCAAATTTTTATCTAATTTCTTGCATACAAGTTATCAAGAAGTCTCATTTGCCTCTCTTTGCAAAGATTAAGCATTTAGGATCATTCTACTATTAGAATTATCATGTTAGCATATAATATCATGTTATTGTAGTATATCATGTTAGCTTAATCTCATCTTAGCTTAACCATATTTTATCATATCATAGTTTATCAACATCATATCAATATATATTAGTTGCACTTGCATTTATATCTTTATCAATTCATCACATTCTTTAGGTAGTCATTCTAAAGATCAAGTGCTCATATAATCTGAGAGCAATCTTGATTCGAAGAATCCTTGGAGATAGAGAACAATGGAACAGATTTAAGGAGATTAATGATTTAGCTTGTTTTGTTCATTTAATCTCTATCATATAATGTTTCATTGGTATGCAGGTTGTTTGTGTTCTTGATTGGCTAACCCTCTTTCCTTGCATATAGATTGCATGAGTTGCCAAGAAACATTGTCAGTTATATGGATAGTAGATTCCTTAGCTCTTTTTGGAGAGATGTTTTCTAGTTGAAGGGGATAGATCTCAAGCTAATTATAAGTTACCATCTAAAAACAAGTGCTGAAACAATATAATTAACAATTGGAAAGGGATACTTAAGAAACTATGTTTCAAATCAATAAAATGTGTGGGTAAAATGATTGTACCTTGGTGAGTATTATTATAATACCTCTCATTGCATGTAGATTGGTATTCCTCCTTTTAGAGCTCTTTGTAGATATGATGCACTTTATTTTTCCAATTTAGTATTTTCAAATAGTAAAGTACCTACAACAAGTGATCTTGTTAATCAAATTAAATAAATCTTAAGGTCGCTTAAGGCCAATCCATAGCATGCACAAAACCAACAAAAAATGTATGCAAATAAGAAGAAAATAGAAAGATATTTTGAGGAAAGGAATTTGGTTTGTATAATATTATTTCCATATAAATATAGTTCAATAAAGAATAATGGGGCAAAAATTATCAAGCCTAAATAATATGGACCTTACAAAATCATCAAAAAAATTGGTGAAGTAGAATATGAGTTGGAGTTTCCATTGTCTATCAAAATTTATAATATTGTTCATGTCTCTTGTCTTGTCATAGACAACAAGTTGTGGATTCATCTAATTTACCTCCATTGGATGATAGATGGAAATTGATTCTAATTACTGAGAAGGCTTTGGAAACAAGGGATAAAAGGTTGAGAAACATAGGCATTACATAATAGAACACTTGATCAAGTGTAATTAAGAATGCAACTTGAACCATCACAATATTCATTTCTTGAGGAAAAAAAAAATTGAAAGGAAGGAGTTTATATGTCCCCTTTCTTAAAATGGCACTTATTAAACATAGTAATGCCCACTATCTCGAAATAGAAAGTTGGGGTCATAAGATAGCTATAAGGAAAATAATATTAATTCAATTTTCTATTTGTTCTAATATAGTTTTGACATTGTGAGGAAATAAATTTAAAATTAAACATCTTCATATGGTGGTGTGGGACTTGTGTAGTTATCTTTGGCATTATTGGCATTCAATGTATATATGGTTCTTGCAATGGTTATGATAAAGTGCATTGATTGTTTATGGCAATCTTCATGAAAGTTGTCATATGCTAATTAATTTCCTCAATAAGAAGATTATTCTTGATCTCATTGTGGTATTTGGGAACTCATTTTGGGGTTTTAAGTTGGATAAAAGAAGGGAATTAATTCATTATTGCATGTTCTATGTTTTCTCTCTAACATGGCTCTATGCTTGTTTTCTTTAGTAGTTAATAAACCATTGGAATCGGAAGCTCTTAGATGGGATGTTTATGGTTTTCAAGTGATCTAGGAATGAGTGACATTTATTTTTATCATATTTAAATCTTATTCAAAGGTTACCCATGTGCTAAAAGAGTGCGTGATGTTGGCATTTTTCGATGTTTTGGGTTACAAGTGTGATTTTGATCAGTTTGCACTGTTTTTATCTCCTTTTTTTATTTGTATAAGTTCTTATTTGGTGTGTGGAAACAAGTTTTATACTGTATAGTTATTCATATATTTTTAAATGTTGAGGCCAAACTATGTAGGTTTTGTGGGGTTTTATTGAGTTTCTTCATAGTTTCAATTGATTTACACACTCTTCTTGTTTGGTGTGTATTTCTAGTGGGAGTCTAGGAATTGTTGTATAAGTTTTTGTCAATGAAAATATCTATTAAAAATGTATATTTATATAAAAAAAAAAGTTGAAAATAATAGGATATTTTAATGTATGGTGTGATGGAGCAATTTAGGTTTCAATTTCACTATTTTACATACATTAGCTTGAACAAGTTGTAATGAAAATATGAAATTGCTATCCGATTTAATTTTTTTATTGTAAGGGACATAACATTGTTCAACAAGTATAACTTGTTGGAATCCAATAACACTAAGAGGGGGGGTGAATGAGTGTTATACCGGAATGATCAATTTTAGCCTTATTAAAATATGCATACACCAACCGGTATATCGATACATACATAATTGAAAGAAGTAAAGCAACCAATAAGACAATCACATAAATGAGAGTCATAACACACAATTATATGTGGAAAACCTCAAAGAGGAAAAACCACTATGGGATTTGTGACCCACAATATCAATTCACTGGCCATATGAAGAGATATTACAAAATATAAGGGGCCTGCACTTGCAGGAAGGCTTACAGCCTAGAGCACACTGCTAAATCACAAAATGGAGCCTCGTTGACTACAAATAAATCCATACTACAATTTGGAGAAGTGTTGAACTGCTAAGATAGCATCTTTTATGCCAGAATACAGTTTCAGTTTAAGCTTTGTCTGTTTTGGTCTGAAACCCTAAACCCTTTACCAGAATAACCCTTACATAAATATCCTCACATACATGATCTCTCTGATATGTTTCACATCTCCTATATTCTCTTCTTCCAACTACATATTCACATGTTGATTAATTGTTATTCCAAAATGATCTATCAAACTGACCTATATACCCTATACAACTTATCATGCCTTATGTTGGCTTAAAAAGATAATTATAATATCAAATTACATGTCGGCCAGATAACACGAATGCATAAATATTAAAATAAATTGTTGATGTTGAATCCAAGAGATGTCGGCCTCCACTATTGATAACCATATCCTAAACCATGTCGGCCTGGATTGTTGGTATCCAAATAAATCATTTTGTCATGCTAGTGTTGGCGTCGGTACCGGTGTAGTGTCTTTGAAGTGTCTTTCGGTATACAACTGAACCAAACCATGAAGTCGGAACACAATACCATGTTGCCATCAATGACAACATGGAGAAACCAACCAATTGAGTGTCCATTGCCAACAAGTTCCCTTAACTACTCTTTTATGCATCCAACAACATTTTCCATTTCCTATGCAAACATTTAGAGTCCAAGGCTTTTTATCTAATGGGCCAAATGGGCCCATTTTTATTTGAAGTGAATATCTCAAAGAGATTTGTGTAAAAGACCAAATAGGAATATTTGTTCTGGCCAAAAACCAACTCTATATCCTAGAAATTAAGTTTTATAATTTTATATGTAAAAAAGACACTTTTTATAATCTTAACGTTAAGATTGAGGTTGAGACACCTTTCTCAACATCCCTACTAATTTAAATATTTTCAAAAATCTACTATTTGATATATAAGGTGTTTATCCAAGGAATAATATGCCTTTACTAGGAAACTCCTCAAAACATACTCTTTAACATTACAAGTTAGACGTGATAGATTATAGGTGTTTTGATGTGGGGAAAATAGGATTCACAAGTCTATGCATACAAATAAGGAATCTATTTTCTAACCTACTGGTCAAATTGGAAGGAGAATGATCCACTAGGCTCAAGATGATTTAAACACAAAATGTATGCAATGGTCCTTCATTGTAAAGTAATATGACTATGAAAATTGTAATTGAAGAATGCAAGAAGTAGACCCAAATAGGTGGAAATGATAGCTTTTAGCATGCACAAGAAGACAAAGAACTAACAAACCAATTCTAGAAAAAAGGCTAGCAAAGAAGACTGTGACTAACCTGCAATCTAAATTTCAAGAAAAAGTGGAGGGAGCAAGGTGCCTAGCTCGACCTACTCCCAAGACTAAGGCACCCTACTTGGCCCACTCTTGCTAGTTTTAACTCCAACAAAATAGATTGTATATCTCCACATGCTCACTTTGTACCTATTTTAGTAGATCCGTCACCTATTCCTGCACATAGAAAAAGAGAGAAAATGTTGGGTAGAAAGGGGTTTCCCTAAGTTAAACCCTAGTTTTAGGAATCAACCTTGAAATTGAATTAAAATGAACTTGAACTAAAAACATGTTGTTAGGTATTAGAGGTTGTAACTAAAAATGAAATTTTTATACCTTCATAAACATTCTTGATATCAAAATGCTCATGAAGAGGTTGATGTTGACTTGAATTAGTTGACTTTAGGAATGGATGATCATGGATGCCATCACAAATGCATAGATTTGCAAATTACTCCTGATCTCCAATGCCTTGATGCTTGATCTCTTTCTCTTGGAATTAGATTGTCTTTTGTTGTCTCCTTTTGTGTCTATATCATCAAGCTACCCAAAATGAGGGAGGATAACTTGCTTATATACCTCTCTCAAGCATTTCAAGGTGAAAAACTCAGAGCATGTCAACATGGGAAAATATTTCCCACTTAACCATGTTAACTATTAAGTGGTTCAAGTTTAGGGTTGAAGATGCGGAAGCATGGCACCTAGCGGGTTTCCTTAGGTGTCTTGCTCCCTCCAGTGTGGCCCCAAATTTGGACCTAAAGTCAAAAATGGAAAGGAGAAGCCAAAATGATATGTTAAATTGGATTGGATCAAGCATGTCGGGCATAGAAGGCTAGGAATGCTAAAATAGGCCCTAGATAAGCAAGAAATTGCATAGGGATGCAATTTATGATGCTAGAGGTGTAAAGGTGAGGTAAATGGGATTCACTAGTCTAATTAAATGTAAACTATGAATCAAACTCATTTACCTCAATAATACATTCAAGAACAATTAATAGGCCCAAATTTAGACCTATTGAAATAATTGGGTGCTAATGATTGATTATTCTTTTTCTTATTGATTTTGATTTAATAAAAGGATGTAAGAACTAGGCTAACGATGCAAAATTGAGAGTAATCAATAGAAACAGTGGGCTATAGATCAGATTTGCAAACTCTGAGTATAGGTCTGGAAATAGGGAACACAGAGGAACTTGTGTTTACAATTTGAGCTCAAAAGTGTTGGACTATGTCAATAGGTCTCACTATCCTCAAGGTGTCTGATGCAAATACTAGAAACAAATTTTTGATTAGCATGTCACTTTGAGTATTTCTCTAAAATTTTGTTAAAAAGGTGTCAGGCAATGACAACAATTGTCATTGTCCAGGGTTTTCTATTTCTTCAAAATTTGGTTCTCTTTATCTTAATATACACTTTTTGAATATATACTCCTTTACTATCTTGAAACCTAGACACACAAGAGAGGGGAAATGGTGTTGAGTTGATAGGGGTTTGCCTCAGTCAAACCCTAGGTTTGGAATTAACTCTATAATGACAAATTGATAAAAAAGAGAGTTTACCCTTGTAGGGTAAAGGTTAAAACCTTAAGAATATGTTGAATTCGCAATTTATACCTCAAGATTGATGTTGTTGATGATATAATTCTCTTTAGATAGGACCCACAAATGATGTTGTAATTGATAAGACAAGATCAATCATGAGAAACCACTTGCATGAAGATTGTTGCAACTCATTGCTCCATAATGCTCAAATATAAATAAATTATCTCATAATACTTTCTCTATGAGTTGATTAGAATATAGATGGATGAAAATGAATGAAGAAAGATGCTCTTATATAGCACTCCCAAGGTATTTCATTAATTAGGTTGACCTCCAACAGTCATATGAAAATATTTGAAATGGATAACAATAGGCGGGAACTAGTGCACTAACATATTCAAAATTGGGTCCAATTTGGGGGCACAATGGCACTTATCTCCTAATTCCATTAAGACTATGGCACCTAGCACCTTTGTCCACCTAGAAAAGGTTGAGACAAAGGTAGCTCTAGTGTACAAAGATACACAATAGGGAATCAAATCACCATATCGTCTTATGACATTAGTTTTTCAATACAAGGCATAGAAATATGCTTGGAAAAGATCTAGAAGGAGACACACTAAGGCAAGGGCCCAAAAAGGAGTGTGAAATTGTAAGGGGTTACAATTTATGACACTAAAATAGGCATCTAGTTAAATTGAAAAGAAAGCATCAAAATTTAGTAGAGATCGTATCTCTATTATAAAGTTTAGATTTGTGAACCTAGGTCAAATTGACAATTCATGTAGATCATTTTTACTATCACAAAAGTGACTCAAACACAAAGAGATTGAATTTATAAATCTAAAGCATTTGTCTAGTTAATTTTTTTTTTCTTGTATATATTATACTGTTTATGGTAAAAATGGAAACAACAATATTGAAAGACTGAATAGATTCAACCACAAAACCATAGCCTAAAAACAACCAAGATCCACACAACATATGAAGATTACCTAAGACAATGAAAATAAAATAAAATCACAAAGATTATACCATCACATGTCCAATAGGGTTTGGATCTCCATTCTTCCTATCTCCATTGATCTTCTTGATATATTTGTTCTCAGATTTTATGTGTTCACAAGAGCTCAACAAAGAACGGAAATGTGGTTGCAAGTAGGCTTGATCGCATGTGAAAATTCGAAAACATAGTTGGGGGATGATAATGAAGGAAGCATCTCCTTATATAGAAGACAGTATAAGAAATGGAGGGATAAGATTAAGAGGTATAAAAGATAAATGGTCAGCTAGGATTAGAGACTAGGTAGAAGAAATAAGGAAATAATGGGAGGGTAGTGTTAGGTACCGGTGACAACTAAGAGGGGGGAATGAATCAGTTGTCTAGTAATATTAAATCAAAAACCACTTAAACAAATTACTTCTTAATACCGGTGAAACAATCTGTGATATCGGTAGACAAATTTAACTGATAAATGCAATACCGGTAAGGATTAATGCATGAAACAAAAAGACAAAGTCATCCACAACACATAACACCAATATTTATATGTGGAAACCCTGTAAGGGGAAAAACCATGGTGGGAAACCTTACCCACAATCAGATGATACTACTGCAGATAGTAAGTGTACATAAATGGGGTCTGCACATGCAGAAAGGCCAAGTGCCTAGAGCTCACTGCTCAAACACAAATGGGAGTCACACTGACTACAGTTGGATGGTTAAATCCAATAAGAATGTACTGCACAAAATAGCATCTTCATATGTTGGATTCAGTACTAGTATAATGCTGATATGCTTTCACAAAACCCTAGCTTTACCTTCAAATGATGTCTTCATGTATAGCTCTGCTTAATCTCACATATACCTTCACACACAACCTTCTTCGCATTCCACAATCGATCTTACATTTAAGATCTTACATTTATACCATAACCTAGGACCAATTTTAGTAGGTCAGCTCTACAAGATATTACAATAAAATCATTTTACAAACAATACAATATCTAATGCAATAACCGATTGAACATGTTAGCTTAATGCATTTACAACATTAATTAATCATCTTCATAGCTTGACACACTGATCTGGAAAAGATAAGTCTATTGGTGAAACCCTAGATAACCCTGGACCTATTTGTCGTTAAAAGCAAATATGCAAATATGAATAAACTGATAAACAACTTTCCAACATATGATGTCCAAACAATGTCTTTGACATTACCAAGTATCTTTCATGCCATTCCAAGTGTTGGTGATCATTATATCATGTCGGTGGACCATATACCGGTGATTGTGCATTAGTCACTTGCTTGCCGGTGAACGTTTCTGGATAGGTGTTGACATCAATGACAAAACCATACCAAAATACCAACAATCTCCCCCTTTGGCATTGATGGCAACACAAGATGGAAAAACCATCAAAGTGCCAAAACAGAAATGCCAAGTATAGAAACCAATAATCTCCCCAAAGTAACAATCTCTCCCCCTGAGAGTAATATGAGTTTTTTGTGCCAATTTTGAAGATAATGTGTTTTTCCATAGATATCTCTCCCCCTTTGACATCAAATGCCAAATTTACAACAAAATACCAATTGTTAGTTTCATATACAAAATACCAACTAATTTCAATATACCAACTGCTCCCCCTGAGAAGTAGATTCCTCATCAAAGCCGGAGTAAGAATATATCTCTGTTAATTCTATCAGTTGATGACAGACATCAACTCTCTAAGTATCTACCGGTGGGGGTATGACCCCAAGCTGTTCTCTTAGATACTCAAAAGTCTCCTTAGGTAGAGGTTTAGTGAAAATATCTACAATCTACTCTTTAGTGTTCACATAAACCAGTTTGACTTGTTTTGCTTCCACATTTTCTTTCAGAAAGTTCAATTTGATAAAAACATGTTTAGTTTTAGAATGTAGTATCAGATTCTTGGATATATCAATTGCTATAGTGTTATCACAATAAATAGTTATAGGTTCTTTGCAATTTACTTTTATGTCCTTGAACATTTGTTTAAGCCATAATACCTATGTACAGTTTGTTGTTGCTGCAACATATTCTGATTTTGCTGTTGATAAAGATGTGCAACTCTGTTTCTTACTTAACCAAGAAATTAATCTGTTTCCAAGGAAAAATTCTCCTCCAGTGGTTCTTTTCCTGTCATCTATATCTCATGCCCAATTTGTATCTATGTATGCACATAATTCAAAGTTGTCATTTCTATGATACCATAAGTCAAGATTTGTAGTGCCTTGTAAGTATCGGAAAATCCTTTTCACTGCTGATACATGATTTTCTCTAGGATTACTTTGAAATCTTGAAACAATACATACTGCATTCATAATATCTAGTCTTGTTTGTGTTAGATACAGTAAACCTCCTATCATAGATTTGTACTTGGTTGGATTAATAGGTGTTGACTTATCTCTTAGTGATAATTTGTCACTTATAGTCATAGGTGTACTTATCGGTTTAGAGTTCTCCATCCCAAATTTCTTTAGTAGCTCTTTTAAGTACTTAGTTTGACTCAAGAATATACCTTTGTCAGTTTGTGAAATTTGCAATCCTAAAAAGAAGTTTACTTCTCCAATCATAGACATTTCAAATTCTTGTTGCATTTTGATAGAGAAATCTTTACATAAGCCATCTTCTCCTCCAAAGATTATATCATCAACAAAAACTTCTATAACCAAGATGTCATCATTAGTTATTTTATAGTATAAATGGTTGTCTGCATTACCTTTAGAAAAACCAATCTCCAAAAGGTATTTATCTAATCTTGCATACCAAGCTCTTGGAGCTTGCTTCAACCCATACAAAGCTTTCCTTAACCTACAAACCACATCTTTGTCTTCTGTTAAAGAAAATCCATCAAGTTGTTCAATGTAGACCTCTTCTTCAAGAATTCCATTCAAAAATGCACATTTAATATCCATCTGATATACTTTGTAATTCTTATGAGCTGCAAAAGCCAAGAATAATATAACTGCCTCATTTCTAGCTACCGGTGCAAAGGTTTCATTATAATCAATTCCTTCCTTTTGAGAATATCCCTTACAAACTAATCTTGCTTTATTTCTGATTACTTTACCATCTTCATTAAGTTTGTTTCTAAATACCCATTTGGTTCCAATAACATTTTTATCTTTAGGTCGGGGAACTAATGTCCAAGTGTTATTTTTCTCAATTTGCTCTAATTCTTCTTCCATAGCTTTGTAAAGCGGAAAATCACGATCGAACCCTAGTTGCCCTCCCCTCTTCCAACTCCGAGGAGAGAGAAGGGAGATTCACTAGGGTTGATGGTTTTCACTTAGGGGAGAGACTTTACATTCAAAAGAGGGGTTGAGACCCACAAGATCCAATCCCACACTATGCAAGATTGGATGCTAAATGAATTTCAAGGGTTATAACAGCAAGGCTACCCTCTTTTGTAAAGAATGTTGATAGAAGAATTAAGCTAAGCATGCATAGAAAGTGACAAAGATTCACTTATAAACTAAGATAGGGATATAGGATGAAGCTGCGGACCTGGAATTAGCAGTAAAATGTCGATACGGCGCTGTCCTGCAAATTTGAGCAAAAGTTGTCGGGACGATGGCGCCTGGCGCCACGGTCCTCCAAAAAATCCGCGAAACGAAGGGGGATCTGTTCATCTCTGCACAAGGATTCTAGATCTTCAATTTCAGTCGCGTACCTGCAACCTACACATAGAAAAGCGAAGACGATTGGGGGGTTAGGGATTAGGGGTTTGCCTTTAGGTCAAACCCCGGTTTTGGAATTAACCAAGAAATGAGCAAGTGCTGTAAATGTAAATGACTGTAAAACAAGTACTAATACCTTGTTCTAAGGATGTTTGTATCCTTATGTGCGAAGGTATAGATATTGTATGTTTGTTGTAGTATGTTGTATGTGATCTCCTCTTCAATGGTTGAATCCTTGTCTTGAATGCAACACTTAGCCTTGAATGGAGACTTGAAATGATCAATTGCTTGAAGGAATGCTTGAATGCTTGAATGCTTGAATGCTTGAGTATAATTTCCATGCCTTTTCCATCATATCGAATGAAAGAGGAAAATGTCATTTATATACTTGTCAATTAGGGCTGATAGACTGATTTTCCTGACCTTAGGCCGACCAGGAAAGATAATTTTCCAATTTGCAAACATAAAGACCCGAAGTCCAAAAGAGACCGGGCCCAAAATAGGACCTAGGGACCAGGGCGCTAGGCGCTCTGGTCCCACCTCCCGGGACAGCAAGGTGCAAGGAGGTTCAGGCCAGGGTGCTTGAAAAATGCAGTTTTTAGTGTCGTGAGCAAGTTTCGGGGTCTCCATTCAGGTTGCGTGTTGCGTCACCATCGTGAAGACCGAAATGCAGTCGAAATTGCAAGTGTCGCAATTTTAGGATGCTACATTTAGCCCCCACTTTAGTGGGAGTATGTATGCTCATACTTCCGGTAAAGTACAAGGAAACAACATTGAAAGACTTTCACCACATCAAGGAGGCAAGACACACCAAGCCCCCAGTGGACTAAGGATCTTACGACTTCGATTGACAAAGTAAAAGGGAAGATCACGAGGGAGAACCACGACTGTCAGTAGTAAGGTTCCCTCACTATGAGTCATGCAAGAAAGATATCAAAAATTTTCAAGGCAAGGTTAAATTTGTCAAGAAATTTTTGAGTATCTTGAAAAGATATGAACGGGATGTATGCCCCCTACGTTAAAGCGATCGCACACGCCTCACCGGGGGTGATTGTTTTAACGTAGTGATACACATAAGAAATGAGAAAGGAAAGGAGCACGTTATCACAAGGATTTAGCCCCCAAGTGTGAGATAAGCCCAAGGATAATAGATACAAAACACAAAGCACGAGGTGACTTCGCTTTCCTCAGGGTCAGTATGCTGTATGATAATTCATGTATATATATCATATGTATGTATGCATAATTGTTCTTCATTCCCCAATCAAGGAAGGTCACCTAGAAGAAGGGAACACATGTGTCTTTTGAGTCAACATGAGAGAGATCGAGAGATCTCAATGCTTTGCATCATCCTCAAGTAGACAACACTAAGGACAACAAATAGAAGAATGAGAATAACATATAGAAGAAGTAACACAAGAGAGGAGGAGAGAATCTGCTATGCTAATGTAACTAGTCTAGCACGTCATCTACCCCCCAATCTTGCTGATCAATGTTTCGGGAAGGCAGGGAACACGCTAGAGGAAGAACATCCAACACAGCAGGTGGAGCTATCACAAGATCCAAACAAGGGCTATGTTCATGTTCCGAGCCACATTGTTCTTGTCTAGGAGCTAGGATAAGTGCTTTAGAAAATTCATTAGATAAATGGTTATCAACATCAACAAGTTCATATTCACTATCAGAAGCAAGAGGAGTAACATTTTCATCATGCATAACATTTTCATCTATATCATCATCAAGATTTATAAAAATAGGATCTTTAACTCGCACAGGATCAAGACCATCATGCATCTTATGTTTAGGAGATTTAGGCTCAATGTCTGGCTGAGGAGAAAATGGAATAATGCTTGTTGAAGGTGTTTTTGGAGATTGTAAAGTTTGAGAAGCAGCTGCTTGAGCCCTAAGACGACGCCTTCATCGACGTTCGCGTGCCGAACGATTACATCTAGTCTTAGTAGGAAGATTAGGAGATTGAGGAGGAGGGATGTTCTCATCCTTATCACTTGGGTGTTTAGGTTGTGGTCTCTTAGGCTGGATAATAGGAGAAGAAGAAGGTCTCTTCTCTCTGTAAAAGGACGGAGGAGGAACTGCTCCATATAAAGGAGGAATTTTTGGTTTAGGAAGAAGACCAAGTCCATCATGACGAGGAGGGATAGGTCTACTTTTAGGAGGTTTATTAGGCATAGACATAGTTACATCCATAGGGATGGGTTGGGAATCTTCTTGAGGAAAGACATTAGTTTTATCTTTCAAAGGAAGAACTTCCTTCTCAAGAATGATAGGAATATCAAGTTTAGGTGTTCTAGGTTCACTTAGAGATAGGATCATATCTGTTTTCCACTTTTGATAAGATTTGAAAAGATGATCACTTCGCGGAGGAAGAGATTGGAATTGTTTAGGCCAAAAGTAATCAATAGGAACGCTAGAAGTTCTTTCAGCTGGTTTAAAGAGACTATGATTGACAGTAACAACTTCACCATTATGGGGAAATTTCAAACACTTATGAATAGGAGAAGCAATAGCTTTCATGGAAGATAGCCAAGGATAACCAAGCTTCACACGAAATTGTTCGGAAGATGGAATAATAGCAAAGTTCACATCAAAGGATTTGTTATGGACCTCAATAGGCAATGTAATAGAACCAATTGCGGGAGAAGAAAATGCATCAAATAGTTTCACAATCACATCTGTTTTGTCATATATCACTTGATTCAATTGCAAAGTAAAAAGAAACTCTTCAGTAATAACATTAACCATGCACGAAGGATCAATAAGCACTCCACGACAAGGTATATTCTTGACTTTTGCAACTATGTATAAAGGACCATCAGGTGCCCTAATGGTTTCACTGGAATCAAATGTGATGGAAGGTTCTTTAGGGTTTTCTTGCTGCTCTACAAAGTTAATCACATTTGGAGTCATAGACACAAGACCATCAGATGAGAGAGAGGAATCATTAGCCTCAATTGCATTAGAGGTATGAGAAGGTAATGGATCAGTAAAAATTTGAAGATTTTGATTAGGAGGAGCTACAGATGTATTGCCTTTATCATTCACTCCAGAAACAGAAATAGTATTATTATCAATCAAATCTTGAATTTTACCCTTTAAAGAAAAACATTTTTCAGTATCATGCCCAGGCTGACGATGAAATTGACAAAAGGCTTTGTTATCAAAATAAGGTGAAGTAATCTTTGCAGGATCAATTTGTCTTATAGGAGGAAGAGTAAGCACATTTTGTTCCAATAACTTATTCATAATACTATGCAATGATTCATTCAAAGGAGTATACTTTCTTTCTTTCTTGAAAAATTTAGAAATAGGAGGCACACCTGATGCTGCATTCACATTGTTGTTGATGATGTTTTCATTGAATTTGATGGAATCTCTGTTCGGTTTAAACTTCCCAAATGGTTGTTGACTGCTATCACCCTTATCACTCGGAGCCATAGGATGTGATTGTTCCATTTGACTCACAGTCAGTTGATAATTGTGAAGAGTGGCACACAACTGTTGGAAAGAAGTAAACTCAAAAAACAGAAGTTTGTCTCGAATATCTTTTTGTAAATTAGAAATGAAGATTCTTTGAATATCATTGTCAGGCACTGGAAAAGAAATTTGAGCATACAAATGCTTATATCTACCAATGAAATCAGTCACTTTTTCTTTAACACCTTGTTTACAATGCATTAAATCAATCAAAGTAACTTTAGGACTTATATTGTTTTGAAATTGTTGAATGAAAGCATTTTCAAGTTGTTCGAAAGAAGTAATAGAATAGGAAGGCAACGAGCAATACCATTGTAGGGCTTTGTCTCTTAATGTTCTAGTGAACAGTTTTGCAAGCAACCTTTGGTCATAAGCAAAATCAGTACATATTGTTTGAAAAGTCTTAACATGTGTTAGAGGATCACCCTTACCATTATAAAGCTCCAAATGCGGGATTTCAACATGTTTAGGAGGGATAGCTCAAACAATGTCAAGAGAAAGTGGGCTCGCAACATCAAATGTGGGCACACTAAACTTAGATTGGTTCATAGAAGCAATTTGTTGTTGTAAAGAAGAGACAGTTTCTGCAAGATTGTTAATGGTCGCTTCAGTCGAAGAATTCATATTAGATGTGTTAGATTGAGATGGAGGTGTTATGTTATTGAAAGAAGGTAGAGAGTAAGGTGGTGGGACTCTATGATAATTAGTCATAGGAGATGATTGGACAGGAGGAACACTACAAGGAGGAATGGAATGGTTAAACGAATTGCCCCCTTGCGTCATGTTCATTTGTGGAGATACAATAGGAACACTCATTGAAGGAATCTTTGAAGAAGTCGGATTAAATGAAGGAAGAGGGTTAATTGAAGAAGAAGGGTTGCCCCATGACTAGTGATCATAGGAGGAATGTCTTGTGTAGAAGTAGCCATTATATTTGATGTAAAGGTAGGTATGCTAGCAATAGAAGTCATCAAAAGAATAGAATGATTGACTTGTGTAGGAGGTTGTGTATAACCTAAATTTTCAGCACAACTCTTCATAGGCATCACATTCGAATCCACAATGTGTGCAATACCACGCAAAATATCAATTCCATTCTTATCACTTTGAAGCATACGTTTTAGACCCTCAATTAAAGGAAGAGCTTGACTATCAGGGTCTTCTTGAGACATCCATTGTCGAAAATTGTCAAATTGGTTATCCAATTTCGAAAGTTGTTCTACAGAAACCTCATGGAGAGCTTCTTCATCATTAGGAGGATTAGAGGAATTACCCATGTCCTCGTTAAAAAGGCTATTCAAATTAGGTTCCATCTCCTCAGTATTTAAACCTTGGAAAGACTTAATTCTACGGCTTCGTCTAACGGGAATAGTGTAAGTAGGGCTTATTGTTGTAAAACTCATGCACTAGAGAGAGAGAGAGAATGTTTTGAATTTAGAGGTAGCAATTTTCAGTAAAATCAGCCAATCTTCTGGATTTAAGCTGTTAAATGCAATCACGACAGTCTCCCGAAATTTCGAAAAAAATGTCCGGGACCGTGGCGCTCGGAGTGCAACACGGTCCTTGCAACTTTTTTCAAAATTTGCAGGGATGAAAGGTATGATGATTTTAAAGCTAATCTGAAAAAATTGAGTGATTTTACGATCTGTAGGTAGGCCAAATTAAAGTTGCAATCTCAAAATTGAACCCTACCAAGATTGTCGAAAAATGCAAAAATTTGAATTTTGAAAAAAAAAAAAGGAAACTGAAATTTTGAATGTTATGATTTTAGAGGGAATACCAAGAGCAATGCAAATTTTGAATTTCAAAAGTTGACTCAATTTCACGCAAAATTCAATTTTGAAAGCGGAAATTAAAGTTGTTGTAATTAAGCACTTAATTTCAAAAGTCACAAAATGCAAGAATTTGAATAAAGCACTGAAATTTTTAATAAATGTTAACACACTTTTCAGATTTAGGACAGTAAGAACACAATTTTGACACAAAATTTCAATTTCAATGATTTTTGAATGTTTAAAAGCCTTAATCCAAGCAATCACAAGACCAACTTTGACTATAATTTTGAAGGTGTTAAAATTGATAAAATCAACCAAAATTCTGGATTTTAGCAGGAAAATACAGTAAGATCTTGCTCCCGAAGTTTCGGAAAAAATGTCAGGGATGATGGTGCTCGGCGCCACGGTCCTTGCAACTTTTTTCCAAATTTTCAAGGATGAAAGATATTGTGATTTTATTGCGGAATCCAAAGTTACAGCTGATTTGGAGATGTTTTGATCAGTGAAATTGTCAGACAAAGGTTGAATCAAGAGGGTTTCAAAAATTAGGGTTTTGACACTTAACCACTTAATTTTCAAAATTACAGCATAGATATGAATTGATAATTTGTAATAGAAGGACAGATCTGAAACAAGCATTAACATTTAGACATTTCGCAAGTTCAATTACTAAAAAGAAATTTTAGGGTTTTAATGCAATCACCTCTAAAATTTTGCAAAAGATCAAACATGGAAATGTAATCAATTTTTTCAGAACTAAGCATGAAAAATCAGAAAGGATGTTCACGTCAGGTTCACCAAAATGTAAAGCGGAAAATCGCGATCGAACCCTAGTTGCCCTCCCCTCTTCCAACTCCGAGGAGAGAGAAGGGAGATTCACTAGGGTTGATGGTTTTCACTTAGGGGAGAGACTTTACATTCAAAAGAGGGGTTGAAACCCACAATATCCAATCCCACACTATGCAAGATTGGATGCTAAATGAATTTCAAGGGTTATGACAGCAAGGCTACCCTCTTTTGTAAAGAATGTTGATAGAAGAATTAAGCTAAGCATGCATAGAAAGTGACAAAGATTCGCTTATAAACTGAGATAGGGATATAGGATGAAGCTGCGGGCCTGGAATTAGCAGTAAAATGTCGATACAGCGCTGTCCTGCAAATTTGAGCAAAAGTTGTCGGGACGATGGCGCCTGGCGCCACGGTCCTCCGAAAAATCCGCGAAACGAAGGGGGATCTGTTCGTCTCTGCACAAGGATTCCAGATCTTCAATTTCAGCCACGTACCTGCAACCTACACACAGAAAAGTGAAGACGATTGGGGGGTTAGGGATTAGGGGTTTACCTTTAGGTCAAACCCCGGTTTTGGAATTAACCAAGAAATGAGCAAGTGCTGTAAATGTAAATGACTGTAAAACAAGTACTAATACCTTGTTCTAAGGATGTTTGTATCCTTATGTGCGAAGGTATAGATGTTGTATGTTTGTTGTAGTATGTTGTATGTGATCTCCTCTTCAATGGTTGAATCCTTGTCTTGAATGCAACACTTAGCCTTGAATGGAGACTTGAAATGATCAATTGCTTGAAGGAATGCTTGAATGCTTGAATGCTTGAGTATAATTTCCACACCTTTTCCATCATATCGAATGAAAGAGGAAAATGGCATTTATATACTTGTCAATTAGGGCTGATAGACTAATTTTCCCGACCTTAGGCTGACCAGGAAAGATAATTTTCCAATTTGCAAACATAAAGACCCGAAGTCCAAAAGAGACCGAGCCCAAAATAGGACCCAGGGACCAGGGCGCTGGGCGCCATGGTCCTGGGGACCAGGGCGCTGGGCGCCTTGGTCCTGAAGGACCAGGGCGCTGGGCGCTCTGGTCCCACCTCCCGGGACAGCAGGGTGCAAGGAGGTTCAGGCCAGGGTGCTTGAAAAATGCAATTTTCAGTGTCGTGAGCAAGTTTCGGGGTCTCCATTCAGGTTGCGTGTTGCGTCGCCATCATGAAGACCGAAATGCAGTCGAAATTGCAAGTGTCGCAATTTTAGGACGCTACAAGCTTTAATCCAAAATTTATCCTCATATGCCTCATTAACTGATACTGGTTCAATTTGAGAAATAAGATATACCTCTTCATTTCCCAATCTTCCTCTTGTCATAACTCCTCTATATTTGTTTCCAATTATCTGATCTTTAGAATGATTCAATCTTACATACTGGGGTGTCTTTGTTTGCTATTGTTCCTTAGTTACTGTGGAATCTTCAGATGATACCGGTGTAACAGGGTCTTCATTCTGTGTCGGTGGATTCAGTGTAGATTCATTTGACAGAATTTCTGTTACTGGTTCAAAGTCCATAAACCTTGAAGTTCCTCTGAATTGTTCATCAATTTTTACATTTGTACTCTCAACAATTTTTTGCAATCTTTTGTTAAAACATCTATATGCTTTACTCTTAGATGAATAGCCAAGAAATATTCCTTCATCACTTCTAGGATCAAATTTCCCAATATACTCATCTCTTCTAATATAGCATTTACTTCCAAATATTCTAAAATATTTAAGAGTAGGAGTAATACCAAACCATAGTTCATGAGGGGTCTTACCGGTTTCACCTTTGATGTGAACCTTGTTGAATGTATAGGCTGTTGTACTTACTACCTCTCTCCAATATACATGTGGTAAGTTTGCTTCTGATAACATACTTCTTGCTGCATCCAGGATAGTTCTATTTTTCCTTTCAACAACTCCATTCTACTGAGGTGTCTGAGGTTCTGATAGTTGTCTTCTGATTCCATTCACTTCACAGAATGGATTAAATTCCTTAGATGTAAATTCACCTCCTTGATCTAATCTTAAACATTTGATTTTCTTACCGGTTTCATTTTCAACCATTGTTTTGAACAGTTTGAACTTTCCAAGTGCTTCTAATTTTTCTCTGAGAAAAGTAACCCAACACATTCTAGAATAATCATAATGATTAGCATGAAATATCTATCACCTTGTAAACTTTTAGTTCTAGCTAGACCACATAGATCAGTATGAATTAGATCAAGAGCATTATTTGATTTTTTTGGAATACTGTTAAAACTAGCTTTAACCTATTTTCCAAATTGACATTCCTTACATACTGTGTTGTGAGGTTTGACAATTTTAGGTAAATCTCTAACTGCCTTAGTAGTACTGATCTTTACCATACAATCAAAATTTACATGACAGACTCTCTTATGCCATAACCAACTTTCATCAATGTGTGCAATCAAGCATTTCTTTTCACTGTTGTTTAAATGAAAGATATTACCTCTAGTCTGATTATCGACTGCAATTTCTAAACCACTTCTGTTCATGATTTTGCATTTTCCATTCTTAAATTGTAACTGAAATCCTTTCTCAACTAATTGACCAACACTCAAAAGATTATGCTTTAAATCTTCAACATAGTAAACATTGTCAATGTTATTCTTACCATCAAGAGATATTGAACCCTTTCCTTTGATCTGACAAGCTTTGTTATCACCAAATCTTACTAAGCCACCATTATATTCTTGAAAGTTCAATAATTTTCCTTTGTCTCCTGTCATATGATGTGAGCATCCAGAATCAATGATCCATTCTTCCTTTACTTCAACTTTAGCTGCCAAGGCTTGCTCTATTGATTGAACAGTAGATGCCAGTTATTCTTCTATTATAGTAACAAAGACCCATCCATTGTCTGCCGGATCTTCATCAGAATCATCAGTCACTCCTTCATCAGCAACATAACAAGATTTGTCCTTATTCTTCTTGAATCTGTATCTTTGATATTCAGGATTACGCTTGTATGTCCTTCTAGCTTCTTCTCTTAATCTTGCATGTCTATTAGGGCATCTTGAAGCCATATGACCTATCTTATTGCAGTTAAAACATTTAAAGGGTGCTTTACCTTCATACTTACTTCCAACTAGACCTTTAGGCATTTTTCTTGCAAATAGTGCTACAAGTTCTTCAAGTTCTTCATTTTCTCTCCTGCTTTCTTCAAGTTCTCTTGCATAAAAGGCTTTCCAATCAGATTTGTCAAATGATGATGCAGATGATGTTGATGCTTTGAAAGCTAAATCTATCTTTATAGTAGCAATAGGACCAAATTCCTCAATTTCAAAGGTTGAAAGTTTTCCAATCAATGTATCCCTAGTTACTGATGTATTAGGCATTGTTCTAAGTTCATTTATAGCAGTAACCTTCATTTTATATGCTGGTGGCAATCCTCTTAAAACTTTTGAAACAATCTCATCTTCACTTAAGGTTCCTCCACAACATTTAATACCCAAAACAATTTCATTTACTCTTTCCATAAAACCAAAAATTCTTTCATCTTCTTCCATTTTCAGATTTTCATATCTGACCTGGAAGCTTTCAAGTTTTGCAATTTTGACTATGGAATCTCCTTCATTCAGTCTTTCCAAATGATCCCAAATAGCTTTAGTAGTAGACCTATCTAATAGTCCCATGATTTGTTGATCTGATAATGCGCTCAGAAGTGCTTCTCTTGTTTTGCAATCATTTTCCTCATCTTTGGCCAGATTTGGAGGATTAGGTTGAGTTGTAGTAGGAGCAGTATATCCACTCTATGTAACCTCCCAAATATATTTTCCAATACAGTTCAGATGTGTCTCCATTCTGATCTTCCATATCCCATAGTTGGTTCCATCAAGTTTAGGACTGTCCTTCCTAAAATAGTTGCTAGACATTGGATCTCCTCAAGCTGTTAAACTTCTGCAAAAGAGGACTAGGCTCTTATACCAGTTGTTAGGTCCCGGTGACAACTGAGAGGGGGGGGGTGAATCAATTGTCTAATAATATTAAATCAAAAATCACTTAAACAAATTACTTCTTAATACCAGTGAAACAATCTGTGATACTGGTAAACTAATTTAACTAATAAATGCAATACCAGTAAGGATTAATGCATGAAACAAAAAGACAAAGTCATCCACAACACATAACACCAATATTTGTACGTGGAAACCCTGTAAGGGGAAAAACCACAGTGGGAAACCATACCCACAATCAGATGATACTACTGTAGATAGTAAGTGTACATAAATGGCGTCTACACATGCAGAAAGGCCAAGCACCTAGAGCTCACTGCTCAAACACAAATGGGAGTCACACTGACTACAGTTGGATGGTTAAATCTAATAAGAATGTACTACACAAATTAGCATCTTCATATGCTGGATTCAGTACTGGTGTAATGCTGATATGCTTTCACAAAACCCTAGCTTTACCTTCAAATGATGTCTTCGTGTATAGCTCTGCTTAATCTCACATATACCTCCACACACAACCTTCTTTGCATTCCACAATCGATCTTACATTTAAGATCTTACATTTATACCATAACCTAGGACCAATTCTAGTAGGTCGACTCTACAAGATATTACAATAAAATCATTTTACAAACAATACAATATCTGATGCAATAACTGATTGAACATATCAGCTTAATGCATTTACAACATTAATTAATCATCTTCATAGCTTGACACGCTAATCTGGAAAAGATAAGTCTGCCGGTGAAACCCTAGATAACCCTGGACCTATTTGCCAGTAAAAGCAAATATGCAAATATGAATAAACTGATAAACAACTTTCCAACATATGTTGTCCAAACAATGTCTTCAACATTACCAAGTATCTTTCATGCCATTCCAAGTGTCAGTGATCATTATATCATGTCGGTGGACCATATACCGGTGACTATGCATTAGTCACTTGCTTGTCGGTGAACGTTTCTGGATAGGTGTTGACATCAATGACAAAACCATACCAAAATACCAACAGGTAGGTAGTGTAGGAATTAAGAGATGAATGACATGTGTCATGGGTAGAAAAGGCTAATGAATTAATTAAATAAATAAAGATTTATTTAATTAATAGAGGAAATGGGATCAATTAAATAAATAAAAGTATTTATTTAATTTAAGAGAAGAATAATTTAAATAAATAAATATATTTATTTAAATGAGAAATAAGTCCAAGGGGTTGAGCTTAGTTGGTTAAAGCATTGAGTTCTCAATGTGGAGACCCAAGTTCAACTCCCATTAGGGACATATTTGTGTAGAATTCTAAGTTGTGACTCTTGGTCTTCCATTGGCTGTATTTGTCTCATTGTTTAAAGTGGATTTCTAAGTTGTGACCCTTGGTCTTCAAATTGTTGTTTCTAGTTTGGTGTTCGAAAGGAGCTAGTATTTGTAATAAGTTTGTAATGTGGATGCTCGAATGAGCAAAAAATGAGCTTTGTGATTCTATGATACTTAATACACAAAATGAGAAATAAGGCTTAGAAGAGGATAAATGAATTAATTAAATAAATAAAGATTCATTTAATTAATAGAAGAATTAGGCTTAAAATAATTAAATAAATAAAAATATTTATTTAATTAGACAAGACAATTTTAGGTGCCTACATTTTGCCCCTCTTTGAGACAATGCGGGTTGTCGCGTTGTTTCAAAGAAGATAAGATAAACTGATACAAAGTTACCCCAAGATGGGAATGATATGCCCCCTCGAGAGATTGGATGAAAATGTCTGAAAAGATCGCAGACAATCTCTCGATAAGAAACAAAGGCTAGAATGGACTGACCGATAGGATAGAGTGATAGAGTCACGAGATTAAAAAGACTAACTTGGGAGACGAGGGATAAGGTAGTCTATAAGATAGACTATGAGAGAAAACATCCTCATTGTCATCCACACACCTAAGAGATCAGAGTGCAGAGAGAGCACAGAGAAGTCAGCAGTCAACAGCGACGGCATTGGTGCATAGATTCGATCATGTTCATCGATTTCAGAGGCCAGCAGATGCACGAGAGCCAGTAAGTACCACAAAACCTCCTAGTACTTTGTTGCATTAATTGTTGTTATAAATGCATGCTAGGTAGTGCAATAAATGTGCTTTAGGTAGGTCTAGAAAAATGTCAAGTGGGGGGAAAAAACGTTAAGGCGCGTCATAATTGGTGTCAGGTGCATCTGGGTAGGATAGGCACATATGCGTTGGTGTCAAGCGCGTCTATGATTGTAATAGCGTATGTGTTCATTGCGAGTGTGTCTACGAAGTGCAGGCGCATTTATGAAGGACATGCGCATTTGTGAAGTATGCAAGCGTGTTTGTGTCATGAATGCACATTTATGTCTTCAAGGTCAAATCGGCAGTTCTATGATAAACATATGTTATCGATTGGATAAGCTACTGAGAGGATACACTCAAACAGGTCCTCTAAGGAAGACTAAGATAGAAGATAGGGCTAGGATTGACAATTATGTGATAGAACATATGTTGCCAATCAGGAAACTACTCAAGAGGATACACTCAAGCAGAGGCCCTAGGATAGGATAGAGCAAGTCACTTTATGATGAACAAGGAGTAGCATAATAAATTGACAATTTTGTGATAAAACATACGTTGTCAATTGGATTAGGCTGGAATTGACAATTATGTGATAGAACATACGTTGTCAATTGGATAAGCTACTCAAGAGGATACACTCAAGTAGGTGCCCTAAAAAATAAAAGAAGTACTTTGTGATGAATAGGGAGTACCACTAGGATAGAGTGCCATATGATATATATAAGCACTAGGATAAAAAAAAGCAGCACTTTATGATGAACAGGGAGTACTACTAGGATAGAGTGTCATATGATAGATATAAGCACTAGGATTAAAAAAAGCAGCACTTTGTGATGATTAGGGAGTGCTACTAGGATTGACATTGTTGATTGGCTTGACTGCAAGAGGACCTACCTATGCTAGAGTCATAGGAGAGTTCCCTTCAATGTAGGGATTGTGAGTAGAGATGACATTCGAGGATAGAGCAGTAGTTGAGACTATGGGCCTGCAATACATTATGTATGTGCCTAAGTTTCAAGCGAACATGGGTTTGCTAACTGCATTAGCTGAGAGATGGCACTCAGAGACATGCATGTTTTATTTGTTGATGGGTGACATGACAGTCACCTTGGAGGATGTATACAGGATACTACGAATACTGATCATTGGGGAGTTGGTTCCTTACGATCGAGAGGGAGATAGGGAGACACTGAGATGAGTGTTTCAGGATCCAGGACTAGAGATGAAGGAAGGACATGTGGCTTAGGACACCATGACAACTACAAGATTGGCACTACCAATGGTGTTGGCAAGAGCTATCAGTGGGTTCTTCTATCTAGACAAGGTGGCATGAGGGTTGGCTATGGGATGGGGGAGGACTCTAGAGACAGTTGAGGGACATTGAGCGGGAGAGAGATCAGGCTATTCAGCGCAATATAGAGGTTGAGATAGCACTGAGGGCAAGGAGGCAGGCAGCAGAGGACACAGGGGCTGAATACACCTATGTTCTATAGGCAGGGGAGTAGATAGCCTACTTGAGATACATATACTATGGAGTGGTGCCACCAGATCAGCGGGCGAGGAGCTTCTGGAGACCATCGCGGACTGCGACAACCACTCGAGGGATAGATAGGAGACAGGCCTCTAGTGGTGGGGTCATGGGTCCTCCACCACCACTAGATAGAGGGGGCAGGAGAAATGATCATGGGGCGGGTCCTTCCAGGGCTCAGACTCCGTCAAGGCCAGCTGGCTTTGAGGGAGGGAGTTCATCATAGCCTTATAGGGCTCCCTATGTATCAGTTTTGTACCATTTTTGTATGATGATGTAGACACCTTCAGGTGATTGTAGCCATATGATTTTAACATCATTATATCATGACACTTATGATTTTTAGTTATATATATGAGATGATTCATCCTTGCGGCAGCTATATGCATGTGTACCTATGTAATGTTTCTTTGTAATGCATGTTTCTATGGGATGCTTATGATAAATATGTATATGATGAAATGCAATATTTTTGTTCTTTTATGTTTTATATGTTATGCAAATGTGAATGTATGAAATGCAGATGAATATGATAATGCAAATGATTATTTACCTGATGAAAATGTATGATGTGCTAACATGTGTTGTGTGTAGAATGTGATACAATTGTGATATCTATATGTATGTATGAAATGCTAATATGTGGTAATACAGGTGCAGACTACATGAAATGCAAATATTTTTGGTGTGTCATTATACTCAGCCATGTGATAGCGAGCCACATAGACTCGGGGACGATGGAGGTCAATCAAGAAAGGGGGATGGAAGATAGAAGATATGGAAGTGAAAGAGCTTCTTGTGCTATTATCATCATTGAGCTTTATTATGGCAAATAGGTTATGAAAATCCAGATATATGTTCGATCCAAAAAGTCATTGTACCTATTTGCATGGAGATCAGACAGACACAAACAAGGAATGCCCTAGTTCACACTAGACTCTTAGTGTCCTCATATCCTTGGACAAATCATAGCATTACTAAGAGACAATCCATAGACAGCAAAGAAAAATAGGAGATGATACCCCATCCTCGCCCTTCTAGTCAAAGACATCTTAGAGATAGAATCTCTAGTTAGAGACATCTTGGAAAAGCTAAAAGACATGTCACCAAAAGATAAAATCAAAAGAAAACTAAGACTCGACATAAAAAATTCAATGTAGTCCTCAGGTTTAGTGTCTCTTGTCACTTGTATAAGTCTATTTGATTGTGGTCACAATGTTTACTTTCACAAAAGGATAGATAGCACTGAACCATAATGTTGTCTGAGTCTATTGAAAGAGTTGATTTGTTGAAGCCCATTGTTGTTGTTGTGTCTCATCTGAAACTGGCTGAATCCATGAAACTAATACTTTATTGCGGAGAAGATGGAACTTTATTACGGATCCATGATGCAAGTGATATATTATTGCGGATTGTTCACAGATAGACTGAAGAAAACTGGAAGAAACCATACTCCTCAGAACATGTGATTCTCTTAGTTCCACACCCATCACTAGACTTAGGATTTTCCTTAGCCATAGATAGGAGTTGATTTATTATGGATGGAAAGGTATAAAAAGGGATAAAAAGGAAGGATTATTATGAATGGCTAACCAACCTTAGGTAGGTCAATAACAGGCCATGATGGGAATGGGTAAGTTTATTATGAATGAATAGGTTGTGAGTGTGTGCAAAGTGAAGGATGAGATTGAATCCTGAAGGAGGGAGGAGCAATGTCTCTACACACGTTGCAAGTAACTTGGTTTTTGTCATGAACCCTATTTTTCCATAATTATTTAATTAGGAAAATAATGTCTATTTTTCAAATGAAATTGAAATGAAATAGAATTGTTAATGAAATAAGAAAGGATATCGAATGTACTGATATGATTTATATACAGTTGAATGAGCACTAATAATTTTTATTGTAAATTGGGATCATCATTGCTAATGAGGGATTGAGTGCAAAGTGAATGCAGGAACAGGTGAACAATGATGAAGATGAGAACATGGTTCAGGTAGAGTTGCCTTAGCTCTTGTATTTTGTTAGGATAGATGGAATCTCTCACACACCACATTAGGATTTATAATTTGCATCTTGAAAATATGGATGATTTAAATGACATTATTTGAGTGTTTGTTCAAATTGAAATGATGAATTTGGAATGAGAAGTAGATTTATTTAAATGTTTATACATGTGCATTAATTGCATGATGTGAGTAGTGTTTGAATTAAATCTAAGTTGTGTGAGTGATTGTGAAATATTATTCTTTATTTTTAAAAGAGATAAAATGTGTAGATGATTCAAAAAGGAATATCGACCCTAGGTTTTATGTTCTTTTTAGACATGTATAAATGTATGAAAAGTGTACTTATGAGTTTACTTTTGTAAATAGAATAATAGTTGTATGCGGGAAAAGTGGTCAAATAAAACTCAATATATGAAAATTTAGTTAATACTAGTCCACACACACACATAGGACTTCTTGGTGCAAGCTATGGAGTAACGTAGTATTACTCAGCTTCCCAAGGAGGGTCCCATGGTTCTCTATCTCACAATGTCCCTCAAACCAACATTTTTTCTCTCAGATCACTGAGCAAAATGGTTTAGGGATGGCAAATATGAGAACGAGAGATGCTTTTGATTGATTTTAGTATGAGATGTGTTGTAAGCTATGTATGATGCTAAAATGCAATAAACTAAATGATAAGATGACAAGATTAGTATGAATACTATCCTAGCATACTATATTTAGTCTATGATTGAACTAAAATGATAAAGAAAGTAATCTAAGCATGCATATTAGTCTAATTTCTTATCTAAAAAGAGGCTAAATGATGAGCATATATGAAATGAAAGCTTGAAAGAATTTGAGCATAAGTGTGATGCTTCAAATTTGAAAAAATATTGATAAGAATGGAGGAATGAGAGCTCTATTTATAGCACAAATAGGGCAATGGATGGTCAAGATTGAAAGGTTTAATCAAGGGTCAAGTTTGAAAGTTGGGGATCCATGTGTACAATTGGCACCAATGAAATGGTGACAAGTGTCAACATAGGATTGGGTTGAGAGAAGAGGTTGGAGGCATTAAAGGCCTGAGAAGACCTCATGGTTATCTAAAGGCTAAGGGTCAAGTCTAAGTTAGGCTTACCCACTAGATTAAGAGTTAATCCAAGGATAAACCTTTGTGCAAATGATTAAGAGATAATCATGGTCAAAGCATTAATGGCCTGATAAGACCCTTGGGTTGGATAGAGGTTGAGTCAAAACAAATGTTTTAACCATGTGGGAAGGTTTGAATTAACCATTAATGGTTATTGGAGACTTTAGGGATTAAGTGGTTGAAGGTTGGAAGCCTTTAATGGTTTTCAAAGACTTTAAGGGTTTTAGTGGTTGAAGGTTGAAAACCTTCAATGGTTATCAAAGACTTTAAGGTTTTTGAGAAGTGACTTCCCTTTGCTTAGGGATGTGACAAAGTTTAGAGGAGGGTTAGGTTAATTAGAAGCAATTAGAAGACTCTAGAAGGGATTAGAAAGGGGTTTGGGATTTTGCAAGTGGATGGAGGGATAATAGGATTTAATTGAATTAAATGATTTTCATTCAATTTGGTTGTAATTAAATAAATTTGATTTATTCAATTTGGGATAACTATTTAATTAAATTTGGATTTAATTAAAAGTGGATAGGGGGGAGTTAATTGAATAAAATGATTTATTCATTAAATGGATATAGTGAATTTTATTTAAATAAATTAAGTAATTTATTTAATAAAATAGAAGAATGTGGATAATTTAATTAAATTGGATTTAATCAAATAGAGAAATGAACATAAAATATTCATTTAGGAATATGGTCATTTTTATACGTCTACATTTTGCCCCTCTTTGAAGTGACGTGTGTGCACATGTTATTTCAAAGAAAATGATGTATTTTTATGATTTTATGATCAAATGCAGTTTTTTTTGTGTCGCTCTTTTGATTTGCAAGTCGTGCCCCAGATTCGATGTGTGATGCCCCCTCGGGAGATGAATCAATTTTGAAAATTTTTGATTTAATTTGATGAAGTTCGTATGATGTGTAGGATTTCGTGCATATAAAAAGTGTGCAGATTGATTCATCTCCCGATAAGTTATAGTTGTTTTGGTATAGGGGAGACCGTGACCATATTACAGGGCCAGTCGGCTAACCCTAATTTCATTTTCCTCCTATAAAAGGGATTTAGGGGTTGATTTAGGTTAATTTGTGCTTTGTTGATTGTGAAGAAAGAGAATTTGCTCTGGAGAGAAAATGTTGATTCCCTACCACAGACACCGTTTCGAGCGCATTCGGAGGTACTGGAGGCCTGTAGCGCGTGGACCACCAGTAAGTCAACATTTTTGACCCCTTTTTGATTTTTTGTTTTGTCATTTTTGGTCATTTTTTGAATTTCAAAGTTCAGGGGTTACGTTTTAGCGCGTCTAAGGTCTACAGTAGCGCATGCGAAGTGTGAAGTAGCGCATCAAGTTTAAATTTAGGAGTTGCATCCGAAAATCGTAGGTTAGCGCATGAAACTTTTAGGTTAGCGCGTGCAAGGAAAATAGCGCATGTGAGGTATTAGGTAGTGCTTCGCGTCAACAGGGTAGCGCGTAGGTGTGACCTAGCGCATAGGAGCCATCGGGGTTCGCATAGGGAAGGGGATTTAGCGCGTAGGACTAACCTAGTGCATAGGGACCACAGAGGGTCGCATAGGGAAGGGTGTTTAGCGCGTAGGACTAACCTAGCGCATCGGGACTATAGAGGGTCGCATAGGGAAGGTGGTTTAGCGCATAGGACTAACCTAGCGCATAGGGCTAAACGGGTAGCGCTTAGGAGGGATAGATTAGCGCGTGGACAGAGTCTAGCGCATAGGAGGGGTTAGGTAGCGCAATGAAGGAAAAGAGTAGCGCGTAGACAGAGTCTAGCGCATAGAACAGGTAGATTAGCGCGTAGGAAAGACAGCCTAGTGCATGGGGGTGATTTAGCGCATTAAAGTTCTGTTTTAGCGCATCAGAAAAAATTTTGCAGTGTCGATCGATTTGAAAATTTTGTTTTGTTTGTCTATTGTGTTTTGATGAATATATCCAAGATGAGTATATGTATAACTTGTTTTGATGTGCAATTTTCCAAGTTATGTATAGATATCAATCTGTTGTGTTGATCAAAAATGAAGTAGTTGCGTGTTCTATTTTAAGTTCAATGTATGTGAAAGCCTGAGTTGTGTTACAAGCCGATATGGGTTGGAAACTTGAGTTAATTTACAAGCTGATATGGGTGGGAAACTTGAGTTGTTTTACAAGTTTATGTGATTTTGGTACTTGAGTTGTTTTACAAGTTTTGATATGGTTTTTGGAGAACTTGAGTTGTGTTACAAGTTGATATGAAATGATATGATTTTGAACTTTGATTGCAGATGAGCAAATTGTTTCATGTTGTTGATGTAAGTTTGATTTTGATATCTTTGTGTTGATGTGGAAACTGATATTGGATATGTTTTTGTTTGTTTTGACAGGAGCGATTGGGGCTTGTTCAGTCGAGGGAGAGATTCCTGAGACCATGGACGTTGATACCGAGACTGTCACAAGCAGATTTGGATATCATAGAGAGATGTGGATTGACCTCGCTTTTGGATATGCCTCGGTTCATTGTGAACCGAGGGCTCTTGATAGCATTGGCAGAGAGGTGGCATAGTGATACGAACACCTTTCATTTTGCCACAGGGGAGATGACAGTGACACCGGAGGATTGCTACCGGATTTTGTAGATTCCTGTAGTAGGGGCACTACTTCCCTATGAGCAGTCAGAGGAGGGCGGCACAGAGGCACTGCGCCGCATTTTTCAGGATGACACAGTTTGTGGGTATGAGATCCCTTGGCAGGAGTTTTTGGATTTGGGGTATGCACCGCTGCCATCTGTACTGGCAGGATTCATTAGGGGATTCCTTTGTCCTGATCGCAGGTCAAAGGGATTCTCGGTGGGATGGGGATTGGTTTTAGAGGAGATGGTTACACAGGGGAGGAGGTTTGCATGGGGGTCAGCGATGCTGGCTCATTTATACAGGAGTTTACATGAGGTAGTATAACTCGGTTATAGTAGCTTGTCAGCAGGAGTGACCTTATTACAGGTATGGTGCTGGGAGCACATTCCAGTAGCTAGGCCACCGGTAGATAGAGACAGGCCCGTAGGTGCAGCATATGCCTACAGTTATAGAGGCCTAGTTGTCCAGCGTAAGCTGGGCAAGCTAGAGCATTGGAGCAGGGTGTTTGATGATATAGATACGGTCACCTGGAGACCGTATACAGGTTGCGAGGTATGGGCTGAGGATGGGCTGGAGATGCCCTTTGTTTTTATGAGCCGATATCTGATTGGGAGGACTCCGTTCGTTATTGAGCGGTTTTTGGTGACCCAAGTTTTGCGACAGTTCGGACGCCAGCAGGGGATTCCTCAAGGAGCATGCCTTTATGCACGGAGGCAGCAGGATGTGGCCGATTGGGGGCCGAATATTGATAGTGCGGTGGCCGTGGAGGAGTTTGTGGGGATAGCTCGACAGATCTGGGACTATGCCCCAGAGATTCAAGATGCTAGGATGACAGAGGAGTTCGCCCGTTTGTTTGTTGCGCGGGCAGTGGCAAGGATCTCAGATCCAGAGGAGATGAGGCTAGCATTTGATTCGGATGGGGAGGAGGGAGACGGGGGAGATGATGGAGATGATGGAGAGGATGGAGGAGGTAGAGGAGCTAGAGGGAGGTGGGGAGGTAGAGGTGTGGAGAGAGCGGTACGGCAGGGGAGGATTGAGAGGGGGAGAGGAGGATTGGCTATCGGAGCTGGGAGAGAGGGGAGAGTGACGGAGGTGTTGGCAGCAGTGGGGGGTGAGGAGGAGATGGTGAGACCAGCACAGAGGAGGATGGTAGATATACTCCCACCTCCAGTACCAAAGATAGGGCGAGTGGGAGGGGTTCCTCCAGCACAGGGACCACTGCGGGTTTGAGTGCCAGGTCATGTGGAGGATGCATAGATCTGGACCCTGCAGATTACCAGTCAGCAGCTGCAGGTGTAGATTTTGACCTATCAGCGACAGATTTCTCAGTTGACCACTGAGAGAGATACTGAGATAGAGCGGCGAGGACAAGTGGAGGAGGCCTTGGCGAGTGTACAGAGAGCAGCGGCGGGTGGTCCATTGAGAGACACCCTGAGAGAGCTGACACAGAGAGTACAGGAGGTTGAGTATTATAGGCGGCATTATGAGGCTGCAGTACCCCAAGATCGACGAGTGGAGAGCTTTGCACAGTCGAGATCGAGTCGATCTCGAATTGCTGGGACATGATCTGAGAGCCGAGGTGTGACGGGGCCGGTGAGACAGGACCCTCCTGGAGATCCAGGGGCGAGTGTATCTGGAGCGAGACAGGACCCTCCTGGAGATCCAGGGGCGAGTGTATCTGGAGCGAGACAGGACCCTCCTGGAGATCCAGGGGCGGGTGCAGCTAGAGCGAGACCATCTCCATCAGGAGATAGTCATACTTGAGAGACAGGGTCTCTGTTGTATTTTTGAGCAGTTTGTTATTTGTTGTATTGGACACAGTGCATGGACACATTTTGTACATTTTGATCAGTTTTGAGATATATATATATATATATATACGGCACCATTTTTTATCATGTGATGTGTTGATATGGATGCATTTATTTTATGTGATGATGCAATGCTTAAATATATGATGTAATGTTATGATGCAGGATGTATGCTTTTTATATGTTGTGAGATGTATCTTGAAAATGAGATGTATGTTTTATTTATGCTGCTAAATGTATCGTGATATGTAAATGATGTTTAAATGATATGCAAACACGTTGTGAATGATGATGTGCAACTAATTGTAAAATGATGTGCAACTGATTGTAAAATGATGTGCAACTAATTGTAAAATGATATGCAACTAATTGTAAAATGATATGCAACTAATTGTTTTTGGAGCGTCTCTCATTCTCATATTTGCCATCCGATATAACCATTGTTTTGCTTTCTTTGTAAATATCATCACTAAGTATTGATTTGTTTAGGATATGTTGAAAATTTATACAAGCATAATGGTATATTTTGACCATAATGACCTGAGAAAAATTTACATGATATTTGATTTTGCAAGATAGCACAAGCGTCAAGGTATAATTGAACCAGGACGACCTGAGTGCGTATTGCGTAAACAGACAAGATTTGATCATTTGTATGCGTGAAGTGGAATCAAGCCTTCAGTGATATTGGACGTATCATGTCTCGAGGCATGTATTCACATAGTACAAGTGATCGCCTCCCAGATAGAAGACTAAGAAAATATTGGAAGTTCCCCACGATCTCTAGCTGTGAAGCATTTAGTGAGACAAGGAAGAGAATCCAATAATGCACAAAGTTCAAAATGCAAACCTAGTTAAGATTTTATGCTATAGTGCAACATTCAGTACTTCAGAAAATCATCCATCCTTGATATTTTCGTGTTTTGTTTTTGTGTTGGTTTTTGCGATAAAGCGTAGTTGTTTGTTGGATGTCATGCTGGTGAGTTTTGCATTTAGTCTTGATGTCTTGAGTGTTTGCAATATTGATATGATTTACATGCCCCTTGCTGAGTGTGCCTCTCGATGTGAATACATACAGTGATTCCAAGCCATGGTGTTTTAGTGGTAGGAGGATATTTATAGATAAATCAGGATATTGACTACGCTAAGTATGTCCTAAATGGATATTTGCTAAGTGTCGGGCGATGGTCGATAGTGTTTGTATGGACAACATGGTATGGAAATAGATAGAGGAGCCGTTCTTTCACAAGGGCGCCTGTTTACCAGGTTTTCACCCTTTGTTTTTATTATATTTTGCTTTTTTTTTCTTTTTTTTTTTTTTGTTTGTTTGTTTTTTTTTTGGCTTTTTCCGTGCACTAGGCTACTTTTAAGTATAGTACATTTTCAGATGGATATTGTTAGTTGGTTCGTCGAGCACATCTCCTTCAGAATTTGTTAGCTGATAAGCACCTGATCCATAAACAGATATGATAACATAGGGACCCAACCAGTTAGGTTCAAATTTCCCTTTCTTTTCTCGATCTTGCTGATTTCTTGGATTTTCTTTAAGGACTAGGTCACCAACCTTGAAGTTGTGGGGAATGACTTTGTGATTGTAGCTCCTGCACATGCATTGCTGATATGCTTTGAGATGAGTATAAGCATGTTGGCGTCTTTCATCTAATAGCTCAAGTTCTTGTAGGCGGTTAACTCGATACTCTTCATCTGGGATTAAGCCTTTCAAAGAGACTCTAAGAGATGGGATCTCTACCTCCAGGGGTAAAATAGCCTCGGATCCATATACCAATGAATATGGTGTTGCTCTTGTAGGTGTGCGGATGCTGGTCCTGTATGCCCAAAGTGCTGGATTGAGTTGTACATGCCAATCTTTGCCTACATCATTCACTGTTTTCTTGAGGATTTTCAGTATTGTCTTGTTAGATGCTTCTGCTTGACCATTTCCCTGTGGGTAATATGGTGTAGAGAACCTATGTTGGATTTTGAATTTTTCACATAGTTCTTGGACATCTTGATTTTTGAAGGGTCATCCATTATCTGTGATGATTGAACTTGGAATACCATATCTGCAGATCAGATAATTGAGGATAAAAGAGGCAATTTGTTTCCCGGTCACCGTGGTCATGGGAACTGCTTCTATCCATTTAGTAAAGTATTATGTTGCTGTTATAATGAACTTGTGTCCATTTGAAGAGGATGGATGAATTTTGCCAACTAGGTCCAGTCCCCACTGACAAAAGGGCCATGATGTTGTAAAGGGCTGCAGTTCTTGTGTTGGTGCATGTATTAGATTACCATGGATTTGGCATTTAGGACATTTCTTGGCAAAGTGATATGAATCTTTCTCCATTGTAGGCCAGTAGTATCCCATCCTTAGAAGCTTTTTAGCAAGAGTAGTGCCGCTTGAATGTGTGCCACAAATACCTTCATGAAGCTTGTGTAAAGCCAAATCGGAATCATTACGATCAAGACAATGAAGAAGAGTACCATCAAGACCTCGACAATACAAAGTATCGGCGGTAAGGGTGTAACGGGCAGCTTGTCGGATAAAGTTACGTTTTTGGTTACGGGATTGGTCAATGGGTAAGATATTATGCTTGAGGTAGTCGTATATTGGTCCATATAGCGGAGAATCTGAACCAGTCAAGGCATAGATAACATGGGATTCAGAGTGGTCATAGGCGGGGGAGAATAGTTGCTCTACCAGGAGCTCATAATGACTCTGTTGCTCAGGAATTTGTTGTAGTGAAGCGATTGTAGCCATTGCATCGGCTGCTTTGTTGTTCAACCTTGGTATTTGTTCGAAGGTGATGTGCACAAAATACTGTTTAAAGTCATCCACCATTCGTTTGTAAGGTAGTAGCTTGTCGTCCTTTGTCTGATAGTTGTTATTGATTTGATTAATGACCAGTTGTGAGTCTCCATAGACTTTTAACTCTGTGATTTTCCATTCTACGGCCATTTTAATGCCTATGACCAGTGCTTCATATTCAGCCACATTATTTGTGCATGTAAACATAAGTCTGTATGATTTTGGCATAGTGTGTCCTTCAGGAGTGATGAACAGAATGTCGGCACCTGAACCATATTGAGTATAGGATCCATCAAAGTATAGTGTCCATTGTTTTTTAGAAAGAGTGAGTACATCCCTGTCTGGAAATTCAACCTCCATGGTTTGTTTTCCTGGTAGTGGTGCTTCGACCAACTGATCTGCAATGGCTTGTCCTTTGATGGCTCGTCTTTCTGTGTATTGGATGTCGAATTCACTGAGAATCATGACCCATTTAGCCAATCGGCCTGTAAGAGCGGCCTTACTGAGTAGATATTTGAGAGGATCAATTTTCGCAACTAGCTTAATGGTGTGTGCTAGCATGTAATGTCGGAACTTCTGAGATGCAAAGACTGCTATTAGGCAAGCCTTTTCAATAAATGTATAGTTGAGCTCATAGCCATTCAATGTTCTACTGATGTAGTATATGGCGCGTTCCTTTCCTTGTTGATCTTCTTGTGCCAATAATGCCCCCAGTGAAATATCTGTTGTTGAGATATATAGAATAAGTGGCTTTTCGGCAACTGGTGGTACTAGAACTGGTGGACTCATCAGGTACTGTTTGATTTGATAAAAAGATTCTGCACACTTAGCCTCCCATTTGAATGGTACATTTTTGTGTAGCAAATAGTTAAATGGTAGACTTTTATCTGCTAGCTGAGCTATGAATCGCCGGATTGATTGAAGTCGTCCCTGTAGAGATCTGAGTTGACTAATATTCCGTGGTGGTGGCATTTCCATAATGGCTTGTACCTTTGCTGGATCAACTTCAATACCCTTAGCTGAGACTATGTAGCCTAGTAACTTGCCTGATGTAACCCCGAAGACACACTTCTTAGGGTTAAGCCTGACTTGGAATTTCTCCAATCGATCAAATATTTTTGTTAGGATGTCAAGATGTTCTGCTCTGGTGAAGGACTTAGCTAGTAAGTCATCCACATAGTCTTCCATAAATGTGTGCATCATGTCATGGAATATTGTGGTCATTGCTCTTTGATAAGTGGCCCCTGCATTTTTTAAGCCAAAAGGCATGACATTCCAACAGTATGTCCCCCAAGGACAGGTGAATGTTGTTTTATCTTGATCTTCAGGAGCTATCTTGATTTGGTTATAGCCTGAGAAACCATCCATTAGTGAGAGCATTGCATGGCCTGCTGTGAGATCTACAATTATGTCGATACTTGGCAGAGGAAAGTCATCTTTGGGACAAGCTTTGTTGACGTCTCTGAAGTCAGTGCATATTCTGATACTACCATCCGGTTTTGATACTGGAACGATATTGGATATCCACTTTGCATAGTCAATGGGTCGGATGAATCCGACATCTAATAATTTTTTTAGTTCAGTTTTGACCATGAGTGCCACCTGTGGATTCATCTTTCGTAGCTTTTGCTTGACTGGCTTAACTCCTGTAGAGGTGGACAAGTGATGCATGATTAAGTGTGGATCTACTCTGGGCATATCAGCATATGACCAAGCAAAGTTGATTTGTTGTTCTTTAAAGAAGATGATGAATGTCGATCTTTCTTCCTCTATCAGAGATTCTGCAAGATGTATATTTCTGGCTGCTTCTGTGGTACCAATGTTGATTGATTGAGTAGGCTCAATCAATATGGGCGATCGCTCATGAAAGTGCTCAGGAAGAGTGTCAAGTCTCCCATCGTTAGGTGCCTTAAAAAGGTTTTCACCCTCCGATGCATCCTTTATTTTTACTTTTTTATGATCTAGAGCTGCCATTGATTGGTTTTCAGCATTAGATTCGTTATTTGATGCATTTTTGCGACTGAGAGACTTGTCACTCCCTGATTGACAGATATCATTATTTCATTCACTGGTAGAGTCTGTTTCCGGATTTACGGTACATAGGTAATGGACAATAGATGCATCATCTGGAAAAATAGGTATATCATTTGTTTTCGGTTCGTCCCAGTCGATGAGGTCAGGAAAGACAAGTGGTAAGGAATCGTTGGGTGGATCAAGTTCGTCTACCGTAAGTGTTAGGATAGAGTTTTCATGGTGATGGGTCTTGGGTTTAAAGAAATTTAAGATTTCGTTGAGGTCCTTGATGGTATCATCTTCCACATAGACTTGTTCATAATGTTTCTGTTCACTTTCCTGAGCGTCATAGATAATTTGCGGTCCAAATTCAAGAGGTCTATCCTCTGCGTTATGTTCTTCCTGAGAAAGGGATATAGAATCAGTATCATCCAGGATATCAGTAGTAGTATTGGAGCAGGTACCCCATTCATTTTCATTGGAATCTGTCTCATAGGCATCATCCCAGATTCTATCTGTGCTGTAAACAGGTGTGTTGTACGGTGAAAACAAATATTTGATGATAGATACCATTTTGATGGTTTTTGTAGATTCTGTATCAGATCCGTCTTCTACTTGCTGGATTTGTTCATAGACTATGCTTCTTCAGGGAGGAATAACGGTATTTGAAGATGTCCTAATTTGTTCTTGAGATATTGGTGTTTGAATATGAGCTACTGCTGCGGATAGGGCCTTTTTGTGACTTAGAAGTTTTTCCTGATGTAACTTCTGATCTTGACGTTCCCGTGCCTTGCGGATTGTTTCTGCTGATTCAAAAAGTGCTTCCTGCCAGGATTCTTCTTTGTACGGTGTATTTACTTTCCATTGAGGTTTGATAGGTAGGTGAAGCGGCTGCTTCAATAGGAACGTGAGTTTAGAACCCAATCCTGCTTTGTTTCTGCTAGGTTGTGAAAGAAGATCTATAGGTTTAGTGACTCCTTCTTTGCGTTTGCCAATGGGTCCTTTACCGTCATATCCCATTTGCTTCATGATTAAGTAGCCTTTTCCATACATGTGTGTTGGTAGAACAATGTCCAGAGCAGCTGCTCTATGATTTTCTTCTTCATCTTTGTATAACCAGCTAAGAATATCTTTGTCTTCTGATTCATGTGCTAGAGTACCCAATTGGATGAAGGTACCATCAAATTTAGTGATGGGCTGAGTAGCCAATTGTGTTGATGTAGTAGGCAAACCATGCGATCTAGGTGAGGTTGACAATTTTGCCAAACATAAAGGCTCCAAAGAGTATTCTCCCATGCCTTGGTCTTTGATTTACATTTTCTGCTTGAAGTCTCCCCATAAGGAGTTGGATTTTGCTGTGTATGGATCTAATGTTGAAGATTGCTGCTTTTCTCTATTATGAGGAACCAAACTGTCCTGGGCTGCCCCCATTGCATTGCAATGTTGAAATGGATTATGATCAGCAGATATGGAGATTTCTTGTCCATCATAAGGAAACTTGACACACTGGTGATATGTAGAAGCGACTTCTTGCATTTCATGTATCCAGGGTCATCCTAACAAAATATTGTAGGTTAGATCAATATCTAAGACTTGACAAATAGTATCCTTTTGTACTGGGCCTACTTGAATAGGTAATATTACTGTGCCTTTAGAGGACCGCTCTTCATCATCATATGCTTTTATGGTAATCTTTTTGCAAGGATCAATAGATTCTTCTGAGAAGCCTAATGCACGGATAAGCTTTAAAGTACAGATATTAAGGCCGACTCCTCCATCTATTAGGACTCTCTTGACTCGGTGTTTGCAAACAATGACTTCAATATGGAGAGGGGTATTATGCGGATGACTCAATGAGGTATTGTCATGCTCTGAGAAGGTGAAGTTATGAGGTCCTGTCATATGGGCGACCATGGCTTGAAATCTGTCTGTATCTAGATTTTGAGGTACATTTGTTTCCAATAATGCTTGCTCCAATATGTCTTTGTGCTTGGGTGATAGTTTCAATAATTCCAGGATGGATATCTGAGCTGGAGTCTTGCGTAGTTGGTTAACCAGGTCATATTGGATTTTAGGTGTGGTAGTTGCAGGTGCAGTATGTCCTTTCAAGACGTATTTCTGAGTGCGGGTTGTTACATTGACAGATTCATGATCACACTGATCTCGGATGGTAATGACATTTACTTGATGATCTTCAGCTGATATATGGTTGATAGTGTTATTGTAGATGTGATTAATATGAGCTCCGCGTGTATCATCTGAAGTAGATGCTCCATCTTTGTTGTAATTTGGGAGAGGATTTTTAAAGGCTCCATGATCACCATTTGTTTTGAGACCATCGACCGTTAAATCACCTCGATCAATCATGTCCTGTATTATATGTTTCAATCTCATGCACTCGTTTGTTCTATGACCTTTGTTGCGATGGAAATCACAATAGTGTGAATCATTCCACCAAGGTGGTTTGATTGGGGGTTCATAATTGTTGAGTGGTGGTAAAGAAAGAACCTTGTTTGCCAAAAGTTCTCTGAATGCGGATTCTAGTGATTGTCCCAGTGGTGTGAAGATACGCTTTTGGAAATTGTTCGTGTTGTTGCGTGGATTGTTGTTAGGTCCTGGATTCATGTTTTTGCCTTGATTATCGTTGGTGTTGTTTGTGTTGAATTGTCCTTGATCAGTGTTTTGCGCATACGTGTTAGCACTGGGAGTAGCATTTTTAGCATTTTTCGTGTTCTGAGGATTTCCAGATAATGCAAGCACTGGTTGTTTCGATTTAGGATCATGTGGTTCGTTGTTGCCTTCATTTTTGTTTCAAGTCCAAAATCAAGATTTGTCAAAGTTAGTGTTGTTTTGGTTATTGTAGTTTGATGAATTTGTTCCTTCCTTGTAGAATTTGAGTGTTCCCTTTTTGACACATGCTTCCTCCACTTGAATGCCATTTTCAATCAATTTAGCCAAAGATGGTATGCATTGAAGTTTTAGTCTGTAACTCAATTCGCCATTCAAGTTATCAATGAAGATTTCCATTTTCTCCTTTTCAGGAATATCTCGAGGATATCTGGAGACCATGCATCTCCAGCGTTGAAGAAATGCCATGAATGTTTCATTGTTCTTTTGTTTGGTGTTGCAAACATCTAGCATGGTTATGGCATGTTGGATGTTGTAGGAATAGTGGGTTATGAATTTGTTAACCAATTCATCAAATGATCTAACAGGCGGCAAAATTTTGGATAACCATTCCATAGTTTGCCCTCCCAAGCTTCTGGGGAATAACCTCATCAAATAGGTGTCATCATGAGCAAATTCCAGGCTCAGTGTGCAAAATTCTCGAACATGATCTCTGGGATCACTTTTCCCATCATATTTATCAAATTTGGGAACGTCGAAGTTTGGAGGAAAAGGCACCATGTTCAAGCTTCTGTCAAATGGATAAGGACAGATTTCATTTAAAGAGTACTGCACTGTTGTCCCTTGTTGCATATCTTGTATTTGTCTTTGCAACATTTGCATTTGTTGAGTAAGAGCAATCAAGGGTGCATTGTCTTGCCGAGGAAAAAGTTCTTGCCTTGTATTGGTTCTCAGCTGAAAAGGAGTGGTAAATGGTATATGTTGCTCTGGTGTTTCTAGTTCAGGTATACGCATTTCTGGTATGCGTTGTTCTGGAATGTGTTGTTCAAAGTTATGTTGTTCAGGTATGTGAGTTTCTTCTTCTCAGTTTTGTTCTTGAGATGCATATTGCCGAGATCCGGTTTGAAAAAGATTTGGGTCGAAATCTTCAGGAAGTTTAACGCCCTTGCTTGTGAGCATCAACAGATATTTTTCCTTGTCATTTTCCATGAGCTTTTCGACAAGTTTTTGGAAGGATGGATTTACTTGACATTCTCGAAGAAGGGCTTCAGTAATTTCAGGTTCTTCTACAGGCGGAACTTCAAAAGGATTTGATAATCTGCGATTCATACTTGGTTCTGCGTGTGCCTCGCTTTGTTTGTCTCGTTGAGAGTGAGTAACAGGCATTTTAATAGAAGCTTTCAGTGATGAAAGGTACAAAATCCTCCTCAATGTATTGCGCGGGCGTTGGTGGTTCTAGTCGAGATGTGTTATATGTGATGCACTCGTCGGGCAAGAATGCTGGATTGATTTTTTCGCTGCGGTTTATAGTTTGATTAAAAGCAAACTTTTGACAGTATGCTCTTGTCTTCAAGGGTTCCTTGTCAAATTCGCTAGATTTGTTTTGGATATAACGTTTGACGTGATGAAGGAATACCCGATGAGATTTGAAGAGTTGACGATTGATGTATAAAAACTTATTTTGCTTGATGAATTTGGAAAAACTAGGTTGTTGTTTCTTCAACGTGATGTTACGATAGAGGTTCTTTCTTTTCAGAATAAGGGGATTAGTCATGCAAGAGTGATCAATGATTTCTTTTGATTGGTTTGGATTCAGTTGATTCTTGTTTTGAAAATTTCAAATCTTACTTTATCAGAGTGAAGGCTGCCCCTTCACGATAAAGTGTGTCAAATGATATGGATAAAAGCTTCCCGATCTGGAAACTAGATTTGACGATTTGAGAATTTTAAACAAGTGTTTGGAGATAGAAATCCGTAAGATGGTAAAGGATTTTGATGACACTGATGATGAAAATTTTTCGGATTATGATAGGAGAGACATCCTCTATTGTGCGATTTGTTTCAGATTCGGACAACTTTGTTTAACACAAATTTAGCTTGAGAAAAGTTTTTAATAGTTTGTTTTTGTCTCTCCGGTTTGATAAAAGATGATTTTTTGATGAAAAAAAGTCTTTAAAATGTTTTTGAAATTTTCAAAAATTTTCAATTTTGGACTTCTCTGTTTTTCGGCCTTAGTCACGCGCTAAAACAGAGTTTACATGCGCTACTGAATTTACCTGATGCGCTAAAGGAATGAGCACACGCACTAATCTGCCCCAAGATGCGCGCTAAAATTTGGATTTTGGAAAAATTTTGTTTTAACTGGTGAAAAATCTACACACTAGACTGGGCTTCAAATGCGCTAACTGTTGGAGTATATGTGCTACAATATGGTTTCTACGCGCTAAGTTGTTTCTTCCACGCGCTAAAGTTAGGTATGTTGAAATTTGTTGTTGAATTTTTTGAAAAAGTTACACGCTACACTGGGCCTGATACGCGCTAGCTGTTTGAGTAGATGTGCTAATTTATGTATGCTATGCACTAGGATGTGGCTGCCACGCGCTAAAAGTAGGATTGTTGAAAATGGCTATTGAATTTTTCGAAAAAGTTACGCGCTACACTGGGCTTGTGAAGCACTAACTGTTTTTCTTTATGCGCTAATCTTTGGTTCCTACGCGCTAAGAGGTCACTGCGACGCGCTAGACTGTATTGTGGATGCGCTAAAGGATTGTATACTGGTTTTCCTAATGATAAAACACTACTGTTTTAATTCCACGCGCTAATTTGAGGCTTGGATGCGCTAGCAAAAGTCTTCTACGCACTAAGATGTTGTTCTAATGCGCTAGACTGCTCTAATTTTTTGGTTTGGGTGTTTTCTTGAGATTTTTTATTTTTGTTGAGAATTTTTCAAGTGCGATGGATGATTTTCTGAAGTAATAAATGCAAGCACGGCACAAAAAGTACAACCATTTTGCCTAATCTAACAAAAAGTGTATGTTCTGCGAGGATGTGTTCAAATCCCCAATGTTTTAACAGGTTTGGATACAAGTAATACACTTCAGAAAGACTCTTTATTCAAGGGTCATAAATAACATCATAGCTCACTAGTCTCGATACTTCGTCAGCTCAAACAGTCGTGTCACCCCCTAGGGGGCACCCATTTTTTTGCCTTTTTCTAGAAGTTAACCCAAAGTGAATTGCTTCATAGTTGAGTAGTTATCTTGGAAGATATATGGTGAGTAATCTTGGGGGCGGATTCTTCCCCACCCTTGCACTATGATGTTACAAATGTTTGGTTACTGACTTGGTTCAAAGCTTCTAATTCTATGGTTCGTAATCAAGCTTCCCATTCGGCCATCAGTGATAAACTCCCTCAGGAGGCTTCCCAACCTTTAGAACAAAGGCTTTACGTATCTCGAGGATACTGGGGGAAGGCTAATCATTGCACGCAACTATTGAAAAAGACTTTCGTCACTTTCCACATTTGATTATAGTGGGTTGGAATTCTTGTCGTCAAAGTCGTTCCCCACTTAGGTCGTTCCCTTCACACCGACCATAAACAGCTTTAAGAGTTGATTGCAACTCCTCGGGAAGGCAGGCCTGCTAAAGGATTTATTGCTTGAATGAAATAAAGCTGTAAGAATGGTCTGGATTTTTGATCACCCAATTAAGGGGAGAGCATATTCCTACCACTTTCAAGACAAAGCAATCAATTGTATTTTATCCTTGCAAATCAGTGATTTTGCTAAAATCTATGTGGAGATGTTGCTCCACAAAACATGATGTTCATTTTTATCCGGGCAAATCAATGATTTTCTAATTTATGAAAGGGAAATGGTCAACAAAGCAAATGTTCGATTTTGAGGTCAACAAAAGAAATCGATTTACAAACGAAAAGCGTCCCCGCTCCACCTGCAAGAAATTATCAGAATCCTGCAAGCAAACAAAAAATTTGTTAGCTGATTTGGTGGACTTCCCCAAGTCTAAAATTTCTTTTTCGGTTACAATGTTAAAATTTCCCTCTGTCTGTTATGCGCTACAGAATGGCTTTGATGCGCTACAATAGAGACTGGATGCACTACAACTATTGTCCGATGCGCTATACTGTTCAATAAATGCGCTATTCTATAAGTTCGAAGCGCTGTTCTGTGGTTTTGCTGAGACCTGCAAGAAAATTTTGAATTTGATGCGCTACTGTTTGAATCGCACGCGCTGAATGATAGACTATAAGCGCTAAACTGTGAATCTTATGCGCTATTCTGGTGATTGGCTGTGCTATTCTGTGATTTGCCCACATCGAGACCTACAGGAAAATGTTAGAAAGAGTCATACGCTAAGATAATGTCTTCACGCGCTAAAGAATAGAGCCTACGCGCTAAACAGTGAGTTGGATGCGCTACTCTGTTGATTGGATGCGCTAAACAGTGACCTGAAAGCGCTACTTCAATTTTCCCGCGTGTCTGCAAAAGAGGTTAATTTCAAAAACCGATTTGTTATTTGGGGTCGTGCCCCACGGTGGGCACCAGAAATGTATGCGGGAAAAGTGGTCAAATAAAACTCAATATATGAAAATTTAGTTAATACTAGTCCACACACACACACAGGACTTCTTGGTGCAAGCTATGGAGTAACGTAGTATTACTCAGCTTCCCAAGGAGGGTCCCATGGTTCTCTATCTCACAATGTCCCTCAAACCAACATTTTTGCTCTCAGATCACTAAGCAAAATGGTTTAGGGATGGCAAATATGAGAACGAGAAATGCTTTTGATTGATTTTAGTATGAGATGTGTTGTAAGCTATGTATGATGCTAAAATGCAATAAACTAAATGATAAGATGACAAGATTAGTATGAATACTATCCTAGCATACTATATTTAGTCTATGATTGAACTAAAATGATAAAGAAAGTAATCTAAGCATGCATATTAGTCTAATTTCTTATCTAAAAAGAGGCTAAATGATGAGCATATATGAAATGAAAGCTTGAAAGAATTTGAGCATAAGTGTGATGCTTCAAATTTGAAAGAAGATTGATAAGAATGGAGGAATGAGAGCTCTATTTATAGCACAAATAGGGCAATGGATGGTCAAGATTGAAAGGTTTAATCAAGGGTCAAGTTTGAAAGTTGGGGATCCATGTGCACAATTGGCACCAATGAAATGGTGACAAGTGTCAACATATGATTGGGTTGAGAGAAGAGGTTGGAGGCATTAAAGGCCTGAGAAGACCTCATGGTTATCTAAAGGCTAAGGGTCAAGTCTAAGTTAGGCTTACCCACTAGATTAAGAGTTAATCCAAGGATAAACTTTTGTGCAAATGATTAAGAGATAATCATGGTCAAAGCATTAATGGCCTGATGAGACCCTTGGGTTGGATAGAGGTTGAGTCAAAACAAATGTTTTAACCATGTGGGAAGGTTTGAATTAACCATTAATGGTTATTGGAGACTTTAGGGATTAAGTGGTTGAAGGTTGGAAGCCTTTAATGGTTTTCAAAGACTTTAAGGGTTTTAGTGGTTGAAGGTTGAAAACCTTCAATGGTTATCAAAGACTTTAAGGTTTTTGAGAAGTGACTTCCCTTTGCTTAGGGATGTGACAAAGTTTAGAGGAGGGTTAGGTTAATTAGAAGCAATTAGAAGATTCTAGAAGGGATTAGAAAGGGGTTTGGGATTTTGCAAGTGGATGGAGGGATAATAGGATTTAATTGAATTAAATGATTTTCATTCAATTTGGTTGTAATTAAATAAATTTGATTTATTCAATTTGGGATAACTATTTAATTAAATTTGGATTTAATTAAAAGTGGATAGGGGGGAGTTAATTGAATAAAATGATTTATTCATTAAATGGATATAGTGAATTTTATTTAAATAAATTGAGTAATTTATTTAATAAAATAGAAGAATGTGGATAATTTAATTAAATTGAATTTAATCAAATAGAGAAATGAACATAAAATATTCATTTAGGAATATGGTCATTTTTATACGTCTACAATAGTATAATATATATATATGAGAAATTTATTCAATCATATACATATATCAATATCCAAATATAGTGAAATTTGATTTCGTCAAGAATTTTGTTTATACGTATACATAATCATTTGAGATTAAAATAAAAATTTATACGTATTAGATTATGTTATGGTAAATGCGTATGTAATTATCAAATATGTAAAAATATAAGTAACCAATTTAGGAAATTAAGTCATTTGATGAATAACCAAAATATATATTTACATATATATATATATATATATATATATATATATATATATATATATATATATATAGAAAGTGGTTATTAAAGAATTAATTAAACAAAGTTTAATGTTTAATATATATATATTAATGAAAGGTCATTAAATATATATTAAAAATATAATAAAAATGAAAATTAAATAAAGTGCGGTGAATTAAGTTTTAAGAAGAATTAAGCAAATAAAGAGGATGGTCAATAGTAACATCAACCACCCCTCTCCCTTTTAATAAAACAAACTCCACGCTGCAAGTCAAATACGGTGGGAGGCAAAATAAAAGGTAAGTTGTTTTAAGGTAGGCGTAGTTTAAGGGAAATACCACCAACTACCACTACTCCTATTAAAACATAAACTATGTGTAAAATACATAAGCCACCGAGATCTATCTTGATCAACACTTATAGAAAGAACTTAAATTGATTTAAACTTTGCATATTTTAGGGAAGTCATTTTTAGTAAAGTGGACTTAGTCTTGGAGTTAAAAGCCACACAGATAATCAATAATTATGAATTTAATAGCTTAGCGGTGTGGTGTCATGAAATGGATAATGGATAACATTGCATGGAGAACACATAAGTGTTCAAAACCATTTAGGATTGTTATGTTGCAATTAGATCATGAGTGGTGTCACTTAGAATCAATCCACCTCTAGGAGAGATAGCTCGAAAGTAGGAAAGGAAGGTAGACAACAACACTATATATAGACCATTGAGTTGGAAGAGAGGGGGGGGAGATGGAAGAGGAAAAAGAAGGAGATGCAACCAAGGATTAGAGAATGGAATGAAGAAGAGAAAAGTAGTGAGATTTAGATTTGTTTTCAATCGAATCATAAAAGATCAATCATGATCATCTCAAATTTAGAGTCGAATTTCAGAGTAAATTTTAGAAATAAAAAAATAGAAAGGAAGGATAGAGTTAATAAAAGAATCGACAGATGGAGAGCGTCAAAGAGGCTATGTACCATCTTGAAAGAGAGAGAAGGCAAATGTGAAGAGGGAAGAAAATCCATCACCTCAAGCCAGTAACAAGAGCATGAGGAGGTAGGATCTACCTTAAATCTTTGATCATTATGCAAGGATAGTGAGTGATTCATGAAGTTATATATAATTGTTTATTAGAATGAATTTTGATTGAGTCAAGCCATGATTAGAACAAAATTGTTTGAACTTGCTTTTGAATAATCTTATAGAGAAATGTATTATGAGGTATATATGATAAAATAACTAAGAACATGCATGGAAGATGTTAAAAAGTAGTAGGAATTGCATTATAGGTTGCTTTACATATTCTCTAAAGGATGATCTAGTTTTAGACCTATGCAATATATTAATGGAAGAGTTAGAGTCGAAAGAGGAATCATTGTTAATTGTTCAAAAATTACGTTCATGTAAATAGAGATACAATAGTGAAATAATTTCTCAAAGGTTGTTGATAAACTTAGAAAAACTCTCATAAATGAGATTATCCAATCCTCTAGAAATTAAGTAAGAGGATAGAGAGAGAAACTTTGAGATTGAACCACGAAGAAGATGAAATAATAGGATAACGACTTATAAATAATGAAGTTATTTTGATATCACAAGGAAAGACTTAGACTTTCAAATTTTTTAAGAAAAATAATGATGGTTATCAAGTGTCTCATTTGAAAAGCCTTATAGATAGGTGTTTTACGAACTTGTATCATATTAGATTGTCATTATAGTAAATTAGTGAAGTCGGTGTGTTAAGTTTTAAATCATGAAAAGTCACATATTAGTATTTAAACTAAATATGATGTTTTGAGAATAGAGGTAAATGAACCACGACACTTGGAAAGATAGAGAGAGTTTAGATGAGATAAACTTAAAATTCTAAACCATAAGAAATGGAATGCATGTTAATGATTATACTATGTCTTGATAATTGAATAAAAGAATGTGTACTCATTTTATTCAATTTATATGTAAGGTACATACATGTGTTACACCTCCTTAATATTTTTAATTTTGTCTTTAAAATTGCTTGAAAGATAGAAGGAAAAGAATGTTTTCTTTTAAGTGTATATTTGATTATCTATAAAATATTGTTTCCTATCAGATAGGATTGATTGTAATAAAAGATTTACTCTATCAATTTCTATTCAAATGAAAGATTGTCTTCTTAGCATAGTATTTTGTCTTGCAAGAAATAGGAAGCTAGAATTGAAAGGTGAAAGATTGTCTTCTGTACGAATTTATTCTAGATTATGTGAACAAAGCTAGATAGGCTTGTGTTTGTGGAAAGTTACCTTCTAGGACGGGTGCCGAATGTGGATTATAGAGAGTATAGTTGCTTTTCCAACTATCTATTTTTGTTGTGCATGGCATTATACTCAGCCGAGTAATCAAATTGAATTAACCATTGAATTAATGGAATTCTTTTATTTTATCCTCTCTACCATATCCTAGATTGATAATGAATGCTTGTTTCTTAAAAGAGTTAGAAAAATGAAAATGCTTGTAGCATCTAGGCATGCACCAAATTCCATCTTGCCTTTCGAATTTCTTTTGCTAAGCAATTCGTGTAGGGTCGGGTATTCTTGATTGACCAAGAATTCCAGGGAAGCGTAAGCTTCAAGGTTGGGCGGAAAAAGTGCCTGAATCTTGTTCTCATCTTCATGCTAAAGATTACATTAGTGACAGCTTGGGTTGCAGATCAACGGACACATCTCACCCTTTACTTTGTATTATTTTGTTATTGAACTTATGACAACTTGAAATGCGTAAGTATTGTATGATCGAAATACTACTTTTATCGATTTATTGAATAAAGAATATTTATCTTTTATAGAAATTTCATGTGTATTACGATCTAAATGGAATGATCAAATGAAGCTATGGATGGAAAAATGGAATGAAATAGATTTATTAACTGATTTATGAGTTTATTTAAGAATAAATAGTATTTCGGCTATTATTTGAAGTTAGCTCGATTTACGTCATTACATTTTGGTATCAAAGCGCGGTTTATAACTCTAGGGCCTATGTGTTCGCTTCATGAATGAAGTCATGTGCTTGACAAACTTGCTATTGGATATCTAACACATAAAACTTGCAAATAAAGGAGCACAAAGGCGTTGCAAGGTGAATTAATGACAACAACCTATGAGAAGGAGGATGGTTCATTAAGGAAGAAATATTTCCCTCCTACTATGAAATGAATTCAAGATATTCAAGATGAGAATTATAAGGTCAAGGAAGGCAGTTGTCTACTTTTAGGATGAAAGAGGAAAGGAATCAACTTCTAAAACCAAGAGAAAAGAAATAGCTAAGCAAGCTGAGTAGGGTAATAGAAATCTCACCTACCATTCCTTTGGGAGACAAGAATAGTTGGACTATTTTATTGAGGAGATAGACGAAGAATATCTATATGATCATCTCCCTACTGAGTCAACTATATTTAGTTCAGATGAATCGAAAGGATGTACCCAATTGACTCCATGAGAATAAATATAAATTTGGGTGATATCATTTATGAACAATCGATAAGTAAAGTTGTTTTTTGCGAAATCAACATGGTGTCTAGATAGATGGAGAAAGAGTATCTCCTAGAATGACATACTTCATGGACACATTCGTCGGAAGATAGTTATTGAGTAAGAGTTGGGTGCTTATATAGTAAGTTGTGGTTGAGATTTAATTGATAAATGATGGTTGTTATTAGAACCTATATGCTTGAGACGTTTGACTGATAATTATTCTAACCTATCTCTTGCAAAAAGTATTATTCTATGTCTATAGTGTACGAGGTAGGTACTTTATGGATAGGAATTATGGATGATGTGATGAAATCTGCATAGGACTATGTATTCTAGTTTTGTGTCCTTATCTTCAAACATGAAATTGTAGGTACTATGTTGCACACTCTAGAAAAGATACCCCAAGGTGTTGTAACACCCCTTCATACCTGATTAGTCCTAGATACACAGTACATTTGTTATGTAGTCAGTTTGATGCTTTATTGGGTTTATCGATGAATTATTTGATCATTGGTTTTTGGATTAGTTGTCTTTTGGTTGCATATTGCATTTCATCCTTATCATGATCACAGTGAACCCCTAATAGTATGTCCAAGAGAGTAAGAGCAGAGAGTGTACCAAACATAGGTATTATGTTAGTTAGGGCAATAATACTATGTGTTGTGTAATTTTTGTTTGAATAAATTCAATGTGTGGAATAAGAGAATAGACCTTGCAAAGGAAAATAAATTTTATATACATATTTAATAGATAGACAAATTCAAATTAGTTCATCAATTATATGAGATCTTACTTAGTTTTACCTTCGAGATCATGTGACCATGAAAGATGCCTTTTTCTAAAATAGGTTTTGGAGTCTTAAACATTCAAGAATATATGGCCTTTGGCATAAAAACACATTTGAGATTAATGAGTATAAGGTTGTGTTAGTAGTTGAATAACATATGTTATGATGTTAGGAAATTTTTTGTCACCATGGTTGCCTTGTCGTTTGTCGATTAAGAGCATACATAGTAATTTGGAAATCTTATGGATTGATAGAAGTTTAAGGTATGAAATAGATTGAGTTGGTTCGAATAGTTGGAAATAAAAGGAAGTTAAATGATGGGTTCTCATAGATCAAGGAAATTTTATCTACCATGTCTACTATAAAGTCAAACTTGAGATAGCAATAGATGTAGAATCACTTGGAAGAAAAACCTTTTTGAGGTTTTGAAAGTAGATAATTTGGATCATAGATTTGATAGATTGAGAAAAGAACTTGAGGGTATTTAAGAATGTCAATGAAGGATGTACTCACTTAGAGGCAGAAACTTGAGGAAGTAAATATTGCATCTTATTTAGAACATTTGGAAATATCTAGTTAATCTAGAGATTGTTGATAAAGATGTGATGAACCTAAGAACTTGGAAAAGATAGTTAAGTATGTGGCACAATGTTTAGCAATCGAAAGTTGAGCATGATCGTATAATAGGACTTTTATATCAAACCAAAGTATAGGTGGTTGAAAATCAATATGAAATTTATTCAAGGATTGCTTTTGACAAAGAACAAGCATGACATTATAGTTAGAAAGTGTCAACGGATTGACAGAGACTGGATATTTAGTAATTGGATATATATAAAGATGAATCATTGAACCTTGTGAAGACATTTACTCATTCAACTTATCAATTGCATAGAGTTTCAAAAATAGAAATATCAAATAGAAATGTTTGGATGACATTTTGGAATTGGACAATATTGAATATATCTTTGGAAACTAAATTAAATCGGCATGACATCTTTACGTAGCTGACTGAATGGAAAAAAATAAAAAATATAGAAAGAGTTAATCATGTTGTGGAAAATTCATTTTGATGCATCTCATGAATTAGAAATATGAATGGAAGAAATATTTTCCTTTGGACTGAGTTGGCATACAACAAAATCTTTTCATATGTTTTTATGATGCTTATGACATAAATGACAAACATTTGTCAGTTGGGATAGAAAAAAGATAGGATCATCATTGGTTCTAATATGCTTAAAAGAAAAAGAAGGAGATGCAACCGAGGATTAGAGAATGGAATGAAGAAAAGAAAAGTAGTGAGATTTAGATTTGTTTTCAATCAAATCGTAAAAGATCGATCATGATCATCTCATAGTTAGAGTCGAATTTCAGAGTAAAGTTTAGAAATAAAAAAATAGAAAGGAAGGATAGAGTTAATAGAAGAATCGACAGATGCAGAGCATCAAAAAGGTTGTGTACCATCTTGAAAGAGAGAGAAGGCAAATGTGAAGAGGGAAGCAAATCCATCACCTCAAGCCAGTAACAAGAGCATGAGGAGGTAGGATCTACCTTAATTCTTTGATCACTATGCAAGGATAGTGAGTGATTCATGAAGTTATATATAATTGTTTATTAGAATGAAGTTTGATTGTGTCAAGCCATGATTAGAACAAAATTGTTTGAACTCGCTTTTGAATAATCTTATAGAGAAATGTATTATGAGGTATATATGATTAAATAACTAAGAACATGCATGGAAGATGTTAAAAAGTAGTAGGAATTGCATTATAGGTTGCTTTACATATTCTCTAAAGGATGATCTAGTTTTAGACCTATGCAATATACTAATGGAAGAGTTAGAGTTGAAAGAGGAATCATTGTTAATTGTTCAAAAATTACGTTCATGTAAATAGAGATACAATAGTGAAATAATTTCTCAAAGGTTGTTGATAAACTTAGTAAAACTCTCATAAATGAGATTATCCAATCCTCTAGAAATTAAGTAAGAGGATAGAGAGAGAAACTTTGAGATTGAACCACAAAGAAGATGAAAGAATAGGATAACGACTTATAAATAATGAAGTTATTTTGATATCACAAGGAAAGACTTAGACTTTCAAATTTTTTAAGAAAAATAATGATGGTTATCGAGTGTCTCATTTGAAAAGCCTTATAGATAGGTGTTTTACGAACTTGTATCATATTAGATTGTCGTTATAGTAAATTAGTGAAGTCGGTGTGTTAAGTTTTAAATCCTGAAAAGTCACATATTAGTATTTAAACTAAATATGATGTTTTGAGAAAAGAGGTAAATGAACCACGACACTTGGAAAGATAGAGAGAGTTTAGATGAGATAAACTTAAAATTCTAAACCATAAGAAATGGAATGCATGTTAATGATTATACTATGTCTTGATAATTGAATAAAAGAATGTGTACTCATTTTATTCAATTTATATGTAAGGTACATACATGTGTTACACCACCTTAATATTTTTAATTTTGTCTTTAAAATTGCTTGAAAGATAGAAGGAAAAGAATGTTTTCTTTTAAATGTATATTTGATTATCCATAAAATATTGTTTCCTGTCAGATAGGATTGATTGTAATAAAAGATTTACTCTATCAATTTCTATTCAAATGAAAGATTGTCTTCTTAGCATAGTATTTTATCTTGCAAGAAATAGGAAGCTAGAATTGAAAGGTGAAAGATTGTCTTCTGTACGAATTTATTCTAGATTATGTGAACAAAGCTAGATAGGCTTGTACTTGTGGAAAGTTACCTTCCAGGATGGGTGTCGGATGTGGATTATAAAGAGTATAGTTGCTTTTCCAACTATCTATTTTTGTTGTGCATGGCATTATACTCAGCCGAGTAATCAAATTGAATTAACCATTGAAATAATGGAATTCTTTTATTTTATCCTCTCTACCATATCCTAGATTGATAATGAATGCTTGTTTCTTAAAAGAGTTAGAAAAATGAAAATGCTTGTATCATCTAGGCACGCACCAGATTCCATCTTGCCTTTCGAATTTATTTTGCTAAGCAATTCGTGCAGGTTCAGGTATTCTTGATTGACCAAGAATTTTGGGGAAGCGTAAGCTTCAAGGTTGGGTGGAAAAAGTGCTTGAATCTTGTTCTCGTCTTCATGCTAAAGATTGCATTGGTGACAGCTTGGGTTGCAGATCAACGGACGCATCTCACCGTTTACTTTGTATTATTTTGTTATTGAACTTACGACAACTTGAAATGCATAAGTATTGTATGATCGAAATACTACTTTTATCGATTTATTGAATAAAGAATATTTATCTTTTATAGAAATTTCATGTGTATTACGATCTAAATGGAATGATCAAATGAAGCTATGGATGGAAAAATGGAATGAAATAGATTTATTAACTGATTTATGAGTTTATTTAAGAATAAAGAGTATTTCGGTTATTATTTGAAGTTAGCTCGATTTACGTCTTTACAGTTTTCACCATGGTACTTGCCCAAGATGCCACCAAAGTGGTTTTCACCATTGCACGGATTTATTTCTCTTTACTTCTTTTTTATTTTTATGATTTTTTTGTATTTTTGAATTAGGATACTTTGAAGAGCTATGTGTAAAACCTGCGAAGGTGCATGTTGTTGATAGGATCCTCTAAAGGTTCGCCCTCTGTGGTTGAGAGATGATATGCACTGGATCCATGGGTTGTTGTGATTATGTAAGGACCAAGCCAATTCGGTTCGAACTTTCCCTTCTTCTCTCTGTCTTGCTGATTTTTAGGATTTTCTCTAAGAATTAAGTCACCCACCTCAAATGTGTGAGGCTTTACCTTATGATTGTAGCTGCATTGTTCCTTGGTTGAATGATGTGTAGCTTGAGTGACTGTCTTCCTTGATAAAGGAATTGAGATAGAATTACTAGCATGCAGACTACGTAGGACCATATGCGTGCCACCTAAAGAAGTTTGGGCATCCTTGACAACAAAGTCCCATGAAGAAGCTCCATTAAAGGTCCATGATGTATCGCCAGAAGGGAAAGGATGTGCGGAACAAGTGGATGAGTTATGAAGGTTTATGACTGCGAAAAGAAGTGAAAGTAGGATGGCATGATGGAGACTTAGGATCAACAAGTGTTCTTTTTTACTTTTAGAACTTTTGCCCCCAGTTATTTTGATATTAGTGCAAATCAACTCTTGTTCTTTTTCTTTCATAGGATTTTTATCCTTGGCCTTGATTTTTGCAGAGTCCAATAGCTTTTGATTTTGATTTGGACTAAAGGACATTTCTATTGAAATGTGGTGACTGATTAGCAAAGTATTGTACACTCAGCGCGTATTTTTGCCATTTTTGTTGATGAAAACCGACATTGTAATAAAACCCTAAAAATGTCAACTTTGTTTGTTACCCTAAAAATGCATGTTATAAGCGGTTGGGATGCTTAAGGCATTGTAATGTTGATGTACTATTTTTGCTGGATAATAAGAAAGATTGGACGGCTATGTATGGTGGACGTAACCCATTCAGGGTGAACCACATTAAATATTTGTGTTATCTGTGTCCTATTTTATTCCTTTATCTTTTGTATTTAAATCTGCATATAATTGTTAGTTCATATTTGCTTCAGATCTGCTTGAAACCCTAACAATTGGTATCAGAGTGAGGTATTCTGTAAATTGGCAGGACTCTCATATTTGAGTGGGAGCAATGGAGGATTCCAAATTCAAGGTCAAAAGTTTAACGGCCAGAATTATCAGTTATGGAAAATGCAGATGGAGGATTACCTGTATCAAAAGGATTTGTGGCGGCCATTGGAAGGAAAGGCAAAGAAAGCGACCACAATGTCAGATGAAGAGTGGGACATTTTAGATAGAAAGGCATTAGGATCCATTCGATTGTGCCTTGTGTCGTCTGTACCATTCAATACAACAGAAGAAAAAACGGTTGTAGATTTGATGGTGACATTGGCTAAGTTGTATGAGAAACCCTCGACTTCGAATAAGGTATTTCTTATGAAGCCTTTGTTTAATTTGAAAATGAGTGAGGGAGGATCTGTAGCAGAGAACTTAAATGAATTTAATACAATTATCAGTCAATTGTCTTCAGTAAAAATTACCTTTGCAGAAGAGGTTAGGGCTCTCTTGATTTTATGTTCTTTGCCAGAAAGCTGGAATAACTTGGTTATGGTTGTAAGTAACTCTGTCTCTGGTAAAAATACTTTGGTATTTGATGATATTTTTGGTGTTATCCTAAGCAAGGAAATGCGAAGGAAAAGCAAAGGTGAGACTCCAACATCATCAAGTAGTGTTTTGAATGTGGAGAACAGAGGAAGATCAAAGGAAAGAGAAAAAGGCCCTTGGAATGAGAAGTCACGAGGGAAGTTAAAGAAAGGACGCTCTCAATATAGAGGAAAGAAAGATTGTAGGTACTACGGAAAGCCTGGTCATCTAAAGAAAGACTATTGGTCTCCGAAAAACAAAGAAGGAGACAAAAATGAAAATGACAGTAAGGAAGCTAATATTGCAAGTAATACTTTACAAGATGCTTTAATCTTATGTTTGGATAATGTTAATGATTCCTGGGTAATAGATTTTGGGGCTTCATTTCATGCTACACCCCATAAAAAATATTTTCTAGATTATGTTCAAGGTGATTTTGGACAGGTATATTTGGGTGATGATGAGCCCTGTCAAATTGTTGGAAAAGGAAAGATAAAGATCAAGTTGCAGAATGGTAATGACTAGTTTCTGCAAGAGGTAAGACATGTTCCTAACTTAAGAAGAAATTTAATTTCTGTAGGGCAACTAGGTAGTGAAGGTTGCATAGTTACCTTATCAGACAGTATCTGAAAGGTCAGTAAAGGATCATTAAAAGTAGCTAAAGGTGCGAAGGTAGGCACATTATATCTGTGTACTGGTAACACTTACTCTACCTTAGCTGCTACAGATAAAGTTACTGCAGGGACAACAACAATAGATTTCGCAAGAACAGATTCGATAATGTGGCACCATAGGCTTGGGCACATGAGTGAGAAAGGGATGAAAATCCTTCACTCCAAAAATCTATTGCCAGGACTAAAGAAGATTGATTTAGAGTTCTGTGAAAACTGTGTTTATGGCAAATAGAAAAGAGTTAGATTTCTCAAGGTTGGGAAAGAGAAAAAGAGTGAGAAGTTAGAGCTTGTGCATTCAGATGTATGGGGACTGGTTCAGGTATCATCTCTTGGTGGCTCTTGTTATTATGTTATTTTTATTGATAACTCAACCAGAAAAACATGGGTATATTTCCTAAAACAAAAATCAGATGTTTTTGAAACTTTTAAGAAATGGAAAGCTTTGGTTGAGAATGAGATAGGAAAAAGGTTGAAGTGTCTCAGATCAGATAATGGAGGAGAGTATTGCAATAAGGCATTTGAAGATTACTGCTCCTTAAATGGGATTAGAAAGCAAAAGATAGTTCCAAGAACTCCATAGGAAAATGGTGTGTCAGAGAGAATGAATAGGACTATCATGGAATGCGCAAGGAGCATGAGATTGCATGCTGGATTGCCCTTAGATTTTTGGGTAGATGTTGCACATACTACTGTCTATTTGATAAATAGAGGACCTTCAACCCCTTTGGATGGTGGTATTCCAGAGGAGGCATGGACTGGTAAAAAGGTAAATTATTCTTTTCTGAAAACCTTTGGTTGTGAAGCTTTTGTCCATGTTGATAAAGAAAATAGAACCAAGCTTGATGCTAAATCTCAGAAATGTACCTTCATTGGATATGGGATAGATGAATATGGCTATCGGTTATGGGATTTTGAAAATAAGAAAATAACTAGAAGTAGAGATGTTATATTCAATGAGAAGGTTATGTATAAAGAATAGATGCAGGAAAAGAAGCATGAACAAGACAATCAAGAATATGTGGTGTTGGATGAGATTCCTGAAAATGAAATGCCACAGGTACCTGATGCTCAGCAACAACAGAATGTTCCACAAACTCCTACAAGTGTTAGACATTCTTCGAGGTCAAGTAGACCCCCTGAAAGATTTTCTCCTTCTTTGTATTCTATATTATTAACTGATTCTGGTGAACCAGAAGAATATGAAGAAGCAATGCAAGTGGATGCCAAACAACAGTGGGAGCTAGGCATGAAAGAGGAGATGGACTCCTTGATGAAAAATAAGACTTGGGACTTAGTCCCTTTACCTGCAGAAAAAAGAGATTTGCCTAACAAATAGATTTATCGGCTGAAGGAGGAGGAAGGAGGTCAGAAAAGATATAAGGCCAGACTTGTGGTAAAAGGTTTTGCATGGAAAAAGGGTATAGATTATGATGAAATATTTTCTCTAGTTATAAAAATGACTTCAAATAGAACTATACTTAGTCTTGTGGCTGCAGATGATTTACATCTTGAACAATTAGATGTGAAAACAGCTTTTCTCCATGGAGATTTGGAGGAGGAAATTTACATGTTGCAACCACAGGGATATGAGGTCAAAGGTAAGGAGAACTTGGTGTGCAGGTTGAAGAAAAGTTTGTATGGCCTAAAGCAAGCACCCCGACAATGGTATTTAAAATTCGATAGCTTCATGGCTGAACATGGTTATCATAGATGTCATTCTGATCATTGTGTATATTTTAAGAGATTGGATAATGGTAGTTATATTATCCTGTTGCTTTATGTTGATGACATGCTTGTTGTTGGGTCTAACATGGAACACAAAAATGATCTTAAACATAAATTAGCCAGGTCATTTGCTATGAAGGACTTGGGTGCAGCTAAGCAAATTCTAGGTATGAGGATTACATGGGACAGAAAAAATAGAACCTTGAATTTGTCCCAAAGTGAGTATATAAAGAAGGTGTTGAAAAGATTTAACATGCAGGATGCAAAAGTAGACAGTACACCTTTGGCTAGTCATTTCAAATTGACTAAGGAGATGTGCCCAAAGGCACAGGAAGAGGTAAAGAAAATGTGTAACATCCCGTATTCATCAGCTGTTGGCAGTGTGATGTATGCAATGGTATGCACAAAGCCAGATATTGCACATGTAGTGGGAGTTGTGAGAAGGTTTATGAGTAATCCAGGTATGGAACATTGGAATGCTGTGAAATGGATCCTTCGGTATTTGAAAGGAACCACTACAAAGGCATTATGTTTCAAAGGATCTAATGTTGCTCTGAGTGGATTTGTTGACTCTGATTTGGTAGGTGATATTGATTCACGGAGGAGCACTATAGGGTATGTTTTTACTATAGGGGGAACTGCAATCAGTTGGATTTCTAGGCTGCAAAAGGTTGTTGCACTTTCAACCACTGAAGCTGAGTATGTTGCTGCTACAGAAGCCGGCAAGGAGATGATTTGGTTACAATGTTTTCTGGAGGAATTGGGTCAGACACAGGAGGATCGCCCATTGTATACTGATAGCCAGAGTTCCATTCATCTTGCGAAGAACTCTGCTTTTCATTCAAGGACAAAGCACATTCAGCTCAGGTACCACTTCATCCAGACTATTTTGGAGGAGGGTCAGTTACGGCTTGAGAAGATTCACACAAGTGAGAATCCTGTCGATATGTTTACGAAGGTAGTTCCATAGGAGAAGCTGATTTCTTCATCAGTTTATGTTGGTCTTCTTGATTAATAATTGTGGAATTTATACCAGTCGAGTCCTAGTGTTTTATCCAGCGAATGTTGCATGTACAGTGGTTTCGTGTAGTTTCAGTCTCCAAGTGGGAGATTGTTTGGTGTGGAGCCTGGTCAGTCTCCAAGTGGGAGATTGTTGAAATGTGGTGACTAATCAGCAAAGTACTGTACAGTTAGCATGTATCCTTATTGAGGTTCGGGGCCAGGCCAGGCCCCGGGTGAGGGTTTGTTGGTAGTAGCCCCCAAAGCAGGCGAAGCCCACTACAGGGGTTCGGGGGCAGTAGCCCCCGAGAAAAAAAAATTTGTCATTTTTGTTGATGAAAACCGACATTGTAATAAAACCCTAAAAAGGTCGACTTTGTTTGTTGCCCTAAAAATGCATGTTATAAGCAGCTGGGATGCTTAAGGCATTGTAATGTTGATGTACTATTTTCGTTGGATAATAAGAAAGATTGGACAACTATGTATGGTGGACGTAACCCATTCTGGGTGAACCACGTTAAATATTTGTGTTATCTGTGTCCTATTTTATTCCTTTATCTTTTGTATTTAAATCTGCATATAATTGTTAGTTCATATTTGCTTCGGATCTGCTTGAAACCCTAACAATTTCTTTATTTTTGACTTCATATTTTTCTTTTCAAAGCTTGATTTTTCATCCCCAATGAATAAGGGCTTTTATGATTCTTGTTGATCCAAGTCTAGGAGCGGAGTGGATATGGAATGAGCGGATGATATGCTAAAGCTATGTGAGTTCTCAAGAGGTTTGGTGATACGTTCAATAGATTCTTCATTGGAACCACTCTTAGGACTATTGATATCAAGAGTTGCTTGCACCACTAGAGGAGATTTGCATTCAGACTTAGTAGCCACAACACTAGGTGGTTCACACCCAATTCCTTGATATTGCAAATTGTTTGTAGGTTGTTCCTGTCAACTAAATGTGTTAGGAGATAGTGGGAGTTTATCAACATGAAAGATATACTCACCACATCCCATGTCTTTAACTTTGAACTTTTCTTTGATCTCTTCTTGTTTTGATGTAGAAGCTTTCAATGATCCTGGATCAACATATGGTGATGAAGGAATAGCCTCTCAATTGACTGGGATTGTTATTTCTGATCTAGGTCATAGATTTTTGCAATATATGAATGGGTTTGGGTCAGCTTTGACGGTCACTTCAACTCCATTGTGTGGAAACTTGATGCATTGATGATATGTAGATGGGATTGCGCTCATCTCATGAATCCATGGACGTCCTAGCAATATGTTGTATGTGAGATCCAGGTCTAGGACTTAAAAAACCACATCCTTTGTAACTAGCCCAACCCTGAGAGGCAAGGTGACTGTGCCTTTGGATGAATGCTCTTCATCATCATATGCCTTGATGGTAATTTTTTTTGTAGCATTCATAGCTTTATTTGAATATCCCAATTATATTATTGTGTTTAGAGTACATATATTGAGACCAGCTCCTCCATCTATCAGGACTCATTTTATTCTATGTTTGTGTAGGAAGGCTTCAATGTGTAAAGGTGCATTATGTGGTTGGCTCACAGAGGCATCGTCAGCTTCTGTGAATGTAAGAGAATGTGGAACGGAAAGGTATCCACCATGGCTTGAAACTAGTCCATGTTCAGATCAGTGGGGACAAAAGTGTCTCTCAAAGTTTTGTCAAGAATGGCCTTATGTGCGGGGGATATGCGTAAAAGCTCTAGGATGGAGATAAGCGCGGGTGTCTTCCCTAACTGTTCTACTAGAGCATACTCTGGTTTGCTTGCTAAGGAAGCGATGTTTTTAGCTGGAGCACCTTGTAAAGTGACATTACCTTGACGAGTTGTAACATTACATTCAGAGGTAGGTTCAGAAGAAGATCCAATTCCTTTTAGGACAACTTTAGGTCTTTAAGTAGAATTTTCAGGCATTTTGTCCTTGATGATAATGGTAGAGACATAATTATCCATGAAAATGTGATTGAAAGTTGAATCATAGTTATAGGATGCTTTGGTATAGTTAGTCTTCTCATTTATGACTTTGGCTTTTCCCTTGTCACGTTTAGGGAATGCTTCTTTAAACATCTCATGTTCTTGATTGGATGAATTTCCTTCGATCTCAATGTCACCTCTATCAATAAGATATTGTATGATGTTCTTTAACCAATGACAATTTCCTGTCTTATGGCCCTTGCTCTTGTGATATTCACAGTATTCATCATCATTCCACCAATTTGGTTTGACCTTTGGTTCATATGGAGGCATATTTGGAATTGTTATTATCTTGTTTGCTACTAGCTTCTTGAAAGCTGACTCAAGTGGTTCTTCCAACAGGGTGTACTTCCTCCATGGTTCGGAAGGTTGTTTGAGTATTCACTTGGTTATTTGTAGAACTTGATCTAGAAAAAATGATTTTGGGTCTTACTGTGTTAGCATCAACAACACCATCATTTACTATGTTCTTGTTCTTGTTCCAAAATCGTGGCTTGTCTTTTCCTTTAAAGTCCTCTTTGTTTTCTTTGAATATCTTAATAACTCCTTGTTCAATTAAGACCTTCTTTGTTGCTAAATCATTCTCAATGATGTCCTTGAAGGTGGACAAACAAGCTTTACTCAAGTCATAACCAATGTCTTTGCTGACATTCTATGTGAGCATCTCTACCATTTGTTTTTGTGGAATTTCACAAGAGCATCTGCTGGCTAAATTCCTCCATCTTTGTAAAAATGATGAAAAAGATTCTCCATCCTTTTGCTTGGTGTTGTACAAAGTGGTGACTGATATATCTGTCTCTATGTTGTATGAGAAATGTTGTATGAAAGCTTCTCCTAGATCACCCCATGACTTAATTCCAGGTGGAAGTTGAGAGAACCATTCCATAGCTTGATCACCTAAGCTTTGTGGGAATAATCTCATCAAATATATCTCTTCTGATGCTACCTCAATGCAAGCTAAGAAAAATTGTCTAATGTGTGCCTTAGGGTCTCCTTTACCTCTATACTTATCAAACTTTGGCGTTATGAAATGTGTAGGAAAAGGAGGCATTGGAATGCTTTTGTCAAATGGATAGGGACATATGTCTCTCATTGTGTAAGCTAGTTTTGGTGTATTTATGTCCTCCATTTTCTTTTGTAAGTCCTTGATTTGTTGTTCCAAATTGTTCTTAGGTGGAGATTGACTTCTTGGACCATATCCCATGCCTGAGCCATCGGGTGGAGGAGGAGCATGTTGCATATATGGATGGTATTGATCATACACATGTTCATATGGAGGAGGTCTATAGTGATGTTGTATATAGGAACCACTTGGTATAGATTCATGATGAGGAATGTAATATTTGTTTTGTCCATGCATACCATAGTCTATAGGCATGTCATAAATTTGTTCTATTGTGTTGCCCCCAAATTTGACGTGGGGTTTCCTTGTGTCCAAATTTTGAACATGCCTTTGGATATCCAATTGCTTTGGTGGTTGGTCCTTAGCATTGGTATGTGATTGAGTATATTTTTCTGCATAAGACTTCCATAATGGTATGCGAAGGTGAGTATTGTAAGCTTCACTATGTGTATGTGGGACCTCAGGTTTTTGAAACAAAGATGATGGTGATTCAGGCACAAAATGTGGTCCTCTATTACCTCCACTATTAGGCCTCCTTTGATCCATGTTGAGTTAAGGTTCTTGCAAAGGTTGATGTTCCATTATTTGAGACATGTCAAAATCATGAGGAATCGTGGCTCCACTTTGTGACATTACTTGTAGAAAATATTGTCTATCTCTCCTCATTATTTTATCAACCAATCGATTAAAATGGGGATCCATAATGGAGTCTTCCACTTCTGCTGAATGTACGGAAAAGTTGTCCATATTGTCATTGTGTGTATCATTGTTGTTTGTAGTGTCCATGTTCTTAACATTTGGAATGTTTCTATAGGCATCCATGTCAGGTAATGTGGTATGATCAGAATTGAAAAAGACATCATTGTCATACTCATAGGCACTCATGTTTGCAGACTCTTGAGCCTCTTAAGCTTCTCTCCTAGATTTTTGGGAATAGGTTTCAACCATGAACTAGATATTGACCAAGATGTGTGAGACTAGATGAAAATGGAAAGAGTATGGAAGACCAAGAGTTGGATGGAATGTAAATGAATCTGAGGTGTACTTGCAATGTCCAAAGTGTAAGACCAATTATGTATGTGGTAGAGTAGGTGTGGCTTCCAAAGAGATGATAGTTTCTCTTGATGAGGTAAGTTGACCTTGACTCTAAGTAAGACCAAATGAGACCCAAAGGTGATAGACTTTGATAAGGGGCCACTTAGCAAAATGTTGTTGTATGTAGTGTGTTGACGAAGCAAGATGAGGACAAGCAAGTGACCTTTTGATTCAAGTTTAGACAAATGTGAATGCAATGCAGGATGTAAAGAAATGATGAACTTTGTGAGACCCAGAAATAGGCTGAATGTTAGATGAAAACCCAGAGAAATAACCTAGGAAGTTCAATAAGTCTGAAATTGACTGCTCTTGTTTGCTAGACGGTAAGTTTTTTTCAATTTTGAACACAAACGTTCCTGTATGCTTCACAGACGCGGTTTTTCAACACAGATGTTTTTGAACACTGCACAAACGCGTTTTTGAGATTTTGTAAATGCAATCTTGCTTGTAATAACACAGACGCGTTTCTACCCTTCAAAGATGCGGCTAAATGACATAGACGTTGTTTAACACTGCACAGACGTGTTTCCAGAAACTAAGTGCAATTTTTCCAATGTGTAAAGTTGTTTGTTGTGACCAAATCTGAATTTTTGACTATTTTTCATGACAAGAGGACACCATGTTGATGAGGACTCAATGTTTGCAAGTGTTTGGACTCAAAATGACTCAAAAGAAAGTGTGTTGTTTGATGTAAAAAAAAAATTGCATACACTTGAAGACACGAAAGACACAATGTTTTGATGTTTTATCTTGAATGTTTGAATGTTCAAAGAAGACAAGCACAATTCTTATGGTTGGCCAGGACAATAGTTGTTGATCCCACATGGGCTTTCCCCCGAGGCTACGCTATTTAAAGCGGATACTTAGATGCTTGACCCCACTGGCTCCACCCTCGGCACTCACTTCTCTGAGGCAACCAAGCATCAGTCCCCATGAAAACTCCTTGTGGTGAACTTTGTATCTCTACTAAGAACCGTATGTGTGTGGGCCGCTCCAGAGGTCCACCTCCTGCCCCAACAACTAGAAGGATTTTGGCTTTCTAAAACAAAAAGGTGCTAGTAAGGGCATCCGCTCATGTGGCCATACATGCAGCACTTTTATCTCTATAAACACAGAAGGCTCCCAGTTGGTAGGGGTTACGCCCTACAAATGATCAAATAAATTTGATCAAACGGGTTTATGGGGAGACATAGTGTCAGTATGAACTAATTGTTAGGTCCCGGAGGAAACTAAGAGGGGGGGGTGAATCTGTTGTCCACTAAATACAGACTAAAACTAATTTAACCAAACTTAATGCTTAATGTTGGTAAACCAAACTTTAATGTCGGTAGATAGTTTAATAGTTAATTTCAGTACCGGTAAAGTTTAATGCATGAAACAGAAAGACAAATAACATACACAACACATAACACAGTTATTTGTATGTGGAAACTCTGTAAGGGGAAAAACCACAATGGGAACCTTACCCACAATCAGATGATACTACTGCAGATAGTATGTGTGTACAATATGGAGTCTGCACATGCAGAAAAGCCAACTGCCTAGAGCTCACTACTTAATCACAAAATGGGAGTCACACTGACTACAATTGGATGGTTAAATCCAATGATAATGTACTGCTTAAAATAGCATCTTCATATGCTGGATTCAGTATCGGTTAAGCTATGATTTGCCTTCTTCAAACCTTCCTTCAATCTTGAATGATGTCTGTGTGTATAGCTCTGCTTGTATTCGTATATACCTTATTACAATCCTTTTTCACACTCTACCACACAACCTCATAAATGAGATCTTACATATATACCAAAACCTAAGACCAAATGAGTAGGTCGGCTCACTAAGATATTACAATAAAATCAATTACAAATGAATCAATATGCGATGTATTATGTCGGCTCAATGTATTTACAATAACAATAAATCATCTTCATAATGTGTCGTGCTGATCTGGAATAGATATGCTTGTCGGTCCATAACCTAGACCTATTTGCCAGTAATAGCAAATATGCAAACCCGATTAGGCCAATAAACAAATCACCAAAACCAAGTGTCCAAACGATGTCTTTGACATAACCAAGTAATCTCCAAGTCATTCCAAGTGCTGGTGAACCAGATACCGGTGACCATGCATAAGTCATTGATCATGTCGGCGAACATAACCAAAGATCTCCAAGTGCTTCTCAAGTGTTGACAAGTGTTGACATCAATGACAAAACCATATCAACATATCCAAAAGACCAACAATCTCCCCCTTTGGCATTGATGGCAACACAAGATGGAAAAACCATCAAAGTGTCAAAACAGAAATGCCAAAAACCAAAAACCAACAATCTCCCAAAGAGATCATTAACCAGAAATCAAAATACATAATATCTCTCCCCCTAGGAATAATCTCTCCCCAAAAGATAAAGTGTTTTTCCATAGATGTCTCTCCCCCTTTGACATCAAATGCCAAAGAAATACAAAACCAAATTCAATCAGTTCGAAGAACTTATCACAAACTACCAACTTATCAGTTTATCCAACTACACCCCCTGAGAAGTAGCTCTCCTCATCAAAGCCGGAAAAAAGATTTCTCTGTTAATTCTACCGGTTGATGACAATCATAAATTGTCTAAGTTTCTACCAGTGAGGGTATAACTCCAAGCTGCTCTCTTAGATATTCAAAAGTTTCCTTAGGCAAAGGCTTAGTAAAGATATCTGCAATCTGCTCTTTAGTATTCACATAAACCAATTTCACTTCTTTTGCTTCAAAATTCTCTTTTAGAAAATTGAATTTGATAGAAACATGTTTAGTTTTAGAGTGAAATACTGGATTCTTTGATATATCAAGTAATCTCCAAGTCATTCCAAGTGTCAATGAACAATATAACCTGTTAGTGAACCAGATACTGGTGACTATGCATAAGTCACTGATCATGCAGGTGAACATAACCAAAGATCTCCAAGTGCTTCAAGTGTTGACAAGTGTTGACATCAATGACAAAACCATATCAACATATCCAAAATACCAACACTAATCAGCACACGTTACCCATGGCTTTCACCATGGATACAGTTATTTATAGTGGTTTAGAAGAGGTGGGTTTTACTTGCTACCACTTGGGTCATTCTCTCCTCACTAGTAGTCCTAATGACCACACAGGGAGATAGGCCCTCTAGAGATTAAACAAAAAGAGCCCATTGCTCAACACACAAAAGACACTAGTTCAATTTTAGTGCACTAATTTAAGTGTTTGGTAATCTATGAAAGCAAGGCACACAATAAGGATCAAAAACCCTTGCCAAAATTTTGCAACAAAGTTTTTTTAGTATTTTTTCAATAATACCCCTCCTGCAAGCACACAAGTTAGGTAAATATTATATCCAAAAGACACTGTGAAATAGGGGGCCTTCGACAATGTGTTTTTTGACAAATTCAAAGATTTGATTTTCCATGAGTTATTTTATATCATAAAAAAATAGAGAACCTGTAAAATTTCAAGACATTTTTATAAATGTAAGAAAATCCAAAAAAATTGCTAATTTGCTCCAAAAATTAATTTTTTTATGAAAAATCATAAAAAAATTCATATAAAATGCACAATTGATCCCAAAAATCTGAAATTTTTACTGGACACTCCTAATATTCTTCCAAACTTGCATAGAAAATTTTTTGCAAAAATTCCAAGCAGTTTGTGAGATATGATCAAAATAATGCAAACCCCTAACTTTTAAAGATCCAATTTTTTAGGAGTTATTTTGCATCAAAATTAAAATCACAAAGAACAGATCCTTGTATAATTCTAAGATATTTCCAAACATGTAATAAAATCCACAAAATTCACTCATTTTCTCTCAAAATTATTTTTTTATAAAAAATGCATAAATAATTCATAGAAACTTCAAATATGCTCCAAAAAATCTAATTTTTTTACTAAGAACCTCCGATAATGTTCTTGACTTGCAAAAAACATTTAATGCTAAAATGCAAAGCCATTTGTGAGATATGATCAAAATAATGAAAAACCCTAATTTTTAAAGATCCGATTTTTTAGGAAATATTTTGCATCAAAATTAAAATCACAAAGAACAAATCCTGTGTATAATTCTGAGAGATTTCCAAAAATGTAAGAAAAACCAAAAAATTCTCTCATTTGCTCTCAAAATTATTTTTTTATGAAAATTCATAAAATATTCATGGAAAATGCAAATGTGCTCCAAAAATTCTGAATTTTGGAATGAGCTCTCTTGATACTGTCTTCAACCTGCCAACAAAATTTGGTGCAAACATTCCAAGCCGTTTGTGAGATTGAATCAAATATCTCCAAGATCTTGATTTTATGTCCAAAACCCTAGCTGCACAAGGTTATTCTCCAAATTGTTTTACAAAATAGCAATATAGAGTTAGAATAACCTGCAAAAAAAATACAGATCTAACAAAAATCCATGTCCCATAGGGCGTGCCAAAATTTTTATGGTAAAAATGGAAACAACAATATTGAAAGACTGAATAGATTCAACCCAAAAACCCTAGCCTAACAACAACAAAGATCCACCATAACATATGAAGATTACCTAAGACAATGCAAATCAAATAAAATCACAAAGATTATACCATCACATGTCCTATAGGGTTGGGATCTCCATTCTTCCTATCTCTATTGATATTGCTTGATATATTTGCTCTCAGATTTTATGTGTGCACAAGAGCTCAACAAAGAACGGAAATGTGGTTTCAAGTAGGCTTGATCGCATGTGAAAATTCGAAAGCGTGGTTGGGGGTTGATAATGAAGGAAGCATCTCCTTATATAGAAGATAGTATAAGAAATGGAGGGATAAGATTAAGAGGTGTAAAAGATAAATGGTTGGCTAGGATTAGAGAGTAGGTAGAAGAAATAAGAAAATAATGAGAGGGTAGGTAGTGTAGGAATTAAGAGATGAATGACATGCGTCATGGATAGAAAAGACTAATGAATTAATTAAATAAATAAAGATTTATTTAATTAATAGAGGAAGTGGGATCAATTAAATAAATAAAAGTATTTGTTTAATTTAAGAGAAGGATCATTTAAATAAATAAATGTATTTATTTAAATGAGAAATAAGGCTTAGAAGAGGATAAATGAATTAATTAAATAAATAAAGATTCATTTAATTAATGGAAGAATTAGGCTTAAAATAATTAAATAAATAAAAATATTTATTTAATTAGACGAGACAATTTTAGGTGTCTACATGTACAAATCATTTATAATTTTTTTCACAATATTATTAAATAAAATTTCAAGCTAAATATTTATATTCATTTATTATTCTTTGACATTATTCCAACACATTCTTCCATATAATCTTTAACACTAATTGTTTATTTGGGTTAAAAAAATATTTAATTATTAATAAAATTCTATGTAAAAGAATTGTATTTCTTCATTTTCAAAAAAGTACCAATTTTCTTTTATAAATATTAATAAATGTTATGGGATTCACATCTAAAATAATTATGTTTGGAATCCTAAGTAATCTATGAAGTTGTTTATTCAAATTAGTGAACAAAACTTGACCTCGCATATTAGAGTTTATATTGAGACATATATACATATATTTATAAGTTGATTTTTTTTTTTAAAGTATTTTTTAAATAAAGTTTTCGTCTTATTGAAGGGTTGTACTTTAATTGATAAGGATGATGTAAACTTCAAATTTTTAAAAACTGTAATTAGATTGGGGTCAATTTTGAAGTAATTTTAGTGGTCCCAATCTCCCTACTTATAACAACTAATCACAAGATAACTTCTAATTTAAAGATATGTTTCTTTGTAATATTATAATCCACTAAATAAAGACAAAAATATAAATAATTATATTATCTATTTTTTTTTTAAAACATAATTAATCTCCTAAAAGTACAAATGTTGTTTTGTTATGTTATCTCCAGTTGTTAGACCAAATTGTCCATTACCTCAAAAAATGTCCTTCCTCATAAATATCCAATATTGCTTATTTGAATATATAATAGATTCCTAGTGTTTGCTGACTACACCAACTTGCTAAAGGGACAAATTACCAAAATTTATTAAATTACATTATGTTGATTAAATTATATAATATAGTTGAACAACTTCTCCCTAATCTTTGTGGTAGGTATAGGTGTTAGATAGAGTTAGATTTTTGTGAAGTGTAAAAAGCCATGACTTCAGGTAAAGCTGTTATGAGATAATAATTAATTTTATTATCTTTTATATAAATTAAATATATTTTTGGCCACATCAATGATAAAGTGGACACACTAAAAACACTAAGAATGGGGACATGTGAAGATTCTTGAATGGTACTAGTGTTAAGAATAGATTTGTACTTGAAAGTTTCTTATTATTAAACAAATGTAGCAATGGATTGAGAATTTAAGAGCCTATTTTTACCAAGGTACATTAATATGCTGACTTTTTAGCTGATTAAATATTAATTTTTAAAATAGGTTAAATTAATTTAGGCTCTTTAACAAAATTTAAGATGTTTGAACGTTTCTAAGCCATGTGAGTTTTTATTTTTGGGATCTACATTAATGTTAAGGCATTTAAAATCAATGAGGCTTAGGATTGAATTGTTAAATTTTATTTTTTAAAGTTAATTTGGTATATGTTTTTATAACATATTAACATTGAATTTGAAATTAATTCATTTTAATTTGAAGTTTGTAAAACAAATTATCATCTCTAAATCTATATAAGTTAATTTCATTCTTAAGAATATTATCTATAAACATTTGTACAAGGTCATGAAGTTGGTATGTCAAGGAGAACTTAACTCTCTCAATCTAACAACTTTCCTTGAAGTGTTTTTAAATACTATTATCCTTATACATATTTAGATATCAAAATTTGAAATCATGCAAATTATAGAAATTGATAAACTGTCAAATCAATCTCTAAAAGTGTATCAAATCATATCAGAAATAAAATATTTAATATCATAAACAAGAGTTCCAATATAAAAAAGTGTTTAAAATATAACAAAAATAACCATAAAAAGATATACTCTAGAAGACCCTTCCCCTACTTCACTTATTCTAATCATACTAAATAATAATGTTAGTGTAAAACATAAAATAAAAATTAATCAAACTTAAAACTATGAAAAGAAATTAGAGTCATATGAAATGCCAAATATTTAATGTATAAAAAAATAAGTATTCATATATTATTATTATTATCACAAGGAAAAATTTAAATTTAAAATAAGAGCTAATTAATTTTTTATTTTTTTTAAACTTAAAAATTGGATTGAATTATTAAAAATTTAATCTACATAAAAGAAAATAACTTTGAAATTTTAACCAATACAAATGAAAAAAAAAAATTTAAATTGACAATATTAATATACATAAAATGTAAATAAAATATATTAAAACATCACATTATATAATGTGTGTGTGTGTGTGTGTGTGTGTGTGTGTGTGTGAGTGTGTGTGTGTGTGTGTGTGTGTGTGTGTGAGTGTGTGTGTGTGTGTGTGTGTGTGTGTGAGAGAGAGAGAGAGAGGACTTAGTAATGAAAGAAGGATATATGTAAATAAGTAAATTATGTCATGATATTTATAAAATATCAAATATGGATAATATTTATTAATATTAATAATGTGATAATCTAATAGATTTGGTAGAAAATTATTAGAATTATAAAAATGTTAGAGCATTAAATAATTATTGGAATTATAATGTTTATTTTATCTTCTATCTTTCATTTTTATATTTTTTTGGTCTAATTATAATATTAGCATATAATTTGATTGTTTGTTGAGGTAATTTATTTTATCTTTTATGAAGTTTTTAATTTCGAATTGTTTTTACATTAATTTTGTATATTAAAAACAACAAAACAAAGGTGTTGACCTTTTACCCTTTAATTTCTAATTGTTTCTTCCTTGTTAGATTTTATTTCTCTCATTCATTGCGTGCTCCCTCTCTCTTTAATCTCTTTTTTAAGGGAAAGTGTCAATAATCTACCATATAAATATTCTCATTCTAATGACAAATCACAGTGTGATTTTAAATGTTGATGCAAAAAAACATACACATTTTTTTTTTTTGATCAATAAAAGGCCGAAGCCGCATTTTATTTCTTTTGTGCAATTTTTTACAACTCCATTCAGTGTGGGCACCGGTAGGAAAGAATGGAGCTAAGAAAACCTCCGGTCTAGCCCAGATCCCTTAAGGGATCAGATATCAGAACAACTGAAAATTTTTTACAATTCCTCATCTGAGGGAGATGACTGTCTTAATAAGACATTTTAAGTTTCTTTTTGTGCATAAAATCTCGCACCACTCTCTGGATGTACCTGTCTTCACAAAAAAGGAGAAACCACTAATACTCCGAGCTTTAACTTTAGGACCTGAATCCCGCATCTGCAAAAACCTTATTGCAACATACTTTGCCAAACTATTAGTAGCATAGTAAACATGATAATATGAAAAAATCCTTCAATGAATAATATCATCTTTTCTATTTTATGTAAGAGGATTGTAGCCTGGATAACCCTTAGCTTGAAACCATTTTCACCTTTTAGGATTCAATTTAAGAGATTATCTAGGCTACAATTCTGCCTACTCTAATGGAAAGGGTCCATTTCTTAATCACTTTTAACACAGCATACATCTGATACTCCATAGCAAAAATAAATTAATATGCCTATGTATGCACATATAAATGTCAATATGCGAGATTATCATGGAGTCTACCAGGATCATGATTCTAAACAAAAGTTCACAATGAAAAATATGTCTGGATATAGGAGTAAAACAACCAAAATAACAAGGGATCTGTACAGAGGCAATAGGACCTACTACAGATCTGAAACAATGATTGAGACTGGGCTGATCACAACTGCCCTTCACAAAACCACTAAAAGAAAAAAATTCCATTAATTCGTAGAAGATAGTAAAGACCCGAGTGAACCCCACCCGATATAGAAAAGTCCAATACCACAGCTTATACCACTAAAACTGCACCAGGAACCAGTGCAATCTGTCCCCAAAATAAAAAACAGGGCGAATATCAATCACAACCGAAGCAATGAATCAATAATATCAAAAAACAAAGCCAGAATCCTTAGCATGAATACACATAGCCTGGCAGACACCAATTGTCATAAGAAGATATCATATCTGCCAAATTGAAGACTACACCCGAGCTGCCCAGAGCATACTAAACACAGATACCCTGCAGTGGAGTGTAAACCTGCATGTGCCAAAACATGAATAACTGGCACCAACCAAACTCCTTTCAATACTCCTGAAACACCCCTTTACCCACAAACAGGGACAGGAGAGGAGAGGATGATACATGCATATGTGAAGGTTTGAATAAGGATATCGCTGAGTTAGTTTTTGAGCATATATACACAAACTCATATATATATATAGTATCTGTATATATATATATATATATATATATATGTATATTTGTGTGTGTGTAATAGTATGAATATCTATTTACACCCACCCACATACACATATATATATATATATATATGAATATGTATATTTGTTAGATTGTATATATATTCAAATATATGCAACATCACTGATAACTAAAACCAAGAAAAGTCCCATACCACTGCTTTACCATTATACATGCAATAGCAACCAGTTCTAACTGTCCCCGATATAACACAGGGCTATCAGCCGGTGCAAAGAATCGAGAATGTCAAACAATAAAGATCTAGAAATCCATAGCTTGAATACACCTGGCACGGCAAACTCAATAATTGTCATAAAAGTCATCAAATCTGCCAAAGCAGACAATACCCACGCTGCCCAGGGCATTCTAAACATAGTTAACATGCATTGGAGGGGAGACCAGCATGTGCCAGAACAAGAATAACCGATAACAACCAAACACCTTGCAATACTCCCGAAACACCCCTTTTCAGGTGAGGAGAGAATGATACTAGCTTATATGAGTTAGTTTTTGTACATGTATACACAAACTCATATATATATATAATATCTGAATTTATATATATGTATATATGTGAGAGTGTAAGTGAATGAGTATCTATTTACACCCACACACATACACATATATATATATGTATGAGTATGTATATATATGTTTATCAATATGATTGTATATATATACATGTATCTATATATATGGATATATATATATGTATATATTTGTATTAATATGAGTCTACAAATATATACATATATATGTGTGTGATCATATATATATATATCTGTATATATACCAATAAATATTTGTCTGAAGCTTAGACTACAAAAATGCTGTAATAAGGATACCCTGACCGCATTTCCTAGGATATATACAAGAGGGCCAAGGAGAGGACTTGGAGAGGAGTGAAGTGAGATGTTGACATGGTCAGCGCCAAAGTATTAATCCCAGGGAGTATCCTTCCTAAAGACTGACGAGTTACCATCTGCCCCTAGATTAGCTAACTTGTCAGCTAGAGAGTTACCTTCCCGATAGATATGCTTAACCGAAGTTTCCTCAAAATATTTGATCAGATCCAGAATACTTTTTAATTCCGATTTCAATCTCCAGTTAGTAACTTCCCTAGTCCTAACTGCATTTATAGTTAATGACGAATCACCTTCAATTTCCAGATATTTAATCTTGAGTGATTTAGCTATAATCAGACCCTCCCGCAATGCTAAAAACTCAGCCATGTTATTGGAAGCCACACCTATGGGCTTATTTATGCTAGCTATAAGATCACCATTGTCTGGATGGATAGCACACCCAATGCCTGCTACACCCGGGTTCCCACGGGACGCGCCATCAAAGTTAAGCTTAGCCCAGCCCTTTCTGGGAGGTGCCCATTTTGTTAGCTTCCTATCCATCTCAGCCTGTTTCCCACCTTTCCCAATAAACGGGGGAATTATCAGACCCAACCATTTAGATCGAAGGACCTCATCCCATCTGGATAAGCTAATGGACTTTTCCTGTGTATATCTAAGTTTATTATTGATTTTTTCCACAATTGTTGCTTTGATCTTATTTAGAACGGATTCTACCCTCAATTTTGATTCTTTGAAGATCCGCCTGTTTCTCTCCTTCCATATTTCCCAAATGAGGATTGCCGGGGAAATTAACCACACTGAGTGATATATATCCTTTGTGTGAGGAGGTTGCCAACTAAGCAGCCATTCTAAAATGTCCCTAGGTCTCGGCGTCAGCCATCCAAGGCTTGAGCAGAGCCAATCCCAACATCTCTGACTGAAACTGCAATTGAGAAGCAGGTGATCCGCATTTTCTTCCTCAGATTCGCAGAGAGGACATCTCGAAGGACCCAGGAAACCTAATTTTGAGAACCAGTCTGAGGTAAGAATTCTTTTTTGGAAAGCTGCCCATGAGAAGATACCAGCTTTAGGAAGACCAATGTTATTCCAGCATAGGCTAATCGGTATATTAGGATAGGTTGCAGCTCGACTGAGTTTTAAAAGTGAGTATCCTTCTTTGGCTTTGTAAATGCCAGACGAGCTACCCGCCCATATTATCCTGTCTTTCCCAGAATGTAATGAAAATTGCCTATGCCTCAAATTATTCCAGAGGATCTCCTTATCAGAATTTGACAAATTCATCTCATCAAGGGGTTTCCACTCCCAACCCAAGGCGGGATCATTGGAAATAAGCTTGATATAATCCTTAACAAACCTACCCCTGATAGCTTTGCAATGTTCAATACCTTCTAGGCTAATACCAGTTTTGTCTAAAGCTGGATAGCCCCCCCAAGAGTCTTCCCAGAACAGAGCCTCAGATCCATCCGCGATATCCCAAGAAAGATAATCCCTGATCACCTTTCTACATTCCATCATAAAATTCCAAACTTTGGATCCTTTGGGTACTATTTCCGTCCTCAAAATGCTATCAGGGTTGGGATTAGTAAGATATTTAGCTTTGAGGATTCTTACCCATTTAAGATTTGGATCCGAGTACATTTTCCAGACTAATTTCGCCCCCAGAGCCAAGTTTTGTGCCCCCAAATCTTTGATGCCAACTCCCCCTAAACTGATAGGTTGGCTAATTTTGTCCCAAGAAATTAATGCGAATTTCTTTTTGTCTGAATCCATATTCCAAAAGAACTTCCTCATCTTTTTTATCATATCGAGCCGAGCTCCTTTAGGTAGCTGCTGGCAGGACATTTGATATATCGGAATAGCCGCCAAAACAGCTTTAAGTAAAGTAATCCTCCCAGCCGAAGAGAGACATTTATTCTTCCAAGAATTCAACCTGAGATCCATCTTGTCAAGGATACCTTTCCATAATGAAATTAAATTGTTTCCCTTATCCAACGGTATCCCTAAATATTTACAGGGCAGTTTCCCTCGATCAAACCCAAAAATATTACATATATCTGTTTCTAAGTTCTGCAAAGTATGGAAGAAAAAGATTTCCGATTTATTCTTGTTTACTTCCTAACCTGAGGCTAAAGCATAAATGTCAAGAATCCTTTTGAAAGCCATGGCTTCCGACCTATTCGCACATCCCATCAGCATTGTGTCATCCGCAAACGGCTGGTGAGTAATAGCCTCCAATCCATTAGTGATTTTAATGCCTTTAATAATCTGGTTCATGCGAGCACATGAAATGATTCTCCCAAGGCCCTCTGCCATTATGATGAATAAGAAAGGGGATAAAGGATCCCCTTGTCTAATCCCTCTAGATATCTGGAAGAAGCCTGCAGGAGAACCATTAATGAGTAATGATATCCTGGGAGATGAGATGCATTCGAATCTTAAATTGATCCATTGTTTAGAAAACCCAAAGGATTCTAAACATTTACACAAAAATCTCCAGTCGACTTTGTCATATGCCTTTTTGATGTCTAATTTGATCATCATAGCCGCTGAATGATTTAGATGTAACGAGTGCATGACTTCTTGCGCCACAATAATACCATCAAATATGGATCTGCCTGGAACAAATCCTGTCTGTTCCTCTGAAATTATGCAAGGGAGAATGCCCTTCAATCTATTCGCTAAAATTTTTGTAAAAAGCTTGTAGATTGTGTTGCATAAGGAAATAGGTCGGAATTCATCAAAGTTTCTTGATTCCTCTTTCTTAGGAATCAAAGTTATGAAAGTATTGTTGATCTCCCTTAAAATACTTCCAGAATTTCTTACGGCTTCCAAAGCATCCACCACCTCCTTACCAATAATGTGCCAGCATTTTTGGAAAAAGCAAGCTGGAAAACCATCGGGACCGGGAGCTTTATCCGGGTTAAGTTGCCCCAATGCTAATTTTACTTCAGATTCCAAAAGTTTGTTGCAAAGTGCTTTGTTTTGATTTTCAGTTACGATCTTAGGAATATTCCTAAGCAAAGCTAAATTGGCGTCTTTAGGAGAAGATTCCGAACTGAATAAAGTTTTGAAATGGTTCACCGCTTCTGTAGCAATGTCCTTTTGATCTTCTAGAAGGATGCCATTATTGCTCATGATCTTGTGAATACTATTGGTGATCCTCCTGTTTTTTGTACTGTTGTGGAAGAACTTAGTATTCCTATCCCCATTTTGAAGCCAATTCTCTCTAGATTTCTGTTTCCAAAAAATTTCTTCTTTCGTTAGCGTATCCTCATATTTCCCGAGAAGCTCATTTTCCTTGAGGAAGCTCTCCTGATCCATTCCAAGTCTAAACACCTTTTCATTAAGGTCTGCAATTTCTTTTTCTAATGAAATTTTGGTTTCAAAAATATTACCGAAGACTTCATTATTCCATTTCAATATCTTGCTTTTAAGATGTTTTAGTTTATTTACAAGGCAAAACATTTTTGAACCCTGAAAATTAACCTCCGACCACCACCTGGCAACGAGATCATAGAAATCCGGATTTTGCATCCACATTTTTTCAAACTTAAAGGGGCAGCACCTCGGTGTAGCCTCTCCCTCAATATTGAGGATGACAGGATAGTGATCAGATCCTGACGAAGGGAGTAGCGAAGCTGAGAGGTTAATTGCTAGATCGTTCATATTTCCTTTAAAAAGGAATCTATCTAATCTCTCAGTGATTTGAGTAAAGCCTGATCTTCTATTGTACCAGGTATACATACCATTACTAGTTTCTATATCAATCAGATTGTTCAGATCTACCCACTCTCTAAAGTCTTTTAAAGATTGTGGTTCCCTGCGAATACCACCCTTTTTCTCTGATAAATTTAGGATAGCATTGAAGTCTCCTCCTAGAATAACAGGGGAAGAGGGATCTATTTCCATCATAAACGAGATTTCCGACCAAACTTTGCGTTTCCCAGCATCTGGAATCGGGCCATAGATGTTTATAAGGGTAAATGAGAGCTTACTGTGTTTGCTTGTAACCTTTCCCAATAGCCAGTTTCTGTTTCCTGCTAATGGACAGAATAATATACTATGCGGATTCCAAATGATACCTAATCCACCAGAGGCACCCCTGGCTTCCACAAATTCCCAGCTTAGAAGACCTAATTTCCTTTTAAAAGCCTCAGCTTCTACCTGGGCTAATTTAGTTTCTTGAAGGAGAACGATGTCATGTTTCCATTTTATGATGTTGCGTCTAATAAGACGCTGTTTGTTAGGGGCATTCATGCCCCTAACATTCCACGAGGAGATTTTCATTGGACCGTGGGAAGGCCCTTCCCCTTCCCAGCATCAAAGAAGGCAGTTAATTTGCCTTGATCTTTTGCATTTCCATCCTGCAACCTTAATTCGCTTAAAGATTTTCTGCCTCTACTTCTAGCTTCTCTAGCGTAGTCAGGGGTGTTTTTCCCGTCATATATGTTTGTTATTCCTAAGGGTAGTTGGGGAATTGTCACTCCTTCTCCGTCATCCTCTCCCAGTTGGGACTGAGCTGCTGTGTAGTCATTGACAGGGAGAGGGGTGATATCTCCTTCCCTATTCTCATTATTATCTCCCACATCCAAAGAGGCCAGAAGTTCCTGAATTAGAAACCTCTTCTCAGCTTCTTCTTCCGGGGAAAGATTTTCAACTTCATTATTATTAAATACCTCTAGAACAGCAGCCATTCTAGAAGACATTTCTTCTTGATCAGCCTCATTTTCTTGCCCCATGTTTACAACTGATTTTGTTTCAGAAGGAGATTTCAATGAATCCACCGAATCGGAGATTCTTTTTGACATCTCCACTAAGGCTTCTTCTTTAATGGAATTTGCCTCATCTATTATCTTATCAAGGTCATTAATATTACTAAGATTGTTTTGGTTATTTTCATCTGTATTAGTCATAGGAGGGCAAATAGCATTTTCATGGATAGAATTTAATGTGATTTTATCATTCTGTTCTGAAATAGGGTTTTCCTTGTGATCGATACTTTTAACCAGTGCCGGGCTTGATTTCAGCCAAATATCAGATTCATTTATGACCCCATCATAGAAGGTGGGATGAATGTTCCATTCCCCCCTTTTTGTTACTAGCTTGGTGGGTTCCAAGACCCTGGAGTTACAATCAAATTCAACTAAGATTTTGGTGTTTTTGTTTGAAACCATTTTTTCTAACCCTTCGCAGCCCAAAAAGGACCCGAACTGTTCCCCTAAGAATTCCAAAATTTTAAAATCCAAATATTCGATAGGTAAAGAGCCCAGATTAATCCATCTTGGGCATTTGTTTATATTTTGTGAATGTGGATCAAAATTCGGCATCCATTCACATCGAAAGAAACCAAAACCTCTATACAATTTAGCCTTACCATGCATAATGTCATCCTTTGTTTTTTGATTATTACACAAAATAGCAAGAAAATTATTTTCTAGGATAGTAATACTTACCTGTCCCGGATATAGGGCCAGCCACCAGTCGACAATCCTTTCTATATCATCACCGAATCTAGTCCATTTTACAAAAACCCCATAGTTGTTATATGAATTGAATTGGGGTTCCATCAAATAATCCGGTATCTTGCATATACGCCTCTGCCTAATATTAGGTTTTGGCTCAAAAATTCGAACTTTCCCGAGCGGCTCCAAATTAGCCCCTGTTGCCGGAGAAAGCTTTGAACCTGTGTGTGTGCCCTTATCCATTTTTAAAGCTGTATCTTTATTAATGCCCATCTTTTTCCTGGTTCTTTTCAAATGATACACTTGCCATCTTCCGTCGGAGGGAAGCGACAGGGTTTTGGCATTTTTAGCCCTAAATTCATTATTTATCCCAAAGTCGCCCAATCTGGAGACCGAATCCTTCCTTTCATATGACACCGTTGTGTTTTTTGCAGGGATTCTCTTACAAGGCGGACTGAAAACAGAGATGCTCTTCGGGCAAGAAGCGAAAACCTGCCTGCTCCCCCCCGTCGAAAAACCTGACAAATGCGTTGGATGTCTATTTCGCATTTTCGCCTGTTCGCAGAGCATTTAATTTAAAAAAAAAAAACATACACATTTAAGTTCAAAATAATTCTTAGTTTTTTTAATGGACTATGGTAGTATTTGTATATGATGGAATTAGAAATTCAAATATTGCAAAACCAAACAAAGATCCAACCGCATAAAACCCTAGTTCTATAATGAAATCCACTATACACCAATGAAGAACCTAAAAACATGCAAACCACAAAATATTGAAAGATATTACCATTCACATGCTTAGTAGGGTTTGATCTCCATTATTTCCTATTTCCATTGATCTTGCTTGATACGGTTGCTCTCAAATTTCGTATTGTACACAAGAGCTCAACAAATAACGGTTTGTGGTTGTGTAGACACTTGAGTGATTGATTGCTATGAAATGTCGCATAAGCATTGATTGATTGAATGATTAGGATGGGATTAGGATTAGGGATTGATAAGGATGAAAGGATCCTCTTATATAGAGAGTACCTTAGAAAATGAAGGGCTAGGATTAAGAAGTGGAGGGATACCGATAAATGATCATCTAGGATTGAAGGGTAGGTATAGAAAATAGGAAAATATTAGAGAGGTGGTTAGAGGTAAACTAAGAGATGAAGGACAAGTGTCATGGAGGGGAAAAGCTAATGAATTAATTAAATAAATAAAAATCTATTTAATTAATAGACGGACTAGGACCGAATAAATAAATAAAAATATTTATTTACATAAAGAAAAGGTTAGAAGAGGATAAGTGAATTAATTAAATAAATAAAAATCAATTTAATTAATAAAAGGCTTAGGACAAAATAATTAAATAATAAAATATTTATTTAATTAGGCTAGGACAATTTTAGGTGTCTATAGTATTGTCTCTAGTTTCAAATTATGTGTCAATGATAGGTATAAAATGACACTATCCTTACGTTATTAATATAATAGATCTTTAATACAACCCCCCTTACATCAATCACATCAATCAAATTGATCCTTGCATTAACACACATGGATAAATCCTAGCTCTTGCAATAGGGCACTTCAATATTCATTACATTGCATTCCATTGAATCAAGTCAATCGCCAAAATGTTATCACAATCACATTATTATCATTTGCATTGTTTCTCATTGTCTTCTAACTCTTATTAGTGTATGTAGGAATTTGGGAAAACATCAAAGCAATATCAACTAGCCAACCACAAAAGCTAAATTGCAATGAAATGGATTCTAATACATTCAACAGAAGAAGTGAAGAAAAGATATAAACAAGAAATTTAAACCAAATGCAAAACTCCTTCAATCGACCTCCATTGCTTCTCTTTCTCCTTCAATTGACCTCCATTACACTTCCAATGTTGAGGAAGAAATAAAATGAAAAGAGTTAAAGTGAAAATGATTATTGGAAATATTCATTTTCAACAAAATATGCCCAAAATGAAAGTGGAGGAAAAGACTAGTGGAGAATTAGCAAGTTTGAAGAGATAAGGGAGATAGATATTGAAAAGTGGAAGAGATAAGTGGGGTCATAAATAAATAAATAAAATTTATTTATTTCACCCACACATGACTAATTTGGAGAAGAGGGATTAAATAATTAAAATAATCATTTAATCATGGAAGAATAATTAGCTTAGAATTAAAGGATTAAATAATTAATTGAATTATTTAATCGAAGAGGAATAGTTAGGATTAGTCAGTTAAGATCAAGATTAATTGATTGGAAAGAGATAATGATGGATATTAATTAAATAATGAAGATTATTTAATTAATGGTTTAGAAGAACAATAATTAAATAATTAAGAATTATTTAATTATAGGAAAATAAAAGAAGAAAATTAGTACTAATTAAATAATTAAAATTATTTAATTAGTTTAGATGAAAAGGTTAGTGAAAAGTGTTGTCGAAGACTTAGGGAAATTTCCAATGTCTATATTTTGCCCCTTTTTGAGACAATACAATTTTGAGTGTTGTTTTAAAGAATAATTAAAAAGATCACGCCCCAGCAAATCACAGGATGGAGGTAGGATGCCCCCTCGAGAGATTATTTATGTATGAAAGAAATGAATGATCTCTCGAAACAAGAGAAGATTGTTAGGTGAAAGAGAAAATATGAATAAAGAGAAAAATGTTAGTAAGAAGTGAAGAATTTTAATAGATTGTAGAAAAGGGTTGATGGATATCAATGAAGAAATTAATGATTGGTCAGATAGAATAGATAGTGTGATAATGATTGATTTGATGAATAGATAGAAGGATTGATGGGATGGAAGAAATGTTAGCCAGAAGAAATGTAAGTGAGAAGTGAAGAATGATTAGTGTGATGAAATATTGTTTTCACAAATGCAAATAGGAGGTGAGAACCTTTATTTGATATGGAAAAATGGATGCGGTGCACCATGGCATTGAAGGCCAGGGCGATAAGGCAATTCCTTTGCGTAAAATAGACACATTGCAGACAATGAATGGTTGAACCATCCTAAGACATACTTGCCCTAGAATGTTATGAAGCACCCCACAAACAAAAGACAAAAGAAAAAATGACCATGAGCCATCTTGGCTAGTCTAAATAACACAGTGACATCATCGAGCAACATAGGAACATGAAAAAAGATAAATCAGTGAAAGATAAGATGCACAAATTCAAACAAGTCAAACAACCATTTTGATCTTGTTGTCAAAGTTTCTAATGTTGTGTGGGATGGTGATAGGATGATCATGTTGCCTAGATTCAAGGAATGCAATACCTCATCTAAGACAGAACACAGTCTAGTTTTGAGTATACTACATCTTGTATAAGACCCATGATAATGGTTGACAAAGGACTGATAATGTTAATGTTGATTGATTGATAAGACAAGTTGACTAGTTCAAATGCTTGGTTTATTGAAAAGTCCATCTGTTAATGTGTGATTTGTTAAGCGCAATGTTTATAACATGTTATCTATTCGATGTCCACCCAAATGTATGTCTATGTACAAAGGAGCCAATTTATTGACATAATGAAAATATGATTGTTTTTGGATTTTGATGTTTTTCAACTTTTAGGGTTTTTTAAACTTTTCAATTTTTGTGTGTGTTTTGTTTAAGACATTTTATAAATGTTTTTGAACTATTCAAGATGTTTTATGAATGTTTTTGGGATTATTTCAAGTCATTTTTCACATTTTTTATTGATTTTTTTAATACTTCATTTGATTTTTATGGATTTTTCCCCTAGTGTCTAGCAAGGTAAGGAATATGACAAACGGATAAAAAAAGCTTACTAAAATGTTGGTGGATGGAGGGAAAACAAAGGCAATTTATTATGGAGACAAAGAAGATTCAAGTCCAAGGGCTATCACACAATGGGATAACAGACTGGATATGACAATGTAAGGCAATGGCATGGCATGAGGGACATGTCAAGAGGTTTTTGAAACCATGTTTGCATTTTACATACTTATGTCGATTCAAGATCAAGGGACGAAAAAGAGTGTATGGATAGTCATACAATATGGATAGGACAAGCAAGATCAAGAATGGATAAGGGACATGAATAAGATAAGGAATATGGACTAAAGGTTGCAATAAGACAAGGAATATGGATGAAAGGTTGTGATAAGCCAATGGATAAAGACCAAAAGCTATGATAGATTGAAAGTTGCAAACAGGATGCATGACATTCATGAAGATCCTCAGCCTTGTCAATATCAAAGGTGGAAAAAAGAATATGGATATAAGGGATGATAAGAGAATGAAACCTGCCCCCAAGTGTGGAATGAAAGAAGTTCATAGATTACACATGATGCTTTTTTGCCAGGATTTCATTATGGTACTTGCCCAAGGTGCCTATTTGCCAGGTTTTCACTAGAGGACGAAATATTTTCTCTTCTCTTTTTTTTCTTTCCTTTTTCATTTTTTTTAAATTTTTTTTTTACTTTTTAGCAAAAAATGGACACATGATAGGGGATGGAAGAAGGAATCAATAATCTTGCTGTTTGGATAGTAGCCTTAAAAAATGGACCATGATCTTTAAAAGTATGCTCAAAGACACTGGCAGGATAATGACATGGAAATGAGATGGGACTAAGGTAAGGATTTATGCAAAAGACTGGATATGAAGGATGAAAGGATGGAAAAGAGGTGTTGGATAATGGAGGCAGTGGAAGAATACTTGTGCTTGAGTGGATGGAAATGTGGGCAAGACCGACATTGGCACACACCTTGAGGGGTAATGGAGTGATGGAAAAAAAATAGATTTCAAATTTTGAGATTTGGATGGAAGAAAGGATGTGGATTTTGGGACATAAGGACCCAAAATGGATGAAGGAGGTGATGGAGGAATAGACTTAAAAGGTTTGGATGGAGGAATAGAAATTTTGGATACCAATTTTGATGCTTCTTTAGACTATTGTGCTTCAAGGATCCACTTAGGAATCCATATTGTTTTTAATTTTTCATTCTTTTGTGGTTCCTTGGAATGCATTTCTTGCACAAAGGATTTAGGAATCCATATAATTTTTATATTTCTTTATGAGCAATTGGCCTTTGTGGCCTTTTGGGTGTTTCTTTTTCTTTTTGGATCATATTTTTCTTTGTTTTGACATGTCGATTAGATTGGACATGTTGATCCTTGAATACATGTGAATTGCTAGACTTATAACTTTTATGCTTGCCATCCAAATTTCTTGGAGGGGGAAAGGAATGTATGAATGGATAGGAATGAAATGGAGGTCATTTGGATGGGTAAAATGCTTTCAAAGATGTGTGCCTTTGTTGATCCTACATAGAGGATGAATGGATATACGGACCTAAAATGGATGGAAGGGATGAAGAGGAAGGCATATGCTTGGATTTTGATGGTCCAATGCAGGATTTAGTAGGGGTACCAACATCTTGAGAAATTTCACTGAGGCCATGACCATTAAGATTTTATTTGATATGGAGGGGTTCTTGCTTATGAAGGTCTACTCCTTTGCCTTTCTGAATATTTTGACCCATAGGATACTCTTTGCTTCGGGGACAAGATGTGAGTCTATTATGAGGTAGATGTAATATGAAAGGAATGATGGGATCATGAAGTGGATCAAACTGGACCAAAGTGGGGGATTCATGAACATCTTGCTCAAACATGTTAGCTTCATGAGGAGGATTAGGATCAATGACAAACTCTTCATGAGATTGAATGGGAGGAATAATGGGATCATCAAAAGAAATGAGATCTTGGAGTGGATATGTAGGATTAGGACATGGAGATGGAGGGATGATAGCATCTTGTGGTAGACTTGAAGCCAAAAGGATAGTTTGATCTTTATAGGGAGGAAGATCATTGGATTCCTCTTTAAAGGTGCTTTGCTCTTGACTTTCAATAGGATCATTAGGAAGGGTGCAAGGAATATCTTGATCTTTCTTAGGGAGTGGGATGCCAAAGGGACTTGAAAATATGTCATGTTCTTGTATAGGGATAGGGGTCCATAATGAGTGACTGAGAAGATGGGATCCTGGTCAACAATTGGATGGGATGATAAGGTTTCGAGATCTTGATCTTGATCTATTTTAAGACTTATTTCTTCGTGTTATAAATTATCCTCTTGACATGGGGTTTGAATTTGGATATGCACGGGGAATTTTGGCAAGGGATCAATGCTTTGACATGAGGGAGATGGAATTTGAATGGGACTCTCTAAAAGAGAAGCATCCAATGGCATTAAATCTTGAATTTCCAAATAGTACAAGGGATTTGTATAAAGATATAGATTACCATGTATTTATGTTGCAGACAACCCTTGGGAGGATGCATTATTTGATGTATCATTTGGAGGTGATGGTGGAAATTTCTCTTGTGAAGCTTTAAGAGATTATATGGGAGGTTCTTGCAAAGCTTCAAAATGTGTAGGAATAGAGGGCATTGGATAGTCAATTTGTTTATGCAGGAGTGAGCCATTGCTAGAACTAGGTGCATGATTTTGATCTTTCTCAAAAAAATCACTTAGGACTCTCTTTAAGAGCTTTGTAATAGAGCTACCTTTCTTTGGAGAAGAATTTGAATCCTTGCGAGGTTTTGACATGGTTAGGTTTGGATTTTGGATTTGTTTGAATATGATTTGGTTTTGGTTTGATTTTATGTTTTGATTTTGAATTGCGTTTTGGTTGAATTGGTCTAACATGTTTGAAATTTGTCATGGTGTGAGTTGCAACTTTTGTTTTTGAATTTGTGGTTGTAGACATTCATATTGACTTGTTGATTGGATTTGATGTTGATACTCCATAGTTGGTTGAACAAATTGTTGATATTGTATGTTTGGCTGAGCATTTTGTTGAAATTGCATGATTGGTTGTGTTGATTGGATATATTGGACCACTGGTTGTGTTGGTTGGAAATGTTGGATCATCGGTTGTTGTTGGATGATTGATTGTTGTTGGATCGTTGGTTATTGTTGTTGGATTATTGGTTGTCTATGTTGGATCATTGGTTGTGTATATTGGATCATTGGTTGTTGATTCAAGATTTAATTGAACGAAGTCTGATTCGAGACTTGGTTGAAATTTGTGTTTGTTGTTTGAAATTGTTTCGTCATCTCTATTTGAGAGATGAGAGATGGTATGTATGATTGTTTGATAAGAGATTTTACATCAATTGGATCAATATTTGGATTCGGACCTGGAAATGTTTGAAACATTTTGGACATTTGTGATCTATTCTGCTCATGGTTTTTCACTTTTTGTTCAAATATCTCTTTTTCTTGAGCTAGTTTCTCTTCTAGTTTTTGTATTTGGATACCTGTTTCATCACAAAATGTTTGACCGATATTGCCTTGTTGTTGGGTTGGATATAATTGTGATTGCCTTGGATTAAAAATTGATTTCATTGTGTTATTCATTGGTCCAACCATCGATTGATGTGTCAAATTTAGTTGCATCATAGGAGCTTGGAACCTTGTTTCAATAGACATGCCACTATGCAATGTTTTTGGGACTTTTGATTTTAAGGATGATGTATGCAACTAATGGAATGAAAAATGCAACTTATGTTTTTTTTTGGAATTTTTTAATCTTGAAATGAAAATGATATGTGACCAAGTGCAACCTTAGCAAATGATAATGCAACCTAGGGTGAAAGTGCAACCTATGTTTTTATTTTTTTTAGGTTTGGACAAACTCTTGGAATGCAAACCTAAATATGTGACCCTTAGGAAATTTAAATGAAGTCAAGACCTTAAAAGGACAAAGGACAAAATGACAATAGGACAAACTGACATGTCTCACCTATATGCTTGGATACTAAGCTAGGTTTGACAAAATGATGTTGATAATGTTAGGTCCAACAAGGAAAGCTAATGTACTGAGAGGGGAGGGGTGAATCAGTACATTCAAAACTTTTCTTTGAAAACAATCTTACTGATAAACATAAATTGTGTAAAGTTGATCTCATAATATATAGTGCTAAAACATAATCATAGAAATAACATCCATACACATTTCACTCCATAACACAAAGATTTTGGTTACGTAGAAACTCTTGGTTAGAGAGAAAAACTACGGTGGGGATGGCACCCACAACTTCACTATTGCAATAATAAAGGTTGCTCGGTTAGAGCTACATGTTTAGATATTTCTAATAGCTTACCCTGTTAGGAGTATTAAGATCTTTAGATCTACCTTGCTAAAGGATTTTACAAACACTTTTACAAAAATGTTGTACCTAATTAAAGGCTTTACAATTTATAGACCTTGTTAGAGTCTTTTACCCTGTTAAAGGTTTCTAACACAACTCAAAATAATTCAATCAAAATCTTTACAAAATATCTGCAACTTTACATATGAAATGTTATAGTAGACTCTATGTGCTCAATATGAAATTACCATGCTCATAGCATACCTCGGTAATTGATAGATCAACTCGGTGACCTCTTCTGTATTCTCTATTCCTTAGACTGTATTCTGAAAATCTTCTTGGTGACCTCTAAATACCTCTGTTCAATCATCTCATCTTAACTTCTCTCAAGATTTTCATTATCAACTCATCATCTTCCCTCTTCTCTCTTTTTTGATATTCAAAACACTCTATATATATAGATCTCTAAGGTTGTGATATTTTTCATACATCGATTATACAAATATGTTTTATTGAATGAATAAACATAGAAATTATTTCATTGGATAAACTTCCTCAAAATCATACAAAATCATCAAGTGCAATTTCCTATGAAATAGCGGTTCCCTATTCTCGAATCTTGTAACACGTTTCCACATATGTGTCCAGGTTCATTGAATCTGGTAACACATTTCCACTCAGTTCAGATTAGCTCGGTATACCTTCTTTTCTACTCGGTGGACATAGGAGATTTACTCGGTAGACAGCTCATTATATATCATCTCGGTGACTAGCCTTTCTTCTGTAACCAACACCCTTAGTGCTTATTGACTGAACATTTTAGTAGTATTAACCTACTAGAGTATATAGGATGACTTTGGATATAAAACTAATGACAAATTAGTAAATAGTAACAGATAAGACAATAAATATTGGACAAGGTCAAGACTCCCTAACAACAACTTAGAGTTTAAACTAAATTTTTTATTTTTCAAGTTTGGAAAACCTAATTTTGAGACTAAATGCAAGAGGAAAATGATAATGACAATGACCTAGGGTATGAACCCAAGATATGATGTGAAAATGAGCTCAAGATGTGCTATGACCTAGAGATATGAAATGACCTAAGGACATGAAATGGACCAAAGTTATGAAATGAACTAAGGATATAAATGCAACTTTCTGTTATGATATGGACCAAAGTTGATTATGATGCTATGATATTACCTAGGGTTATATGATTTGACCTAAGGTTTAATGATATGATATGATTTGAACCAATGAGGTTGTAAGGAAAGCACAGTGCAAAAAAACGCTTCCCTAATGTCAATCGTAGGAGAAACAAGACTAGTGTGTTTTATAACTTTACAGGATACTAAGATTAGCATATACGAAATAGAGACAATGTCAGAATTCAAACATACACAAAGATAAACACCATGAATTTACGTGGGAAACCCTTTCAGGAAAAAACCCCCCACCGACAACAAGATCACTTTATTCTCAGCAAAGAAACTTTACAATAAAGTTTGTTATCATAACACAGATGTTCACTCTGATCACTTCAGTTACACACCACAATATACGACTTATCATCATAACAACAACCTTGTTTGAGTTTCCTCTTGGCTTCATATACATTTTCATGTCAACCGTTCAACTGTCAGTTTGCACCAATCGGTTAGACATCTAACTATCTACATCAGTCTGCATTCGTGAGAAAACAACTATCTCACATGCATCCAGGAATCGAACCGGTTTGTATTCAAATACACCAGTCCAAATGAGTCAACTCCATCGGGTATCGGCGTAACTTCAAAACTTCCTCTCCGATGGCCAATGACAGACCTGATCGCCGAAGGCAATTCCATCGAGTCATTGGCAAGACGAACTATCCTCAATCCCGATCGTCCGATCTTCTTGATCTCTCTTCCTGCGCTCCGCCACGTGGCACCCTTTGATTTACTCTGGGGTCCCTGCCTTGCTACCTCAGCACGGCCTTACTAACCACCTAGAATGAAGCTTTCTTTTGTCAGGTCCCACCTTGGTCACAAAGTCACATAGGATAAATCTCGTGCATCTTGCCATGGCGATATAGCGACAGTCATCCGATCATCTCAGACTTGCTCACTCGTTAAATTGTCTGAGTTGCTCTTTCTGTCGGGCCCCACCATGGTTGCCAAGTTGCATAGGATAAACCTTGTGCATCTTTCCATAGCGGTATAGAGATGACCATCCAATCAGGATCTAAACTACACGCCTTTTAACCTTTCATCCATCTGATAACCAATGCTACCCTGATGACCGAAAAAGACTTCGTCGGGTATCAGCATAATATGGAACAAGTCTACCCGATAGCCGATAGCACTCTCGATGACCGAAGGAGGATTCATCAGGTATCGACATAACAATAGAACAAGTTTATCCGATAGTCGATAGCACTCTCGATGACCGAAGGAGGATTCATCGGGTATCAGCATAACAACAGAACAAGTTTATCCGATAGCTGATAGCACTGTCGATGACCGAAGGAGGATTTATCGGGTATTGACATAACAATGGAACAAGTCTACTTGATAGCTGGTAGCACTCCCGATGACGGAAGCCAACTTCGTCGGGTCATCAGGCTGACTTTAAACCTGCTACTCCGAGCTCCGATATGTCAAGTTCATCCGCAAAAGTTATACTGATAGAGTTCACAGTTTTCCTTCACATTGTTTCATCAGCCAGAGTTAACCCAATCAATATGAACAAGAGTCAAGTAAATTATAGGCACATTTTCCAACAAAGAGCTTAGGGATGTAAATTAAAATGTATGACAATATCAACCTAAGACAAGACCTAGTTTGGTCATGATAATGATAATGCAATAAAAATGAATGATAATGACCTAGGAATATGAACTTAAACCTAAGTGCAAAATGAAATAGACTAAAATGAAGGATAATGATTATATATCCTAAGACCAAGGTTTGAACTATGCAAGGGCTAACCCTAAGTGACATGAATTTTGAAACAAGGGTATCCAATGTTTTGACAAGCCATGTTTATGAAACCCTTTTTAAATTTTGGATGAATACTTTGAAATGTTTTTGGACCAAGTTTGATTTTGTTTGAACTTTGTTTGGACACTTGTTTGTTTTGAGAACCAAATTTGATTATGATTTCTTTTGAAGGTTGTTTTGTTTGCCAATGTTTGGTATGTTGATTATGTCCTTTGTTTATGATTCACTTTTACAAACACGAAAGACATAATATTTGTTTGAATTTGAAAGAAGACACTCTTAAACATTCAACAATAAATCCTAAGGCTGGCCAGGACAATACTTGTTGAATCCCCTTACCCAGAATACCTCATTCAACTAAATAGTTATAAGTTTGGTAGCACTGGCTCCACTCCACGACACTCACTTCTAGAGCATACCAAGCTTTGAATTCCTTGGGTCATCACTTCCTAACAAATTTACAATCTCTAATTGAAGAGCACATGAGGGGTTTCTTCGACATGCGCGTATCACAACACCTAAGTCAACAAGTAGAAGGTTTTTGGAAAACTAAACACAAGGGGTTGTAGTCAAGGCATCCATTCGAGTGGCCATAATCAACAACAATTTCTACTCCACTAAAGGATGCCTCCCAGCTTGCAACGGTTACACTCTACAAGTTTTAACGTGCCACAGGGCAACATGTAACACATCGCTCACAACTTTCATCACAAACGCATTTGTTTATAGTGGCTCAAAAGAGCTTGGCTTTAGCCCATTGTCACTTAGGTCGTTCCCTCTCACCTAGCCTTAGAGGCTTCTCGGGAGGCAGACCCTCTAAAGGTTAAAAGATGCATAACATCTAAGAGATGGCATGACAAACATTGGTTCTTTAACCTTCAGAAATTGAAATGTTCTCTACAATAAGGCAAACATTCTTGCTTCAAAAGTTGCATGATATGATTTCATTGATCCATTTGCATCCTAGTTAAGACTAGATGAAGTTAATCCCACCTTAATTTGAAAAGGATTTGATCAATTTAAACCATGATTAAATGTGTATGCGGAAAAAGTGGGCTGATAAAACTTAATATGTGAAAATATTGTTAAATACTAGTCCACACACACACAGGACTTCTTGATGCAAGCTATGGAGTAATAACATATTACTCAGCTTCCCAAGGAAGGTCCCATGGTTCTCTATCTCACAATGTCCCTCAAACCAATGTTTTGCTCTCAGATCACTGAGCAAAATGGTTTAGGGATGGCAAATGCAAGAACGAGGAATGCTCTGATAGATTTTTAGAATGAAATGTGTTATAAGCTATGTATGATTTTAAAATACAATAAACTAAATGATAAGATGACGAGATTAGTATGAATGCTATCCTAGCATGATATATTTAATCTATGATTGAGCTAAAATGATAAAGAAATTATTCTAAACATGCATATTTAGTCTACTTCCTGATTTAAAGAGAGGCTAAATGATGAGCATATATGAAATGAGAAAGCTTGAATGTATTTGAGCATAAGTGTGATGCTACAAATTTGAAGGATGATTTATGAAAATGGAGGAATGAGAGCTCTACTTATAACACAAACAGGGCAATGGATGGTCAGGATTGAAAGGTTTAATCAAGGGCCAAGTTTGAAAGTTGGGGATCCATGTGCACAATTTGCACCAATGAAATGGTGACAAGTGTCAACATAGGGTTGGGTTGAGAGAAGGGGTTGGAGGCATTAAAGGCTTGAGAAGACCTCATGGTTATCTAGAGGCTAAGGGTCAAGTCTAAGTTAGGCTTACCCACTGGATTAAGAGTTAATCCAAGGATAAACCTTTGTGCAAATGATTAAGAGATAATCATGGTCAAAGCATTAAAGGCCTAATGAGACCCTTGGGTTGGATGAAGGTTGAGTCAAAACAAATGTTTTAACCATGTAGGAGGGTTTGAATTAACCATTAATGGTTATTGGAGACTTTGGGGATTAAGTGGTTGAAGGTTGAAAGCCTTCAATGGTTATCAAAGACTTTGAGCCATTTAGTGGTTGAAGGTTGAAAACCTTTGATGGTTATCAAAGACTTTGAGGGTTTGAGAAGTGACTTCCCTTTGCTTAGGGATGTGACAAAGTTTAGAGGAGGGGTTAGGCTAATTAGAAGTGATTAGAAGATTCTAGAAGGGATTAGGAAGGGGTTTGGGATTTTGCAAGTGGATGGAGGGATAATAGGATTTTATTGAATTAATTTAATTCAATTTGGTTGCCATTTGGGGAAATTAAATAAATTAGATTTATTCAATTTTAGGATAACTATTTAATTAAATTTGAATTTAATTAAAAGTGGATAGGGGGTTTAATTGAATAAAATGATTTATTCATTAAATAGATATAGTGAATTTAATTTAAATAAATTGAGTAATTTATTTAATTAAATAGAGGAAGGTAGATAATTTAATTAAATTGGATTTAATCAAATAGAGAAATGAACATAAAATATTCATTTAGGAATATGGTCATTTTTATACGTCTACATTTTGCCCCTCTTTGAAGTGACGTGTGTGCACATGTTATTTCAAAAAAAATGATGTGTTTTTGTGTTTTATGATCAATGCAATTTTTGTGTCGCTCTTTTGATTTGCAAGTTGTGCCCCAGATTTGATTTGATGGTGATGCCCCAGATTCGATATTTTAATGGTGATGCCCCCTCGGGAGATGAATCAATATTTTTGAAAATTTTTGATTTGATTGGATGAGTTGCGTATGATGTGTAAGATTTCGTGCATGTAAAATGTGTGCAAATTGATTCATCTCCCGATAAGCTACAAATGTTATGGTATAGGGGAGACCGCGACCATATTACAGGTCCAGTCGGCTAACCCTAATTTCATTTTCCTCCTATAAAAGGGGAAAAGGGCTTGATTTAGATTCATTTGTGCTTTATTGATTTTGGAGAAAGAGATTTTGATCTACAGAGAAAATGCCTATTCCGTATCATAGACACCGTTTCGAGCGCGTTCAGAGGTATCGGAGACCTGTAGCGCGGGGACCACCAGTAAGTCAACATTTTTTACCCTTTTTTGACTTTTCATTGTGTCATTTTTAGTCATTTTTTGAATTTCAAAGTTCGGGTTTAACGTTTTAGCGCGTCTAGGGCTTAGTTTAGCGCATAAGAAGTTTAGAGTAGCGCATCAAGGTGAATTTTAGGGGTCGCGTTTGAAATAGATAGGATAGCGCATAGGTGTATAATAGCGCATGGAAAGTGTCGGGTAGCACTTTGGGTCAATAGGTTAGCGCGTAGGACTAACCTAGCGCATAGGGGTCGCAGAGGTTCGCATAGGTAAGGGAGTTTAGCACGCAGGACTAACCTAGCGCATAGGGCCAAATGGGTAGCACCTAGGAGGTGTAGATTAGCGCGTAGGCAGAGTCTAGCGCATAGGGTGGGTTAGGTAGCGCATGGGTGGTGAAGATTAGCGCGTAGAGGCAGTCTAGCACATAGGGCAAATAGATTAGCACGTAGGAAAGATAGACTAGTGCGTGGGGGTTTTTTAGCGCATTGGGTATCTATTTTAGCGCATCAAGAAAATTTTTGCGAGATGGGCCGATTTGAAAATTTGTTTTGGTCTGTCTGTCATGTTTTGATGCGTTTTGTCCAATATGAGTGTTGATATAACTTGTTTTGATTTGCGATTTTCCAAGTTATGTATAGATATCAATGTGTTGTGTTTATCAAAATATGATTTGTTTGCGTGTTCTATTTCAAGTTCAATGTGGGAAGCCTGAGTTGTGTTACAAGTCGATATGGGTTGGAAACTTGAGTTGTTTTACAAGCTGATATGGGTGGGAAACTTGAGTTGTTTTACAAGTTTATGTGATTGTGGAGACTTGAGTTGTGTTACAAGTTTTGATATGGTTTTTGAGAACTTGAGTTGTTTTACAAGTTGATGTGAAATGATAGGATTTTGAACTTTGATGTAGATGAGCAAATTGGTTCATGTTGTTGATGTAAGTTTGATTTTGATATCTTTGATTTGATTTGGAAACTGATATTGGATTTTTTTTGTTTGTTGACAGGAGCGATTGGGCGTGGTACAATCGAGGGAGAGATTCCCCAGACCGTGGACATTGATACCGCGGTTGTCGTAGGCAGACCTTGATATTATCGAGAGATGTGGATTGACCTCTCTCTTGGATATGCCTCAGTTCACAACTGGGGGCTTTTGATAGCTTTGGTAGAGAGGTGGCATAGTGATACGAACACCTTTCATTTTGCCACTGGAGAGATGACAGTGACACCTGAGGATTGCTACAGGATCCTGCGCATCCCTGTAGTAGGGGCACTACTACCCTATGAGCAGTCGGAGGAGGGTGGCACAGAGGCACTGCGCTGCATTTTTCATGATGATACCATATGCGGGTACGAGATCCCATGGCAGGAGTTCTTGGACCTAGATTATGCACCGCTGCCATCCGTTCTAGCAAGGTTCATTAGGGGATTCCTTTGTCCTGATCGCAGATCAAAGGGATTCTCGGTGGGATGGGGGTTAGTGTGTGAGGAGATGGTCACTCAGGGCTGGAGGTTTGCATGGGGGTCAGCTATGCTGGCTCATTTATACAGGAGTCTGCATGAGTTAGTATACCTCAGTTACGGCAGTTTGTCAGCTGGCGTGACATTGTTACAGGTATGGTGCTGGGAGCACGTCCCAGCAGCGAGGCCATTAGCAGACAGGGATAGGCCCGTAGGTGCAGCATATGCCTACGGATACAGAGGTCTAGTTGTCCAGCGTAAGCTGGGCAAACTAGAGCATTGGAGGAGGGTTTTTGACGACATTGATATGGTCACCTAGAGACCGTATACAGGATGTGAGGTGTGGGCTGAGGATGGGCTGGAGATGCCCTTTGTATATATGACTAGGTATCAGATTGGGAGGACCCCGTTCGTGATTGAGCGGTTTGTGGTGACCCAAGTTTTGAGGCAGTTCGGGCGCCAGCAGGGTATTCCTCAGGGAGCGTGCTTATATGCATGGCGGCAGCAGGATGTGGCCGATTGGGGGTCGACCATTGACAGTGCTGTGGTAGTGGAGGAGTTTGTGGGGTTGGCTGGGCAGATCTGGGATTATGCCCTAGAGATCTAGGATGCGGGGATGACAGATGAGTTCGCCCGTTTGTTTGCAGCGCGAGCAGTGGCCAGGATATCCGATCCTGAGGAGATGAGGCCAGCATTTGACTCAGATGAGGAGGAGGGAGATGGGGGAGATGACGGAGATGATGGGGAGGATGGAGGACGAGGACGAGGGAGAGGAGCCAGAGGGAGGCAGGGGGATAGAGGTGTGGAGAGAGCAGTGAGACAGGGGAGGATAGAGAGGGGGAGAGGTGGATTGGTTATCAGAGCCGGTAGAGAGGGGAGAGTGGGAGAGGTGCTAGCTGCCGTGGGTGGGGAGGAGGAGCCAAGTCGACCGGCACAGAGGAGGAGGACGGATGTACTCTCACCTCCAGTACCGAGGACAGGCCAAGTGGGAGGGGTTCCGCCAGCATAGGTACCGTTACGAGTTCAAGTGCCAGGTCACATGGAGGACGCTTAGATACGGACCTTGCAAATTACTGTGCAGTAGCTGCAGGCACATATTTTGACCTATCAGCGGCAGATCTCTCAGTTGACTACTGAGCAAGATACGGAGATAGAGTGGAGGGGGCGAGCAGAGGAGGTGGTGGCGAGTGTGCAGAGAGAAGCGGCGAGTGGTCCAATGAGAGACACCCTTAGAGAGATGACGCTGAGAGTGCAGGAGGCAGAGTATTATAGGCGGCATTATGAGGCTGCAGTACCCAGGGATCAGCGAGTGGAGAGTTTTGCACAGTCGAGATCGAGTCGATCTCGAGCCACTGGATCGCGATCTGAGAGCTGAGGTGTTACTGGGCCACTGAGATAGGACCCTCCTGGAGATCCAAGGGCGGGAGCATCTGGAGCGAGACCATCTCCGTCAGGGGATAGTCATACTTGAGAGACATGGTCTCCGTTGTATTTTTGAGCATTTGTTATTCTTTGTACTGGACATAGTGTTTGGACACCTTTTGTAGATTTTGATCATTTTTGAGATATATATATAGATGGCACCATTTTTGATCATGTGATGTGTTGATATGGATGCATGTTATGTGGGTTATTTTATGTGATGATGCAATGTTTTAAATATATGATGTAATGTATGATGCAAGATGTATGCTTTTATATGCTGTGAGATATATCTTGAAAATGAGATGTATGTTTTAATATGCTGCTAAATGTATCGTGATATGTAAATGATGTTAAAATGATATGCAACTATGCTTAAATGATATGCAAACATGCTTAAATGATATGTAACTACTTGTAAAATGATGTGCAACTAAGTGTAAAATGATATGCAACTAATTGTTTTTGGAGCATCCCTCATTCTGTATTTGCCATCCGATATAGCCATATGTTTGCTTTCTTTGTAGGTTTCATCATTGAGCATTGATTTGTTTAGGATATGTTGAAAATTTATACAAGCATAATGATATAATTGAACCATAATGACCTGAGAAAAATGTACATGATATTTGATTTTGCAAGATAGCACAAGCATCAAGGTATAATTAAACCAGGACGACCTGAGTGTGTATTGCGTAAACAGACAAGATTAGATCATTTGTATGCGTGAAATGGAATCAAGCCTTCAGTGATATTCGATGTATCACGTCTCGAGGGATGTATTCACACAGTACAAGTGATCGCCTCCTAGACAGAAGCCTAAGAAAATATTGGAAGTTCCCCTTGACCTCTCTAGCAGTGAAGCATTTAGTGAGACAAGGAAGAGAATCCAAACATTCAAAAAGTTCAAAATGCAAAACTAGCTAAGATTTTATGCTATAGTGCAACATTCAGTACTTCAGAAAATCATCCATCCTTGGTATTTTTGATTTGTTTGGTTTTGTTTGGCGATGAAGCGTAGTTGTTGTTGGATGTCATGCTGTTGAGTTTTGCAAGTAGTCTTGATGTCTTGAGTGTTTGCAATATTGATACGATTTACATGCCCCTAGCTAAGTGTGCCTCTTGATGTGAATATATACAGTGATTCCAAGCCATGGTGGATTAGTGGTAAGAGGATATATATAGACAAATCAGGATAGTGACTACGCTAAGTATGTCCTGAATGGATATTTGCTAAGTGTCGGGCGATGGCCGATAATGTTTGTAGGGATAAAATGGTAGGGATATAGATGGAGGAGCCATTCTTTCACAAGAGCGCCTGTTTACCAGGTTTTCACCATTTGTTTTTATTGTACTTTGTTTTTGCTTGTTTTTCTGGATTTTTTTATTTTTTTGCTTATTTTGGCTGTGTTCGTGCACTAGGCCACTTAAGTATAGTACCTTTTCAGATGGATACTGTTAGTTGGTTCGTCAAGTACATCTCCTTCAGAATTTGTTAGCTGATAGGCACCTGATCCATAAACTGATATGATGACATAGGGACCCAACCAGTTAGGTTCAAATTTCCCTTTCTTTTCGCGAGCTTGCTGATTTCTTGGATTTTCTTTGAGGACTAGGTCACCAACCTTGAAGTTGCGGGGAATGACCTTGTGATTGTAGCTCCTGCACATGCGTTGTTGATATGCTTTGAGATAAGTGTAAGCATGTTGATGTCTTTCATCTAAGAGTTCAAGTTTTTGTAGTCGGTTAACTCGATACTCTTCATCTGGGATTAAGCCTTTTAAAGAGACTCTGAGAGATGGGATTTCTACCTCCAGGGGTAAAATGGCTTCTGACCCATATACCAATGAGTATGGTGTTGCTCCTGTAGGTGTGCGGATGCTGGTTCTGTATGCCCAAAGTCCTGGATTGAGTTGTACATGCCAATCTTTGCCTGCATCATTCATTGTTTTCTTGAGGATTTTTAGTATTGTTTTGTTAGATGCCTCTGCTTGACCATTGCCCTGTGGGTAATATGGTGTAGAAAACTGATGTTGGATTTTGAACTTTTCACATAGTTCCTATACATCTTGGTTTTTGAAAGGTCGTCCATTATCTGTGACGATTGAACTTGGAATACCATATCTGCAAATCAAATAATTTACGATAAAAGAGGCAATTTGTTTCCCGGTCACTGTGTTCATGGGAACTACTTCAATCCATTTGGTAAAGTACTCTGTTGCAGTTATAATGAACTTGTGTCCATTTGAAGATGAAGGATGAATTTTGCCTACTAAGTCCAGCCCCCACTGACAAAAGGGCCAAGAAGTTATAAATGGCTGTAATTCCTGTGCTGGTGCATGTATCAGATTGCCATGGATCTGGCATTTGGGACATTTCTTGGCGAAGTGATATGAGTCTTTCTCCATTGTAGGCCAATAGTATCCTATCCTTAGAAGCTTTTTAGCAAGAGTAGTGCCACTTGAATGTGTGCCGCAAATACCTTCGTGAAGCTCGTGTAAAGCAGAATCGGAATCATTACGATCAAGACAACGAAGAAGAGTACCATCTAGACCTTGACGATACAAAGTATCAGCGGTAAGGGTGTAATGGGCAGCTTGTCGGATAAAATTATGTTTTTGGTTACAGGATTGGTCAATGGGTAAGATATTGTGTTTGAAGTAGTCGTATATTGTTCCATATAACGGAGAATCTGAACCAGTCAAGGCATAGATAACCTGGGATTCAGAATGGTCATAGGCGGGGGAGAATAGTTGCTCTACCAGGAACTCGTAACGACTCTGTTGCTCTAGAATTTGTAGTAATGAAGCGATAGTAGCCATTGCATCGGCTGCTTTGTTGTTCAATCTTGGTATTTGCTCGAAGGTGATGTGTACAAAATACTGTTTGAAGTCATCCACCATTCGCTTGTAGGGTAGTAGCTTGTCATCCTTTGTTTGATAGTCGTTGTTGATTTGATGGATGACTAGTTGCGAGTCCCCATAGACCTTTAACTCTGTGATTTTCCATTCTACGGCCATTTTGATGCCTATGACCAGTGCCTCATATTCAGTCACATTATTGGTGCATGGAAACATAAGCCGATATGATCTTGGTATAGTGTGTCCTTCAGGAGTGATGAATAAAATGCCGGCACCAGAACCATGTTGTGTATAGGATCCGTCAAAGTATAGGGTCCATTGTTTAGTAGAAAGAGCAAGAACGTCCCTATCTGGAAATTCAATCTCCATGGTGTGTTTTCCTAGTAACGGTGCCTCGGCCAACTGATCTGTAATTGCTTGTCCTTTGATGGCTCGTCTTTCTGTGTATTGGATGTCAAATTCACTGAGAATCATGACCCATTTAGCCAATCGGCTTGTAAGAGCTGCCTTGCTGAGTAGATATTTGAGAGGATCAATTTTTGCAACCAGCTTGATGGTGTGTGCTAGCATATAATGTCGGAACTTCTGAGATGCAAAGACCACTGTTAAGAAAGCCTTCTCAATGAATGTATAGTTGAGTTCATAGCCATTTAATGTCCTACTGATGTAATATATGGCTCGTTCCTTTCCTTGTTGATCTTCTTGTGCCAATAGTGCCCCCAGCGATATATCTATTGTTGAGATATATAAAATAAGAGGCTTTCCTGCGACTGGTGGTACTAGAACTGGTGGATTCATCAAGTACTGTTTGATTTGGTAAAAAGATTCTACACACTTGGCCTCCCATTTGAAGGGTACATTTTTGTGTAGTAAATGGTTAAATGGTAGACTTTTATCTGCTAGCTGAGCGATGAATCGCCTGATTGATTGAAGTCATCCTTGTAGAGATCTGAGTTGACTGATATTCTTTGGTGGTGGCATGTCCATGATGGCTTGTACCTTTGCTGGATCTACTTCAATACCTTTAGTGGAGACAATGTAGCCTAGTAACTTGCCTGATGTAACCCCGAAAACACACTTCTTAGGGTTAAGCCTAACTTGGAATTTCTCCAAGCGATCAAAAAATTTTGTTAGGATACCAAGATGTTCTACTCTGGTGAAGGATTTAGCTAGTAAGTCATCCACATAGTCTTCCATAAATGTGTGCATCATGTCATGGAATATTGTGGTCATTGCTCTTTGATAAGTGGCCCCTGCATTCTGTAAGCCGAAAGGCATAACATTCCAACAGTACGTTCCCCAAGGACAGGTGAATGCGGTTTTATCTTGATCTTCAGGAGCTATTTTGATTTGGTTATAGCCTGAGAAACCATCCATTAGTGAGAGCATTGCATGGCCTGCTGTGAGATCTACAATTATGTCGATACTGGGCAGAGGAAAGTCGTCCTTTGGACAAGCTTTGTTGACGTCTCTGAAGTCAATGCATATTCTGATACTACCATCTGGTTTTGATACTAGAACGATGTTGGAAATCCATTCTACATAGTCAATGGGTCGGATGAATCTGACATCTAAGAGTTTCTTTAGTTCAGTTTTGACCATGAGTGCCACCTGTGGATTCATCTTTCGTAGCTTTTGCTTTACTGGTTTAACTCCTGTAGAAATGGATAGATGATGCATGATTAAGTGTGGATCCACTCCAGGCATATCAGCATATGACCAAGCAAAGTTAATTTGTTGTTCTTTAAAGAAAATGATGAATGCTGATCTTTTTGCCTCTGTCAGAGATTCTGCAAGGTGTAGGTTCTTAACTGCTTCTGTGGTGCCAATGTTGATTGATTGAGTGGGCTCAATCAATATGGGTGATCGCTCATGAAAGTGCTCAGGAAGAGTGTCAAGTCTCCCATCGTTAGGTGCCTTAAAAAGGTTTTCACCCTCAGATGCGTCCTTTATTTTTACTTTTTTGTGATCTAGAGCTGCCATTGACTGGTTTTCAGCATTAGATCCTTTATTTGATTCATTTTTGCGACTAAGAGACTTGGCACTCCCTGGCTTGTAGACATCGTTATTGTGTTCACTGGTAGAGCCTGTTTCCGAATTTACTGTACCTAGGTAATGGACAATAGATTCGTCATTTAGGAAAATTGGTATATCATGGATTTTAGGTTCATCCCAATCGATGAGGTTAGGAAAGACAAGTGGTAAGGAATCATTAGGTGGATCAAGTTCGGCTACTGTGAGTGTTAGGACAGATTTTTCATCGTGATGGTTCTTGGTTTTAAAGAAGCTCGGGATTTTGTCGAGGTCTTTGATGGTATTATCCTCTACATATACTTGCTCATAATGTTCCTGTTCACTTTCCTCAGCGTCATAGATATTCTGCGGTCCAAATTCAAGAGGTCTATCTTCTGCGTTATGTTCTTCTTGGGAGATAGATATAGAATCAGTATCACTAGAGATATCTGTAGTAGCATTGGAGCAGGTACCCCATTCATATTCATTGGAATCAGTCTCATAGGCATCATCCCAGATTCTATCTGTGCTGTAAACAGGTATGTTGTATGGTGAAAACAAATCTTTGATGATGGATACCATTTTGATGGTTTTTGTTGATTCTGTGTCAGATCCGCCTTCTACTTTCTGGATTTGTTCATAAACTGTACTTCCTCGGGAAGGAAGAATGGTATCTGGAGATGACATGATTTGTTCTTGAGATATTGGTGTCTGAATATGAGCTACTGCTGCAGATCGGGCCTTCTTATGACTTAGAAGCTTTTCCTGATGTAACTTCTGATCTTGACATTCCCGTGCCTTGCGGATTGTTTCTGCTGATTCAAAGAGTGCTTCCTGTTAGGATTCTTCTTTGTACTTCGTTTTTACTTTCCATTGAGGTTTGGTAGGTAGGTGTGGCGGCTGTTTCAATAGGAACGTGAGTTTAGAACCCAATCCTGCTTTGTTCCTGCTAGGTTGTGAAGGAAGATCTATAGGTTCAGTGACTCCTTCTTTGCATTTCCTAATAGGTCTTTTACCGCCATATCCCATTTGCTTCATGATTAAGTAGCCTTTTCCATACAGGTGTGTTGGTAGAACAATGTCCAGAGCGGCTACTCTATGATCTTCTTCCTCATCTTTATATAACTAGCTAAGAACATCTTTGTCTTCGGATTCATGTGCGAGAGTGCCCAATTGGATGAAGGTACCATCAAATTTAGTGATGGGATGAGTGGCCAGATGTGTTGATGTAGTAGGCAAACCATGCAATCTAGGTGATGTTGGCAATTTGGCCAAACATAAAGGCTCCAAAGAGTATTCTCCCATACCTTGGTCTTTGATTTGCATTTTCTGCTTGAAGTCTCCCCATAAGGAGTTGGGTTTGGCTGTTTGTAGATCTGATGTCAAGGATCGCTGTTTTTCTCTATTATGAGGAACCAAACTGTCTTGGGCTGCCCCCATAGCATTGCAATGTTGAAACGGATTGTGATCAGCAGATATGGATATTTCTTGTCCATCATAAGGAAACTTGACACACTAGTGATACGTAGAAGGTATTGCTTGCATTTCATGTATCCAGGGTCGTCCTAACAAAATATTGTAGGTTAGATCAATATCTAAGACCTGACATATAGTATCCTTTTGTATTGGTCCGACTTGAACAGGTAATATCATTGTGCCTTTAGAGGACCTCTCTTCATCATCATATGTTTTTATGGTAATCTTCTTGCAGGGATCAATAGATTCTTCTGAGAAGCCTAATGCACGGATAAGCTTTAAAGTACATATATTAAGTCCGGCTCCTCCATCTATTAAGACTCTCTTTACTCGGTGTTTGCAAACAATGACTTCAATATGGAGAGGAGTATTATGTGGATGACTCAAGGAAGTATTATCATGCTCTGAGAAGGTGAGGTTATGAGGTCCTGTCATATGGGCAACCATGGCTTGAAATCTGTCTGTATCCAGATTTTGAGGTACATTTGTTTCCAATAGCGCTTGCTCTAATATGTCTTTGTGCCTTGGTGATAGTTTCAATAATTCCAGGATAGATATCTGAGCTGGAGTCTTGCGTAGTTGGCTAACCAAGTCATATTGGATTTTTGGTGTGGTAATTGTAGGTGTAGTATGTCCTTTCAAGACATATTTCTGAGTTCGGGTTGTGACATTGACTGATTCATGATCATGTCGATCTCGAATGGTGATGACATTGACTTGATGATCTTCAGCTGATATGTGGTTGATGGTGTTGTTATAGATGTGATTAATACGAGCTCCGCGTGTATCATCTGAAGTTGATGCTCCATCTTTGTTGTAATTTGGGAGAGGATTTTTAAAGGCTCTGTGATCACCATTTGTTTTGAGACCATCGACTGTTAAGTCACCTCGATCAATCATGTCCTGCACTATGTGTTTCAATCGCATGCACTCATTTGTTCTATGACCCTTGTTGCGATGGAAATCACAATAGTGTGAATCATTCCACCAAGGTGGTTTGATTGGGGGTTCATAGTTGTTGATTGGAGGCAAGGACAGAATTTTGTTTGCCAAAAGTTCTTTGAATGCTGATTCTAATGATTGTCCCAGTGGTGTGAAGATACGCTTTTGGAAATTGTTCGTGTTGCATGAATTGTTGTTATGTCCTGGATTCATGTTTTTGTTTTGAGTATCATTGGTGTTGTTTGTGTTGAATTGTCCTTGATCAGTGTTTTGTGCATATGTGTTAGCATTGGGAGCAGCATTTTTAAGATTTTTCGGATTTTGAGGATTTCTAGATAATGCAAGCACTGGTTGTTTAGATTTTGGATCATGTGTTTCATTGTTGCCTTCGTTTTTGTTTCGGGTCCAAAATTGAGATTTGTCAAGGTTGGTGTTGTTTTGGTTATTGTAGTTTGATGAGTTCGTTCCTTCCTTGTAGAATTTGAGTGTTCCCTTTTTGACACATGCTTCTTCCACTTGAATGCCATTTTCAATCAATTTAGCGAAAGATGGTATGCATTGAAGTTTTAGTCTATAACTCATCTCGCCATTCAAGTTATCGATGAAGATTTCCATTTTCTCCTTTTCGAGAATATCTCGAGGATATCTGGAGACCATGCATCGCCAGCGTTGAAGGAATACCATGAATGTTTCGTTGTTCTTTTGTTTGGTGTTGCAAACATCTAGCATGGTTATGGCATGTTGGATGTTGTAGGAATAGTGGGTTATGAATTTGTTAACCAACTCATCAAATGATCTCACAGGCAGTGAGATTTTGGATAACCATTCCATGGTTTGCCCTCCCAAGCTTCTTGGGAATAACCTCATTAAATAGGTGTCATTATGAGAAAATTCAAGGCTTAGTGTGCAAAATTTGCGAACATGATCTCGGGGATCACTTTTCCCATCATATTTATCAAATTTGGGAACATCTGAGTTTGGAGGAAAAGGCACCATGTTCAAGCTTCTGTCAAATGGGTAAGGACAGATTTCGTTTAAAGAGTACCGCACTATTGTCCCTTGTTGCATATCCTGTATTTGCCTTTGCAACATTTGCATTTGTTGAGTAAGGGCTGCCAAAGGTATATTGTCTTGTCGAGGAAAAAGTTCTTGCTTTGCATTGGTTCTCAGCTGAAAAGGTGTGGTAAATGGTATATGTTGCTCTGGTGTTTCTAGCTCAGGTATACGCATTTCCGGTATGCGTTGTTCTGGAATGTGTTGCTCTAGAATATGTTGTTCAGGTATATGTTGTTCAAGTATGTGAGTTTCTTCTTCTCTGTGTTGTTCTTGATATGCATATTGTCGAGATCCGGTTTGAAAAATGTTTGGGTCGAAATCGTCGGGAAGTTTAACGCCTTTGCTCGTAAGCATCAACAGATATTTTTCTTTGTCATTTTCCATGAGCTTTTCTACAAGTTTTTGGAAGGAAGGGTTTTCTTGACATTCCCGAAGAAGCGCTTCAGTAATTTCAGGTTCTTCTACGGGTGGAATTTCAAAAGGATTTGATAATCTTCGATTCATACTGGACTCAGCGTGTGCCTCGCTTTGTTTGTCTCTTTGAGAGTGAGTAACAAGCATTTTAGTAAAAACTTTCAGTGATGAAGGGGACAAAAGCCTCATTGATATGTTGCTCGGGTGTTGGTGGTTCTGGCCGAGATGTGTTATATGTGATGCACTCGTCGGGCAAGAATGTTGGATTGATCTTTCCTCTACGATTTATGGTTTGATTAAAAGCAGACTTTTGACAGTATGCTCTTGTTTTCAATGGTTCTTTGTCAAATTCGCTAGATTTGTTTTGGATGTAACGTTTGACGTGATGAAGGAATACCCGATGAGATTTGAAGAGTTGACGATTGATGTATAAAAACTTATTTCTTTTGATGAATTTGGAAAAACTAGGTTGTTGTTTCTTCAACGTGATGTTGTGATAGAGGTTCTTTCTTCTCAGAATAAGGGGATTAGTCATGCATGAGTGATCAATGGTTTCCTTTGATTGGTTTGGATTCAGTTGATTCTTGTTTTTGAAAATTTCAAATCTTACTCTATCAGAGTGAAGGTTTAGATGTCCCTTCACGACAAAGCGTGTCAAATGATATGGATAAAAGCTTCCCGATTTGGAAACTGGATTTGACAATTTGAGAATTTTAAACAAGTGTTTTGAGATAAAAATCCATAGGATGGTAAAGGATTCTGTTGATACTGATGATGAAATTTCCGGATTATGATAGGAGAGACATCCTCTATTGCGCGATTCATTTAGGATTCTCACAACGTTCGTTCTGGCACAAATTTTTGCTCAAGAAATAGTTTTAGTGGTTTGTTTGTCACTCTGGTTTGATGAAAAATGGTTTTTGATGAAAAAGGCCTCTAAAAATATTTTTGAAATTTCAAAAATTTTCTCGGTTTTGCTCTTTGTTTTTCTGTTTTAAACCACGCGCTAGAACAGAGTCTACCTACGCTACTGAAATAACTTCATGTGCTAAAAGACTAACCACACGCGCTAGGCTGCCCCCAGACACGCACTAAAGTTTGTTTTTTGGAAAATTGTTTGTCTAACAGTTGAAAAAGTTATGCGCTACCCTGGGCCTGTTACGCGCTAACTGTTTAACTTTATGCACTAATTTGTGGTTTCCACGCACTAAGATGTTGCTTCCACGCACTAGACTGTTTTTCGGATGCGCTAAAGGACTTTACACTATTTTGCCTTAAGATGAAAATGCTATTGTTTTGAACCAACGCGCTAACTTGAGGTTTGGATGCGCTAACAGAAGTATTATACGCGCTAAGATGTTGCTCTTATGCGCTAGACTGCCCTGATTTTTCCTTTGATCTGGTTTTTGTCGATTTTAAAATTTTTTGTGAGTTTTTGAAGCTTGATGGATGATTTTCTGAGGTAATAAATGCAAGCACGGCACAAAAAGTACAACCATTTTTGCCTAATCTAACAAAAAGTGTATGTTCTGCGAGGATATGTTCAAATCCCCAATGTTTTAATAGGTTTGGATACAAGTAATACACTTCAGAAAGACTCTTTAGTCAAGGGTCATAAATAACATCATAGCCCACTAGTCTCGATACTCCGTCAGCTCAAACAGTCATGTCACCCTCTAGAGGGCGTCCGTTTTTTTGCCTTTTGCCAGAAGTTAACTCAAAGTGAATTGCTTCACAATTGAGTAGTTATCTTGGGAGATATATGGTGAGTAATCTTGGAGGCGGATTCTTCCCCACCCTTGCACTATGATGTTATAAATGTCTGGTTACTGACCTAGTTCAAAGCTTCTATTTCTATGGTTCATAATCAGGCTTCCTGTTCGACCGTCAGTGATAAACTCCCTCAGGAGGCTTCCCAACCTTTAGAACAAAGGCTTTACGTATCTTAAGGATACTGGGGGAAGGCTAATCACTGCGCGCAACCATTGAAAAGGACTTTCGTCACTTTCCACATTTGATTATAGTGGGTTGGAATTCTTGGCATCAAAGTCGTTCCCCACTTAGGTCGTTCCCTTCACACCGGCCATAAACGGCTTTAAGAGTTGATTTCAACTCCTCAGGAAGGCAGGCCTGCTAAAGGTTTTATTACTTGAATTTAAAGAAAGCTGTAAGAGTGGTCTGGATTTTTGATCACCCAGTTAAGGGGAGAGCATATTCCTTCCACTTTCGAGACAAAGCAATCAATTTGGTTTATTTTATCCCTTCAAATCAGTGATTTGCTAAAATCTATGTGGAGATGTTGCTCCACAAACACATGGTGTTTATTTTACCTTTTAAAGCAGTGATTTTCTAATCTATGAAAAGGAATTTTGGTCAACAAAGCAAAATTTTTGATTTTGCGGTCAACAAAACAAATCATTTTTTTTTTTTTTAAATAAAATTTCCTGCTCCACCTGCAAGAAACTTTGTTAGAATCCTGCAAAATACCACCACAGTAGTTAGGAAAAACGGAGGATTTTGTGGACTTCAACAAGTCTAAAATTTTACTTTTCGGTTACAATTTTTGTTTCTGTCTTTCATGCGCTACATAACAAACTGTATGCGCTATGATATACACTTGATGCCCTAAAAGTAAGTGTCAATGCGCTACTCTGTTTTTTGAATGCGTTACTCTGTATGTTGGAAGCGTTGTTCTGTCTTTTTCTCTCTCCCGCACTGAAACATGCAGTAAAATTAGAAATTTTGATGCGCTAACGTTTGAATCGCACGCGCTGGATGATGACCTACAAGCGCTAAACTGTGGGATGGATGTGCTATTCTGTTTACTGCATGCACTACTCTGTGTTTCGCCCGCGTCGAGACCTACAGGAAAATATTAGTGGAAGTCATGCGCTAAAGAAAGGTCTTCACGCACTAGAGTATGGATCCCACGCGCTAAACAGTAAGTGGGATGCCCTAGATTGTTAACCAGATGCGCTAGGGAATGTTTCCCACGCGCAGATTCTTGTTTCCCGCAGACCTGCAAAAGTGATTAGTTTGAAAAACCGATTTGTTATTTGGGGTCGGGCCCCACGGTGGGTGCCAGAAATGTATGCGGGAAAAGTGGGCTGATAAAACTTAATATGTGAAAATATTGTTAAATACTAGTCCACACACACACACAGGACTTCTTGATGCAAGCTATGGAGTAATAACGTATTACTCAGCTTCCCAAGGAGGGTCCCATGGTTCTCTATCTCACAATGTCCCTCAAACCAATGTTTTGCTCTCAGATCACTGAGCAAAATGGTTTAGGGATGGCAAATGCAAGAACGAGGAATGCTCTGATAGATTTTTAGAATGAAATGTGTTATAAGCTATGTATGATTTTAAAATACAATAAACTAAATGATAAGATGATGAGATTAGTATGAATGCTATCCTAGCATGATATATTTAATCTATGATTGAGCTAAAATGATAAAGAAATTATTCTAAACATGCATATTTAGTCTACTTCCTGATTTAAAGAGAGGCTAAATGATGAGCATATATGAAATGAGAAAGCTTGAATGTATTTGAGCATAAGTGTGATGCTACAAATTTGAAGGATGATTTATGAAAATGGAGGAATGAGAGCTCTATTTATAGCACAAACAGGGCAATGGATGGTCAGGATTGAAAGGTTTAATCAAGGGCCAAGTTTGAAAGTTGGGGATCCATGTGCACAATTTGCACCAATGAAATGGTGACAAGTGTCAACATAGGGTTGGGTTGAGAGAAGGGGTTGGAGGCATTAAAGGCTTGAGAAGACCTCATGGTTATCTAGAGGCTAAGGGTCAAGTCTAAGTTAGGCTTACCCACTGGATTAAGAGTTAATCCAAGGATAAACCTTTGTGCAAATGATTAAGAGATAATCATGGTCAAAGCATTAAAGGCCTGATGAGACCCTTGGGTTGGATGAAGGTTGAGTCAATACAAATGTTTTAACCATGTAGGAGGGTTTGAGTTAACCATTAATGGTTACTGGAGACTTTGGGGACTCAGTGGTTGAAGGTTGAAAGCCTTCAATGGTTATCAAAGACTTTGAGCCATTTAGTGGTTGAAGGTTGAAAACCTTTGATGGTTATCAAAGACTTTGAGGGTTTGAGAAGTGACTTCCCTTTGCTTAGGGATGTGACAAAGTTTAGAGGAGGGGTTAGGCTAATTAGAAGTGATTAGAAGATTCTAGAAGGGATTAGGAAGGGGTTTGGGATTTTGCAAGTGGATGGAGGGATAATAGGATTTTATTGAATTAATTTAATTCAATTTGGTTGCCATTTGGGGAAATTAAATAAATTAGATTTATTCAATTTTAGGATAACTATTTAATTAAATTTGAATTTAATTAAAAGTGGATAGGGGGTTTAATTGAATAAAATGATTTATTCATTAAATAGATATAGTGAATTTAATTTAAATAAATTGAGTAATTTATTTAATTAAATAGAAGAAGGTAGATAATTTAATTAAATTAGATTTAATCAAATAGAGAAATGAACATAAAATATTCATTTAGGAATATGGTCATTTTTATACGTCTACAAAATGCAATTTGCTGTTCATTTTAAACCCTTTGCATGCATGAAATGTGAAATTTATTGTTGTTCTTTGATCCAAATCCTAATTAAGACTATGTGATAATTGTAGGATTCATTCAACCCTCCTAATTAAACTATATGAAGAATTGTTGTTCATTTTAAACCCTTTTCATGCATGAAATATGAAATTTGTTGTTGTACTTTGATCCAAATCCTAATTAAGACTATGTGATAATTGTAGGATTCATTCAAACATCCTAATTAAACTATATGAAGAATTGTTGTTCATTTTAAACCCTTTGCATGCATGAAATGTGAAATTTGTTTTTGTTATTTGATCCAAATCCTATTTAAGACTATGTGAGAATTGTAGGATTCATTCAAACCTCCTAATTAAAATATATGAAGAATTTTTATTCATTGCATTTAATAAATCTTGCAAAAATCATTGTTTAGACTCCATAAAGCCCACATGCAAAAATAGATCCTCACGCAAAACCTACATCCAACAACAAATTAGTTCAAAAAACCTACATGCAACAATGGACTAGTGTAAAAAACCTCCATGCAACAATAGATTAGAGTAAAAAGCTTGCATGCAAACATATATCAACATCTAAAACCTGCATGCAAATAGATTCATAGAATTGTTAGATTTTGCATGTTCATGTTAGGTTCACCAAAAAATGTATGTAGGAATTCAGGAAAACATCAAAGCAATATCAACTAGCCAACCACAAAAGCTAAATTGCAATGAAATGGATTCTAATACATTTAACGAAAGAATTGAAGAAAAGATATAAACAAGAAATGCAAACCAAATACAATCTCCTTCAATTGACCTCCAATGCTTCTCATTCACCTTCAAATATGTTGTGGATCTCACCTACAAAGCACAATTACAAGCGAAAGCAAGATTTGCAAACAAAATTGACAGTGTAAGGATACTTGAAAATTTTGGTTATCGAAAATGAGCAATGAGAGCTCAATTTATATAAAAAGTGGGATTGATTGAAAGGCTAAGATTGATTTGAGACTGAAAATAATCAATGGATGAGATTAAATGAGAGGACTTGTTAAGTGAGGATAAAAAAGGAAATTGCATTTCCAATGTTGAGGAAGAAATAGAAATGAAAAGAGTTAAAGTGAAAATGATTATTGGAAATATTCATTTTCAACAAAACATGCCCAAAATGAAAGTGGAGGAAAAAACTAGTGGAGAATTAGCAAGTTTGAAGAGATAAGGGAGATAGAAATTGGAAAGTGAAAGAGATAAGTGGGGTCATAAATAAAATTCGTTTATTTCACCCACACATAACAATTAAATAAATCTATTTAATTATAATAATTTGGAGAAGAGGGATTAAATAATTAAAATAATCATTTAATCATGGAAGAATAATTAGCTTGGAATTAAAGGACTAAATAATTAAGTGAATTATTTAATCGAAGAGGAATAGTTAGGATTAGTCAATTAAGATCAAGATTAATTGATTGGAAAGAGATGATGATAGATATTAATTAAATAATTTTATTTAGAAGAACAATAATTAAATAATTAAGAATTATTTAATTATAGGAAATTAGAAGAAGAAAATTAGTACTAATTAAATAATTAAAATTATTTAATCATCTTAGATGAAAAGGTTAGTGAAAAGTGTTGTCGAAGACTTGGGACAATTTTCAGTGTCTACATTTAGAATTGTTAAATCAATCCTTGAAACTTTTCTAAGCCAAAAATCTTTGAATAGTAAGATTCAAATGGTGTTCATCAACATCATTGTATTTTAGTGCAAGTTAAATGGACATAGTGTTCATCAACATCATTGCATTTTATTGCAAGTTACACGCACATGTAAAATAAACTTACAAGTATAAAAGATCTAAAAGATATCAAGGCTAAATTTGTCCAATGTTCATAAATGCCAAATTTGTGATTCTATAATTAAATCTACAAGGACAAGTCATTTTTACAATGTGAAAAAATAATCAACGAGGATTTCTAAGTAAAAAATCCTTGAATAGTAAGAACCAAATGGTGTTCATCAACATCATTGTATTTTAGTGTAAGTTTCATGCACGTGGTATTCATCAACATCATCGTATTTTATTGCAAGTTATATGCACATGTAAAACTTGTTTTACAAGTATGAAGGATCTAGAGACATCAAGATTGATTCCATATATAAATATCAAATTTTTTAATCAATAATTGAATCGAGAAGAACAAATCATTTTTACAATGTGAAAATGACCTAAAATAAAGTACAATCTATCTATCATAAAAATAAATATATTGTATAAAATTCTAAAATAAGATACAATGACATATAATTAAAATCCAACTAACAAAATATCATGAATCTAATTCTAAAGCTAAATATATTTTTTAATCCATTTTATTAATTATTTTAATCCAAATTCTCATATCTAAAATAATTCAAATATTATCAATTATATATATTTATATAACAATATTGTATTTCTTTATGAGCAAGAATATCCATATATATAATGGATTATTTATTAACCTTTTGTTTAAAAGTAGGTAAACATTTATGTATACTAAAATGTGTGCATTATCTCCCTAGACAATTAAGATATATAATAACACAAGTTGGGTATGAAGAATAATATTAGGTGTAGATATTGTAAGGTAAAGAGGGAAGATGAAGTAATCCTAACAATAAAAGACACTTTATTAAAAAAAAATGCTTATGATGTGAGTGATCATACAAAGCAAAGTTGACTTGGACATAATGTACTAAGTGGTGCTAAACTATGTGCCAAACAACAATAGAAAAACTAACTTGCACTTTTTTTTAGCTATTAATTAATTTTTCAATAAATCTAGGATTCTAAATTTAAATATATATTGGTTTTTAGGCTCTTCTCATGTACCATAAACAATGAAAAAGAAGTTATTTTGTTTGTTTTCTATTGTCATGTGAATCAAATTGTCCCACTACCCATTAAACCTATAGTGTCAGTATTGAGTAAAAAGTACAGTGCAATATGACCCACAATGAGAGAGGTTGGCTTCCACCAAACTAAGGCTTTTTCTTACAAGTTAATAGGTAAAAAAAAATCATCCAAATCATACTTTGAAAGAGGCTTTTATGGTGTACACTTGTGGAAAAGGTGGAGTCCACATTAGTTTTTAATGCCTAAAGTGTATGCAATTTTAGGAGTGGGAATAAAAGAATTACAAAGCAACAAATATCTTTTCCACTAGAGCTTAGTCCTAATAATAAAGATATTCTTAATGATAATTAAAATATGTTTTATTTGTTTTGTAACTTTGCATCATTGCTTACTTAGTCTCTACTTTTCGTTAAATGCATTTTAATTGGGAGCTTTTTGCAAAACTTATCCATTATACAAAAATATAAATATATCTTAAGATGACCTTAGTTTTTACAAGTTGAATATTGTTGTTACTATAAAATTTTATTATTTATTTTTTCAATATTTTTTACATTAAAATAAATTATAAAAATTATTCATAATGAAATTTCAAATTCAATATTTAATGTTTAAAGAAGGTATTTTTTATATTTAGAGGGTAATTCTTAAAGAAACGAGAAACAAGTTATTATGGATATCAATTTGCATAATAATGTGATCGTCGATTCAGTGAGACAAATCAATTTAAAGCGTATTTGGATAACTAGATGTGTTGTGTTCTCTAACAATTATTGTCAAGCAATTGCAATCCTTAGACTTTATTCTAACATTTTTTTATCAGCTCTTATCAACAAAGAATGGCAAAATCATGGATCAACTCCAACGTACTAGGCAACAAATGTTTCAGTGAGACAAATCATTTTAAAGTGTATTTGGATAACTAGATGTGTTGTATTCTCTGACAATTGTTGTCAAACAACTGCAATTCTCAGGCTTTACTCTAATATTTTTTTTTAGATAAGATTTTATCGAAAAAGAATGTTGAAGCCATGGATCAACTCCATTGTATCAAGCAACAAATGTTTCAATGGATGAAATGACTTTTTTTTTTCAATACTTGTTGGTAGCTTCTATTCATTGTACTAAACAATATCATTACAAAAACTCTTAATAATTACTAGCTATTAAGATATTTTCTTGTGTTGGCAATGTTTTGTTTGATCTTATAAGGGTGATTTTGTAGTGAAATATTATCTAATGAGTTTTGTTTTAGAAAGAAATCGCCATCAAATGTAAATTTTGTGGTTAAAAAAAATATAATTATAAAACATGATTTTTTTATTAAAAAATAAATCAACTAAAAGAATTGTTTTTTTATTATAAAGCAGCCAAAATCGAGGGCTGACCCGAAGGAAACAGAAAAAAAAAAAGCACTACTAGCACATACACCGCATACTAGCGACAATCAGCCAATCCCTACTTTAGTCTTCAAAAACAAAAACTGCTTGTTGATGTTGGATAATAATTTTAAAAATTAATATTCTTATATTAAAATTATTTAATAAATTCGATCATAAAATGAAATTACTTTGAATTATATGAAATATTTTATATTTAAATAATTCTCTTATAATGTAATATAAATCTGAATGTCTATATTAAAATAATATTTTAATTATGTCAATCATATATTTATAATTTTAAAAAATAATAAAATAAAAAATTTATTTCTATCATTTTTTACTCACTTTTCCAGTTTTATAGATAAGATTAACTAGATATTTTTTTAACTTTGTAAATATATTAAATATTATATAATTAATAAAGATTTTGAATAATATATGCTTATGTATTTTGGGTGTAAAGCATGAACATTTCAAATAAACAAATCAAGAATCTCTTAATTTCATAATAAAAGTAAAATTGCATACCAAATCTTATGTCATAGTAAGAAACGTATCATTGATTGAGTGACCATAAGATCTCATATCTTCATAATAAAATTTAAGAATCTAACCCATATCTAACGAGGCTTATTAATAATAAAACATATCCCTAGTTTCCTCTCCTCAATTTACTTCCGACCAAAATTAAAAAATAATTTAAAAAATAGAAAAATAAAAAGTAGAAAAAGCACTCTCGCTATCTACGTGTGGGTTGGCATCAACTAGAACTTGGGTTGATTTTTATGTTTTTTTCTTAGAACTTACAAGATGGTCACGGACACCAGGTCTTATAATATTCAAATAATAAATGTTTTGAACGTCATGAAGAAAATGATAGTTGTAGTTATATTAATTGAAATATTAAAAATTTAGGCATAAGGTTTAATTAGTCAAATTTAATTAGTAAGGATGATAACATGTTTTTTGATTATGTCATTCATCAATGTTCAAATTATTATGTACGATTTGATAAAGATTCAATTTCTGAATGATTGATTTTGACATTGATCAATTGCACTCTCTATTCATGACAAATTAACCAAATAACATCTTCCAACTTAAATGCATATCTAAATGTACTAGGGAAAGCGTACCACCAATCATTATAGCTAACTTTGCGCATCCACATATCTTAAATGGTACATTGAAGTTTGATGAGTTTTTTGTTGTTGTATTTGTATGCATCTTAATTGCTTATCGCTATTGTTCTAGCTTTTGCCTAGTAATGACACATACTTGGGATACATTATGCATGCAAGAGTCAAAAAGTGGTCATTTCAAAGTTTCGTCATACCTACTTAAAGATGCCCCAATAATAGTTCACTACAACCACCTAAAAAATTGTCAATACTTATGCACAAATGCTCTAGTAGTCATGCGCTATGGGTACCATAAAGTTAGACAACTCCTTTAATTAAAGTACACAAATTCTAATTGTGGAGGTTGATCAATTGTACTCTCTATTCATGACAAATTAGCCAAATAACAACTTCTAATTTAAATGCATACCTAAATTTACTAGGGGAGCATGTCAATAACTGTTATAGCTAACTTTGAGCACCCACAGATCCTATATAGTACATTAGATTTCAACGATTTATTGGTTGTCTTGTATGCGACTTAATTGCTTATAGCTATTGTTTTGGCTTCTGGGTAGTAACAACATACGTTGTGGGATCCATTATACACAATGGGTCAAAAAGTGGTCATTTCAAAGTGTCATCTATACCTACTTAAAGATGTCCCAATGGATCAAAAAGCAGTCATTTCAAAGTGTCGTTTGTACCTACTTAGAGTTGTCCCAATAACCGTACACTACAACCAACCCCAAAAATTGTGTACTGATATGTATATAATCCAATTTACTTTTATAAAAAAAGATAATTCACCCTAAAGAAAAAAGCATGCAGTGAAATGTCAACATAACGTCCATAACTTAAAAATCTTTTTGTACGTCCATATGCACAATATTTATTCTTTTTCACACCTATTTGTAGGTAATAGGGGTGGAATGAGTCTAGGCACATAGAAATCATAGGACGGTTGGTTTGTATTTTTGCAAAACTTTTGTCTAGTATATTTTAATTTTTTCCACCTTTTTAGAAGTATAAAAAATACGGCGACAAAACAAGCCAACAATGTTGGGTACTGTTCCTGGTTGGTGATACAGGCTTACAGCTGTTTCTTAAATGGTATACCAGTGCATGATTAAAAAAAAAGGGGGGAGGGGGAACATTTTATCCCCCACTTCATTCTTTCTTTGTTTATAAGCAATGTAAAGGATTTTTTTAATGGGTTTAAAAGAATATAAATGAGAGCAACTATCTTTTAAAGTAAGAGAGAACATATTATGTAAATTAGTGGTTACTTTAGAAAGATATTGCAATCTTTGGGCATCTAATAAAATAAAAAAATGAAGATGGAAAGCTTTTATCTTAAATAAAGTAAAAAAAGAGCAGATACCCATGTCTATTGATGAGCAGACACAAGTGCAATGATTTTCTTTACCGCCCATGAAGCAGAATTTATCTTTAATCATTATAACTTACCTCACCCAAGCGTGTGTTTAGTAATCATTTAACTATGGTCTGCTCAAAGTTGTGAAAAGATAAAAGAAACCTAGTGTGTTCAAGCTTCCGAGCTGCTTTTAAAAACAGAGGATTCCACTGTGGTAGGAGCCGCCCAAAGACTAGAGAATTTGTAATTTATGTGAGTGGAATATCATAATCTCTATAGGCAATAAAGATTATAAAATATTTTTCGCAATAGATATATCTATAAAAAAATAGATAATTGTAATATAATTAAAGAAGAAATTTATAATTGTAATTTCATGGCATAATAAAGTGTAGAATATTGAAATATAGATAAGAAGGAATTTGCAATTGCAATCTTAGCATTATAAGGTGTATAATAGTGAAATATTAGTAGACAAGGCTTATTGTAATAACTACATGAGTAAAGTTAATCTTAATTTTGTCTTAAATTATATAATGATAATATGTTAATCTTGATCTTTATTTGAAAGTATATTTTTCTCCTTCAGCTCTCTTGTTACATTCTGATAATGGAGTGTGATCTGAAAAATTGATAATTTTATATCAAAAAACATGACTTCATATGTTTATAATTTTTAAAATTTAATATAAAGTGTAATTTATAATTATTTTATTGATAGTAATTTTTTAAATTGAATTTTTCTAATCAAAATAGCTTCCTAATTCTTGCATTATTCTTGTCAGAATTTTTTATATTCTTTTATTTTTCCTTAACTCTTAGCCAATTGTAAGACTATTATGAAAAATAATTATTTAAAAAAAAAATAACTTAAATATTTTATATTAGATTAAATTAAAAAATAAAATTAAGAAAAATTAATAAATATAAATTAATACATTAAATTTATTGTAATGAAACTTTAATAAGCTTTTTTATTAAACTGTTTTGAAATTCTAACAAGATTTTTTCCTTTTAAATTACCAATGTTTTATAGTCAGACTACTTTTAAGTGCACTACTTTTCTTGGAGAGTAAGACTTACTATTCTTAGGTGGAGGAATACTACTCTGAGTTGGTGGTGGCTTTATATATTAAAAAAAAAGAAAAATGAAGACTCCAAGATGGAAATTGATAAAAAAAAACATTACATTAAATGTTAAAAGAAAACATTTTATTTTTTTATTTTTTTATTTTTTTATTTTTTGACCCCTCAAGTTCAAAAAGAAAAAACAGTTAACTTGTTTTGATTTGTAAAAGCCACCCACAACGAAATATTCAATAACGCACCAGTCTAGAACATATTCCAGAACAATGATTTCCAAGGCTTTTAGATGAGTAATTTATCCTATTTTTAAATTTAATGTTATTCCTTAAATATTTAGGTGCTGAACAGGCCAGTGTAAAATCTCAACTCAAAATGAACAATAAATGACAAAAGTAAAAGACGGATTGGGACAAGGATTAATTGTAAAAGGTGGTGATTGCATTTACACAAACCTTTACAACTTCATTATCATACGTGAGAAGAAGAAGAAGAGAAGATCATATTTCATTCATGTACAGCTTTGTAGCGCAGAGCTTTCATGGCGGATCCCATATATAATGCCAATGCTTGCGAAGACCCAGGCCAAAGAAAACAAAACAAAAAAAAATACAGATGGAAAAAAAAGAAAAAATCATCTGTTTCCTTTTTAAGCTCAGGATCGAAACCTGTAAAACTCAGTTAACGTTAACCATCCGACCTGGATTCCTGCCTTTGTAATGCTTGGCAATGAACTCGTCACATTTTTCCTTCAGCATGTCCATAGTGTCTTGGTTGGCTTCCACAATAGCCAAATCAGAAGAAACTGAATTTGAATTTTCCAGCGGGAGACAAGGATTCTCGATCGCGGTTGATGATCGCACGAGCTTCCGCCTGGGCTTTTTTCCTATTTTATCCGACTGGCTCCTCACGAACTTGCCGTGGCTCGAACTCGCGACCTCGGGCTCGGTGATGTCCTTTGTGACTTCGTCAGCGACCACGGATTTGATCTCCTCCGCAGGAAGAGGAAGAGGATCCGCTGCTGGTTCCACTGAAATGCAGCGCTTTTCCACTTCTTCTTCCTCCTCTGGCTGGGACAGATTCACGATATACTTTGGGCGACTCTCTGAGCTTTTAACATATTCATCGTAGAAGTAGGGAGTTCCAGGGTTCGAGCCCCCGGCAGGGCTGCTCAGCTGACCAGACTTAGCCGCCAGGGTTAGTATGATCACATTGCACATGATGAAGACGAATCTCGAACTTGTGACCAGAGTGCAGGCAAAGCGGAAGTAAAACGCCGTGGTCTGAAGGACGACCGGGATCCATACAGAACTCCATGACAGCACAACTGCGCTGGCGGCCACCAAAGCGTAGCGCAGATACTTCTTCGCTTTGCGGTTGCGCTTGAATTTCTTCATCGCCTTCATCTTTTCAACCTTTACTGTGTCCATTTCTCCGTAATCCATCACACCTTTATAGATTTCGGCTGCAAATTTGCCGTAGTGTAGGAAACTTTTAGCAGCAAATGACGCTCAGGCTTTTGCTCTGCTTCAATGGTACATTCTTTGCAGGATAGGAGCTTTTCTCTGCGGTTGAATTCTTCTCAACAAAATTCCTTTATATCTCAACATAAACCGTTGAAGGAAGGGCTCATATTTCAAAAACAACACCAAAAAAACCTTTGCAAGAAATTTTTCCTTTGGAACTGCTGAAACTCTGAATTCTTGAGAAAACTTTTCAAGACCAGTATTTTTCCCTTACAGAAAGTGCCAAAGCTCTGAAAGATCAAAGTTCTCCGAAAATACACCTCTCAAACTCTGAAATCTTCACAACGCTGACTTCTGTCTTCAAAAGAACCTCAGACTCCACGATTCGCCCAAATGAAGCGCTCAAGCTCTGATTTCTCCGCAAAACTTTTCAAAAATCAAATATTTTTTACAGTAAATCATCTAAACTCTACAGGAAACCTCACTCGAGCTCTAAACTCTTCACAAAAGAAGATTTCTCAAGACAGACAATCAAAACTCATAGATTCCCCTAAACGAACCTCTGAAACTCTGAATCTTATCAATGCGAACCTCTCAAACTCTGATTTTTAAAGAGATTTGGTCTAAATCTCTCGTCTCCACCGCTCAAACTCACTATTTTCTCTCAAGAACAAAAATCCCTAGCCCTAGAACACAAATACTTCTCACAAACCTTAACTTCCGCCACAGACCAAAGCTTTCCCAAACCACCGGCCCAAATCACGAGATTTTCAACAAACAACAAGGAAAAAAACCCCTAAAAACCTCAATTTCCCCAGCAAGCAATGCCAAACCCCCAAAAATCCCTGAAAGAAAGGTAGCTCCTCGAATCACAAGCAACAAAACCCGCGTTTTTACAAATTTTCACAATCTCAGAAATCCCTCAACAGACACCAAAATTTTCACAATTTTCAGAGTTTTACTACCGCTAAGAGCATTCAATTAGGCACTTCTTCTTCTTCTTGTGCTTGAACGCCTTGGCACCAGAGAGCATGAGGAACACAAGAAATCCCTTTGTCTGTACAATTAACATAGGGAACAACACTTCTTGCAGAAGATTGACATTACTAAAACCCTTCGGAAGCGTGAAGGACCTGAGCTCAATTTATAGAGCTTCAGTATCGGTTTTTTAACCCTGTTTGTTTTAGTTTTTTATTTCCTTCTTTTTTAGGTGTTTCTTTATTTTGTTTTCTCGCGCACATTGGTTTGTGTGGGCTCCACGGGGCGCACTCATGCGTTAAAACACTCCTCTTGGGTCATCTTCCTAGGTAAAGTTTTATGCCTAGATTTCAAAGACTTCACTACCCTAAGCCAACCATGGGCTCACACATGGCATTATACCATGGACCCCAAAAAAATGGACGGTGACCATATATGCTTATCAAAAGCTTGGAGTTTATGAGACATGGGGGAATTGGGTCGATTCACTATATGTTTGATTGGACTCCATGTTTTTCCCATTCCATCTTTCTCCTTATGTGAAATGTGATTCCAATGCTTGTCTATGTGATATATTAACCTTGCCTGCTTTTGGGTTATGTGGGGAAAGTTGATACATTGGGCCTATAAAAGTTAAACATATGTTGTTATTCACTGTTACATAAGTTAATATTTGTTGTTATTCACTGTTTTAGATATGTAATGGGTAAGGAAAAATCTTCTTTTTATGTGGTGTATTATGTTTGTTCGTGTGATTTGTCATTAATATGTGTTATTGTTTTGATAATGTTTTGGAATGGTAGGGAAAGATAAGATTGTTGGATATTTGCTTTTTCAAAAGTTGAGATAGGCTATGATTCATTATGTTTAAGTAGGTATCTAATAAGATAACACAAAATTCTTATTAGTTAGAATATACTAGAGTTCACCATGTAAGCTACCTATTGGAATAAGAATCCTATTAGTTAGAATATATTGTAATTCATCATCTAAGCTATCTATTGGAATAAGAAAAAATCTTGTTTATGTGATTCAACATGCTTGGATAACTTTTTGGAAGGGTAAAGAAAGGTAAGATTGTTGGGCCTTTATCTTTTAGAATAATGAGATAAGTTGTGATTCATTATGTTTCGGTAGATATCTAATAAGATATGGAAAACTCTTTTTTATGGAGTTCATTGCCTCGATTTTACCATGCAATCATTTTGTTATGCTAGGGAAAGGTAAGATTATTAAGCCTTTTATCTTTTGGAAATTTGGATGGAGGGGGCAAGGAAGGGGATTGTGATTGAATTTGTATTTTATATGTGGTAGGTAAAACTTTGTTGTTGGGCACATGTAAAGTTAATATAATTGAGATTCTAAAGTTTCAACCATTTTCTTTCTTTTTGTTCTTCATAATTTATATTTCACTTAGGGTGAATTTTATTTATGCTAATTATATTTGCACGATGTAAATTGTTGATGTGCTTCTTATTTATGATGTTAGGCTAGTTCAATTTGTATGGTCAAGATGATACATCTCTATATTGATTGGGCTCACACAATTTCCATGGTTGTGGTGGTTTCTCCTTTTGTTGATTGACATTGTGTTACAATGTATTTAAGGTATTCTTTTACCAATTGTGATCTATTATTTTTATGAGGATAGGGGTGATAAGTCATTTATTATTATCAATGCTAAGGAAATCTAATACTAATAGAGCATATTATGTTCTCTTAGAAGTTTTTATTTGGTATTGATGTGATTCATTATTCAATTGACATGGTTGGGTTGGTTCTTCCACATCTCGATTACGATTGTATTCTCTTTTTGTAGGTTGTGATATATTGTTCTTATCACAATAAAGTTGAGAGGGATTTTAGTTGTTGTCACAATTAATGTAATTTCTCATGTAATTTTTTAGATTAACTTCCTATTTATAAGTTTCTCTTTGGCATGATTTTGATTCATTGTGATTCTCTTTAAATTATGTAAAATATTTTTAACCTTGGGATAGACTTGTTTGTTTTATTATATTCACGTTCTTATATCAAAGGTTCTTCTTTCATAGGTCATAATCCTTAATACTTATCAATTGATAATGAAAGTTCCATTATGTTTTCAAAGATAATAATATAATTGGATTCTATTAATTTTAAGGCCATGGTATTTACTCTCTATGTTGATTGGGATGGCTATTCTTATAGGTCTTTAGGGTTGGGATGGTTGTTGTCTATATCGATTTGTTTATATTCTTACAATTGATATTCTTATTTTGTAGGCTTGATCTATTATTTTTATCACTTGATGAAGTTAATAAGGAAAGCCCTTGAATATGATTATGAAGATTTAAGATCATATTAAGTCTTAAGCTTTGTACAATTTGGTTGACACCTCATTATGATGTTTCAAGTCATGAATCTTATTTTTGCATTTCTACTTTAGCATAGTTTGTGTTTATCAATATAGATTTATTGGATAAAAGGGTACACCAAACCTTGTTTATTAGACATGAGATTTAAAGTTTGAAGAAAAAATGTTCAGCCTTTTAGTTGGGTTTGTGTTCTTGTTTCTAAGGTTCTTCTTTGGTGCATGAAATTAATTTAATATTCTTATTAAATTATATTGATGTAATGATGAAGAAAGAAAATTCTCATCATCTCAAGAGTAGAGGCAATGTTATTAGGATTTTATATTTTTCAAGGTTGGGTTGATTCCTCTTTATGTTAATTGGACTCATGTTCTTGTTTGTGAGGTTTTCCTATGGTAGGGTACAATGAGCATGGACCCCAAGGAAGTGGAAGGTGGCCATTGTTTTCCTATAAAAACTTTGGGTTTATGAGACATGGGGGAATTGAGTTAGTTCATAATGAAGGATTACTTAGACATATTGACACTTGGGAAAATTTTATTTTGATCAAATAAATTTATTTCAACTACTTAAAATGTATTGATATCTAATTTTATCATTAGAGCAGTGTATCATTATAACAATCAAGGGTTATGCAAATCATATTTTCATAATCATTTTAACTAAGGACAATTATGAGTCTTAGCAAAAAGGTATCCTAACACATTGTAGGTGGCTCAATATTTCACCTCATCTTTATAGATTCATCCTTGAGTCAAATACACCTAGGATGAAATTAGTTTGGGGTGATGAAAAGGATCATAACATAGTATTGATTGGCACAATAATTAGTGTTAGCAATTGTCTAGGATACCTACTATTAGATCTCAAAATTTAGGAGTCCACACACACTTTAGATCAAAATTTGGGAGATATATGAAGAGCCACATAATCCTCAATTGCCAAATGGTCCTACATTGAAACACCTCATTCCACTTTTATGGTGTTGATAATCTACCATTTGATGGTGATACAATAAAGAATCTTGAATATGAAGCAAATCTTGAGAATATTTATTCCATCAAGAGACCTCTTCTATTGATCAATGTTCTCTAATTGAGATCATAAATCCATCTTTTGTTGCTTCATCAAATTTAAGAGATGCTCCATCAAGAGATTCAAGTTATTCTTTCCAACAATTAAATCAAAGTCTTCCAGATTCATCTTTGTTGGATGATTACTTGATAGATATTTTAGACTTGTTTATGGAATCATATTTTAGTTTTAGAGGACAAATTTGAGCCCTCTCTCCTCTTTGATGAAAACCACATTGTAGTTATTATCAAATAATATTTGCCTTTGTATCTTGTTCAACATCATTTACGACTTGATCTGGGTTTGTCACCTTCATCGTTGATTGGACATGTACCTAATTTGATTATGCATCAGCATCTTCCATGGATATGGTGACACATGAGAATATTTTAAAGACACCATCATCATGCATTTGGATTATTCTTTCTACTAATTCATATCTAGAATGGGAATAATTTCTACATTATGTTTGGTCATGTTTCTTCCCAAAGGGAGAGTTTTTGGTATGCATTAGATGTTTTGTCTTCAAGCATTCACCATTTTCATAGGAGATTACACATTGGGGGGATACATTCTCTCTCTCTCTCTCTCTCTCTCTCTCTCTCTCTCTCTCTCTCTCTCTCTCTCTCTCTCTCTCTCTCTCTCTCTCTCTCTCTCTCTCTCTCTCTCTCTCTCTCTCTCTCATATGGGATAATTGATTGTATACTTTTACACTTTTTGTGAAAAAACATATGTAATTGTGATGTAGGAGACTCCCCTGACACACCCCAAACACATGCTCGGTTACACTAGATGAGGTTTAATCCACCTTGGGTTACTCCACCCAATATTCACACATAACATAACAAAGAGAATCATTTTTTTTGTAAGAAATAACTTACCTTCTATTTCTCAATAAAATGAAATACAAATTCATCAATTATAAAATAGTGGCCATAGCTGCAAGTTGGAGCTACAATCTATTCTTCTACACTCCTTAGCTACTACTCATCTTTGTCTTTAAAGATAACTCAACTCCGAATGATGAAACACCTATCCCAAGCCTCAATTTATAACATTTTTTATGCCTCTTGGAAATACCACACCCCTCTTGATGAACAAGACATAGCCAATTTAGATGACTCTTCAACTTCCCTAGGAGGGCACCTAATGTGGTGTCTCTTCAATTTTAAAAAGTAGACACATAAGAAGGTTTATTTTCCCATTCTTCTTTACAACCACCAAGACATGTGTATGCATGAATCTTCCCATTCATCGAGTGGATGCCAAGATGGGGATTTTCTTGATTTTACATTAGAAATAATATTAATATGTGCCCACTCATAAAAAATATATGTTCCTTTAGACATAGGCCACAAATATTAAGTACTTTCAACCCCCTATATCCCCTTGGACACTTTTGAAAGGATATGGAGACCTATTTATAGCTTAAATTAAAATTTATTTTCCTAACCTTAATTGAATTAAGAATAAACATTATTTTCAGATGTTGCGAGATTATCCAAAACCCTTAGATCCTCCTGCATCAAAATGGGTACCTAACATTTCCTAGTAGTTGGGACCCATAATCATCATATTTGCATCATTTGTATCTGCTTACATTCTCCCTAAGTTTCATTTAAGAGAGGTTGTTGGTGTGAATATGGGATTTTCCTATTTGATTTCCCCCTTTGTAGTGTGAAAGGCACATTATTTTACTTGTTCCTAGCTAGGCCATTTTAACACATGTTCACATGTCAATTTTGCTTAAGGATCTTAACATCTTTCTCTCTAGTTGGCATCCTAAGAATCTTTTACAAATATATTCTTCATAGAATATTTTTATGTTTCTGGTTGTCAATACTTTCTCTCAACCTTGCCTATACAAGCAAGGAATCATATGTACATATTGGAGAGTGTCCATATTTGATTAATAGATTTAATTTATTATGCCGACAATGAAAAAACATTTTACTCTTGTTACTCTCTTGTGGAAGTCATCTTTTGGTTTTTTAGGTGATCTTGGGAGCTTGATTCCTTTGCTGACTCTAACAAAGAAGAGAGATCAATATAAGAGGAAGGATGGGAGAGTAAAGGAAAAGATACATCATGCAAATAGTAAGAGGAAGCTATAATACCACCCATTCCATGTAGAATATGTGTAAAATGGTGTATCAATCAATATAATTTAAATAAACATAAGTAATCATGAGGAAAAAGTAGAATTAGTAAGCACTTAAAAAACAATTATCTAGTGGGAGATATATCCTTCTTTTTAGACCCAAGGGAGGACTGAGAGGCGGGGGGGGGGGGGGGGGGGTGAATCAGTCTTGAAGAAAAATTAATGCAACACATAAACAATTAATCATCAACACAAACACAACACATCAACACCAATATTTTCTACGTGGAAAACCTAAATAGGGAAAAACCACGGTGAACACTTGCCCACAAAATATATCCACTATGTATATCAAATTACAAAGAATGAACTCACTGCTCGAGACTTGCAAGCCAAGGCTAACTGCTCTTGGGGCAAGATATAAAAAGAGGACTTGCAAACTTGAAGCCAACTGCAACAGGGCGAGATACAAAAATGAATTGAAAAGAAGGATCTCCTGATCATGAAGCTATCCTTGAACTTTGCATCAAGTGACCAACATCAACACATACAACTTAGACCTCAACTGTCAACACTTTGTCACACACCTCTGCCACAGTCTCAAAATAACTTGCATATCATTCAACCACAATTCTTCTTCTCTACTCTTCACTAAATTTCGCACACTTCTTCTCGCATCCTCTACACTATTCTTCCCACTCTCACTTTTTACACACATCCACACAACCACACAACATTCTTTATATATAAGATATATCATCAAAGCTTGAACCAAAATATACCTTTTGGACCAAAAACACACACACGGATCCACTCTAGGAGAAAGAGGGGACCAAAACACATCTTCCAAAGATCAATTCACCAATCTGCAATCACCATAACATAATTAACAACATACCAATACACTACACATCTATATTAGCAATTAGTGATCAAAACATGTCTTCCAGTACAAATAACTCTAATTCGGATCCCCACACGCTACGGTGAGACTCATAACACATCAAATTACCTTCCATAAATCATATTTGGACCCAAAGATAGGTCTAACATAGAATATCACAACCTGCAATGAAATCTACCACAACTTTTGGAGAACACAAAGATATTTCTGGACCCAAAACTCAACATATCCATGATACCAAAAACATAACCAAATGAGATAACAAAATTAAACAATATCAACAACACTTTCCTGACTTGAACACTTTCAAAACAACTAATAAAACAACTGCAATGACAACATAGAAAGATATATCTGCACCATAGACATTCCAAACCAAAAACTATCTGGAACAACAAGTTTGACATCAATGACAACCACATCAACACATACTTCCAACACTTCTTAGCTACATGTGTATCATGATCAAAATCATATTGCTAATTATAATTAATCTCAATGGGGATTTCTTGATTTGTAGGTTAAGAAGCCATATGGAAATTTAAGTGGCATTTCTTCTCAAAGCTAAATTAGGGTTTCAACTTCCTCTTTGTATAAATAAATCCTAGAAAGATAAGTAATAGTAAATCAAGAATAATTATGAATATTAAAATAAAAGATAATAGCCTAAGGGGATTGTAAGAGCTAAGGAGTTCACCAAATTGAAAGGGGAAAAAAATTGAAATTTTACATTATCCTTGGTAAAATAATTCAACAATATTTTGATAATTATCCTATAATGAAAATATCTAGTATCAATAACTACTTAGAGTAATGTCTTAAATAAACGCAGGAAGTTAAAATTAATGAAATAAAGATACTTATAATGCAAATATGTTGTGACAAGTAGTAGAAAATTATTTGTCAAGATGCAAGAGATTCTATGATGCTTTGATGTAGAAGCATCCTTGATCACCATGGCAATCTTGCATCATTCAAGAAATAGTGGCTTTTGGTTTATTTTAGTTGTTTGTTTGTCTATTAGTTGGTGGCTACTATTTTCCGATAGAAAAAGTAAGAGCATTTTACCACAATTTGAAGTTGGCTTTATAGTTTCATTAATAGGTTTTCAAGTGTGAAACATATGTCATATCAAAATTCAAGGAGAATTCGATAAAAAGATTAATGTTTGATTTGTGAACACCTATTGGGTCAACAATTTTGTGTAGTTGTAACATTTTTATGTGTTAGGCTTTTTGGAATTTTTGACCATAGATGCATATTTATGGTGATTTATTGAACCATTTAAGATATATTTTGAGCACTATGTGGAGCTTTTCTACCATTTTATCATTGGAGTATAGACATTTGTTATTTCTTGCCAACAACATGTTTCATGGGTTATTGTGTTTTATGCCAACTTGTGGCTAACATATATCATATAGGAGGTTTTAGGATATTTATACATGAGACCAAATTGTTTGGAAGAAAGCAAAGAGGCGAGGGAAGAAACAAAGTGAAGTTGTGAGGTTTGAGACAGATAACGTGAGTAGGAATAAAGGAGTATGATGTGGAGTGCAATCTAGAGGGAACTAGAGTGCAATCTAGAGGGAACTATAGTGCAATATTTATAAAAGTGGTGGTCATTACTATAGAATTTAGTGTTTAAGTAATGTAAGTGTAATTGAATTACCAATGTCATAAGATTAATGTCTGTAGCCTATGTAGTAGGGTTGTGAAAGTTGTAATTATGCGAGTTTGAGATAAATAAGATTATATTGTTGTTATGGTGAAATTTTGTGTTATTTAAACGTTTTGTGTTTTGGTTACATGGCTAGATTGTCCTTCATTGGACCCTTTGCCCTTGATTGCATCACACTTAGATGAATGCAATGACATATGCAATGTTATTAACTATCTTTACATGCCACTTCCAAAACTATGAGATCAACTATACACATGTAGATACAACATACACAAGTTTGAGATCAAGAAGATGATATTGTTGTTATGGTGAAATTCATGTTATTTGCATGTTTGTGTTTTGGTTGCATGGCTAGATTGTCCTTCATTGGACCCTTCGACCATGATTGCATCACTCTTGGATGAATGCAATGACAAACATAATGTTATTGTTTGTCTTTGCATACCACTTCCAAAAGTATGAGATCAACTATATGCATTTAGATCCAACATACACAGTACAATTTGATTTGGATAGATGAGTTTGATATCTATAAATTTCTAAATGTACTTTTAACTTTCTCATAATGCTTGTATATATTTTTTATTAAAAAGTTGATTGGGTAGTCATGCTTTTGCTAATGGCCCTAAGAATATGTATTCCTTTGGTCAAACTCCTAAGAATAGCAAGACAAAAACTTTTGAGAATGATTAAAAAAGACAATCATGCAATAGATGTCCTAGATGTCAACTTAACATATAATCCAATAACAAAATGCTTGAATATGAAATATTTGTAATGCATGATAGATGTCTAGGTGTTTGTTGTGTAAAGAATGAACCAAGGTTATTTCCTAAATACAACTCCAAAGGACATAAATGTAATGTTTCATGCTTTTAGTCAACATGTAACAACTAGTGACAAGGGTCAGATTGACCCTAAACTTAATTTTTTTGACCTTTAAAAAGTAATGGGTCACACAAATTGTACAATCGAATTGGTCACATGAAAAAATAAATAATTTTTTCTAAATGAAAAATTTATCAAATTGAAAATCGATGCTACTTTATAAGAATACGTGCAAATAAAAACACATGTAATTTAAACTTTGTAACAACTTTCAACAAAAATATTACACTTATACAAAGAAAAGCTACACAACATCCCATTTTTACAATTATAAGCATATATAAAACATCTGTTGTCACCCCTCCAATGGATATATATCTAATGCTAAAGAATTTTTCTACTATAAAATTTATTGTTCAATATCTTAACCTCGAGAAGGATCCACCCTTGGTGGTCACCATCAATGTTTAGGCATGAATTATAAATACCCACATTTTGTCCAATTCAATTTCAATATTTAGATCGTTTTTAGTGCTTATTTCTTATTGGGTTGAAATTTGACTTAGGTCTTAAGTTTTTGTTTTTATTTATCTTTTCTTCCCCTGATTTCGCTATGTGGATTTGTGCTAAGGGTTACATGGTTGGACGCATTAAACAAAAAGCAAAAGAAAAGTGGGACTTACATAACACCCTAAATAATCAATTATTACGGACCGATTTCTTTTCCATAAAGTCAATCTACGTGTAATTTTTAGAATTGATGATTTCCACTATCATGCTTTCTTTGGCTGCAATGTAAATACTATATATATACCTTTTAATGATTTATTTAACATAGTAGTCAAATCTAGGGTTTCCAAGAGGGTGTCCTCCACCATGGTACCCAACTAAGTTTATTTTAGTATAGTTATTAAAGGATAAAGGCCATAGTGATAATGACTTAAAAGTGTCCACTTCCTTATCATCCAACACAATAACAAAGAATGATTTCATAGAAGATTGAAGGCTTCCTTGGGATTGCAAAAATAGAAAAGATAATAGATCTCTTTGATTTAACTCTCACAATCATGAGGTAAGAACACATGGTCAAAGAACCCTATTGAAAGCCTCCATTCCACCATTCCATTCATGGAAAAGTGAATTGTAGGCCTATACTTCCAATTACTAGATTTAGTAGGTCATGTCTTGTTCTTTGAGGATTATATGGTGAGTGTGAATACTAATTGTAGCAATTAGTTAGATATAACATTCTACGAGGGTATACAAACCTCACAATAGTGAAATGAATTATGTGTGGGAAATGCGATATAAAATAAATGCATTTATTTGAGTAATTTAAATTTGACATATCTTAAAATTAAGAGTCATATATGATACTTTATTCGATTTGGTAGGTCATGCCTCATCTTTTGATGATCATATGAGAATGTGAAGACTAATTGTAGCAATTAGCTAGATATAGCATTCTACAAAGGAAATAGGGTGTACAAATCTCACAATAAGAGAGAAGTCACACAATCTAAGTAAAATGGACTACGTGTCTTTAAAGAATTAAGAAAGTATTTCTTTAAATTTTTGTTGTTGTATGATTATTAGGTCTTATATTTTATATCCCATAAATTTATTTTGTTGTATGACTATTAGGTCTTTAAATTTTTGTTGTTGTATGATTATTAGGTCTTATATTTTATATCCCGTAAATTTATTTCGTTGTATGACTATTAGGTCTTTAAATTTACGTTGTTGTATGATTATTAGGTCTTATATTTTATATCCCGTAAATTTATTTCGTTGTATGACTATTAGGTCTTATGGTTTTAGGTATGGTTGTTAACTACTATAATTGCAAATGGTTTATATTAGTGTAGTTTCCACATTACACTATCTTATGTTCCCTTCAAAGTGCCCATTTCTTATGTAATTTCTTTGTGCATTGATTCAATTAAAAAAAGAGTGTTTGACTTAGAAACATATAAAAATGTGAAGGAAAAATAAATGTAAATGAAATAATTATGAGAGTTGTATTGAATATAATTATTGATAAGTAATTAAATGTGTGAAATGCGATATAAAATAAATGTATTTAATTTGATCATCAATGAATACATGGATATAAATTTGACATATCTTAAAGCTAGTAATCATATATTATACTTTACAATTTATCTTAAAATTAAAATTATTAGTTGATATTATGTAGAGATGAATTTGGAGATTAGGTATAAATCCACAATTGCAAATTAGTCGTGTTTTATAAACTTATCTTTGACTATCTAGAGATTGTTTTTTATCACTTTGATCAGTGTATCTTGGCTTTCTCTATACATCCTAATATATATGTCATGGGGCTAGACCGACCTGCTGCCCAAACAAGCTTTTTCCTTCAAAAGGAGGTCCAACCTCATGCGGCACTGGCAAACCTTACTCACGACTTCCATTGCAGACAAGTCCTTTCTTGTTTCCAGACTACGCCATCCCTTTTCAAGTGTCCACCACCAGACCACATTAACACACACCCATGCGGAATAGAAGTGCATGCCAACCCTCTCATGGGTTTCCTTCATCCTGATGCTCCTAGTACTCCCTTCAAGTCCCTAACTCTACTCTAGCACTGTCTTGCTGCACCATCCTTGCACCCCTGGTACAAGCTTACAGGTCTCCTTGATGCCTTCATCTTCTTGAGTCCCCCATAAGACCCTGACTACTAACACTGACCCATCTGGAACTCCTTAAGTCCTCCGGCTCCAACTCTGCAAACTCCCTGAGCATGCCCAGTACTCCCACAACACTGGTGCCCCATGTTGGCCTCCCTCAACTCCTCTAAACCCTCAAGCACCAAACATATCTCATGGGATGACTAGACTCCCTGAGCTAGCTTCCTGTTTGTCCATCTCCACACAATGAACACAACACTGGGGCAATAGATAGCATTATTGTTATGAAGAGACGGCCCCTGGCCTGGTCTACAAACAATTCCAACTCTGTCGCTGGTCACTACCCTGAATACTTCCCAAGCATCCGATTACAAGTTCCTGCCCCTAGATCAACGTCCACCCTTGAAACACCAGTACTTATACCACTGCACCTCGCCCCTGGCGATAGCTTCTCATATAGATTCCTGATCCATGAAGACCCTGTCTCCTTCGAAACTCAACCTAGCGCACCACTGACTCTCTCATGAGCCCATGACGGCTTACCCAGTACACAACTCAGAACCCCTTCCTGAATGAGGACTCCAAGTCACATTGCTTTGGGCCCTTGGCCTATGCCTACATGGCTTCACTAGTGAACCCAGTTCCCTGTACATCCTATGCACAATAACCAGCTCCATGCAAACACCCAGTCTAAGTCTCTCAGACTGACAAAACACCTTGCACTCCTACTTGGGCACCAAGCTCTTCGCTCCATGATCCAATCCAATATCCTTGGTCGCTGAACTCTCCTTCAACTCGGTTGTGCTCCCAGAACAACTCGCCTACGAACCATGTCCTCTTTTTGGTCATGCAACTCAACTATCTTTGTCACCCTCTTGGACTCGCCTCATGGCTCGGCTCAACATGAGCACACTTTCAGAACCCAGTCCCTACTGCCACATTTGACCCCCACTCTAGGGCCTTGAGATCCCGGATCTCAGTACAAATCCCACTTCAGGTAACCTAGGTGTGTGCCCGGCACATCACCCCACTTGTTCCACAAGACAGATGGACTTCTGGCTCTGCAACTCAACCCACATAGCTTGCCTAACTCTCAAGCTCCAACATTCCGATATAGATAGCCCATTGCACGGCCATCCCCCTTACAAGATCTTGGGTACTCCATTTCCCCAACCAGGACAATCCATTGCACGATCATCCTTCTCGCAAGAGCCTAGGTACTCCACTTCCCTAGTCCTCGGGTCATAGATAACTCCTCGGGAGTCATCCCCAACATTGGCTCAGTTACTCCGCTTCACTGAGATAGGGACCATGAGAATGCATCCACTAGTAAACCTCACCATCCAATGATAAGGCGGGGTTACTCTACTTCACCCCTAATGTCCATGTAGGACCTCTATCTCCCTGAGACTAGAGGGTAGGGTTACTCTTCTTCACCCCTAGGAGGAGGTGTCTACCGCAGACCACCTTGGTGCACTCCTGGCACTTGACTATTCTTTCAACCGACCCCCATATATAAGTTTTTCGTCCAATTCTCACACAACTGTAGCTTGGCATTAACCATTTGTCAATCACCACAACTTCCACCTGCTGAGAATAACAAGGGACTTACAACCCTAGAAGCCTACTGATCTCCCCGAGATAGCAGCCCCTTACATCCTCCCCCACTTAAAACAGGCGACGTCCTCGGCGCCAGACCATTCGACCCGAGTCTCGTCCTTCGCAACATTAGGACTTGTTAAAAGTGAACTTCAGATTCACTATACCCTGCACTTGTATCGTTTCTATCCCTGACATACTTGATACTTGCCAGCATACCCCATGCTGGACTTTCACTTGCATGAATCCCATCCATGGCTAACTCACTTCGGCAACCCCCTGAGTCCAACTCACTGCCTCCGTACTGATCTTGTGAAGACGCTCCCTTGCCTCCAACTGATCTTTGCTGCTAGTCCCCGACTCAACAACATATTGCAAGAACCTAGTCCTTGACTTCCACTAAGATGACTATCCTTGTTTGAACATCCGTGAAACAACTTTGTGATATTTGGTTGCACCATGCCCCATACCGGTTTCTACATCTCCAAGACTCCACCGTTTGCACTGCAACACGACAGAACACCACAAACCATTCTCACCTCTCAACTTAGCCACTAGTGCCATCCTCGACGACACCCTTGTCTTCCAACTTCCACTACTCTTGGATCTAATCCTAGCATCCACTGAAAGACACGCTTGCTACCAACCCTGTTGTGCAAGCCCCTGGTATCTAGCCACCCTGAAGACACATACTCCACTGACCACAACACCCAACTGACTTCCCAAGTCGCACATTCAACCTTCAGCTCTCAACTTCCTTTCTATAGTGTCATCCTGATTGCTTGTTGACTGACCCCGGTGTGCCCCACATCTTATCCTGTCCCCAACAACTCAACCAAAGAACAACAACCAACATACTCCTGTTGATCCACCTCTAGCTGCACATGATCCTCCTGATACTTGTCAACCACTTCCACCTCCTTGGTGTACTCTTGCAAACCCACACCTCATGAGTCAGCCTTGGTGCACTTCCCTGAAGACACCCATCTTGCATTGCATCCCACACATTCAATCTTGTCTACTTCAATCTGCTGTACTACTTTGTCTGACTGATGCACTGTCCACGGAATGCCCTGTGCCCTCAGTGCTGCAACCCAAAGAAACTACCAACATCATTCAGCTGACCAACCTCTTGTGCATAATGCCTCTGCAATCCACATCCAATGTGGGCAAGGTACTCACTCCTTCCCTTGACTTTCTCTGTGACGGTCCCATCTTTGGTTCCCAACCTTCAGACCTAACTCGCCACAAATTCATACCTCAGATCATGTCCCAAACACAATCCTACATCTTAGGTGCACTTCCCTGAAGACACCCAACTCTTGCATTACATCCTACACATTCAGTGAAATCACTTCCATCCATTCTGCCACTTTGTCTGACTGACGCACTGTCCACGGAATGCCCTGCGCCCTCAGTGCTGCAACCCAAAGAAGCCACCAACATTTGTTAGCTAGCCAACCTCTTGTGCCCAATGCCTTTGCAAACCACATCCAATGTGGGCAAGGTACTACCTCTTTCCCTTGACTTCCTTTGTGACTTGGCCCCTCACTGGCTTTCCACCATTGGACCTGCTTCGCCACCCAATTTACACCTCGGATCATGTCCTGGACATAACCCTACACCACACTGGGAACGACCTTATGCCATCCCATAGCCCAAATTGTTACACCTCAGACCTCTCCTTGACAAGATCCTACACCACACTGTACCTTACAGCTCCATCGATTTCACCTCGGACCCATCCTTGACAAGATCCTACACCACACTGCTCCTCGCAGCTCCTAACTCCTTTGACTGGTCTTATATGCCACTAGCCTTGGGCACTGCCATATCAAATCTTGTGGCCCTGCCGGCTACTTCTAGCACTGAACCCAGTTCAATACCGACTCACACCTTGCCTACTTCGCTCCACCCAAACTACTAAGGGACTTCCCGTGCAAGATTTTCCCCACCAAGAGCCTGATCCCTTGTTGCTCTACTAGCATAGTCCCTTCCCGATGGAACTCGGCCCCAGGCACAAACTCCAACCAGCTGACTACCACTCATGGAACTTGGCCACAGACTTCACCATCCTTATCCCTACCTGGATTGGCCTCACATTTTTAGTGACCACGCCCTGCTAGCCACCCTGGTCTACCTGTCCTCGACACTGCAAACCACAATCCGCCTTCGCAGTCTTCCTCTGACCACTTGATAGGCAGCTACCTCAGCTCATCTAACTGGCCCTGCCAATTTTTATGCTCTGATACCAACTGTCACGGGGCTAGACCGACTTGCTGCCCAAACAAGCTTTTTCCTTCAAAAGGAGGTCCAACCTCATACGGCACTAGCAAACCTTACTCATGACTTCCATTGCGGACAAGTCCTTTCTTATTTCCAAACTACGCCATCCCTTTTCAAGTGTCCACCACCGGACCACATTAACACACACCCATGCGGAATAGAAGTGCATGCCAACCCTCTCACGGGTTTCCTTCATCCTGATGCTCCTAGCACTCCCTTCAAGTCCCTAACTCTACTCTAGCACTGTCTTGCTGCACCATCCTTGCACCCCTGATACAAGCTTACAGGTCTCCTTGATGCCTTCATCTTCTTGAGTCCCCCATAAGACCCTGACTACTAACACTGACCCATCCAGAACTCCTTAAGTCCTCCAGCTCCAACTCTGCACACTCCCTGAGCATGCCCAGCACTCCCACAACACTGGCGCCCCATGTTGGCCTCCCTCAGCTCCTCTGAACCCTCAAGCACCAAACATATCTCATGGGACGACTAGACTCCCTGAGCTAGCTTCCTGTTTGTCCATCTCCACACAATGAACACAACACTGGGGCAATAGATAGCATTATTGTTATGAAGAGACAGTCCCTGGCCTGGTCTACAAACAATTCCAACTCTGTCGCTGGTCACTACCCCGAATACTTCCCAAGCATCCGATTACAAGTTCCTGCCCCTAGATCAACGTCCACCCTTGAAACACCAGTACAGATACCACTGCACCTCACTCCTAGCGATAGCTTCTCATATAGACTCCTGATCCACGAAGACCTTGTCTCCTTCGAAACTCAACCTAGCGCACCACTGACTCTCTCATGAGCTCATGACGGCTTACCCAGTACACAACTCATAACCCCTTCCTGAACGAGGACTCCAAGTCACATTGCTTTGGGCCCTTGGCCTATGCCTACATGGCTTCACTGGTGAACCCAGTTCCCTATACATCCTATGCACAATAACCAACTCCATGCAAACACCCAGTCTAAGTCTCTTAGACTGACAAAACACCTTGCACTCCTACTTGTGCACCAAGCTCTTCGCTCCATGATCCAATCCAATATCCTTGGTCGCTGAACTCTCCTTCAACTCGGTTGTGCTCCCAGAACAACTCGCCTACGGACCATGTCCTCTTTTCGGTCGTGCAACTCAACCATCTTTGTCACCCTCTTGGACTCGCCTCATGGCTCGGCTCAACATGAGCACACTTTCAGAACCCAGTCCCTACTGCCACATTTGACCCCCACTCTAGGGCCTTGAGATCCCGGATCTCAGTACAAATCCCACTTCAGGTAACCTAGGTGCGTGCCCGACACATCACCCCACTTGTTCCACAAGACACATGGACTTATGGCTCTGCAACTCAACCCACATAGCTTGCCCAACTCTCAAGCTCCAACATTCCGATATAGATAGCCCATTGCGCGGCCATCCCCCTTACAAGATCTTGGGTACTCCATTTCCCCAACCGGGACAATCCATTGCACGATCATCCTTCTCGCAAGAGCCTAGGTACTCCACTTCCCTAGTCCTCGGGTCATAGATAACTCCCCGGGAGTCATCCCCAACATTGGCTCAGTTACTCCGCTTCACTGAGATAGGGACCATGAGAATGCATCCACCAGTAAACCTCACCGTCCAATGATAAGGCGGGGTTACTCTACTTCACCCCTAATGTCCATGTAGGACCTCTATCTCCCTGAGACTAGAGGGCAGGGTTACTCTTCTTCAACCCTAGGAGGAGGTGTCTACCGCAGACCACCTTGGTGCACTCTTGGCACTCGACTATTCTTTCAACCGACCCCCATATATAAATTTTTCGTCCAATTCTCACACAACTGTAGCTTGGCATTGACCATTTGTCAATCACCACAACTTCCACCTGCTGAGAATAACAAGGGACTTACAACCCTAGAAGCCTACTGATCTCCCCGAGACAACAACCCCTTACATATATGGATAGACAATATTTACAAATATCTTTGCACGACTTTCACTATGTCATAAGGGGACATGTTCTCTAATCCCAACCTTTGAAAATGTGTATGAACAATCAAAACAATAATATGTAGTCTTGCACATGCCTCTATAAATATTTATGCCTAGCTAGACTATGTATAGAGCCTAAATCAAGTGTATAAAGTGAATATTTTTTTCTTATCCTCATATGATTACAATGAATGCATTGCATGTTATTAAGTGCAAGGGCATAACAACACATCCCACAAATTTGTGTTTAATTGACCTTAAATAAGAATGGTATAGGTGTTAAATTTTAATTCATGTTTTTAAATTAGGGTAAAAAATTGTATGATCATGAGGGTGACCTCACAACCATGAACTAGTGTAGGGATAGGAAAGAGAGCTAAATATTAATGGATGATGTGTACATGTAAATGAGTGTAAGTGTTATAGACAAGTGGATAGAACAAATGTATAAGGGTATGTGGACGTGTGAATGAGAATGAACATGATAAAATGTATAGATGAATGGATGGATAACATAAGGTAATAGAACCAACATTACATAAAAGTACGACATTTGTCAATATGATTATATATCAAAACACTCCTCTCAAAATACACATAAAAACTACATGACATAAATGTATATATTTTATTATTTCAAATATATTACATAAGGTTCTAAAAACTAATTATAAAGAATTACTTCTTTTTTTAAAAAAAATATTAAACTACTTTAAATGAAAGAACTATATATATATATATATATATATATATATATATATATATATATATATATATATATATATATATATATATATATATATATATATTATTGTGAAAATTAAGTTCATATTGTCCATTGGGGCATTGTGTCGTGGTAAAGACACTTTGTTAGTGAGGCGATCATGAGGCAACCACCAAGGTTCAAACTCTTACTAGGTGTTGAGCTCGTAGACCTTGTGCATTCAAATTTATCCAAACAAAAAAATAAAATACATAATCAATTATAAAATTAATAAACAAATATTTGTATACTAAAACTAATATCATATTATATAATTTTTCAATTTAAAAAAAACATAAATAAAATCATTGTAATATTAAAATGATAAAAAAATAATAATTTAGGTTTAGTTATCAATTGTCTTGATGTAATATTATTTTAATACTAAACCCTAAATAGTTGGCCTATACCATATGTAGTATGAATTTGGATAGAATATTATTTTCTAAATTGACACTCATCATACATTTACGGGGAGCAATGCAAGAAAAACAATGCAAGTGAAAATTATGATTAGTACTATAATGATGGAAAGTGCAACATAATTTGAACTTTTGTTTTCAAAGTCAATTACTTTATTTTCTTTAATAAGGTGTCCTTCAAATAGGCTTACAAAAATAACAAACATTCCGCGTTATCATTTCCTTTTCAATTGAAGTTTTCACATGGACGTGAACATAATCATTTTTACGTAGATTTTTTTATAAATTTATTAATTGAATTAATTAAAAAATGTTGTAGGGTTAATTAATTAATAGTATTATTTATATATATATAAAATAAAGATTAACAAATATTTTTCAATGTTTTTTTTTTAACAATTACATAAGATTTGTAGCAATTAGGTAGTTATAGTATGTTTTTTATTAGTTCATGGTTTGGAATTATGTTTTTACTTTCAGATTGGTGGCTTTTGTTTGCTTACAAACTGTTTTTGATAATAAAGGAGTCAAAACAAGGGGGTTGATCCGGAATACACAATAAGCCTTAGAGAGAGCATAACCAACACAAACACAACACCCAAACGACAGTCAACCAATCCCTATCTTAATCATCAAAAACAAAACCCACCTACAACTATAGAATAATCCATGATTGAAAACAATCTCGTCCATATAGCAACTTAAAGAGCAGATTATCAAAAAGAAACTAACCTTAAACCAACTATCTTTAGAGATAAACATATTGTTCATACTGTAAAAACTGAAGAAAGTAGCAAGAGTCTTGGCAAGCTTCATATGTCTGATAAAGAAATTAAACTTAACAGGGATCCAGCGGATCCAGTTTGCTTACAAACTGTTGTGGATCTAGCTGTTTTGGTATTTCTATTGTGGTTGTGTTAATGTTTTTGGATGCCTTGGATTGTGGATGTTATAAGAACCACACTCTTATTTTGCAACTTTCAATATAAAAAGTATAAAAAGTAATTACGTAATAATTATTTTTCAATATTTTAAATCATTAATAAGAAATAATCAAATTTGCTTATAACAAAAATGAAAATATCACGCTCATATGATTCACAAAAACATTTAAAACACAATCATAATATATTTCATTATGATCATAACTTACCAAAATCATATCAACATACTATATTATGATTAATAACATAAACATTTCATTATAATAATATAAGTTCAATATCATTGTAAATACCAAATCTCGTAAATAATCGCACGCAATTATCAATTACACTTTCATTACAAAATAAATATAAATCTTATTAAGAAAAAGCCTCATACATCAATTACAACTTTCACCAGGAGGAGGTACACCACACATGTACCTTCCATCATGTTTAAAGATTACAAAGCAATATTATAAAAAAATGATTTCTTTCTTTTTACATATTCCATACATTAAATAATAATAGAGAAGCTTAGGAAAACAAATAAGAAGGATTGTTAAAATTATCATAAAAATAGATTACATTAAGAGGATGACTGTATATATTCTTAATTTATGTTATTTTAAAGACACAAATTCTCTTGAAAGTGAATTATGGTAAAGATTCATACATATCCAAATGTAACACATAGTTCCACTTAAAAATATAAAATATTTTGTAAGGTAGGAATATAGAGCCATGTGTCAGATTCAACTTAAAGAAAATCAAGGTTGAAGCAAATTATTTGAAGTCACGAACCATATATTTATTGTTTTTGTATTTTTGATATGTGTATTTTTATTAGTTAAATTAAATTATGATGAAATATTATTTGATTATCTTTAAATTATTTTAGTTAAATGTCAATTATTACTTGCACTGTATTTTTTAATAATTTTGGGAATATAGAAATACTGTTGACAATTATTAGGCAAAGGAAAGGAAATGCTAATGTATTATAAATGATTGGTTATTATAATGGAATGGAGTTTAAATTATTGGAATATATTATTTGATTTTAAATATTTAGGTGATTAAATTTTAATTTATAATTCACATTAATTTAACAATTTTAATATATTTAAATTCTTTTCTAAACTTCTTGTTGGTTACTAGAATTGCTCCCAGGGAAAATAGTCTTATGGGAAACTCAGTGATGGAAACTATGCGTATTCGTTGAATCATCTTCGGGATTTTAGAAGTTGACTCTTTGTTCATTTGGGAGGAGAAAAGAGAAAGAAATAAATAGTCAAGGCAAAACTATTCTAAAAGCGATGCGCTAAACTGATTTTAATGCAATAAGGGGCACAAAGAACTTCACGTGCATGCCATTCTAAGGCCCATTCCACAATCTACATGCCTAGAAAAATGATAAAGATATAACCAAAAATCCTTAATAAATGCTATGAACCATATAAATAAATCAAAGAATTTATTCATATGTAGAGGAATTATTAATTAAATAATATGTATTTAATTAATTATCTCAAGCCAATTTTAAGGTGTATACACATGGCTTAGGGTACATACGTGTAGCATCATAAAATGTATCCCTATACAATTTCATCCTCATCATAGGCCTCACGTTGGTATTTCCACTTTTAGCGCTTAATGCCTACTTTGATCCTACTCACACCCTCTTGAATTTTGCATTTTCAAATATTGATCCAATCTCTATCCAATTTTGAGTCCTAATTGACAGGACCAGAGCACCTTGACCATCCTACTCCCAATCAAGACCCAAAATAGGACCTCACAATGGTCACATCATGTGGGCGGGAAATTTGGCTTCATGTTGGCTTGCTCTAAAATTTTGAACATTTAATGCATGATTAGGTATAAAGGGAACCCTAACCCCCTCATTTGGTAACTAAAAAAATAATAAGTGAGCTCTCAAGTACAAAATCAATTCAAGCCTAAGTGAGCAAGTAGTCAAGTATTCATCAAGGATTGAAGAAGTCAAGTTCAAGAATTGATGATCCACGTGCTATAAAGATATTCTACATGACATCCTAAACCCTTGTATGAGGATTCAAGAAAGCTTCATCAAGATACCAAGTTCAATTTCAAGCATTTTTAGATCAAATATAACATTTCTCTTAAAAGGAAAATATTTTAATTCAATTCCATTTCAATTATCAACAAACCTATTTCCTTCTTTCTATTTATAGAGAATTATCTCATGAGCTATGAGCGAGGAATTTGATAGAGTAGATGACAACAATTAGACTCATCTTTTAAAGGCACAAAAAACAGAGGGTTGGGATGACTGACTCCCCTCAGTCCCAAGAATTTTTGACGATCTTTTGGCAATGGATTCTATGCATAATCTTGATTAGGAAAACATCAAGTTTCCTCGATATTTGGAGGACTAGGACAACCTGCTCCCCCCGATCCTAACAATTCTGCCCAAACTTTCTATCATAGGTTTTGATCTATTTTCTATCCTTAGATCTAGGTTTACAACTCTACATGATATGTAGAACATTTTGTTACAATAATTTTATGTCAATTCCTCAATGTTTCAAGTCCTAGACCTAGCATTGTAATTTAACTCTAAGTAAAATTCAATTTCAACTCAAATAAGGAGGATTAATTTGATCCATATTCAATCCTTTCAACATTGGATCAATGAAATTCAATTCTGTCCTTATTGTGTGGTGGTCCAAAGCAAAATTTGTGGCTTTATCAATCCAAGTGGTGAAGCTCTAAATTTTTACATCATTACATTTTGGCGAACTTGTCATAGCTCATGCTTATTGCTAATTTTATTTTTTTGGATTTGATTTTTAGGCATTTAATTCAATTTACCTTTTATTCATGCACTCAATTTAAAGGTTAAATTGAAAAAACCCTATATATTTTTGTTAAAATTGATTTATGGGTTACACAATTTTCAATATATATGCTTTAATCATTGAACTATTAGAGGATAACTTTGTGAACACTCTTGATAGGATTTAGATTTTTTGTGATTCCCTAAGATCCAAAATTTCTCTACATAGATCAATTGTGACAAGCTAGTTTGAGTATCCTTTTGACTACTTGCTTTCTAAAGGGTGGACTTTCTAAAGGTTTGCTCTCTAATGTTGTAATAAACCTTTTGACTACTTTCTTTCTAAAGGAATACCCTGAGTATAGTTTCGGTTAAGCTCAATACCAGAGGCCTTAAACCTCTTCCACAAACCCAATTCGATCACCTATGATTGACCAAAACCTCTGCATATGATTACAACATTATTCGCACACAGATAACCCTATATCCCATACCATAACCTTAATCCCATGATCTACAAAGAGATCTTACATCATATTTATACCAACCCAAGACCTAAACAATTAGGTTAGCCACCTACAAGATAATACAATAAATTCATAACATAAACCCGCAATCCAATGATCAACCAAGTCGGCCTAAGACCAAAACAACATAATCCAATCAATAAATCCAACCGGTAACACATCGGGAGTATCAACTAACATGTTACATAAAACGGTCCATAACCTCGCCGAATAACACCAGACCCATAATAGGTCACCATAAGCCAAATGAAACACCATGATCAACTGGAACATGAACATGATAACCATCAGCATCCTGATAACCTTCTAGAAGATGCACCAACATCACTTATCATGTGCATCAAAAGATCTTCAACAAAGCTCTATCGGTAAAAACCTTATTGGTAATCAAAAGGCTTACTAGAACAAATGATAGCTCCTGGATCATCAAATCCAGAACCAACTGAATGTGATACGCATCATAACACATGAATAACCAATCCAAACCAATTCCACAAACTAGAACATACCAGAGAGGATATCTAGATCAATATCATAAACCAACCACTCTACCGAAACCTAGTAGACAACAAAACAGCTAGTGTTGACATCAATGACAAACATCAATGCAACACATAATCAATTCCTCCAAATTTCCAACAAGAACAACTCTCAACCATCTCCCCCATAATACAAATATTCTCTCCCCCTTAGATCATTACATAGTTTTTCATATGATTCTCTCCCCATTTGACATCAATGCAAAAGGATCACATTTGCACCACACAATCTCACAAAACTGAACATCTGAACTACAACACTCACTATTCCCCCTAAGTAGAAGTCACCACTCATCAATCTGGATCACAAGATATGACTATGAAATCCACTGGATTGATGCAAATGCATGCATCTTAGTTCTTATCAAGAGGGGAAATCACCCCTAGCTTCTCTCTAAGATACTCAAAAGTATTCTTAGGCAAAGGCTTCATGAAGATATCCGCAATTTGTTCCTTTGTAGATACATACTCCAATCTAACTTCCTTCTCATTCACCTTTTCTCTCAAGAAATGAAACTTGATTGATATTTTCTTAGTCTTTGAATGCAACACCGAATTCTTAGAAATGTTGATAGCACTTGAATTGTCATTGCATATAGCAGTAGACTCATCATAAACAACTTTGATATCCTTTAACATCTGCTTCATCCATACCACCCGAGTACAATTGTTAAAAGCACCAATATACTCAGCCTCTATAGTAGATAAAGAAATTGCATTCTGCTTCTTACTCATCCAAGATTCCAATCTCTTTCCCAAGAAAAATGCACCACCACTAGTACTTTTTCTGTCATCCACATCTCTAGCCCAATCAGCATCAGTAAAAGAAATCAAGGTAAAATCATCATCTGTAAGACACCACAAACCAAAGTCAATTGTCCCTTTCAAATATCTGAAAATACTTTTCACAGCTACAACATGAGATTCCTTAGGATCACCTTGAAATCTAGCAACAATACATACAACATTCATAATATCCGGTCTAGTCTGAGTCAAATATAACAATCGACCAATCATAGATCTGTATATAGTCTGATTTGCTTTCAGAGAATCATCATCCTTTGTCAACTTATATCCGGTCACCATAGGGGTACCAACTAGCTTTGAATCATCAAACCCAAACTTTTTCAAAAATTCCTTCACATACTTGGACTGAGATATAAAAATGCCTTTATCCAACTGAGTAATTTGCAATCTCAAAAAGAATTTTATTTCACCAATCATAGTATCTCAAACTCATTTTGTATTTCATCAACAAACTTCTTGCACAAACTATCATTTTCTCCAAAAATAATATCATCAACAAAGACTTCAACAATCAAAATGTTATCATGATCAATATTGAAATATAGATTACTATCAATAATACCTTGATTAAATCCAATCTTTAGAAAATACTTATCCAATCTGGCATATCGAGCTCTTGGGGCTTGCTTCAACCCATACAATGTTTCCTTCAATTTGCAAACCATATTTCCTTGATCTATCAACTGAAATCCATCCAGTTGCTCAATATAAAATTCCTCTTCCAACTCACCATCAAGAAAGGCTGACTCGACAGCCATCTAATAAAATTTAAAATCTTTGTAAGCAACACGAGCAAGAAATAATCCAACAACTTCAATTCTTGCCACCAGAGAAAAATTCTCCTCAAAGTCAATTCCTTCCATCTAAGAATACCCCTTACATACAAGTCTTGCTTTATCCCTAACAACTTCACTTTGTTCATCCAATTTGCTTTGGAAGACCCATTTAGTTCCAATTACATTTTTATCCTCAGGTCTGGGAACAAGAATCCATGTATTATTCTTTTCAATTTGGTTCAATTCTTCTTCCATTGCTTTAACCCAATTTTCATCTTTGCATGCTTCATTAACATCTTTAGGTTCAATCTTAGAAATCAAGCAACATTCTTCAACAATTCTTCTTCTAGTCATCACACCTTTATTCTTATCTCCTATGATCTGATTTTTTGGATGATTCAACCTCACATACCTGGGAGTCTTAGGATTTTCTTGATTTTTAGACTCGAGTTATTTATTCTATATTAGCACTAGTCTCTCCTTGACTTTCTATCTTTTCCAGAATAATCTAGATTAGGTTTTGGGTCTGCACTCGCTTTCCTTTATCAGAGATATCAATATGATCATCTGAATCATATTCAGAGCATCTGGGTTGATACTCATTACCTTCATCAACTTTCACATTAGCACTTTCAACTATCTTCCTCAATCTCTTATTATAACACTGATAGGCCTTGCTCTTAGTAGAATAACTAAGAAAGATTCCTTCATCACATCTAGCATCAAACTTTCCTAGATCTTTATCTCTTTTGATATAGCATTTAGTTCCAAATTTTTTGAAATATCTAACTATAGGAACATGACCAAACCATAACTCATAAGGATTCTTACCGGTATCACCTTTAATATGCACCCAGTTAAAAGTGTTTACAATAGTACTTACAACTTCTCTCCAATAGATATGCGGAATGTTTCCTTCCAACACCATGGTTCTAGCAGCTTTCTAAATTGTTCTATTCTTCCTTTCCACAACACCATTCTCCCGAGGAGTTCTAGGTGTATATAACTATCTCTTCACTCCATGCTCTTCTGAAAATGTATTGAACTCGCCGGAAGTGAATTCAACACCTCTGTCAAATCATAGACACTTTAACTTTAATCATGTCTCTGTCTTAACCATGGCTTTGAAAATCTTGAACTTTTCCATAGCTTCAGACTTCTCCCTTAAGAAAGTAACCCACATCATCCTTGAATAGTCATCAATCAACAACATTAAGTATCCATCTCCCTATAAGATTCTCACTCTAGAAGGACCACATAAATTAGTATGCACAAGATCCAATAAGCCATTAGAAGAATATTGTTTGTTTTTAAAAGTAACTCTTGTCTACTTCCCTAACTGACATTGCTTGCATATCAGGTTAGTAGGCTTTACCAACTTAGGAAGATCTCTCATTGCTTGAGTAGAACTTATCTTAACCATGCAATCAAAATTCACATGACACATCCTCCTATGCCATAACCAACTTTCATCAATCTAAGCAATCAAACAACTTTTACCACCAACATTCAAGTGAAAGATATTACCTTTAGTCTTTGTCCGTAATGCAATCTCAATTTCAGAACCACTTAAGATTCTACACTTGCCATTCTTGAATTGCAAATGATATCCCTTGTCAACCATCTATACAACACTCAAAATATTATGCTTTAGACCTTCTACATACAAGACATCATTAGTATTATGCTTATCATCAAGAGAAATGGAACCTCTACAATGGATTATACCAGCTTTGTCATCACCAAATCTTACTACAACACCATCATACTTCTCCATACTCACAAAATTAATCTTATCATCTATCATATGATGAGAGAAGCCACTGTCAATAACCCATTCATATTTTTCTTCAACTTTAGTAACCAAAGCTTTCTCCTCATTAATGCAGCTAGCAGAATCAGTAGGCATTGGATCATCTTTCTTGACAACAATAAATACCCATTAATCTGTTGGCATTATGGATGAATTGATTATGTGTTGTATTGATGTTTTGTCATTGATGTCAACACTAGCTGTTATGGTTGGTTACCAAAAGCCAGGTTTTGGTTACCGGTAGAAGATCTAGTGTTACTGATAGAAGAGACTATCTGTTGGACACTTCTGACATGTTTGGATCAGTGGAGTATGTTTGATTTTATGTGTTACATGTTCCTGGGACATGTTTTGGTTAGTTGGTATTGAGTTGGTAATCGGATGCTATCATACACTCTTGTAAGCCCTTACCGACATTGGTTTAAGGTTTAACCGACAGAGCTTTCACTGAGAACTATTGATAGTATGGATAAGTGGTGTTGGTGCGACTTCTAGATGGATTTCAGGATGCTGAAGATGTTCTTTGATCGTGCCTCAACTGCTTGAAGACATTACTTTGGCATGGTGGACCCAAAATAGGTTCAGTACCTATCTAGGTTATGGACCAGTATCATGTTAACATTTACTCTACACGTTACCGGGATGTTTTAGGATGTTCTATGGATTAGTTATTATTGTTTTGGTCTTAAGCCTACATGGCTTATCATTATAATATCGATTTATGTAATGATCTTATTGTAATATCTTTTAGGTGGCCGACCTAATTGGTTTAGGCCTTAGGGTTGGTATAAAATGATGTAAGATCTCATTGTAGATCATGGGAATGGGGATTATGTGTTGTGGTCTTGGAATGTAATATCATATGCGAATGAGATTTCATCAATCATAGGTGATCAAATTGGGATTAAGGAAGAGGTCAAAGGCCTCTAGTATTGAGCTTAACTAGAACTATAATCAGGCATGGTAGATGCTATCTCTAGCAGTTCATTATTCTAGATTGTTGTCCATTTATCTTGAGGTGGTTATAACCTCTCTATAGTCAGTGAGACTCTTTTGTAATGAGCAGTACGCTCTAGGTAGTGTGCCTTCCTACATTTGCAGGCCCCTCATTTTATCACATACTTTCTACAGAAGTATCATCTGACTGTGGATAGGCTTCCCACCGTGGTTTTTCCTTTCCGGATTTTCCACATACAAATCATGGTGTTATGTGGTATGGTTGCATTGTGTTGATTATTTTTTTCATTGTTAAGTTTTATTTCTTATCGATATCTATTGCTGCTTTACCGGTACTTAATCTGGTTTAAGGTTATTAAGTGGATTAATTGATATAATCTGTTAAAAACTAATTCACCCCCCCTCTCAATTGTTCACTGGTTATCCTAACATAATCATCACCTGAATTTCCTTTCTAAGATTCATCATCTGTCACACCTTCATCAACAACATAATCACATTTCTTCTAAATTTTAGGCTTGTATTGCCTCCTAGGAACTCTTTCCAGACACCTTGAAGAAAAATGTCCTATCTTATTACATGAAAAGAATTTAAGAGGAAATTTTCCTTCATACTTACTAGCTCCTTTAGGCAATCTTTTGAAAATCAGGGCTTCAAGCTCCTCATGTTATTTTTCTTCTTCTTCCAACTACTTCATCTCCTTCTCATATCTAGATATCCTTCTTGAAGAACTTTCTCCCAGATCATATCTCCTCTTTCCAAAAACAATATCTTTGAATGCAGATTATGTCTTAGGAAGAGAATCACCAAACTCACTCAATCCAAAGGCAACGAGCTTTCCAATCAACATGTTTCTAGTCACATTAGTCACGGTCTAGATCTCCTCAATAGTAGTAGCCTTGTGCTTGTAAGTAGGAGGCAAGGATCTCAACACTTCAGAAACAATCTCTAATTCTTCCAATAATCCACCAACACATCAAATATTGCACACTAGCTCATTCACTTTCTACATAAAATAATTAATGTTCTCATTTTCGCCCATCTTCAACAAATCATACTTTCCCTTCAAGCTCTACAACTCCAAAATCTTCACATGATTGCCACCTTCATACAAAGTTTCCAACTTCTTCCAAATCTCATGAGAAGTCTACAAATCCATCACATTTGTCATTTCAAAATTAGTCAAGGCACTCAACAATGGTTCCTTAGCTCTAATATTGTATTCAACTTTCTTTATCTCATCCAGAGTTGTAGGACCATTATGAGGAATATTATTCACTTTTTTAGTAATCTTCCAGTAATCTTCACCTATGCATCTCAAGCGACACTCCATCTGGCTTTTCCAAACAATATAGTTTGTTCCATCAAATCTTGAACTATCCATCTCATAAGTTTCCATCCTAGAACACCTCAAGCGATCAAGCTTCTTTAGAGGAACTAGCTCTGATACCAGTTGTTGGCAACAAGGCGGAAAACTGAGAGGGGGGTGAATCAATTTTCTCAAAATCTCTTCTTAACTCAAAAATAATTTCAGATCTAATAATTAATAGTGAAAGCATAAATCAACACCACATCAATAACACACATAACATCAAGATTTTTGACATAGAAAGCCTAGTCAAGGGAAAAACCATGGTGGGAACCTACCCACATTATTATGATACCCTATTAGAAGTATATGAAATATTACAATGGGGAATGCACATGCATTTAGGCACATTGCCTATAACTCAATGCTCAAAAACAACAGACAACAAGGGCTACAACCCTAGGAAGACTCATTGTCTTACAAAAACACTCAGATTACATCCAAAAGATCATGAACTGAGAAAATAGCATCTCCTCATGCTTGGTTACAATTCTGGTTAAGCGCATACCACATATTCTTCTCTTTCATACTTCTTTATACTTCTTCACACTTGTTCTTTGCTTTTGAAAGATCAAAATATTATTCGCACACAAGGATACCTATCTCACATGAGTACTACAATTTATTTATACATATCATCAACCTATATTTCAAGGTAGGCTTAACACACAAAATAAATTGCAAAGATATAACCATACACACTAGAACATTACATGTAGACCAAAACAATGTCAATTAAGATATAGTATGGACCTAAATCAACATCTCTAACATGAAACACCTCCAAGAATTATACCTCAAACATTCGCAACACGCTACAATCATCATGTCGGCCAAGAACATGAAGAACATTACCGGATCAAAGAAAATCATCAATAACAAGAACAACGATCAATGCAGACCACCAACATGGATAGGACATGATATAGAAACATCCACAAGCATCATGAATTACCACATAAACAACCACACCAATACCACTTACTAGAAACTTCATCACCATTATACTGAACCTCAAGAACACTAACTGAACTGTCTGTCAAACATAAAGATTCACTTGTAGACCTCCAAATCATGAACCATTTGAATTGAGGACACACCAAAACATCTCAAATACTCTGCCAAATCCACAAACCAAGATATTGCAATGTGGAGAAATGTGGAGAAATGTGGAGAAAAATCTAGAACATTGACCAACACTGAGCAACTGAGAAACCAATCACAATATCGGATCTCATAACTTGATCAAATCTCCATGCGAACCACTGAAACTATAGATGAATCAACTAGAGATACTTATCTCAAAACCATTTAATCTGCAATAATTCATCTGCAACACACTGACCAAACCAACTCACTTAATTTGACTACAACATTGTAACACACAAAGGAATATGTTGATGTCAATGACAACACATTACTTAGTCAATCCAAACACATATTTGTACATTACCCCAACACACTACTCTACAGTCTAACTATGCTCCAACTTCTTCGCTCACACTTCACACACTACCACTCATACCTTCTCTCTCTCATCCATGCCTCCATATACTTTTATATATATACTAGGAAGCTTACATACCAAGATAATGTGTCGACCAAGCTCAACTCATTATCCAATAAAATCCTTAAACATAAACATGATAACCAATTCGATCTTCGTAAGATCTCTACACACTTCCTTTACACAATTCATTCACCAATGCATATACCTTAATTACTGAAATAGAACAGAGTTCAACCAAACCCATAAATATTGGCCCAAAAACACAAAGCTCCAAACATAGCAAGTCCAAACTCCAAAACACAAGTACTACGTGTACCAAAAATACCAGATCACAAACATGAAAAGATACAACCATCATAACTAAAATAGATAATACCAAAACACACAACTTATATTGGGACCACAAAAAGCATAACTTAGAATATGATCTTTCAGAAGTGACTCTAGTAGATCATCTATACTTTTTTGCACTATATAAACAACATACATCATATACACATACTATCTACATGCATATACCATCCAGACCAAACCAGATGACTGATTTGACATAAATGATAATATTCACACAAGTATAACAATCTCCCCCTTTGTCATTGATGACAAAAATTCTCAAAATAGAAACATAAACAAACATATCTACTTGCAACTCCTCCTAACCTATATATTGATAAAATTATAAGGCACTGAGAGGGGGGAGGGGGGTGAATCAGTGCAAGCAAAAACAATATGAATCTAATCACTAACTTAAACAACTTAAAACTTAACAAGCATAAGAGGAATATCACCACATAAGCTAATGCCCAATAAAAAAAATTCCACATAACATAAGATATTTATACATGGAAACCAAAAAGGAAAAAACCATGGTGGGAGTTAATACCCATAAGATTCACTATCTACAAAATAGAAATCTTGATTGGTTAAGGTCTTACAAATATGCTCTATTAGGAGCAGACCCGGTTAGGAGCCACCCGGTTAAGGGATTTAAATGAGGAGCCCTTGTTAGGAGCTTTGACCTGTTAGGATCAACCTCGCAAGAGGATTTTACACTCTGATATAGAGCTACCTTGTTAAGGGATTTACAATGTAAGGCCTGTTAGGACCTACCTGGTTAACAGATTTTGTTGTTGTAACTGTTAGGATAACAACAGTTCAAATGATCTTCATATAACACCTCTGTGTCTGATAAGATCTACTTCAAATCCTCAAAACTTCAACAACACATCAATAAAAAGCTTCACTAATCACCACACAATCAAAAGCTCAATATTCGCCTTCGATCTCATTAACATATGCATGTCTATCTCATAACTCATCACACTTTTTATAGACATCGACTTAGTCGGCTAACAACCTTGGAACAATTTCCTAGGTTCAATGAATCTAGAAAAACTAACATTGCACTCTGAACTTATGTCGGCCACCAACATAAAAAACTAAAACTAAAATAAAATCTATGTCGGTTTACCGATTTAAGTGACTGTATCACTACTGGTTAAGTGTTCATCAGAATACCTTCTCTATGCATCAAATCTCTCTTGTCTGGTTGAATCTGCCAATGCAGTCATGAACATAGATCCAAATACCTATCTCCATCACTCCTGTAAAACTACATCATTCAAATCTTCATCAATCTCTTGTACCGGTTGCATGATTGCAACTCTGTTCCTATTTACCAGTTGAGGACCTATTTATCGATTCTCTGTTAAACTATCTTCTGTATCGGTTATACCTTACTGGTTGGCTTCCAAGACTTAGATGAATACAAAAACATTGTTGCCATCAATGACAACACAAGAATTAGTCATTAAACATGAATCTCAATCTCTTCGTCACATTCACCAATAAATCATTTACCAGTTTAGTCAAATACCAATAATCTCCCCCTTTGGCATTGATGGCAACACTTAGGAAAAATTTTGTCAACTAAGTGTGCAATACAAAAATTGACTTCATGACATATACTTTCCCTTAGCAATTGCGTGCTATTACAAAAATTTGACTCTCTCCTAATTTTCCCTTTACTTTAACATATAAAATTCTACAACTATTATTCCCCCTTTGACAATAATGCCAAACAAAGAAGTAAATACATGAAAATTAAATATATTTACATCAAAATTGCATCAAAATTGCATAGCATATATAGGTATAGGAGTTCAAAATGTTGCTACAATGCAATTTTATAAAAAAGCATCACTAAAATGTGATTTCAATTGCATCAAATCATTATGCCAGGTCTCCAAAATAGTGCTGGTTGTCTCCACATGGGTCTTTATCTATCCAGTAAACTCCTCCATGGCATATATGGTACTCATCTCTGGTATTGCAAGGATGGCTTCAATTTCCTTATAAGCTCTCTGCAATATTTCCATCTTTGGTATCAATCATGTCTGTAATTCGTATAGTGAGATGATCCTCTTAACCTATTCATTTTCATAAGCTTTCAGCTTATGCTGAAGTTCTACAATTGATTTTCCAAAATTGATAGCAAAGTCATTAAGGGGCTTGAATGACTCACTAATAACTTTAAGTTCTTCCTCATTTGTCTCCTTCTTCTTCTTCAAATCAACACAAAACAATAAAATTTTTGAAACAATTGAGAGTATTTTACCTTCAGTCTCAAGTTCTTCTATCAAATAGTCCTGATTGACAGTAAGAGCAACTTTCCCTTTATCAATTTCAGTCATTAATTTCTCAGTTATTTTCTTCTTGTAATCCTTCTCAAAACTAATATAAGATGCATCCTCAAATGATTTCTTCTGCTCTCTGACATCATTAACAAGTGGACCAAGCTTATCAATAAGAGTAAAAAAATTATCTGTATCAGTCTCCGATAGGAGACTAGACAAAATCTCAACAACATTCTTTATTTGATTCTGCCTCCTTCTGCTCTTCTTTCATCCTCTTCTTCTTGGCCCAAGATTGCATGGAAGTTGCAATCTCCATCAACTCAGTTGAGCTAAAATTGTCCATGTCTAGTGGTGCTTTGATGCTTATAGCATCATCATTTTCATCATCAACACTTTTGTTTTTAGAATCAAGTGACAAAGGTGTCACTTTAGGTTCAGTCTTCTTTGACTTCTTCTCCTTTGTTTCCTCTTTATCTTCAGTTTTCTCATCTTCCTTTTCCTTTTCTTTTTCTTTTGTCTTCTTCTCTACATATTTGGGCTTATCTTCTATCACTTCCTCTTTCTTTTCACTTTCCTTATCTTTTTTACTTTCCTGTACTGGTGGGGGTTGTGTATCAATAGTTTGAGTTACTACCGGTGTCTCCTCATCCTTCTTTTCTTCTTCATCTTTCTTTTCTTCCTGTCCCTATTATTGTTCATGTTACTCAGACATTTCAATATCTTGTACATTTACATTGTTAGTAGCATAAACATCATCATTATTATTGGTATCATCATCATTAGGGATATTCATAGGTTCAATTTGTGTGTTCACTGATTGATCATCTAGCACAATTTCATCAGGCTCAAAATCAGTTATTTTAACACCTTTCGGAAGATCTTCAGCCTCAAACCTCTCTGGTTCATCTTCCTTAATGTCTTCCTCTTCACCTAGAATCAGACCTAGTACCTTCTTCAAAATTTGTTTAGTCTCCTCATGGACTAATTGGGTCTCACCAATTAAAATTCTTGTTAACCTTTTCTTCGACCTAAAAGATGACTTTGCCTTAACAAAAATTTCATGTAGCTCTTCCTTGGTAGCTTCAGGTTGCAAGTTTTTCATAAAATATTCAATCTATTCTCTATCTTGTTTCATGGTTTCCTGCCATCTAGAATCAATTATATTGTACAAAGAATTTAGAATCTGCCCTTGCAATTCAATTAGGGCCTTGCTGTATTTATTCATCATGTAAACAACTGCATCCTCAATTTTCCTTTTTTCATCTTCACTAAACTTATCATAGAGTTTCTTCACACCAGTCAACAAACCATACTCTTTAATTTTTATTATCAAATTTTCAAGAGGTGTGAGCTTGGTTACCGGTTTCTTTGAAGATTTCACAGTTCAAGTACCAACCATTGGCAATTGACACTCATTTGGTTGGTCTCAATATGTTGTCATTGATTGGTTGATAACCGACAGACACTTCACCAGCACTGACAGGTATCTTCACTGGTTGGAAGGAATACTTTGGTTACCAACATTGTAGGCCGACATAACTTCATCAGGTTATTGGTATTGGAGGTCGACATCATTTTGGGAGATCCGACATCAACAATTGATTTTGATATTTATGTATATATGCTATTGAGACGACATGTGTGATAATATGATGAAACAATAATCATCCGGTCAACTATTGAGAGGGGGAGGTGAATCAGTAGATAGAAAATAAAATAAACTTAATCCAAACTCAGAAACAACTTGCAAAACTTGGTTTAGACAGTGTAACAAAAACTATAACTGCACTATCAAACTTTACTGGTTTACCAAAACATCAATGATACAGTGTAACAAATTTGATAATCACAAACCATTTAACCAAAACATTAAACCACTTCACTAACATCAGTAATAGCTCTTTCATATTACTTTTGGTCATCTAAACATATCTAAGTGGATTTACCAGTTAACATATCAACCATATCAAAAACATCCACAAAATCATTCACCACTTGACACAATGATTTTTCATGTGAAAACCCAAATGGGAAAAACCATGGTGGGGATGAATACCCACAAGTATTCTAAACTCTTTTGAAGTTCACCCTATTAGGAGCCAAGCCTTGTTAGAAGCTTATGCAATAATGTCATGTTAAGAATAGATCCGATTAGGGACCACCTGGTTAAGGGATTGACTACAATACCCTGTTAAAGGCAACCTCGGTGGAGGATTTCAAATCCAAGCTAATGGATCACCTAGTTAGAGGATTTAAACAAGAAGGCTGTTAAAGCTTACCCGGTTAAGGGATTTAACTGATGTAATGGTTAGAGAACAACAAGTTCTTTGCTGATATGGAAATATCACTATCCTGCTTAGTCAGATCCTTTTTTTCTCCTATATGCTTTTACAACATTTTGCAGGCACTCCTTCTGGTTTGACAATAATCACACAACCACACTTAGCCAAAATTGCCAACACAATTACAAACAACTCATCGGTCTTAAATACAAATATAGTAGGTTGGTAACACATCATAAAACCTACAAATCTCATAGAGATTACAAACATATTGATTCAATTATGACTATTGGATTACATAGCAATCAGCTACACATTGTTCTAGACAACTTCAATTGCTCCTGGATCACCACACATTGGATCCTGTAGCTCATCACACGTTCTTCACTTAATGCTATGCATTTGATCATTCCCAAGATAAACGGTTATCTTCATGCACCAAAAAAACTTTGAAACTCATCACATGCATCATGCTTATGTGACATCTTCATCTTCGATCACCATTTGATCATAGATCAACACAACCAATTCACCAAGCTTCATCGGTTAGGGTTACTAGTTGATCTCTGCTTGAATAACAATACTAGTTTCCTTCATTGCTTTACCAATACCAGTTACTTTAGAACATCAGTACCGATTGCTATTGACATCAATGACAACACTATGCTTCATGAATGCAATCTTCATGCAATGCCAACAATGTATATTCATTTTATAGTTATCTTTGTAAGCCGACATAAGGCATGATGGATTGTAAGGGTATATAGGTCAATTGATTAGATCATTTTGAGAGATGTAACTATAGAATTTAAGGATAGGAGAATGTGATAATTATTTGTAATGCGAAGTTTATGTAAGAGGTTATTCTGGTAAGGGTTTAGGGTTTCCGACCAGAATAGATAGAGCTTAAGCAGAACTATATTCGGGCATAGAATATGCTATCTTTGTAGTTCACTCATTTCTCCAGATTGTAGTATGGATTTCTATGTAGTAAGTGAGGCTCCTTTTGTGATTCAACAGTGTGCTATAGGTTGTAAGCCTTCTTGCAAGTGTAGGCCCCTATATTTTGTAATATCTTTTCATATGGCTAGTGGATTGATATTGTGCGTCAAAAATCCCACCATGGTTTTTCCTCTTTGAGGTTTTCCACATATGATTCTTTGTGTTATGGTATTCATTTGTGGGATTGGCTTATTGGTTGTTTTACTTCTTTCAATCTTATATGTACCGGTAAACCGGTTGGTGAATGCGTATTTTAATAAGGTTAAAATTGATCATTCTGGTAGAACACTGATTCACCCCCCCTCTCAGTGTTTCTAGATTCCAACAATTGGTATCAAAGCCTTGTGCCTTAGAGGAAGTTTAACATCTTGAGGAAGATCCAGAATCCAAAATCCATGAATATGAGTTTGGAGAAGCAACTTGAGCTAGCACTTGAAGATTATGATGCTGAAATGATGAAGAACTTGAAGTTACAAGATGAATTCAATTCTGCTCAGGAATTCATTCTTAACCTATAGGAGAGGTTGTCATCTGTTCAATCTAGGAGGAAGGAACTACTACAAAATCAGGATAATTAAGAGAAATATGCCCTTAATGAGAGATGTCTAAAGCTGAGTCAGGAGAACATGATCATGAGGAATGAAATGCAAGCTATAACTATGAGGATGTCAAAGGAGATTGAGGACTAGAAGAAAAGGGAAGAAAATCTTGTTGTATCTCTGAAAGACAAATTTGAAGAATGCACCCAGTTGGTTCATGAAAATGATATGTTGAGAACTGAGTTAATGTAATCCTAGAGTAATGAACAAGATCTTGAGAGACAAATGATAATTCTAAGAGATGATCTGACTACTGCAAGTGTGTACAAGGACAAATTCAAGGTTAGTTCAGCACAACTTGATGAATTATTGCAAAGACAAACACATAATGGAGATTCCAGTGGCCTTGGATTTGAACAAGGTCAGTGCTCTGGTATTGCTAATGAAGATCAAAACTAGAAGGCACTGATAAGGAAGCTTAATGCTTACAAATTTAATGGTAGATGATTTGTTTGTAATAAATTTGGTCACATGGCTAGGCAACATAAAAATAGAGAAAATCAAAACTACAATTCTACTCTCGATCAATGTTCTAAATGCAATAAGTATGGTCATAAGACAAAATATTGTAGAATGAATATTAAATTTTATGCATGTGGAAAATTTGGACATATGACTAATCAATGCAGGTCAAGCAATTATACCAGTTTTAGAAAAGCAATTCAAAAGAACAATGTTACATGTTATGCATGCAATAAGGTTGGACACACAACTAAGTTCTATAGAAGAAAAAATCAACTGGTTAACAATGATGGATCAATGATAAAGGGAAAGAGAAGGTTAATGAAATCTGATATCATCATACCAAAAGATGGGTCAGGAAGTCAGATGAACAATCGGTAGATGGAAATGCTCTGGTTACTCAACCGATAGAGGAGGTTGCTCCTGCATTGGTAGGAAGCTCATCCAGTAACTAAGGCAGATGCCTTAGGGGTAGGAAAAATTCATGACAATACTTCTTATGCCCTGGGAAGAGGTTTTGGAAGATGTTCTAGATATTGGAAATGCTTATCTAACATGGACATGTTTGATCGAGATCTAGTATCTTTCACTGGCAATCATTCATATCAATGACGGATTAGGGTTTTTATTGGAGGTTAAAAGGTTGAATTCACTTCATTTATGATCACTTTTCATTTAGAGTGATTTAGAGCAAGTCTAAGGCAATTTAGTGTGATCGATATCTTCTTGAGCGATTTCACCAATGATCAGAAGAGTTATTTTGGGTTTCACCGACAACTATTCACATGCATTTATTTTTCATTATGGAAGTGGGATCATCCTCTATACCTACTTTTATTGCAAATCCTACTATTGTTGAGGTGAAGGACCATCCTAGGCCGATTTTCAAATGATGTCTACATATAGCCACCTTGGATGATTCAGTTGGCACTTTTTCCTGTGTCCCAGAAGGAGTTATATATGTTGAAGATGTCAGAGATTACATTCACTATCACATTGAGGATTTGGGAACTAGTGATATTAATAGCATGTATATGAGAGAGTTAATGGGAGATTCTAGAAAGATTAAGCCCGAATACACACATATTGAGGATCTAGGGTTTACTGGCATTTGAGATATTCCTAAATTTGAGGTGGGATTGTCAGATATGTTTTGAGAAGAGTGCATGGAGAATTCTTCTAGTTGGACAAACTGTATAAGATCTCGAAGGAGGCCATCAGGGCCATCACTAGTTTGTCACAGATTGGGCAACATCCAGAGAAGAAGGGTTTTAATGATCAAGTCAACAAAATCACTGGTGCAACATCAGACAAGCGATCAATGAGGGTTAGCACTATCACTGACAAAGATATTAGATTCAGAAGCATAATTATTGGTTACAAGGTAACTCAATCAAACCATTTGAATTCTGTTTCTAGCTCCTGCATCTATGCAACACATAAGATGATGAGGGAAAATGAGAAGTTAGATCTATGTGGTTGGATGTTGGATGAATTGTTAATTAACCTAGGGAAGATCAAAGGAGAGAAGAAAGGAACATTCTGATATGAGAATCTTATTGTTTGTTTGATGCTATTTTTCATCAATGAAACTCCCAGTTTTGGGAAGAGACAATGGGCATTTGATATCCCAGTAGGAAGGCAACTAAAACAATCTATTGCAAGTTTGGGTAGTCAGTGAGATGACAAAGTATGGGGTTACTTTAAGGCATTCCAGAAGGCTATGAAATCTAGGGAGAGGGTTCCAAAGCACATTGTTGAGAAATACTCAACCGAGATATGCTTCATGGTTAAGAAAGATGAAAATTTGATGGAAGATGTCAAGCCCCAAAATATATGGATTGAAGACATGGGTTATGAAGTTGATGCACAGATTCTAGATGCATATGCACAGTTGTTAATTGATGAACCTATTGATGAGGTAGAAAAATCCTTTGGTACTACTAAGCAGAAAAAGAAAGAGGTTGAAACCAAGTTTAACTGATAGAAGAGGGAGAAGCAACAGGGAAAGGCAAGTAAATTTGTTGAAAAGATTTCACAAGATATCAAAGCATTAATTGATGTTGTTCCGGAAAAAGGAAGCAAGAGGAAAGAGCCTGAAATATTTATTGAGTCTATTGCACCAGACTCTAGATCTGATGATGACACACCCTTAGTATTTGAGAGGGTATTAAGGAAGAAAGGAGAAGAGACTAAGGAGGAAGCTAGGAAGCAACCGGTTAGGAAGGTTACTATCAATATACCGACACAGAAGTGAGCTCCAAAGGAAACACCTTCTGCACCATCCGGTACTGGAAGAAGAAAGAAGATGGATGACATTGATCTGGCACCTGTTACTGGTAATGTAACTATTATTCCACCTAAGACTTGTGTAGGATTGGTTGATGAAATAACTAAAGATGGTATGTTGAAGAATGTATAATTTTATTATGAGCATTTGGATGATAATGAACAGAGAGAAGTTGAGGAATCGGTTTTGTTGTATTTAGATATATATAAGAAAGTCTTGTTAGAAATTCAAAATCAAATACCAACATAGTTATATGACAAATTAGATGCTAGAAGATTATTAGCAATGGAGGAGGACAAACATATAAAGATTCAAGAGTTGTTAAATACTTGTGCATCCATTACTCTAGAGGAGTTGAACATGACTCTTGAGGTTGCAGATAGGAAAATCTTTCAAAGAAAGCACACAATAATCAATCTTATATTAGGTAGGGTTAATGAGATAGTCACTGAGACACACAAGGCACGGGTTTAGTTCTTGGCTACAAACCCTGGTTTCTATACTTCACCGGAAGCAAAGATAAATACTAAAGACATCCCGATTGAAGGGAAAGGTAAAGGTATTGTGGGTACTTCACCCTCAATTTTGAATAATATTAAGATATTAGATATAGATCCCCCAATAGAAACTAATGTATAGGAAAATGTTGAGATATCAACAAAATCAGAGAGTGTAAAGGTTGCAAGTGTATAGGTTACTAATGTTAAGGACAATAGTCCTTTGGATCTGAATGTATAGGTGGAGGTCACAGTTCATAAGGAGGAATTGGCAGTAACTAATACTGCACCAAGTGGCGAAGCCACCGGTGTAAGAGTGGAAGCTATAAAAGTTAAACCATTAGAGGAGAAGAAAGGGGAATCTGATAGGGAACCGATAGTGAGCCCATCATTGTTGTCAATTGACACCTTGCAGGTTGAACATAAAAGCATTACCAAGATGAGTTCTACCGAATTCATAATGATGGTTGCATAGAAAATGATGAAGGAAGGATCTATGGACAAAGGAGTTATTGATCAGTCTATCACTATTTTGCATAGACTTGTCCCAGAGTGCAAATTTGACAAAGAAGCAAGCCCATCTGACAAGCTTAAAATAATCACATAGCACATTTCAAAGGACTTTCAATATTTACAACATATATCAAACCGACAGGCATTGGAGAGATTTAGACAGGCTAAGAGATCAATATTTGATCAGATGATTGATTTGGAGAAGGAGGAGATTAATGATAAGTTGACGTTGATTAATAATTCTTTGAGGTAGTGTACTGATATTTATAGAGTATGTCATAACATAGGTTTACTTACAACTGATTCAGATAAAAGGATTAAGTATATTTAGGAGGAGATTGTAGGTATAGTCAATTCTTTTGATGGTTCACATTCTTTGACTACATCTATTGATGGTCAGATTTTTTTTTTGGAAGCTCAAGTTTCTGCTCTTGAGAGGGATAAAGATAAAATTATAAGGAGAGCCAGAAGTATTAGAGGATTGGTGAGTTCCCGGTTGGATTCATTAAGTATACATAAGGAGTGTATTGATATGGTTGGTAAGCCCACATCGACATAACTTAAGGATAAGGAGTCATATGCCCATATGCTTAATGGAATTGTATTTGTTTATGGCACACTCAAATCAAGTTGGGATACCTATCTAGAGATTTTGGAGAAAGCCTATCCAAAATTTTTTAAATATATTCAGCTCCAGTAAGGTATTATGGGACATTCTTTGTACAGTCTTTCATTCTTCGTCCTGGTTTTTGTTATTTTTGGCATTCATGTCAAAGGGGGAGTATAGGGGAAAAATATATTCTTTGAATTGAGAGATATGGAGTATTTTTTTATCATGATCACAGATGGATATTTAGGTCAGGGGGAGTAGTCTCAAGTTGAAACCGACATATGGAAACCATTATCATTTTTCACACGAGTGTTGCCATCAATGCCAAAGGGGGAGATTATTGGAAATTGACACTCATTTGGTTGGTTTCAATGTTATCATTGATAGCAACATGGAAACATGTTTCGGCTTTCATATTTTGGTTTGATTGATAACCGACAGACACTTCACCAGCACCGACAACAACAAGTATCTTCATCGGTTGGAAGGAATTTTTTGGGTATCAACATTGCAGGCTGACATGACTTCATCAAGTTATTGGTATTGGAGGCCGACATCATTTTGGGAGATCTGACATCAATAATTGATTTTGATGTTTATGTATATATGTTATTGAGTCGACATGTATATTCATTTTATAATTATCTTTGTAAGCCAACATAAGGCATGATGGACTGTAAGGATATATAGGTCAGTTGATTAGATCATTTTGAGAGATGTAACTATGGAATGTAAGGATAGGAGAATGTGATAATTCTTTGTAATCCGAAGTTTATGTAAGAGGTTATTCTGGTAAGGGTTTAGGGTTTTAGACCCAAATAGACAGAGCTTAACCGAAACTATATTCAGGCATAAAAGATGCTATCTTTGCAGTTCACTCATTTCTCTGGATTGTAGTCTAGATTTGTATGTAGTCAGTGAGGTTCCTTTTATGATTGAGCAGTGTGCTCTAGGTTGTAAGCCTTCTTGCGAGTGCATGCCCCTATATTTTGTAATATCTTTTCATATGGCTAGTGGATTGATATTGTGGGTCACAAATCCCACTGTGGTTTTTCCTCTTTGAGGTTTTCCACGTATAATTCTCTATGTTATGGTATTGATTTGTGTGATTAGCTTATTGATTGCTTTACTTCTTTCAATCTTATATGTACTGGTATGCCAATTGGTGAATGCATGTTTTAATAATATTAAAATTGATCATTTTGGTAGAACACAGATTCACCCCCCCCTCTCAGTATTCTTGGATTCCAACACCAACACCTATGAACTTTTTCCACTAGCCCTTAGGGATTTATTTCTCCTTCAGACTCATTCTCTTCTTCATCAACATCTATTGGCTTCTATGCTTGTTGCTTTTTCCTTTTACCAGTCTTAACGGGTGCAGTAGGTGGTTCAACAATCTTACCTTTTCTTTGGAACCGGATCTTTGATGGTTTCTCCTTCTTAACAGTTGCTAGTTTTTCTTTCTCTATAGCTTTGTCCTTTCCAGCTCTTGTCTTTAAACCAGTGGGGGTACCAGTTGGTGCACTTTATATTTTGACCTATGTAGTAGCATGCTTTTCCTTGCTTCAGCAATGAATTCCTTTGTGAATCCTACTTGCTCTACAAATGCTTCAACTTCCTTTCTAACTTTCTTTGCTATTATCGGTTTGTTAAGTTCTGAATGAACTTGAAGAGATTTCTCCTAGTAAGTGCAAAAACGTTCTTCTTTTGTATTTAGTTGTTGGGCAAGCAAATGATTAGCATATGCAATCAAAAGATCATTATCAACTTCAATTAATAAACTTATAAGGAATTGAGAGGGTGGGGGGTGAATTAGTACAAGTAAAAATAATACAAATCTGATTATCAATTTCACCAACTTAAAACTCAATAGGCATATAATAAATAACACCAAGTAAGAAATCACCACATAAAGCATAAACCACATGACACAAGAGGTTATACATGGAAAACCCAATTGGAAAAAACCATGGTGGGAGTTATTACCCACAAATATCCACTATCTGTAGTATAAAGATCTGACCGGTTAAGGTCTACAACACCTAGTTATGGGAACACCTTGTTAGGAGTGTCTAAGCCCAGTTAAGAGCTATACAATAAGGCCTACAAGGAACAACCCTATTAGGAGATACCCATGTTACTGGGATTTGCAAACACAAATTAATGTGTCACCTGGTTAGAGGATTTAATGATCAGATCTGTCAGGATCCAACTGCACCCTGTTAGGAGAGACCTTGTGAGAGGATTTTCTAGCTGCAACTATTAGGGAGACAACAAGTTCAAGTGATCTTAGTATAACACCATCAGTGTCTGATAAGATCTTCTTTAGAACATTACAACTTCACATATACTTCATCTTAGAACTCCTCTGATCACCAAACTATCAGAAATACAAAATTCACTAATGATTTCTTACACATTCAGGCTCATACTCATATATCCCTTCACACCTCATCACACATCTTAAAACATTATTAGGTTGGCTAGAACCTTGTAACAATTCCCTAGGTTTAGTGTATATAGACAATCTTGCATTGTATGCCTTAGTTATGTTAGACACCGACATAACAAATCCAATTCTGTGTTGTTTTACCAATCTGAGTGATTTTCATCACTACCGGTTGAATGTCCACCAGAATACTTGTTCAGTCAATCAAATCTCATTCACCTAATTGAATCTGCACATGTAGTCATGAACATAACTTCATCTACAAGTCTTCATTGCTGCTATAAAACCACATCATCCCATTCTTCATAAATTTCCTGTACCGGTTGTCAAAATATTATTATGTCTACCTTTTACCGGTTAAAGTCCTAATTACTGGTTCTGATAAAAACTGTCTCTACTTACCAACTAAGCCTTACCGGTTGAACAATGGGACTTCGATGACTATAGAAAAATAGTTGCCATCAATGACAATATACAACATAATCATCATACAATAATCTAATCTCTTAAAAAAATAGACATGTACTGGTTGCATCAAGCAAACAAACATTACTGGTTAAGATCAAATGATCAAATGTTAACAATCTCCCCCTTTGGCATTGATGGAAACACTTAGGAAAAAAAATTGTCAACTAAGTGTGCAAGACACAAATTGACTATATGACATGTACTCCCCCTTAGAAATTGCTCCTATTACTCCCCCTTTACATTACATACAAAATTTTGACTGAATCTTAACTATTACTCCCCCTTTGACAACAATGCCAAATAAAGAAGTAAAATACATGAAAGATATATACACTTCACATCAAAATTTGCATCAGAGCATATATTTATAGATATAAGATTCATAAAGTCTTTTACAAAGCAATTTTAGAAAAAGTGTCACTGAAATGAAACTTCAACTATTTTAGATCATTATCCCATGTCTCTAACAGTGTGTCGGTAATCTCTACATGTGTCTTTATCTGCCCTACTAATTCTTCCATTGCATAAATTGTGCTCATCTTCGGTGTAGCTAAGATTGCCTCTGAGTGATTGTAGGCTCTCTGCAATATTTCCACTTTAGGAATCAGTTGATTATGGATCTCCTTCAATGATCTTACTCGTTTGACCTACTCATGTTCATACATCTCAACTTTGTGGTGGAGTTCTACAACTGATCTACCAAAATGAATAGCTGAGTCATTCAGGGGTCTAAATTTTTCACTCAATATTTCAAGTTCTTTCTCAACATCTTTCCTTTTCTCCTTCAAGTCAACACAAAAAAATGAAAATTTTGAAATAGTAGCCAAAATATTTCCTCTGGTTTCTAGTGCATTCTTCAACAAGTCCTTATTAACTGTGAGTATTACCTTACCTTTATCTATCTCAGACATCAGATGTTCTATCCTTTTCTTGTAATCCTTTTCAACTGATATGCATGCTGCATCTTGAAAAGTCTTGAGTTGATCTCCAACATCGGTAACCAACTGTCCAAGTTTGTCAGTGGGAGTGACAAAATTTTCAATATTAGTCTCCGGTAGGAGACTAGACAAAATATCAACTGCTATCTTGATTGTCTCTACCTCTCTCTGTTGTTCCTTCATTCTCTTCCATTGAGCTTTGATTGCATTGTTGTTGCAATCTCCATCAATTGAGAAGAACTCAGATTGTTCATATCAATAGGTCCTTTAATACTAATTGAGTCATCATCATCATCATTAATTATTTTCTCCTCCTTTGTCTCCTTTTTCTTTGCCTTTTCTTTCTCTGTTTTCTCCTTCTTTGTCTTATCTGCTTCTTTCTTCTCTTCTTCAGTGGTGTCCTTGACCAGTGGTGGTTGTGTTTCCACATTTTGTTCATTTATCAGTACTTCCTCATCAGTCTTTTCCTTTTGACTGTCATCAATATCTACATTTACACTTATCGATGGGGTTTGAGTGTCATTAGGTTGTGTGTTCACCAGTGGCTCATCAAAGCTCTTTTCTTCAGTTTTCTTCTCCACTTGTTCCTCTTGCTGCTCATGATATTCAAACATCTAAACATCAACATCAAATACATCTATATTACCAATAGTATTATCAACATTGTCTCTAGTGTTATCATCAAGAATGAATATCGGTTTAGTATCAATAGGATCATCCTCCATATACTTGTTATCCGATTCAAAGTCTGTGATCTTAACACCTTTAGGAAAATCTTATGCCTTTAGCTTTTCAAAACTATCTTCCTCAACTTGTTTTTCCTCTTCATCTGGGATGAGACCTAAAGCCTTCTTGTTCAACATCTCAGTTTCCTTCTAGACTGATTTGGTCTCTCCTATTAACATTCTAGTTAATCTCTTTTTCAATCTGAATGATGCTTTTGCATTAACCTTTATCTATTCAATTTCCTCTTCACTTGCTTCCAGTTGCAGTTGCTTTAAAATATAATCAATGAATTCTTTGTCTTGGCTAATGACAGCCTGTAACCTTGCATCAATCAAGTTATACAAAAAATTTGGAATCTACCCTTGTAGCTCAAAAAGGGATCTGCTAAATTTATTCATACCAAATATGATTGCATCTTTAATTTCCCTTTGTTGACTTTTAGATAAATGAACAAACAATGTATTCAAACCTTTGTATATTCAATAATCCTTAATTATTTGAACCATACTATTGAAAGAGTCTTCTAATGTAAATGTTTTCTTAGGTGATTTCACCTTACCGATTGCCTTAGGCTTCTTAACACTTTCTCTAAGTGCTCTTTTATCCTCATCTGATTTAGTAGCCTCTTCATCATTTCTCACTTTGTGGGCTTGTTGCTTCTTCCTCTTTTTGGTTTGTACTGGTGCAAAAGGTGGATCATTAGTTTTCTACTTTCTCTAGAACTGCATTTTAGATGGTTTACCTCTTTGTGATTCAGTCGGTTTATCTGTGATCTCTTCTTCCATCTTCTTTTCTGCTTCTTTGGCTTTTACAACTCTAGTCTTACCAGTAGGGGTACCGGTAGGTACACTAGATGCTTCACCTTGCTCTGCTGCATGCTTTACACTAGCTACTGTTATTTTCTCTTTTGTAAATCATGCCTGCTCATTCAATTCTTCTACCTCCTTCCTTATCTTCTTTGCAATCACTGGTCTTTGCATCTTAGAGTGGACTTGTAGTGATTTTTCTTTGTATGTCCCAAATCTCTTTGCAGTGGTATTCGCTGGTTTCTCTAACAGATGGTTAGCATAAGCAATGATTAGATCCTTGTCTACCTCATATCCCATAGGTGATACCCATGTGGTTCTAGAGATAACTACTTCCATCATACATGTATCCACCATGAAACATATTGTTTTCTCATACCGATTGACCACTTTTGTCGGTATACACTCTCTAGCATGCATTTTCTTTTGAAACTCCTTGAAGTAACCCCAAGAAATATTATCAAACTTGTCCTTCAACATCCTAATTTTGTTCTTCATTTGAACTAGTGTAGGGGTACCTTCAATCCATTGGACATCTCCAATACAAGGGAAATAGTTTTGGAAATATAAAAAAAATCCTAAAATTAATTGTCCAAATTTAAATCTCAACTTGTCTTTCTTCACGACTTCTAGATTCACCATCTATTGGATTCTTAGTACCTGTACCAAATCATAGTCAATGTTCTCTTTTACAATCCGGTAGGCAGTATGAATAGTTGTTGTTCGTATGTTGTTCATTCTGCTTGAATAGTAAATCCTGTACCCAATCACCATAGAGGCATATTTCACAGCTGGATCATTGATGTTGTTTATTGTCATGCTCTACCATCCTAGTTTGATCCCTTCAACCTCTCCACTGCATTCTTGGGTACTGATGTTAGTAAGGATACATCACCGGTTGAGAAAAATTTGGTTATCGTATGGATGACTTCCTTGGTTATTTTATGCGGTCGATCCAACCACATAAATTGATCATGAATTTGATTTAAAATAAATTTGACTAACTCATTATCAAAATAATTAATGAAGTTGATTGCATGATGGAACCATTTCTCGACGATACTCTTAAATTGTTCTTTCACTATGCCATTGCTATCACACAATAATTTATACTGATCATGAATAACTGATACACCCATGTCCTCCAGTTTGCAGTGATAAAATTATTTGACATCTTCTACATGTAAAAATCTATACGGTACACTAGATAGGGTACCGATAGGGTCTATTTCTTTCGATTTGAAAGGATGACGTTTGAACTCTGGTTGTGGCCTCTCGGTCACATCAAAAAGATGTGGAGTATCCATACTAAAATATGCAAAATCCTGAAGCAAAGAGTAATATTTACTGATAAATACCTTTCCTACTTCTGAACTAGGATTTCACACCATCAAAACCTTCAGCACCATTCACTGATTCACAATGCACTTCCGATCACCTTAGATCTCTGCTAAACACACTAAATGTTGCAATCACAAACTTTTCTCTACTCTTCTCGCTTTCCAAATGCTCTCAAGATCGCAATGTAAGAAATAAAATTCAAAATGTTCTTTTTATTTGCTTTCTATCTACAACATTAAATGCTTTAACTGACAAAACCCTAAAACACCTTAAAACACTCTTAAGCATATTATTGGTTGTTAAAGTTGTATGATATTTACCGGTTATGATTCCAAAAGACTTATAAACATCAAAATACATTAGAATATGTGGATTTAACTTACAATATTTCATCCAGGGGTTCATCTCAAGATTTGACAATATGCTCACCTTAAGTTGTAGAAACAACTTAGTTTGTCAGTGATGGAGTCTCCATACTAGGTGAAGAATTTGATTCCTCAGATGGTTTTCCATCACTCTTATTCTTCTAGGTTCTATTCATCTCATCTCTGGTTTCATCAATATCAACTTTCTACTTTCCTTTCTAGTCTACAGAATGATTCACCAGCTGGTTCTTCTATGTTTTGCAAAACTTAACAATGTGTCCAGTTTGTTGCAATGATAACATGCCATCCCAAATGCTCTCCACAGTCCTACATTGCCTCTACTTGTCCTTCTTCTATAGTTAATTTCAATATGTCCATAATTGTTACAAATTGAACAAGTGACATTGATTCTTCTCTCTATCTCATAGGGACTAGATCGGTTAACATAGGGTCTTTGCCAATTAGTGCTTCTCTGGCGATAGGGAGGATCTCACAAAAGAGTTGCACCTTGATTAGTAGGTGGGTAAAATATTTTATAGTGGGCTTCCATACTTGTTCACACCCTTCTCTTGTCTAGTATCAATTCAAACAACTAAACTCCTTTGGAATGCTCCCTATCAACTTGTTTGCTCCTATTACTCAAAAGCATGGCTAGGATTCACTAGAGTCAATCCAACCATCAAGTTGTCAAAATCTCCAAAATTCACTTGCAAGGGTCTAAGATGATGTTGAGAATGTGTTTCAATTCCCTTTATGTGGCTCTTTGATTGGTTTCTCTCCATTTCCCCATCGCTTTCTCTTGTTCCTATTTTCTAGGCCTAGTAGCCCTAAGAGCCCCTTTTAGCCCCACCTTCATGGTTTTTGCCTAATTACTCAAAAATATTCCAAATAACCCCCTAAGATATTTTGTGATTCAAATACCCTTTTGGACAAATTTTGAGATTGAGGAAGTTAGGTTGTTTGATACATCCGTACAGGTACAGACCCCAAAATGGCTCTTTTTGAGGGTTCAAGGGGTTAAGAGCCTTCTCCAATAGGGTTTGTTGATTTACACACCCTGTCACACCTCCTTGCTTCTACTAAGACTCTATTAAGCTTCCTTCTTCCATACCAAACACTTAGAAAAAACACACTTGATCATCCCTGCAAGCAAAAGTGTATATAACAGTCAAGTTCCCTAGCTGGGCTATGACAGAGCTTGCCTAGGACTTGATAGCAAATTATTTCAATGAAACCTTCAAGGCACAAAAATGAACATACACACTATACATAGGATCCATTACTTTAATACCAGGGGCCATTAAGCAAACACTATGGGATTTCAAGTTGGAGCCATAGCTAGGGTCTTAATCCCTTGCTCAGACCAAGAGCAGTGCAGTTGAAGAAAATTTGTAAACAAGGACTAAACCTGCACTAATAAAGAGTAAAATCACTTCCTAAGAACCACAAAAATATATGATAAACCACCATAAAAGGATAGTACCAAGATCAAACCGTCTGGTACAGAATGCTATAACCAAAATTACAAATCTTATGCAAAAATCTAAAAATTGCCTTCAAGTATTATTCAAAATTTTCTCATGCATATTCCAACCCATTTACAATGATTTAAAAAACCTTTTATATTCCTCCTTTCTCATAACCATCCACCCATCAATTTCTTAACCACCGATTTGATCAATTTTTGAAAAGTTGCTCCAAAAGTTGCAAAAAATTGTCAAGCAACAATGACAACTTTTGCTCCATTTTGCATTTTTGCAACTTATGCATTTTTACTCACTCTAAATCACCTAGAATGGTTCCCTAGCATCCAGATAACATGTCCAAAAGCCTTATGAGGCCTTACAAAGAGTTTTACACTATTTTGCAAAATGATGCCATTTTTGGCTTACAAGGGCACATTGGCCAAAACTAAGCAAATAAGCTTAAACAAGAGACAACAACACTACAAATAACCTTAAAATACACATTTGGACTTTTCAATAGTCCTTTATTCACTCATTTACCCCAACATGATCAATCACTCCAAAATTTTGAAAATGCAACACTTAAACTAGGCGCTCCTGTACCATCTAGTCATTGAAATTCATTCTCCAATCACCAACAAGTCTAGGATTCATATGAGCTATTGGATCATTGGCTCCATACCTACATTCGATAGATCTATTCCCATACATGTTGCATGTATAAAAATAACCTTCAAATTTTCTAGGCACATATCTAGTATTAGGTCTATAACCAGAATTAGCATCAGATTTGCTTCTACAAACATTAGCAGTATGTCTTGGTTTATGACAATTAAAACAAATAGGTTTTCCTACCTGTAGGGTTTTGAGCCTTAGGAGATGTTTTACATTCATGCATGTTTCTCTTGGTACCAGAAGGTTCTCCTTTCTCAAATGTACTGTATCCTAACCCAAATGTATCACCATTCATCCTCTGAGATTGGATATGTTCATCCAACATGGTAGAACTCTTGTTGAATTTTGCAAGTTTCTCATTAGCTTTTGCAAGCTCTTTAGTAAGATCTTCATTTTTCTTCATAAGAGTCTCTCGAAGAGACATTTCTATATCAAGATCTACTTTGATTTCTTCTTTCTCTTCTTTCTCCTCATGCCAGTGTGCATAAAGAGTGCCATTCTCCTAATTTATCTTAAAGATCTCATGATCTTTCTCTTTGATCTTGTCTTCAACTGCCCTCCTAGCTTCAAGTTCTTGACTCATCCAAGTTGTAAGGGCTTCAAGCTCTCTCCTCAGGTTTATTTTATCACCGTTTAGTTTCTCCACTTCCTTAACCAATGCATCCATGTTTTCTCCATCAGAAGAGATACTTTCATTGATCTCCAACAATTGTTTGGTCAGTTCTTTCCTTTTAGCTAGTGATGTCTTATACTTGCCTCTTAGGGTTTCTAGTACTTGCCTCTTAGGGTTTCTAGGTCTTTCTTGGTTTCTGCAAGCTCTCTAGCCATCTCTCAATAACTCATTCATTCCACATATCTGCCTTAGGATTAAAGATCCCTTCCAAGAGGTCAAGCCTTAAGGAAGTTTGTCTCTGATACCGATAGATGAACTTATAAGGAACTAAGAGGGGGTGGTGAATTAGTGTAAGTTAAAAAAATACAAATTTAATTATCAATTTCACCAACTTAAAACTCAATAGGCATATAAGAAATAAAATCAAGTAAGCAATCACCACATAAAGCATAAACCACATGACATAAGAGGTTATATGTGGAAAACCCAAATGGAAAAAACCACAGTGGGTGTTAGTACCCACAAAGACCCACTATCTGCAGTATAAAGATCTAACTGGTTAAGGTCTACAACATGCTGTTAGGAACACACCATGTTAGGAGTGTCTAAGCTTGGTTAAGAGCTATACAATAAGGCATGTGAGGACCAACCCTTTTAGGAGCTACCCACATTACTAGGATTTGCAAACATAAGTTAATGTGTCACCTGGTTAGAGGATTTAATGATTAGACTTGTTAGGATCCGACTGCACCCTGTTAGGAGTGACCTTGTAAGAGGATTTTCTTGTTGCAACTATTAGGGAGACAACAAGTTAAAGTGATCTTAGTATAACACCATCAGTGTTTGATAAGATCCACTTCAGAATATTACAACTTCACATATACTTTATCCCGTAACTCCTCTGATCACTGCACTATCATAAATACGAAATTTGCTAATGATTTCTTATATATTCAAGCTCATACTCATATATCCCTTCATATCTCATCACACATATTAAAACATTATTAGGTCAGCTAGAACCTTGTAACAATTCCCTAGGTTCAATGTATTTAGACAATCTTGCATTGTACGCCTCAGTTATGTCGGTCATTGACATAACAAATCCAATTTGTGTTGTTTTACGGATTTGAGTGATTTTCATCACTACAGGTTGAATGTCCATCAGAATACCTGCTCAGTCAATCAGATCTCATTCACCTGATCGAATATGCACATGCGGTCATGAACATAACTTCATCTAAAAGTGTTCATTGCTGTTGTAAAACAACCTCATCCCATTCTGCATAAATTTCCCGTACTAGTTGTCAGAATATTATTTTGTTTGCCTTTTACCGAAAAAAGTCCTAATTACCGGTTCTGATAAAAACTATCTCTGCTTACTGGTTAAGCCTTACTGGTTGAAGAATAGGACTTAGATGATAGTAGAAACATAGTTGCCATCCATGACAATATACAACAATCTAATCTCTTAACAAAACAAACATGTACTAGTTGCATCAAGCAAACAAACATTACCGGTTAAGATCGTATTATCAAATGCCAAGATTCATATCCCATGGGCATACCCATGTAGTCTAGGGTACAACTACTTCCATCATGCAAGTATCTGTATCAACCATAAATCAAATTGTGTTTTCATACTAGTTGACAACCTCTACCGGTATCCTTTCCCTTGCATACATTTTCTTCTGATTTTTAAAAAAATATCCCCATGCAATATTGTCAAAACCATTACCCAACATTATTATGCTATTCTTCATTTGAACCAATGCTGGAGTGTCATCTATCCATTGGATATCACCAATACCGGGGAAGTAATTCTGAAAGTAAAAGAATAGACCAAGAATTATTTGTCCAAACTTAAACCTTAACCTCTTATCCTTCTTGATGGATTCTAGGTTCAACATCAATTGAATTATCAACACCCCCGACAAGTCATAATCAACATCCTCTTTTATCATCTGGTGGGTAGCATGGATAGCATCAGCAGGGATGTTGTTCATCCCGCTAAAGTAATAGATCCGGTAACCGATAACCATTGAGGCATGTTTTACTATCAGATCATTGATATTATTCACTGTCATTGATCTGCCATCCCATTTAGAACTGATTAATTTTTCTACAACATTCTTAGGAATGGATCTGAGTACAAGAACCTCACCGGTGGCACAAAATCTGGTGAGTGTGTGAATAGCTTCCTTAGAAATTTTATGTGGTTGGTTGAGCCACATAAACTGGTCATGAATTTTGCTAATAACATATCTCACAAGTTCATCATCAAAATAATTAATTAAATTCAGGGCATGGTGAAACCCTTTCTCGGTAACCCTTTTGAATTGTTCCTTTATCACTCTGTTCTTATCACACAATGCTTTATATTGATAAAAAATAACAACAATACCAAGATCCTCCAGTTTGCAATGATAAAACTATTTAACATCTTCAACATGTAAGACACAATAAGGAACTCTGGATAGGGCTCTGACGGGATCAATTGCCTCACATTTAAATGGGTGCCTCTTAAATTTAGGATGGGGTCTATCGATAACATCAACTAGATGTGGGGTGTCCATCTTCAATGATTCAAAAATATAAGCAGATAACAAGATTTCTGGATAAATACCTTTTACCGCTTCTACACTAGGGTTCCAAACACAAATAAAGCTTTCTCACCGATTGCTGATCACAAATCAAACTAGATCACTTCAAATCTTTGTCAATGCTACAAACACAAACTCTACTATGCTCTGTTCTCTCTCCGAGTGCCCACAATAATGCAATGTGACAAATAACATTCAAAAAGTTCCTTTTTTTTGCCCATTATCTATCACATTAAATGTCATTACTGATAAAACCTTAAAATATCTTTTAACACACTACTAGTTCTCATAACACATCAAACCTACCAGTTTGATCATAAAATCACTTCACAATATCATAATACATCAAAGTATACATATTTAACATACCTTATGGTTCTGTAAAGTGGAAAATTGGATCCTAGTGACTCCCCACCAAGGAGAGAGAAAGGAAGCCACTAGGATGATTTTCACTTGGGAAGAACTTTACATTCAAAAGAGGGGTTTGAGTCTACTAGATCCAAATCCAAGGGAAGCAAGGATGTGAATTCTCAGTGGATTGCAAGTGATTGAAGTATGATTTACCCTCTTTTGTAAATGAGAAAGTTGACTTGTTGACTATGTGAAAAAGAGAGAGGAAGTGAGTGAAATGAGGTGCTACCAGTTCGGGATCGCGTTGTAACTTCGGATCTAAGCTAATTAGACTGATGCGGATTTGCCTTGCAAATTTGGAGAAAATTCGTCGAGACCGTGGCGGGAATGTACATGGTTTGCCACAAAATCCGCGAAATAAAAAGGGTTCTTCTGTCTCTTCAAATGAAGCCCAAACCTGCAATTACAACGACACACCTACAATCTACACACAGAAAAGAGAAGAAAGGGGGGTTGTGAATAGGGGTTTGCCTCAGTCAAACCCTAGTTGAGGAATCAACCTTGATAGAAAGTAATTGCAAATGCTTGAATGTAAACATTGGAGATGTATACCTTGTAGATCTACAACTTGTTGATGATGATTGCTTTGCTTCTCGAATGTAACCACAAATGTTGTATGAAATGTCATGTAACATTACAAAAACCTAACACACACACGCTTGCAAATGAATGTTGTAATGTTGCTCTAATGGATGAATGAAGAAGACTTGAATGCTTGAATGCTTGATGATGACCTTGAAATCTTGTATCTTTTCCTTATGCTCCTTATCTGTCTTTTCATTATCCATTCGTTCATGAATGAGGGTATTGAATTCCTTTTTATACATGCCTCAAGGATTAATTTTCAACCACCAAAGGCTGACAAAGAGGAATTGCAAACCCCGAAGACAAATTGTGCATAGGAGACCGGGAAGACCTGACATAGGGCCACCCTAAGGGGCGAGGACAAGGGCACCATGCCCCTGTCTTGCCCTATTTTGGGGCCCGAATAGGGTCTTGAGAAGACACAAGACATGAATGAGAAAGAGTGAAGGGTTGGGAATGCAGAAATAGGTCTCGATTAGAGGAGGAAATGCCATTGCCAAGGTGAGGATCCAAAATATGGTTAAAATTGCAAGGGTCACAATTTTATGACACTACATTTATCCCCCACTTTAGCGGGAGTATGGACTTATACCACTACTATTGGTAAAGTAGAAGAAAGAGAGAGATGAAGATGAGAGATGCAGAGCAAGACTACAAGGAGTATAAGACATCACTAATATTGAGGAGAAAAAAGCCCCCAATATTAGTGTCTTAACTCATGCCAACAAATGCAAGAGCATAGAAAACAAAAAAGCACAAGACACACAAAAACAAAGATGATGTGCAAAAAAAGACACATGAAAAGAACAAGACACAAGATGACAAACTAACTAGCTGAAGAGATCTTGAGCTCAGATGTCTCAAAAACTAATCAGTACATAAAGAGAAATGCCGTCACATAAACATGAGTGATCACATAAAAGAGAAAAGCTGACATCATTCGTGAACTATCAATAATAAGACTATGAGTTCATGAGAGGAAGAAAAGAGAGAACATGAATACACACTTTGGTGATCCATGAGAAGAAAGGCAAAGAAGAAAGAAACCATGGATGTCTCGTCCCTAAAACTAGGTGATCCATGGAGAGAAGGACATGGAAAATATCACCCCTAGAGCCTGTCTAGGTGTTCCACTCAAACTCATGCACGTGTGTGCAAGTGAGGTTCGAAGTGCCTCATAGGATTTTATGCCCGAGTATGCTACAACATGTATAGAATGTATAGTACAAGTGTCAAGAAAGGTGTGATATCTTGCTCTAAGAGACCGTGCTCTGGTTCTAAGAGTAATCACCTTGCATAAAATAAAATTGGCATCATCTCACGCTAAGAGACCATTCTTTGGTTCCAAGAATGAACCACTATACAAGAGAAAAGTGATGACATATTTCTCTAAGAGGTTTCCCTTTGGTTCCAAGAATGTCTCATTATACAAGAAAAAGAAGAAGTGAAGACATCTCACTCTAAGAGACCATTGTCTAGTTCTGAGAATGACCCACTATACAAAAAGTGATGACATCTTTCTCTATGAGGTTTCCCTTTGGTTCCAAGAATATCCCACTGTTCAATTAATGAGAGAAGTATGGTACGAAGGAGCAGTGTGGGTGCCCCCCCTTAAGATGTCAACATAGGTTGATGTTGATATCTTAAGGAAAGAAGAACAAGGATACCTACCTTCATCACAAAGAAGATATCTGCCATGCAACAATGTCATAAATCCAAGCAAGAGAGGGAGTACTCTTCAAGCAAGGATAAGATAGTTGAAAAGAGATATCTTACTGTAAGTGTAAAGGTGATCCTTGGAGGAGAAGAGATCTTTGTTCAAAAGACATTTACCACCAAGAGGAGTTGTCTTAGACAAATATAACGTCTTCTAGTTCAAGAAAAGGAAAGAACAAGAATGCAATCCTTCCTCCTATTTCTAGGTGAAAGGGATTCTTGACAAGGGATGACTCATGTTTATCCCCGAGAGGGATGGTTGGATTTATCATAGATGTACATTACCAAGTGTAAAAGAGGTCGTAGTCAAGGATTAACACTTCTTGTATAAGAGAGAATCCTTAAGTCAATAACCAACAATTCTGCACAAGGAATGGCATCAAGTAATGGAACTCACACCATCTTGTATAAGAGAGAGAGAAGGATCATTGCCCCCCAAGCTAATAGGACAATGAGAAGAGCTTACACAATCTTCTAGAGAGAGATTAAATATAAACAAATATGCAATGAACTTGCATGAACACATGCAAGAAAAGACATTAGTAAATGTAAAATACACATCTCAAGAAGTGGTAATATTCAAAAAGAAGAGAGAAAAAGAATCATACATTCCCCAAAGGGGATTAGTCATAAAAGAATACCATTGTAAGAAATGATAATCACATATGAACAATGCAGCCCCTAAAGGAAATTATGATACAAGGGAAAGGAGTGAAAATCCTTGCCCCCCAAGTAAGGAGAACTAGGAGAAACATTACACATTTTCTGATGGTGATTAGTTTCAAGTGATATGTCATCCTAGTTGAACAATTCCTTTCAAGGAAGGGATACATACTTCCCAAGAGATCATTCCCTACTAAGGGGCATATCACACTTGTGAATAATCGAAACCATAGAAGAGGTAATATTTCCAAGAAAATGAAGGAAAGAGAAGAAGTGCAGTACTCATTAAAGATGCCCCTCTCCAAGAAAAGAGGAAAACTAAAGAACAATTATATGCTCACATAGGAATAGCCATATGCAAGAAAAGAGATCTAATAATGAATAATGCACCAAGATAGAGATAAATGTATAGAAAGAAGAAGAAAAATGGACTTCAAGTTGCTGCCCCAAAGTTTGTTAAAGTGAAACAATACCACCACTAATGATAAAGAGCCCTTGTGAAATGGGCTAATTATGCCATAGGGTGAAGAGCAACATGAAGGGGAAGGAAGTTCTAAGGCATGATCTTTTTACCAAGAAATACAACTAGAGATTCTATGAGGTGAATGTGTGCAAGATCATATTGTAGTTGAACAAATTTCTTAAATGCATAACATTTTCCAAGAGAATGTAAATATGAATCAAGAAAAATGAAATATTCAATACCTTTCACTTGCTTAAGATTTTTGTTTTTATTTTGAGGAGGAAAAGAAATTTTTTTGTCATATTTCAGTCTCCAATAGATTCTTGTAGCTAATCTGTCAGGATGGTAAATATCGTCTTCCCATGAAGAAGAGGGTTTGTTAGAAGAAGAAGTTTCATTATCCACAACTCCAATTTTGCCACTATCTATGCCATCTTCAATAGATTTTTGAAAATCAGGGCAATTATCAGCATTATGGTCATGGGTTTGATGAAATGAACAAAAAGGACAGTTTGAAGAAGAAGCATTCTTGTGGGCTCTCTTTATTTGTTGTTTTTGAAGGTAATCCTTAAAGTTTTGAAGTCTAAGGAATTCGTCCATAGAAAGAGGGGTACCACTTCCTAGGCCTCTTGTAGTAGTTTATGTAGGAGGATTTATAGGGACACAAATTCCATGCTCAAATTTCCCAATTCTTTGTCCTTTAAAACCTTGTTTTGTAATTATATGAAAGCCACGACTATAAGAGTGTTGCAATTGACTAGATGGAGGAACATGATCATGAATTTATTTGAAATCTGATGTGTAAGGAGGTAAAAAAGGATTTTTAGATGAAGGAGGAGTATCGTATGGAATGAGAATCTCTTTACCTTTATCAAGCTTATCCTTTTTGAAAGATTGGGGAAGAATATATTCATCATCTAAAAGCTCATTTTTAGTGATTTCTATGTGAGGGGAAAGGTCATGAATAAAATGCATGACATCATCCTTTCTACATAAACTTTGATGTTCAAGATAGGTCTTAGGAGAATAAGGAGGATCTAAAGATGTAAGAATGTTTATGCTTTCATATTGCCCCCGTGCTCAAGGGTATGTGTAGAAGATGAAGATGGATCCATATTACTTTCCAATGCTTTCTCTCTTATAGAAAGATCATTGGATAAAGCACTAGATCTCATTTCATCCACACAAGATACCATAGGAGAGGTACAAATATTAGGATATCTAGGTTTAGGATCTACAAAATCTTTAAGGTGATTAACATAGGAAATGCATTTTGTTAACAACATCACCATAATGCAACATAAATGATACATGAAAGCTTTGAGATCTAACTAAAAAGAAAATAATTTAGAAATCCTAACAATACAATATGACTAGGTGCTATGAAGAAAGATAAGAAACAAGAAATGGAATAAAATCTTATTCGACACATGATAAATATATGTAAAAATTAATGTAATCACATACAAAAGAGCAAGTAAATCCAATTTATTAATTTCCATTAAAAGTCTCTTAAGTGAAATCTAAATTTGTTGGAAAAGCAGATCTTAAATTAGGACTTTTTTATGAAAATTAATTTTAAGATTTGAATTTGATGAAATTTGAATTTGTGTTTGACCTTAGAGAGTGTTAAAATTTATAAAGTATGCTAATTTTATGGATATGATTAGAAAAATATAGTCAATTCCATCTCCCAAAATTTTGGGAAAAAAACAAGGACCATGGTGGGAACGCACATAGTCTGACCAACTTTTTTCAAAATTTTCAAGGATGATAGAGATTATGATTTTAATGCGAAATCCAAAAAAATAGCTAATTTGGAGATTTCTAGATCGGTCAAACTTGCAGTCAAAGGTAAAAAATAGAAGAATCTTAAAAATTAGGGTTTTATGATTTAACCACTAAATTTTTAGAATAAAGAGATAGATTTGAATTGTAACTTTGAAATAGAAATCAGATCTGAAACAAGCAATTAAAAATTTATACTTCACAAGCTTAATATTCTCAAAATAAAAAATTAGGGGTTTTATGCAATTAACCTCTAAAATTTGCAAATAGATCAAACTTGAAAATGAAAATTTGAAATTCATATTGCAATTAATCAGATCTAAGAATGAGAAATCAGAATTAATGTGTAAGACATCTAGTTCACCAAAATGTAAAGTGGAAAATTGGATCCTAGTGACTCCCCACCTAGGAGAGAGAAAGGAAGACACTAGGATGATTTTCACTTGGAAAGAACTTTACATTCAAAAGAGGGGTTTGAATCCGCTAGATCCAAATCCAAGGGAAGCAAGTATGTGAATTCTGAGTGGATTGCAAGTGAGTGAAGTATGATTTACCCTCTTTTGTAAATGAGAAAATTGACTTGTTGACTATGTGGAAAAGAGAGAGGAAGTGAGTGAAATGAGGTGCTACCAGTTCGGGATAGCACTGTAACTTTGGATTTGAGCTAATTAGATTGATGCGGATCTGCCCTACAAATTTGGAGAAAAGTCATCGGGATCGTGGCGGGAATGTACATGGTTTGCCACAAAATCTGTGAAATGAAAAGGGTTCTTCTGTCTCTGCAAATGAATCCCAAACCTACAATTATAGCTGCGCACGTGCAATCTACACACAAAAAAGAGAAGAAAGGGGGGTTGTGGATAGGGTTTTGCCTCAGTCAAACCCCAGTTGAGGAATCAACCTTGAAAGAAAGTAATTGCAAATGCTTGAATGTAAATAATGGAGATGTATACCTTGTAGATCTACAACTTGTTGATGATGATTTCTTTGCTTCTTGATGTAACCACAAATGTTGTATGAAATGGCATGTAACATGAAAAAACCCTAAAACACACACATGCTTGCAAATGAACATTGTAATGTTGCTCCAATGGATGAATGAAGAAGACTTGAATGCTTGAATGCTTGATGATGACCTTGAAATATTGTATCTTCTCCTTATGCTCCTTATCTATCTTTTTTGTTATCCATTCGTTCATGAATGAGGGTATTGAATTCCTTTTTATACATGTCTCAAGGATTAAATTTTGACCACCAAAGGCTGACAAAGAGGAATTGCAAACCCCAAAGATAAATTGTGCATAGGAGACCGGGCAAACCTGACATAGGGCCAACCTAAGGGGTGAGGACAAGGGCACCACACCCTCTATCCTTGGGGGGATAGGGGCACTACGCCCCTCTCCTACCACATTTTAGGGCCTATATAGGGTCTTGAGAAGACACAAGACATGAAGGAGAAAGAGTGAAGGGTTGGAAATGCAAGAATAGGTCCCAATTAGAGGAGGAAATGTCGTCGCCAAGGTGAGGACCCAAAATATGATTAAAATTGTAGGGGTCACAATTTTATGACACTATGGGTTCTTCAGGGGGTTTTGAAATGGATCTAACATTAAACTCCCCCTAAGCTTTTTAACAACTTCGTTTGGCAGTAAAGGGTTCTCCACACTAGGTGAAGAAATAGGATCTTCAAATGGTTTTTCTTCAGTTTTCTCGTCATCCTTCTTTTTCCAAATTCTATTTATTTCAGCTCTGGTCTCGTCCACATCAACTTTCATCTTCCCTTTCTAGTCAGCTGACTGATTCACTGGTTGGTTCACCTTATCTCTAAAAAAATTTACAATACGTCCCAGTTTATGACAATGATAACAAGCCATACCAGATGCTCTCCAAGGTCCAACATTGCCTCTACCATTCCTTCTTCTGTAGTTCATAGCTACATGACCTTAGTTATGATAGATTGTGCAAACCACATTCATCCTTTTTTCCATCTCATAGGGACTAGATAGGTTAGCATAGGGTCTTTTCCAATTATGACTTCTTTGGTCATTAAAGGTTCTTTGCCAACCACCACCAGACCTTGACTCATGTGAGGGGCCAGATTATTTTCTCCATACCTGCACTCAACAACTCTATGTCCATGCATGCTGCAAGTGAAACAATAACCATTTAAGGCTCTAGGCTTATATCCTTGATAAGTATTGGGTCTATAACCATTATCAACATCAAATTTGCTTCTATAAACATTAGTAGTATGTCCCGACTTATGATAATTGAAATAAATAGACTTACAAGATTTCTTACAGGTGGGTTTTTGAATCTTAGGCATGGATTTACCTTCATGCATGTTTTCCTTTGTACCAGAAGGCTCACCTTTCTCAAATGTATTGTAACCTAATCCAGTTGTATCACCATTCATCCTTTGAGATTGGATCTATTCATCAAGCATGGTAGAAATTTTGTTAAACTTTGCAATCTTGTCATTAGCATCAACAAGTACTTGTGTAAGGTCTTCATTCTTTTTCATAAGAGTCTCTCTAAGAGACATTGCCATATATAGTTCTTTCTTTATCTCTTCTTTTTCTTCTTTTTCCTCATGCCAGTGTGCATAGAGTGCCATTTTCCTAATTTATCTTGAAGATCTCATGTTCTTTCTCTTTGGTCTTGTCTTCTTCTGCCCTTCTTGCTTCAAGTTCCTGACTCGTCCGGATAGTTAGGGCTTCTAGCTCTCTCCTCAAGTTAGTCTTCTCATCATTCAATTTCTCTACCTCATCAACCAATGCACCTATGTTTTCTTTATCAGAAGAACTGCTCTCAGAAACCTCCAACAAATGTTTAGTTAGCTCTCTTCTTTTAGCAAGTGAAGCTTTATACTTGCCTCTCAATGTATCTATGGCTTCCTCAGTTTTTCCAAGTTTATTAGACATCTCCCTATAAATCATATCCCCCATGTCTTCCTTAGGAATCCTTCTCAAGTTGTTAAGCCTCAAAGAAGTTTGGATCTGATACCAATTGATAAACTTATAAGGCATTGAGAGTTGGGGGGGTGAATCAGTGCAAGAAAAAACATTATGAATATGATGACCAACTTAAACAACTTAAAACTTAACAAGCATAAGAGGAATATCACCACATAAGCTAATGCCCAATAGAACAAATTCCACATAACACAAGAGATTTATACATAGAAACCAAAAAGGGAAAAACCACAATGGGAGTTAACATTGCACGTCAAACTTATGTCGGCCATTGACATAACAAACTAAAAATAAAACAAAACCTATGCCGATTTACCGATTTAAGTGACTATATCACTACCGGTTAAGTGTTCATCAGAATACCTGCTCTGTGCATCAAATCTCGCTTGTCCAGTTGAATCTACCAATGTGGTCATGAAAATAGCTCCAAATACCTGTTTCCATCACTCCTATCAAACCACATCATTCAGCCCTTCATCAATTGCCTGTATTGGTTGCATGAATGCAACTTTGTTCCTATGTACCAATTGAGGACCTATTTACCGGTTCTCTTTTAAACTGTCTTCTGTATCAGTTATACCTTACCGGTTGGCTTCCAAGACTTAGATGACTACAAAAATATTGTTGCCATCAATGACAACACAAGACTTAGTCATCAAACATGAATCACAATCTCTTCATCACATTCACCAATCAATCATTTATTGGTTCAGTCAAATGCCAACATATATCTCTATACTCCAAAATCTTTCTCCAGTAGCTACAATCCTTTCTCCCCCTTTGACTATTGTAGTATGTTTGATTTGGTTGTTGGAATTGGATATGTTATTATCATTGATGTCACCATATTCCTGTGAGTTTTTCTAGTGAGATTGTGAAGATTTTTTGATTCAATTTGTTGTTCTTTGGTTACCGGTTCCCAGTGTTCCTGTCAGTATTCCCTCTGGTATATTCTGATATGATCAGATCTTGTGTTGAGACTTTGGGATGTTGTTTGGGATGATCTTGTGTATCTTCATTTCAGATGGATCATGATTTGGTGACCCGCAAGTTATCTTTCTTCGTGATAATTACTGTTTGGATGTGTTCTTGAGCTTTGAGACGTTGACCGATGAAGATTTGATTTGAGGTGTTGGTGCAACTATTCCAGATGATTCTAATGTGTTTGTTGGTGTCTCCTAATCATGTCCTATTTGTTTTGGTGATCCTCATTGATTGTTGTGCAAGTTTTTGTGATTTCTATCAACCGGTGATAATTTGAGTGTTTCTGGTGGTGTAACATGTTGCGGTTAGTCTTGGCATGATTTTAAGTGGATATGATCATTTGGGAATTTGAATTTGGTCCATGCTATGTAATGTAAATCATAGTATTGGTCCGATGGTCAATCTTTGTATCATGTAATGTAATTTTTGTTAAGAGTTGAGAGTTTGGCCGACCTTTCTATCAAGGTTGATGATTTGTATATATAGGTGATATACTTATGTAATTTAGGAGTTGATGTGATGTCTGCATTATCAGAGAGTTGTATATGCGAAAAAGAGATATATCATTTGGTGAAGTCTTGTGGTGAGATCGGTGTTGCAAAGAAGATAACTATGCTTAACCAAAACTATTATCAGGCATATGTAGATGCTACTATTGTAGTTTACTTCTTTCAGATTGTAGTTTGATTCATTTTGTAAGCCAGTGATACTTCCTTGAGGGTTGGAGCCTTTCGGGCATATATCTTTTGTCAGTGAGCCTGAATGCATGTGCATTCCCCATTGTAATATTTTCACATACTATTGGAGAGTATCATTTTATTGTGGTTAGGTTCCCACCATGGTTTTTCCCTTGACCAGGTTTTCCACTTCAAAAATCTTGGTGTTGTATGTTGTGTTGTTCATTTGCTTGGCTTTCAGTTGCTACAGTTTATTAGTTTATGCTTTGGTATTTGATTATCTAATTTTTGGTTAAGACTGATTCAACCCCTCCTCTCAGTCTTCCTTGTTGATTGCTGCTAACAATTGGTATCAGAGCTAGATCCTCCGATAGAAGCTTAATTGCTTGAGGAGATTTGGGATGGAAACTCAAGGTATTCTTTTCAAGAAGGATAGTCCAAGGTTTGATGGAAGCAACTATACTATGTGGAAGAACCAGATGGAGGTGCTTTTGAAATGTCTTGGAGAAGATTGCTAGAAGATTACTAAGAATTCCTATGTTGTTCCTCAGAATGGACCATCCACTCCTGATGAAGTTAAGGAAGTTGAATATAATATCAGAACGAAGGAAGTATTACTCAGTGCCCTGATTGATTCTGAAATGACAAATGTAATGGACCTTCAAACCATGCATGAGATTTGGGTGAATCTTGAGACCTTGTATGAAGGTGATAGTCAAGTGAAAGTTGGTAAATTGTAGAGCTTGAAAGGAAAGTATGAGACATTGAAGATGGGAGATGATGAGAACATACATTCATACATGGCTAAGGTGAATGAACATGTCCTTGTTATCAAGAATGCTGGTGAAAATATTGAGGAAGATGAGATTGTTGCTAAGGTGTTGAGATCTTTTCCTCCTTATAAACATAAGGTTGCTACTATAGATGAGATCCGGAGTGTAACTGCAGTAACAAGAGATACGTTGGTTGGAAAACTTGCTGCATTTGAGATGAGTGAATTTGGAGAATGACATGGAAAACCTAAGACAACATTTAAAGCATCAACATTTATCTCCAGTAAGCATAAGTATGATCTTGATGAGTGCAAGATATCCAAGTATGAAAGAGAAAGAAGATAGATTGTAGAGCAAGAGAGAGAACTTGATGAGCTTGAAGCATTGATTGCTCAGAGATTGCCTAAAGGTGTCGATAAGTATGATGGAAATTTTCCTTTGAAATGTTTTACTTGCAATAAGATAGGATATTTTGCTTCTAGATGTCCAAAGAGAATGGCTAAGTATGACAGACATGATATGTTTGACAAGTATGATAGTAATGATAGATATAAGAAGCATGAGAAGTATGATAAGCCTTATAAGTCTTGTTGGAATCCGAGAACACTGAGGGGGGGGGGGGGGTGAACCAATGTTCTATTGGTGAGATCAATTTTATTCTTATTAACAAAGTACTTCAGTAACCAGTAAGCATAAAAGAATATAACAGTAAGTAGAAATGAAGCCACCACAAGAGCATACACCATAACACTGAGATTTATACAAGGAAAACCTCAAAGAGGAAAAACTATGATGGGATTGGTGACCCACAATATCTATCCATTGGCCAAATGAATAAATATTACAACAGGGGCTTGCACATGCAGGAAGGCCAATAGCCTAGAGCGCACTGCTCATCATAAAAGGAGCCTCATGGACTACAAACACCAAATACTGGATTACAAACAAAATTTTGAACTCAGAGAATGCATCTACTATGCTAGATGAGTTTCGATTCAAGCATTGTCTATACCGGTTTTCACTGTGTCCTCCCTTACTGGTAACTTACTTTGCATCCCAAACCTCTAAACCAATAAAAAAGAATGACTAAAAAATATTATATCTGCATTCAGTCGATCAACATCGCTCGCACAATATCATATCATTATATATTCCTTCTCTTTGTGTATTTTTAAAATAACTTAACTGGACTGACTTAAATACCCTTCCCAATCATAAACATAAATGCCTTATATTGGCTTACAATGATATTGCAAGTTATTTAGATGTCAGCCTAGACAAAAATCAATGCATTAAACTTTGTGACCGATGTTGTTGATTGCTACCATGTAAACCTGTTGGATCAATCTCCTATGTTGGCCTCATATATTAGTTCCTAGATTGCCAGTTTCCCTGAATGTCGGTTGCTGAATCATGAATACTGGTGAGTATCGGTCAAGTGTCCAACCCAAAATCATGTGTGTTACCTTTAATGACAACACAACTAAACCGGATGAGTATCAATTACCAACAAGTCTAACAAGAAGTTTGGGAGCCAGAAGAACTATTATTATGCTATAGATGAAGGTGTTACAGATGAAGAATCAAAAGTAGATGGCATTTTTTTTATTTCCATTAAGGAAGATGGACCTGTGCCTATTGATTCCACTAGCAGTTCTATTGAAGAAAAAGCTTTAGCTGCTAAAGTTGAAGAAAAGAGTGTATGGGTGATTGACAATGGTTGTTCACATCATATGACCGATGAGAAAATAAAATTTGTAAGTATCAAAAAGTATGATGGTGGAATAGTCAGATTTGGAGATGACAAAGTGTGTGTAATATGTGGGAGAGGTTCTATTTATTTTGATGGTAAGCATAAAATTGATGATGTCTTGTGTGTTGAAGGTTTGAAGTATAATCTTTTGAGTGTTGGATAGATGGTTGACAAAGGTTATGATCTGGAATTCAAGGATGGTAAATGCAAAATCTTGAATGCCTCTGGTATAAAGATTTCATCTGGGACTAAGATTGAAGGTAACATTTTTCATTTGAATGCAAGTGAGAAAAGTTGTTTGATTGCTAAGATAGATGAAAGTTGGTTATGGCATAGAAGGACATGCCATGTAAAATTTGATTCACTAATCAAGATTAGTTCTACACATGATGTTAGAAACCTACTTAAGATTGTCAAACCTGTTAATCCAGTATGTAAGGAGTGTCAGTTGGGTAAGAAAACAAGAATTTCTTTCAAGAAAAAATGGTATACATCAGATGGATTGCTGGATCTTGTGCATACAGACCTATGTAGACCTACAATTGTTATAGGTGTGCATGGAGATAGATACTTTATGTTGCTAATTGATGATTATTCTAAGATGATGTGGGTTGTCTTTTTGAAGGAGAAATTAGAAGTATTTGAGAAATTCAAGATATTCAAAGGTAAAGTTGAAAGAGAGTCTGGATTAAAGATGAAGTGTCTAAGATCTGATAGAGGTGGAGAATTTTTTTTCGGTGAGTTCAATTCTTTTTGTGAGATGCATGGAATCAAAAGACAACTTTCTGCTCCTAGAACCCCACAATGGAATGGAGTTGTTGAAAGGAAGAATCATACTATTTTGGATGCTGCAAAGACTATGTTGATTGAAGGAAATGTTCTGAAGATCTACTAGAGAGAAGCCATTAGCACTGCAGTCTACACATTTAATAGAGTTCATATCAAAGGTGATACCGATAAGACCCCATATGAGATTTAGTTTGTTCATGTTCCTACTGTGAAATATTTCAAAGTTTTTGGTAGAAAATGTTATATCAAGAGAGATGAGGATATTGGAAAGTTTGATGCTAGAAGTGATGAAGGTATCTTTTTGGGATATTGCAAAAAGAGTAAAGCTTACCGGTGTTATAACAAGAGACTGAGAAAGATTGTTGAGAGTGCATGTGTGAAGGTGGATGAGAACCTTGGAATGGAAATCATAGCTTATGATGAAGGTCAACATGTTGTTTTAGCTCCTATTTAGCCTAAAGGACCCAAGAAAAATGTTCTGGTAGAGACAAAGACTATTAATCCAGATGTTGTTGTTGCTAGTGATGATGTGCAAGAATCTGAGAATCAAAAGATTTTGAGGTATGTTGGATTAAATCACTCTGAGAATCAGATTATTGGTGATAAGAATAAAGGTGTGATGACTAGAAGAAGGTTAGTGGCAGAAGATGTATGTTTGATATCCAAAGTTGAACCTAAATATGTTGTTGAAGCTTGTAAAGATGAGAATTGGATAAGGGACATGGAAGAAGAATTAGATAAGATTGAAAAGAATAATACTTGGGAACTTGTGCCTAGACCTAAGGATAAAAATGTTATTGTTACTAAATGGGTTTTTAGAAACAAATTGAATGAAGTTGATGAAGTAGTCAAAAATAAAGCTAGACTGGTCTACAAAGGGTATTGATAGCAAGAAGGAATTGATTATGAATAAAGTTTTGCTCCAGTTGCCAGAATTGAAGCTATTAGGCTATTACTTGCCTATGTTGCTTATAAATATTTCAAGGTATATAAGATGGATGTCAAATCTGCATTTTTGAATGATGACCTAGAAGAAGAAGTCTACATTGATATGATGGTGATATGTTATGAAAGTTGAAGAAAATACTTTATGGATTAAAACAAGCTCCTAGAGCCTGGTATGCTAGATTGGATAAATACTTGTTGAAATCAGGATTCACTAAAGGTGTTGTTGATAGTAATTTGTACTTTAGAATTAAAAATGATAAAATTCTAATTGTTGAAGTCTTTGTTGATGACATTATTTTTGGTGGTGATGATGATACAAGTATGAAGTTTTCCGGTGATATGCAAAAGGAATTTGAGATGTCTATGATTGGTGATATGAAATTTTTCTTAGGTTTGTAGATTGCACAAACAGAAAAAGGTACCTTTATATCTCAAACTAAGTATGTGAAGGAATTGTTGAAGAAGTTTGGACTAGATGATTCCAAACCAGTTGGAACTCCTAAGGTGACTGGTTGTAAATTGTCTAAAAATGATGAATCTCCTAAAGCTAATCAGAGTTTGTACAAATCTATGGTTGGTGGACTATTATATCTTACTCAGACTAGGCCTAATATTATGCATGTTGTAGTATGGATGCTATATATTGAGTTGATCCAAAGGAAATCTATGTTACCGCTGTTAAAAGAATATTTAGATATCTAAAGGGAACTACGGATTATGGTTTATAGTATCCTAAGAAAGATGATTTCATGTTATGTGCCTACACTGATGCAGATTGGGCAGGTGATGTAGATGACTAGAAGAGTACTATTGGTGGAGCATTCTTTTTGGGTAAGAAGTTGGTTTCATGGGCTAGCAAGAAGCAAGACTCAATATCTCTATCTACTACTGAAGTTGAGTATATTTCCGTTGCTAGCAATTGCACTCAAATAGTTTGGATGAAGAAAATGTTGAAAGATATTAGAATTACTTATGATGAGCCTACTATTATATACTGTAATAATTCTAGTGCTATAAACATGTCAAAGAATCTAGTACAACATTCAAAGACTAAGAATATATCAATCAAATACAATTACTTGAAAGAGTAGGTCAGTGAACAAAAGATGATTTTGGAATATGTATCTACAAAGGAATAAATTGTTGATATTTTTACTAAGCCTTTGCTTGCAAATACATTTGTCTATTTGAGAGATAAGCTAGGCATAACCACCCCTTCTAATGAGAACTAGATGCATTGAGTCGCATCGATCCAGTGGATTACAGAGCATTATTCTTCTTATCCAAATTGATGTCTATTGTTGCTCCTCTATTGAAGTAGTCTGTTGATTTGGTTGTGAGAGATTCATGTTTCTTTGTTTTGGTGGAGTGAGATAGGTGTTTGGTTTTCTTTTTTTGGAAAGCTTTGGCATTGCTATCAAAGGGGGAGAGATCATGTGAAAAATTACATTATCTATCCTGATCTTAGGGGAAGTTTGTTGGTGATATCCTCTTTCTTTGCATTGACTATTTTTCACATTCATATGTTGCCATCAGTGCCAAAGGAGGAGATTGTTATAGTCTGTCGAATTTGGTTGTTGGAATTGGATAATATGTTGTTGTCATTGATGTCAACATATTCTTGTGAGTTTTTCCAGTGAGATTGTGAATATTTTCTAATCCGATTTGTTGTTCTTTGGTTACCGGTTCCTAGTATTCCTGTTGGTGTTCTTGTCAGTATTCCCTCCAGTATATTCCAGTATGATCAGATATTGTGCTGAGACTTTGAGATGTTGTTTGGGATGATCTTTCGTATCTTCATTTCAAATGGATCATGATTTGGTGACCCACAAGTTATCTTTCTTTGTGACAATTCCTATTTGGATGTGTTCTTGAGCTTTGAGACATTGACCGATAAAGATTTGATTTGAGGTGTTGGTGCAACTATTTTGGATGATTCTAACATGTTTGTTTGTGTCTCCTAATCATGTCCTATTTGTTTTGGTGATCTGCATTGATCGTTGTGCGATTTTTGGTGATTTCTATCAACTGATGATGATTTGAGTCTTTCTCATGGTGTAACATGTTGCAGTTGATCTTGGCGTGATTTTCGGTGGATATGATTGTTTGGGAATTTTAATTAGGTCCATGCTATGTAATGTAAATTATAATATTGGTCCAATGGTCGATCTTTGTATCGTGTAATGCATTTTTTGTTGAGGGTTTAGCCAACCTTGCTATCAAGGTTGATGATTTGTATATATAGGTGATATACCTATGTAATTTAGGAGTTGTTGTGATGTCTGCATTATCAGAGAGAGTTTTATATGCAAAAAAGAGATATATAATTTGGTGAAGTGTTGTGGTGAGATCGGTGTTGTAGAGAAGACAACTGTTCTTAACCAGAACTATTATTAGGCATATGTAGATTCTATTATTGCAGTTCACTTCTTTCAGATTGTAGTTCGATTCATTTTGTAATTCAGTGAGACTTCTCTAAGGGTTGGAGCCTTCCATGCATATATCTTTTGGCAGTGAGCCTATGCAATGTGCATGAATGCATATGCATTCTCCATTGTAATATTTTCACATACCACTGCAGAGTATCATCTTATTGTGGGTAGGTTCCCACAATGGTTTTTACCTTGATCGGGTTTTCCACATCAAAAATCTTGGTGTTGTGTGTTGTGTTGTTCATTTTCTTATCTTTCAGTTGCTATAGTTTATCAGTTTATGCTTTGGTATTTGATTATTTGATTTCTAGTGAAGACTGATTCACCCTCCCTCTCAATTTTCTTTCTTGATTGCTGCTAACATTGACATCAAGGAAAAAGGGTACCTTTGATGAAAAAAGAAAGAAAGAAAAAAAATCAATGCTTTCATCTGCAAAAGTGAATGTCAAAATTTGCATACCAACTCATGTGATACTCAACTGCTCTTCTTTAGAAAGATTAGCTTGTACAAGAAGAACCTCCCAAGAATTCACAACCAATTTGATGCTTACTGGTAGACTCCTACATTCTACCAACAAATCAATAGCATGTAGAACACTATCCAGAGTAGATAAATTTTTCTCATACTCAATTGCACTATCAAGCAATGCTGAGAAATGCTCCAATTTTTCTTCAACAATTTCTTTTACTTTCTAGAACACACTCATAAAATATTCTCTTTGCCTCTATAGATATAATAAGTTCATCTTGAAGAGAATTTAATCTTTTCATCTTCTCTCCATCTCTATCACTTAGGAAATCAAAATATTTTCCCAATGAACTCAACTCACACTCAATATCATCAATATTTTCTTTATGCTTTATTGTAGCTGTCAGCCAAGAGATGCAGTACCTATAGATTCTGCTTGCACTGTGGATACAATCTTTCATTTCATTAATGTACATAGATAGGGCTCTCTTTTCTTATCATCACAATCCTTCAATAAAATCTACATATCATCACCTTTCTCTTCTAAATCCTCAGCTTCAATAGATTGGTTAGACAATTTCTCCTTAACGATTTCACATAGGGACTCTAGAAGCGTATTACTCTCATCTTCAATATTGATATTGTTCTAGAGTCAATGATTCATTAGAACATTTTCAATTCTATTTGATTCAATAAAAGTTAGTTCCTCAATCCATCAACACTACCAATAATCTCTAATAAATTTGATTCATCATCAAATTCTTTAACTTCCTACTCTACAACAACCAATTTTCCTTTAGCTACAGGAGATTCCAAATCATCAATAATTACAGCAATTTCTTCTTTTTGATCCTCCTTTCTTTTATTGGATACTAAGACACTCAAAGATATAGATTCTCTCCTTTTCCTCTTACCAGAGGAAGAACTTCCTTTGGCAGGACCGGTCATAAGGGATACCAGACCAATACTCCACATATCCAAGAGAGACTTGAAATAAACATTGCATGCTTCATCTCTTATGTCCAAACTGGTCAAAAATATGAAAAATATGCCTCGCAATCGGAACACCAGACTCCCACATGATACAAAGCCCTCCTTATATCTTGCCAAACACTCCAAGATGTATGACACTGACCCCTCAACACAACAGTAGGATCCTATCAAGGCAAGGCTCTAAAACATTAGTTCAACATCTTATAATCTCTAAGACTCATACTTACTCAAATTGGGAAATTTACTCCAACATACACCATGAAGCCTCCAAGGGTTGCTGACCATTACGACACCTTTTTTGGATTAGACATACCTCACATGGACCAGATCAAACACTGGTTTTGAGGATTCAACAACATATCCCATATCACCTTCATAATTAGACCTATTTGCTAGTAGCCCTTTGAAATAGGTAAAGGGACCTTAAGTCCAAAATTTCCCAAATACTTTGAAAAATAAATTACATTTAGATAACCTTTTTGGTCTTAAATAATTCCCCAAAAGGAAAGGTCAAGGTCTGATAAACAAAGGTCTGAAACCGATGAATGTCAACTGTCCTAAAGGGCTAATTAGGCCTCCATTTGTGAAGAAACTATACCCAAATGAACAAACCATACAATAAAAAACCCATAAGCATGCGGGGAACCATAAACCATCAAGGATTATAGGGTTACATGCCTGAAATCATAACCATTTTCCTTCTAGGGTAGCTTTGTTGTTTAAGGACTAGGTAGTCACATAGAGATGCCTACTTAGGGTCGGTTCAAACACACACCTCCCTTGCTCCTCCTAAAAAATAATTTTGGAATATTAGAATACACAGACCATACTTGTATTTCACCCAATCCCATGAGTCTCAAATTGATAAATTGCAAGTTATGGCCATGGAGAAGTAAAACCCTAGGTAAACCCTGGTTTTTCGGGCACCTACAACAAAATTGGAATAACAAGAGAAAAACACACAATTTGAACCTCAAACCAAAGCCAAATAAAAGGTGACTCACTATTCTAACAAATTCACATCATTGGGAATTGATCCCAATCTATACAATGCCATACCCTATACCAAAAATCCAGAATTGCAAGAAAAACTCAAAATTTCATTAGTTTGTAGTCATCAAAACTTTCCTCCATACGATCTAACCTTGGGAATTGGATCCTCAAGGTGTAAATACTTACAAGTGTGGTTGTCATTTCCCCAAAAGATCAAACTATCAATGCCCGATACAACCACTAGAATTATAGAATCCACATGAGGCTATTAAACCATGTCGCGAATCTACACGAGGGACACTGGCCCATTGCCAACAATCCCCCTCCTAGTGTCACTCATCATGGGATGCATGATTCAAACTTGTGACCAAGCTCTGATACCACTTGTTACAAGTGTGGTTGTTGTTGCACCAAAAGATCGACCTGTCAATGCCCAATACAACCACTAGACTTATAGAATCCACAGGAGGCTGTTAAACCATGTTGCGAATCCACACAAGGGACATTGGCCCACTACCAACATATACAACTCCACAACTACTCTCAATCAAAAACAAGATGTTAGAGCCGTTGGAGGAATTCAAACAAAAAAAATTCAAAAATTGCATAAAAGTTGCTTATGACAACTTTTGAAACTTTTGACAAAGTTGCCAAAATGTCATTTTTCGCCTCCTAATGCCTTGGGATAAGACTAACCCCTCCTAAAACACCCTAGAAGCACTAAAACCACTAGGATAACTATTTCCTACACACACTTGATCCCCTTTTGTCCAAAAGTCCTAATTGGCTTATCAAGATGCCAAAATAGGAGTTTGGCTTATAAGATGGGGTCTTTTATTACAAACAAACAATGCATGATTGAAACACATGTAAAACATCCTAAAGACATGTTTGATGCCTTATCCTTCCTCCTCTAAGCTTGATTTATCAACTTGAAGGGGTGCTCCTGCACCACCACATCATGTTTTCTTTAGCCGAAAGGGATCCCAACAATACATAGTTATGAAAACAAGTAATGATCCAAATTGGAAGGGATAGTTCTACTCTCTTGATATCTTAATATTTTCTAACAACAATTCCCTCAATAATTCACAAAATTCTAAATATTTGTCTTCCATTACAAGTATATGCTTCAAATTACACAAAAATAGCCGAAGTTGCACCTTCTCTATTTCTAAAATATATCTTGTAGGAAATTCCATAAGCAACACACCTTACAACATGATTAATATTCTGTCAATGATTAATATTTGTTGATCGCCCTTATGCCAGTTAGGGTTTCCACCTCTTTGTTCTTTATTGATTTATTAGCCGAAACGACTCCATTTTCACACAAACCAGTACCAATCAAAATAATCTCCTTCGTGATTTGATAGGATTTATCCAAAACAATGCTGTCATCCTAGACATGACTAATGATCACTCTAATCATTTCTGCATCACCAAACCAATGAAATTTTATCCATAGATTCAGTCCTTTGTGCTCTAATTTTTTGATTATCTGCAACTCTACATCACTCAAGTTGCTTTCCACATTCTTGATTTTCTTTGGGTCAAATTCATCCAAGAATACCTTTTCCACAACTTGAAATTCTACATTGCTTGATTCTTCGATGATTATCTTGTTTTCCATGATTATTAGCTCTTCTTTCTTGCTCTGCTACTCTTTTACTATTCAAAAAAATTTCCAACACTAATGACATAATAAAGAAAAATGAATTCAAACCTCGATAATTATCTTACCGAGAATCTCCTTAGGTTTTTGTCACCAAAAGGCGTCTTGTTGATGATGTCAGTACAAACCACTGGTTACCAGATAGCCTCTTTGTCTTTAACTTAGTCATGTCAAATGGTCCACTCAGATAGGGAGGAACAAAGGATTTTTCTTCAAGAACTCCCCTTGAACCAAAGTAATATGCCCAAATACCGGAGGAAGAGGTGCCTGCACCAAATTCTGGTATGCTAGGCTTGCTTGCATTATCCACCTCCTTCTTTCTCCAAACCAATACTTCCTTCTTGTTTGATCCATTTTCCTTCATTATGCTCTTCTCAACATATTTCTATAGATTTCCATCTTTCCACTGATTAACATAATGTCCAGGTTGCTTGCATTTGTAACAACTGATTTTCTTCTTTGTTGAATTCGCTGGAAGGGTTCTAGATTTGCATTGATTAGCTTTATGACCGTAACCATTGCATGTAAGACAATATGCATGAAAATTGTTGTATACCTTATTTTCTCCAACCAGACTATGATTCTGACTCATAGCATGATTTCTACAATGATTCTCTTTGTGACCAAACCTCTTGCAATTTTAACACTAAATACTTCTGTAGTTTGCAACTTTATGACCAAACCTCTTGCAATTTTAACACTAAATACTTCTATAGTTTGCAACTTTATGACCAAACCTCTTGCAATTTTAACACTAAATACTTCTATAGTTTGCAACTTTATGACCAAACCTCTTGCAATTTTAACACTAAATACTTCTATAGTTTGCAACTTTATGACCAAACTTATTGCATTGAAAACAATAACCATTAAAAGATGGGTACCTTTGTGCATTAGGTTGGTGAACCAGTGGCCTCCTTGCATTGATATTTTGATTTTGAATAATCTATCTTCTAATTTCTTCTCTTCTTTTGTCTTAACCTCTTTGCTTTTGTCTTTGTCAATCTGATTTGAACATTCACCAGGCTGAAACCCAAGTCTAGTCTTATCCAGATGACCTTTTTGCATGTCGATCAATTCTTCCAAGAGCTTACTGCTATCAAGAACCTTATTCTCTACCTTCAGCTTCTTCACTTCTTCCTCTAGCTTCTCACATTCTTCAGTCTTCAGCTTGATTGATTCTTTCAAGGTTTCCTCTATCTTATTATTTTCCTCAATCTTTTGCATCAGATCTTTAATAGTCTCATTCACCCACTTCAACTGATTGTTAACTTCCTTTATGATTTAGCTTGAATTTTTGGATTTTCTCTCTCAGCTTCCACACACATTCATTCGCTACTTGCACATTCTCCTTTAATTACTAATTCTATGATTCAACACTTTCGAGATCTTCAAGAGTTATCTGCAATTCCTCATCCAATTGAAGTTCTCTAGTCATACACTTAGGTGCCATGATTCAACCAACAAGGATCTCACTCAATTGGTTAAGATTTCAAGAAAGGGACCAAGGCTCAAATACCCATTTTTGGATTGGTTGAAAGGATTGAAATACTAAGAGGGCGCGGGGGGGTGTGGGGTGAATTAGTATTCCCACCAATTCTAAAAAAATTCTTTCAACTTCTTAACCTTCTATTGATATAACAAATTTTTCAATTAAGCACTTCAATGTGAAATAGCAAATGCAGAATAAACATGAAAACACAACCACAAATGGAATGCTGAATTTTATACATGGAAAAACCATGGAGAGTGTTAAATATAAGAATAATATATATAGTTATATGGTGTTTACAAAATAGGTGGCTCACTACTGGTTGGTTCATTATCAAATTATAAAAATAATTGACTACGAGAATGCTCATTGCAAGATTACAAAGGTGGATTACTGTTGAAATGCTCATTGTAATAAGTGGAAATGATTTGAAGAAAGTTTCATCTCCAAATGCATGAAATGAGTTCCAAGTTAAGTTCATATCACAACTCAAAAACCTACAATAGATTCAGTAAAAGATCTCTATACCGCTATCCACAAACACTTGTAGTAGATCTGGTGAAGGATTACTACAACACTGGTCTACACTCTAACTTTGCTCCAACTACTTCACTCAAAATTCACACACTAACACTTACACCTGCTCTCTCTCAACCATGCATTCATACACATCTATATATATATATATATATTCTCAACCATGCATTCATACACACACACACACACACACACACACACACACACACACACACACATATATATATATATATATATATATATATATATATATTATATATATATATATATATATATATATATATATATATATATATATATATATATATATATATATATATATATACCAGAAAGCTTACACACTAGCATAATATGTCAGCCAATCTCAACACATTATCTAATAAAACCTTAAACATAAACATGATAACCAAGTTGACCTCCACAAGATCTCTACATGCTTCTTTTACACAATTCATTCACTGATGATGAAATAGATTTGATTCCAAGAAGACAAATAAGAGAGGGGGGTGAATCAATTATCTCAAAAGTTTACACAAATTAAACTTATTCTCAGATCTAATAATTAACCATGAAAGCATGAATCAAGAACACAACATAAACACACATAACACCAAGATTTTTGATGTGGAAAACCCAATCAAGGGAAAAACCATGGTGGGAATCTACCCACAATATGATGATACTGTGTTAGAAGTATTTGAAATATTACAATGGGGAATGCACATGAATTCAAGCATACTGCCTAGAGCTCACCGCTAAAAAAAATAGAAGGTCTACAACATAGGGAAGACTCACTATCTTACAAACAAATTCAGATCACATCCAAAAGATCATGAGAGTATAGAATCTCCCAATGCCTGGTTACAGTTCTGGTTAAGCACATAACAATTTCTTCCTCTTCACACTTCTTGTCTTCTTCAAAAAGATGTATACATTATTTGCACATAAACTCATCCATGACACACTCAATTACAAAGATATTACATTTATTTATACATGACAACAATCTTGTGAAGATCATCAAGGTCATCTCAACAATCATAACCTAATTAAAAAAATATAATCGCACATGCTACTATATCACATGTAGACCAAGAAATGTCAGCTAAGACATAACACAAACCCATATCACATGCATTGAATGCGAAACCTCCAAGAATTATGTATGGAACATCCACAACACACTACAAGCATCTGGTCAGCCACAAATATGAAGAACACTAACACATTAGAGAAAATAATCAATTACACACACAACAATCAATGCAAACCACCAACACAAAAGGAAAATGATCCAGAAACATCCACAAGCATCATGAATTACCACCACAACATCCACACCAACATAAATTGCTAGAATCACATCATCATTATACCGAACTTCAAGAACACTGACTACAATGACTATCAACCTAGAAAAATCACTTGTGGAGCTCCAAACTATGAACCACTTGAATTGAAGATACACATCAACATCCAAAACATTCTTTTAAGTTCGTAGATCAAGATATTATAATGCGGAGAAACGCAAATCAAAATACTAACACACTGTCACCACTGAACAACAAAGAAACCAACCACAACATAGATATCCATAACTCACTCAAATATTCATGGGGACCTCTGAAAATTGCACTAAATAATATATAAACAATCATCTACAAACCCTTTAATCTGCAAACTCTGATCATTAACATGCTGAACTGATGGGGTTCACCTACCTTGCTCTCGCTCCACCTAGTTGGTGTTGCTCAATTCCACCAACTTCTCTAGGTCTAGCTATGATCTAAGACATCCAAGTCATTCTCAATCTCTTCTAGGGATTTCTTCTTTCCAATCTCAAGGTGTTTGCATCAAGTGTTTAACTAGGAACCCTACCAATTCAAAGTGTTTCCCACACGCTCTTTCTTGCTGTCTTTGTCTTCAAGTTGTCAATTTTGCCTTCTCCCATTGTGAGTTGTTGCAGAGGTGTGGAGGTGGATTTTAACATGAAATTATTACCATTTGGGTCCATCTGTGGTTTGCAACTATCATTCTTCTTATTGATTTCACCATTTTGCCTAGAAAAGGGGCTACAAGGAATGAGCCCCTATTACGCCTCCAAAATCCGGTTTTTGAGGGTTTAGTGGAAAATGGTCCAAAAGACCCTACAACAAGGTTTGATTTTATTCAATCATACACCTATCCCCAAGTGCTTTTGGTGGTTTTTGTTTCCCAACTCACCGTACAATGCCTTAACCCAAAAATGAGGGTTTACAAGGGTTTTTAGGCCTCTAAACCGACAATGACTGGTCAAGTTTGTGAAATGGGAAATAAAAGGTCTTGTCAAGTCTTCTCCTTGCAATGGAAACTCTGTATAGACTTCATGGACCCCTCCAAAATTTTTGGTTGTGGTTTTGTGCTCACCCTGCACTATGCACTTTAATTTCACCTTGTCTTCTCTAGTTGGGTTGCTCCTAGACTCACCTAGAACAAGGTGGTAGCCATATCAAAAATTAATTCAATAAATTCCTCTTGCATATGTACATTGTACAACTAGTTTCCTTCCATTTCCCAACATGCCATGATGGTAGCATGGAGGGATTTTACGGGGCAACCATTTTACAAGAAATTGCTATGTACAAGCCAAAACTGGCTGATTAAAAACAAAACTATGAAAACACCAACACACGCTAGCTAAACAGCTTAAAATGAATCAAATGACTCTAAAACACACCAAATAAACTCAATCCATTACTGGATCAATGGATTCAATCCATTTATATTCACATTGTAAGCAAAATAAGCCAAAATAATGTCAAACAGTCCGAAAATGAGTAGTTTCAGATTGCTGATCATACTAAACAAAATTCCAACCTTGGTAACCATACAAGAGGAGGTTTTTATAGCCTTCCCCATGTGTGGAGGAATTCTAGGGAATTTTTCTATCCCTAACTCCATCGCTAAACATTTTAGGACAAAAATTGTCATGACAACTTTCAAAAGTTGTCATGATAACTTTTACAACTTTGCACTTTTCACTTTGTCAACCTATGAAACCTATTTCAATTAATTAATCATAATTTTTTAAGCATTCCTAAGACTATTCTAAACCTCTCTAATTCTCATACCAATTTTTGCCACTTTTGACCATCAAGAAGGTCAATTTCCTACTCAAACTACTACCTATGCACAAAATGCAAACCTAGGAAGAAAACCAACTCAACTAGGCTTAGATTTGACTCAAAAAAAACATCACACTCACTCTTTGGACCCTCATAGAGTCCTTATTAAGTACCTGATTTGGATAAGGTCAGTATAAGCCAAAAATTGAGAAAAGACTATAAGCTTAAGTCCTAGGTGCTCCTGCACCATGAACAAACCAACTCATTGAATTTCACTGCATCACTATTATAGACATAAATATGTTGACATTAATGAAAAAAATCTCTCATATATCTCTCAAGCAATGATGGCAACAATAATGACAACGTATGGCATGAAAAATAATCAATGACAATGAAATCAACAACTCTCTCATATTACTCTCTCCCCCTGAAATCACTCTCTTAACATAGTTTTTCACATGAATCTCTCCCCCTTTGACATAAATGTCAAAGGCACATATTTGGACCAAAAAAACACAAAATGACTCACTAACTACTCCCCCTAAGTAGAAACCTCCACTCATCAATTCAGATCACTCGATATGACCATGAAATACACCAGAATGATGCATACCGATGCACCTTAGTTCTGATTAGGAGGGGAAATTACCCCTAACTTCCCTCAGAGATGCTCAAAAGTATTTAGGCCAAGGCTTCATGAAAATTTCTACAATTTGTTCCTTTGTAGGCACATATTCCAATCTGACTTCCTCCTCATTTACCTTGTCTCTTAGAAAGTGTAACTTAATCGATGTATGCTTAGTCTTTGAAAGAAACTCCAGATTCTTAGAAATGTTAATTGCACTTGAATTTCAATAGTAAATAGAAATAGGCTCATCATACACTACTTTGATATCTTTAAACATTTGTTTCATCCATACCACATGAGTACAACTGTTAGTAGCACCAATATATTTTGCCTTTGCATTAGATAGAGAAATTGAATTATGCTTTTTGCTCAACTAAGAAACCAACCTTTTTCCCAAGAAAAATGCACTACCACTAGTACTCTTTCTGTCATCCACATCTCCTACCCAATCAACATCAGTGAAAGTACTCAAAGTAAAATAATCATCTTTAGGATACCATAAACCAAAATCAACAGTTCTTTTCAAATATCTGAAAATTCTTTTAATATCTACAACATGAGATTCCTTAGGAACAACTTGAAATCTAGCAACAAGACAAATGACATTCATGATATTAGGTCTAGTCTAAGTCAAATAAAGTAATCCACCAATCATAGATGTGTATCTGGTATGATTTTATTTAGGGGAATCATCATCCTTAGTCAACTTACATCTAGTCACCATAGGAGTTCCAAGTGGCTTTGTATCCTCTAGACCAAACTTCTTCAACAACTCTTTCACATACATGGAATGAGATATAAAAATCTCTTTTTCTGACTATATTATTTTCAATCTTAAAAAGAATTTAATTTCTCCAATCATAGACATCTCAAATTCATTTTGTATTTCATTAGCAAACTCTTTGCACAAACTATCATTTCTTCAAAAAATAATGTCATCAACAAAAAAATCAACAATCAGAATGTTATCATAATCAATTTTGAAATATAAATTATTATCAACAACGCTTTTGTTAAATCCAAGCTTCAACAAATACTTTTCCAATTTGGCATATCATGCTCTTGGTGCTTGCTTCAATCCATACAATGCTTTCTTCAACTGACAAAACATATCTCCTTGATTAGTCAATATAAATATATTTGGTTTCTCTATGCACATCTCTTCTTCCAATTCTCCATTTAGGAATGCTGACTTGACATCCATCTAATATAATTTGAAATCTTTGTAAGCAGCATAAGCAAGAAATAATCTCACAACTTCAATCCTTGCCACTAGAGCAAAAGTCTTTAAAATAAATTCCTTCCATTTAAGAATATCCTTTACAAATAAGTCTTTTTTTGTTCCTAACAACTTCACCTTTCTCATTTAATTTGTTCTAGAAGACCCATTTAGTTCAAGTTACATTTTTGTTCTTAGGTCTAAAAACAAGAATCCACAGTGTTATCACTGTTTTGAAATTGGGTTCTTCTTTTCCCATAATTGGCTGTGGTACCTTGAAATTTTTCGAATAGGGTGTAATCCCAAGTGCTTCAGCTTTGTTCTAAACCTTGGGGGTTTAAGGGTTTTTGATTTTTAGGTCTTATCCTTTTGTGTTAAACCCTCTAGTTTCTAATCTTCCGTTACTTTATTCACTTAAGTTATGGGTCGTGGGGTCGTAGGAAGTGTCCCCCCTTGTTATTTGCCTAGGCGGTTACGTTGATTATTTGAAAATTTTATGCCTTGTATGCTTTTCTTCTAAAGTTGTCAGGCCCAGTAATTAGTGATCAACTTCAAAGATGATCCAATGGCCTGCGCTATTTCGCAAGGGTAAAATGCTCCCCCTTTAGTCCCGCGAAATAGCAAGAATGAACGAGGGCCGTCCATGTGTCATGACAGAGGAAGTAAAGGGTGTAGCTGTCAAAGGTGGTTGGAGCCCCGTGGCTTTCTTCTGGCGTATTAAAAGGTAGCACGTGGCACAAGTCACCACAGTCAGCGGGTTAGGATTAAAGGTTCGAAGTGGGCCCTAGAGATGACCTGGCAGGTATAGCTGTTAACAATTTATTGAGACCCCGTGGCTTCCTTCTGGCAAATGACAGAGTGACAAGTCAGCTCCGAAAGTGACAAGGCGCCAAGTGTCCATGACGGGTTAGCGGGCCCACCTCTCCTGAGAGCCTTCTTAGAAGATTAAATGCCGATCGACTTAAGAGATGATCCAACGGCCCGCGCTATTTCGCAAGGGTAAAATGCTCACCCTTTAGGCCTGCGAAATAGCGAAAATGAACGAGAACCGTCCACGTGTCATGATGACACACGGTCTAAAAGGAAAATGTGGGTCCCTATGGTTCCCTTCTGGCAAATGAGAAAATGACAAATCAGCTCCGCGAGTGATAAGGATGCCATGTGTTCGTGACGAGTCCACGGGCCCACCATTCCTGAGAGCCTTTTCAAATGATTAAATGCCGATCAACTACAGAGATGATCCGACGGTCGGCACTATTTCGCAAGGGTAAAATGCTCACCCTTTAGGCCCACGAAATAGCGAGAGTTAACGAGAGCCGTCCACGTGTCATGATGATGACGTGAGAGATAGACCTGTTGAGATGAAAGTGGGGCCCCCCGTGGTTTCTTTCTGGCGAATGATAGAGCAACAAATCAGTGCCGCAGGTGACTGGATGCCAGGTGTTAATGACGAGTCAGCGGCCCACCATTCCTGAGAACCTTTTAAAAGGATTAATTAGTGATCAATTTGAGGGATGATCCAACGGCCCGCGCTATTTCGCAAGGGTAAAATGCTCACTCTTTAGGCCCGCGAAATAGCGAGAGTTAACGAGAGCCGTCCACGTGTCATGATGATGACATGGTCTAAGAAGAAGGTGTGGGCCCGCCACAATATAAAGAAAGACACGCGGCCAGTATCAAGTGGAATGCGAAGGGATTTTTAAGGCCAATGGTTGGGTGCCACATGGTATTATGTAGCCAATAGAAAAGCGGGACCCAGACTAAAGACAAAGCCGTCAGTAATGAAAAGGTAATAGTGAAACACTTGCAGGAATGTTGTGACCCATTGGAGCGAAAAATACGAATTCTCGTATGAATTCGATTTTGAAGGGACGACTGAAGCATGCGGAATCAATGTTATAGTTAAGGCCCTGAGTACAAGTATTTGATTTCCTAACAATCAAGTGAAGATATCTTTTAAAAGATTTTGCAGAAGAGCAGATGCAGAGTTATCTTTTTCAGATATAGAGCAGGCGGTTCAGTTGTAGAGCAAATTCCTTTAAGCAAGCATCAGGTTCTCTCATGTTTTGTAGCAATTCTTGTGTGGTGTTTTAAGTAAAATCATTCTCGTGTTGTAGGATTGTTAAAGAGTGTATTCATTTTCTTGCATTTTCAAATGGCTCCTAAAAGGGAATTTTCCGGCAAGGTTAATTATTTAGAAAGAAGTGTATGTGATGATTTTTTAAAACAGTTGACGTTGTCGACTAACCAGGCATCAAAGGCCAAAGAGTTAGTGCCCAGGGCTCCCCGTCTGAAGATAGGAGAAGGATTGTATGACAAAGGTAATTGGCCGAGAGACCCACAGGTTGGACTGTTCGGGTTGGGGCTGTTTAGAGTCGGATTTGGAATGAGAAATTCTCCTGCTCCTCAAAATAGTATTTGGGAACTAGATGTTGGGAAATTAGTAGTCCCAGGGGTATTCATGGATACAGACTTGCTAACCCAAATGGCATTGAATTATGATCCAGTCACAAGATGCATCCGGGATGTAAATGGGAAAACCCTTGTGGAAATTAATGCAGAAGAATTAAGGACAACATTTGGGCTCAATGAGTTCACAAACTTCCTGGAACCCATAAATTTCACATCATTAGCCCAAGTGTATAGTGCACAGAGGAGTCATCTCAGGAATGGGCCTCTCAAAGAACTTTTTCTGAAAATAGGAGGGTTAGCAGTTGTAGGGCCCAACACACAAGAGCCTTTTTCATTGAGTACGTTTACCTTGAGGGCTAAAGGAATGTATTGGGCACTTTGCCAAGTTCTAGGAGAGGATGCTGAAGCAAATATGCCAAATCATTACTTGCTAATGATTATTCAGATTTTGAATCCTTCTCTTGCTATCACATTCGATTATGCTTCTTTCATTGCCGATGCTATCCATGGAGGGTTGATAGGAATAAAAAATGGAAAGGTGGATAGACCTTTCGGATGGTATTCACTCTTAATGCACCTTTTTCTCTTCAAAGGTGGTGATTATTTCGCCAGTGGACTAGACCTGGTTAAAGAGAAGGAAGGAGAGAAAATGCCAGTACAATTATGGAGTACTGTGTTGTCATGGAACAGAGAGGATGCTAGTTTCCTAAAGTTTGATAAATATTTTGCATCTAAAATAAGGACTCTCCTTTGCTCTGATAACCCAAGAGTCCCCAAGGTTCTTCTGGAATTCATAAGGCCAAAAGAATTCGCAGAGAACATCAAAATTGTTCATAACTGGGGCAACATGTATTTATATCCAGTCTCCATGGTTTTCAGAGTTTTTGGTTTCAGGGGTACTCCATTTTTGTTACCTTACCAGGTCCCTCTCAAACTGGGAATAGCTGAGATCCTTAGACAAATTGGTGGCCTACAAGAGGCAGAGTTAACAGGCAGAGGTAAAGGGACTATTTTCCCTGCAGCTACCATAGCCCACCAATTCATAATTACAAAGGGAGGCTGGAATTGCTTTGAGGATTTCCTCAAACCTTACCATTTATCCACTGCAGTGTCCAAGTGTGCTGATCTAGAGGACTTCTTTAATGGTGTGTTCAGGAAGAAGGTAGCATGCAGAGGTAGGCCTCATCAATTCCAATTTCCTGAAGATCTCATTAGAAATGAATTTGATTTGGATGAGCAGGAATTAAGGAAAGAAAAGTGGGTGGCTTATAAGAAAGCCTAGGATTTTATGCATCAATTTGATGCTAGCTATGACCCATTGTCTAGCTTCTTCCCATTGGAAGAAAAAATAAAATTTTTGATTGTTTGCTTTGAAGATGTGATGCAAACATTGAAGGAGAAGAGGGAAGCTGTGATTAAGAGTAACCCTGAAAAGGCTAGAATGATCCTAAGCAAGTCAACTTCCACCAAAGCAATTCCTCCTGGTGACTACACCTTGCATAAGAAATTAGGTTATAGTGTGCTAGTGCCTACAACAGGGGAGCCCTCTTCATCCAAAGGAAAGAGGAAAGTACAAGATGTCATTGACATCCAAGACAGCCCAAAGAAGCAAAGGGTGGGGAAGGAAGTGCAATCAGATACACCCTTATATTCCCCATCCCAATCCCCTATCCACATAGGAGATGAATAAGAAGCATCTGCACACCTCTTGCAGTTGGGTAGCTTAGGTGAAATCGCATACACCTATGATGAAGTGGAAGAAGGGATGCCAGAAGAGCCTATTGAAGCTGAAATGGACATTACCTCAACTGAACTTAAAGGCCAGGAGTGGGATCCTAAGATAAAAAAGGCAAGTAGTGCCTTTTTAGCTGATGACAACTTTGTCACATCAGAAGCATTCATGTAGTTCATTTGGAAACAACATATAAATAGATATAATGCTAGATGTGAGACAAGAAAGGCTGAGCAGCCTGATAAAGATCCAGCCTTAGTGGAGGAAGAAATAAAATAGGAGATGATGGAAGAATTCAAAACCATCACTCCTGAAGAGGGAAGAGATCTAGTAGCATAAGCTGGAGTGCTCATCTTACCAGAGTGGGATATTGCTGATGCTCTGGTGCTAGATGCAGTAAGAAAAGAAACTAAACCCATGAAAGGGGTTACATTCAGTAAGGATAATGTTGCACTAGTTATGTGGTCCCTCAAGAGAAATGAGGACAAGAAAGGCAAAGACACCCCAGGGTCAAGTCACCTTGGTGGATTGATGATAAAAAGAGTGCAGAGTATAGGGGTAGTAGAGGCTGCTAGCACTGTGCTAGAAACTGCAAAATTCAGTGTTGCAGTTGCTGAGAAGGAAGCCAAAAAAAAGGAGGCCCTCCAAATTAAGTTGGAAACAGTTTTGAAAGCCTATAACAATGCCAAGGAGGAGGTGAGAGGTAAAGATAGCATCATTGCTAGATTACAAAGCCAGTTGATGGGACAACACCAACATGGCGAGCCTTCAACATTGATGATTTCCTCCTCTCCTGCAAGACCTCCGCCTACAAGCCCTATCATCGAATTTCCACCATCTCCAGCACCTTCCAGCTCCCAAATGATTGAGATTACTCCTCAGGAACTAGAAAACCTAAAACAAGCTCAGGCTTTATATGCAGGGAAATATGAGGAAAAGGTAAGAGCCACAATCTCCAGTTTTGCAGACATGATAAATGCCTCATTGCTTTACAAGAATGTGGGAAAATTTATGGAGATCTGGAATGAACTGAGGAGAGATAAGGCCATTTTGACACCCATTTTTGACAAATGGAGGCCTAGGGAGCAAGATTTAGAGTTCATGTGTGTATCCTGTGATGAAGCAAGAGCCAATCCCATTATCAAATCCACTTCTGATGTCGCTAAAGTTTTAATGCAATTGGCAGCAAATGTAGATAATGTGGATAGAAAGGTCAATTTATGCAAGAAGGAATACACTAATCAAGTTTTTGAGTTGCTCCCAGGAATTTTTGCCAATTCGGATCAGTTGAAAGACAAGCAAATATGGCTTAAAGAGATAGAAGTCAAATTGTCAGCAAGGGTTAAGGGAATCATTGATCTTGATGATACCTCTTTCTTTGTTATAACAATATAGGAAATAGAAAAAATTAAATCACATTATAGTTTCCTTAATTCAGAAGTCAACAAACTGAGAAATTCTTGGAAAAGGTTGACTAAAATTAAAGATGATGTGATTAATTTTTCATGGCCGACAGAAGAGACATATAATGAGTGGGAAGTTAAATATTCCACCCATGATCCGGAGTAGTTGGAGAGCACCCCTGAAAAGATAGAAGAGGTTGCAACCGAACAGCCTGTTGAACAAACTGCAGAGGCTGAAAAGAGCGCATAACTGCTTTTACGCAAAAATTGTAATCTCTTCAATTTTTGAAATAATTGTAACAAACTCTCCTCGAGAAGTCCGAAGCTTTGTGCATCCATGTTGTTATAAATGGATACCGGGACTAGAGGGAGAGGCATCACAAAATTTTTGTAAGAAAACGCTGCAAAAAATTTATCTGAGCTTTTCCAAAGTTTAATGGAGAATCAGAATTTCTTGTAATATTTCTTGAAATGAATATCAATATATAGGCCATCGGTTTTGAGTAAAGCTTTGTGTTGTCTTCAAGTTTGTTCACAAATTTATTTACTGTCTTTATTCTGAATAATCCAGGGTTGTTTAGTTTGAATGGAATTGCAAAGCAATCTCAGTATAAGTGTTTGTTAGCTTTTCTCTTTAGAAGGGAAATTAAATACGCGGGATCACTCATACCAGTAAATTCTTTGGAAGGAACTTTGAATTTTGAGGACCATAGCTTAGTCTGGAATGGTTGAATTCTTGTAAGTGTCAGGCATATATAAGGATTAGTGGAAACCAAGCCAACGGGATGCATAGAGATATATTGTTTCAGGAGTTTTATTTGAGTTTAGGTGACTCTGTAACCTTAGATAAGGCACTGGTATTAATCGAAGTTGTTTATTGCATACTTTGTTGATCAAAATGCTGAAGTTAAGTATAGTTTCCATTCTTTGTTTTCAGCTGATTTCAACGTGAACAAATCCAGTGGTTTTCTAGACTAGTTTGTTGTGGGTTTATTGTTTGAAAGTGTGAAGTTAATTCACAAAGTTATACCCACCTGGGCTCCAAGGAAGCCCGAAGTGTAGAAGGTCTAATCAAACCTTGTCATATGTTGTCTCTGGAATTTCCTTATCTTTGATGTCTTCTCTGCACCCAGTTTAGATCATATTATTCTAAGGACATTGAAGGGAATCAGATTTTGAGGACAACAAAAGTGGTGACTCTGCTGGGGAGAGTTATAACAAAGATATAAACACAGATCTATGCCGAGACTTGTGGAGAATATTGTTGTGTGTTTGTGGGTAAGACTGCTTGTTTTCATTTTTCCCATAGTTTTGTGGGTGGTGACTCTGTTACTATTGAACCAGTCCTTGTGAGATACAAATTTTCTAAAAGAAAGACTAGTGAGATGCAAGGAAATAAGAACACAAGATCATTCATGAAGAAACATCCTCGTGAAACCTTGCAAGAAGGTCTGCCAGAACAGTCACGAAGAGGCCAGAAGAGATCTGTGATGCACGAGCCATCAAGTGCAGCATGGGTGCAGAAAAATAATAACACTGGTAAGATGCCTGATCGACCTGTCTATGCAAAGTCAAATTCATCTTCTAGAGATTCAGAGCATGATATTTTAGGTTTCCATTCAAGATTGTTTGGAAATATTGATGATGCACCTATTTTAAATTGAGATCTATCTCATGTTAGTGTTTCTGCAAAAGATAGAACTAGTTCAAATGAAATTAGGCACTCTATTCCTAGGACAATAGATGGGAACATTAGCTTAATTGACATAGATCAAATTAATGCATCAGACTCTGAAGAAAACTACCATGATGAAGATAAGATGTCTCAAGAGATTGAAGATTTAAACAAAAGAGTCCATCATTTAATCTCCCTAAGAGCCCAAAAGGAGAAAAATAAGGAAAAGGAAGTTAAAGCCAAATTGATGGAGAGAGATAGGCTCCTTAGACAGATAGCTGATCTTGAAGTGCTTGCTAAGGAAAAAGAAAAAAGTGATGAGGAAGGCCTAGTGATTAGGGAGATCCTAATCCCTAAGATTAGACCAGCTTCTAAGTCCATAGCCCAGCCAATTAAGGAAGTATCTAATGACTCCCAGCTTCCTAAAGTCAATTTAGACAAAGGAAAATAGATATGGGTAGATGATGAAGTAGAATCTAGAACTGCAGAACGGATTTCTCATAGGATCCTAGCACATGAGAGAGAGATGGAAAGGATGAGGAATGAAAAGGAAGACCTCCAAATGGAATTGGAAAAGGCTGAGTTAGAAGTAGCGAATCAGGAAGTTAAAAGAAAGATTAATTACTTAAAAGCTCCCCCTATTACATTCCCATCGGAAGATCTTAGCAAGCCTATTCCCCAACACCTTTCCTTTCCTCAGGTCAATACTCAACCTGTAGTACATGCTAATATTGCCTCAGTAAGCCAAATACCTGTGAATAAACAATAAATCCAAGCACCTCAATCTCCAATCCCAAAAGCTAAAATGACTTTGGGAAATAATAGTGCTACGACCCCTTTTCAAAGAAGGCCAATCAATCTAGAACAATATAGGAAATTGTTTTTTGATGGGATCCCAGGATATCCAAATCATGTTCCTACTGAGCTAAGAGACATACTCCATAAGTTTGCTGGGAACAATGTAGTCAGTGCTGAGGAACATCTGAAATCTTTTGGGGATTTGATAAATGATTATGAGATAGCAGATGAAGATGTTATTATGAAACTATTTGTTCAATCCTTGGTTTATGATGCAAGAGATTGGTACAGAGGTCTTCCAGTAGCTAGCATAGGTTCATGGGAAGTGTAAAGCGGAAAAATCGCGATCGAACCCTAGTTGCTCTCCCCTCTTCCAACTCCGAAGGAGAGAGAAGGGAGGTTTTCTAGGATTCGATGGTTTTTCACTTAGGAGATAGACTTTACATTCAAAAGAGGGGTTGAAACTCATAAGATCCAATCCCACACAATGTAAGATTGGATGCTAAGTGAATTTCAAGGGTTAGGAAAGAAAGGCTACCCTCTTTTGTAAAGAATATTGAATTAGGGGAATTAAGCTAGGAATGCATAGAAAGTCACAAAGATTCGCTTATAAACTGAGTTCAGGTTATAGGATGAAGCTGTGGACCTGGAATTAGCAGTAGAATGTCGATATGGTGCTGTCCTGCAAATTTGAGCAAAAGTTGTCGGGACGATGGCGCCCGACGCCACGGTCCTCCGAAAAATCTGTGAAATGAAGGGGGATCTGTTCGTCTCTGCACAAGGATTCCAGATCTTCAATCTCAGCCGCGTACCTGCAACCTACACACAGAAAAGCGAAGATGATTGGGGGGTTAGGGATTAGGGGTTTGCCTTTAGGTCAAACCCCGGTTTTGGAATTAACCAAGAAATGAGCAAGTGCTGTAAATGTAAATGACTGTAATGTAAAACAAGTACTAATACCTTGTTCTAAGGATGTTTGTATCCTTATGTGTGAAGGTTTAGATGTTGTATGTTGTATGTTGTAGTAGCATGTAGTAAGTGATCTCCTCTTCAATGGTTGAATCCTTGTCTTGAATGCAACACTTAGCCTTGAATGGAGACTTGAAATGATCAATTGCTTGAATGCTTGAATGCTTGAGTATAGTTTCCACGCTTGTACACATATCCTCTTCTCATGCATGTATATATCGAATGAAAGAGAAAAATGTAGTTTATATACTTGTCAATTAGGGCTGATAGACTGATTTTCCCGACCTTAGGCCGACCAGGAAATATAATTTCCAAATTGCAAACAAAAAGACCCGCAATCTCCTTAGGAGACCGGGCCCAAAATAGGACCCAGGGACCAGGGCGCTGGGCGCTCTGGTCCCACCTCCCAGGACAGTAGGGTGCAAGGAGGTTCAGGCCAGGGTGCTTGAAAAATGCAGTTTTTGGTGTCGTGAGCAAGTTTCGGGGTCTCCATTCAGGTTGCGTGTTGCGTCGCCATCGTGAAGACCGAAATGCAGTCGAAATTGCAAGTGTTGCAATTTTAGGACGCTACATTTAGCTCCCACTTTAGCGGGAGTATGTATGCTCATACTTCCGGTAAAGTACAAGGAAACAACATTGAAAAACTTTCACCACGTCAAGGAGGCAAGATACACCAAGCCCCCAGTGGACTAAGGATCTTACGACTTCGATTGACAAAGTAAAAGGGAAGATCACGAGGGAGAACCATGACTGTCAGTAGTAAGGTTCCCTCACTATGAGTCATGCAAGAGAAATACCAAAAATTTTCAAGGCAAAGCTAAGTTCGCCAAGAAATTTTCAAGTATCTTGAAAGGATAGTCAGGGTGTATGCCCCCCTACGTTAAAGCGATCACACATGCCTCAACGGGGGTGATTGTTTTAACGTAGTGATACACATGAGAAATGAGAAAGGAGCACGTTATCGCAAAGATTTAGCCCCCAAGTGTGAGATAAACCCAAGGATAATAGACACAAAACACAAAGCACGAGGTGACTTCACTTTCCTCGCGGTCAGTATGTTGTATGATAAGTCATGTATATATCATATGTATGTATGCATAATTGTTCTTCATTCCCCAATCAAGGAAGGTCACCTAGAAGAAGGGAACACATGTGTCTTTTGAGTCAACATGAGAGAGACCAAAGAGATCTCAATGCTTTGCATCGTCCTCAAGTAGACAACACTAAGGACGACAAATAGAAGAATGAGAATAACATATAGAAGAAGTAACAAAAGAGAGGGGGAGAGAATCTGCTATGCTAATGTAACTGGTCTAGCATGTCATCTACCCCCCAATCTTGCTGATCAATGTTTCGGGAAGGCAGGGAACACGCTAGAGGACGAACATCCCACAGCAAATGGAGCTATCACGAGATCCAAACAAGGGCTATGTTCATGTTCCAAGCCACATTGTTCTTGTCTAGGAGCTAGGATAAGTGCTTTAGAAAATTCATTAGATAGATGGTTATCAACATCAACAAGTTCATATTCACTATCAGAAGCAAGTGGAGTAACATTTTCATCATGAATAACATTTTCATCTATATCATCATCAAGATTTATAAAAATAGGATCTTTAACTCGCACAGGATCAAGACCATCATGCATCTTATGTTTAGGAGATTTAGGCTCAATTTCCGGCTGAGGAGAAAATGGAATAATGCTTGTTGAAGGTGTCTTTGGAGATTGTAAATTTTGAGAAGCAGCTGCTTGAGCCCTAAGACGACGTTTTCATCGGCGTTCACGTGCAGAATGATTACGTCTAGTCTTAGTAGGAAGTGGAGAAGATTGAGGAGGAGGAATGTTCTCATCCTTATCACTTGGGTGTTTAGGTTGTGGTCTCTTAGGCTGGATAATAGGAGAAGAAGAAGGTCTCTTCTCTCTATAAAAGGCAGGAGGAGGAACTGCTCCATATAAAGGAGGAATTTTTTGGTTAGGAAGAAGACCAAGTCCATCATGACGAGGAGGGATAGGTCTACTTTTAAGAGGTTTATCAGGCATAGACATAGTCACATCCATGGGGACGGGTTGGGAATCTTGTTGAGGAAAGACATTAGTTTTATCTTTCAAAGGAAGAACTTCCTTCTCAAGAATGATAGGAATGTCAAGTTTGGGTGTTCTAGGTTCACTTAAAGATAGGATCATATCTGTTTTCCACTTTTGATAAGATTTAAAAAGATGATCACTTCGCGGAGGAAGAGACTGGAATTGTTTAGGCCAAAAATAATCAATAGGAACACTAGAGGTTCTTTCAGCTGGTTTAAAGAGACTATGATTGACAGTAACAACTTCACCATTATGGGGAAATTTCAAACACTTGTGTATAGGAGAAGCAATAGCTTTCATGGAAGATAGCCAAGGATAGCCAAGCTTCACACGAAATTGTTCGGATGAAGGAATAATAGCAAAGTTCACATCAAGGGATTTGTTATGGACCTCAATAGGCAATGTAATAGAACCAATTGCAGGAGAAGAAAATGCATCAAATAATTTCACAATCACATCTGTTTTGTCATAGATCACTTGATTCAATTGCAAAGTAAAAAGAAATTCCTCAGTAATAATATTAACCATGCACGAAGGATCAATAAGTACTCCACGGCAAGGTGTATTCTTGACTTTTGCAACTATGTATAAAGGACCATCAGGTGCTCTAATGGTTTCACTAGAATCAAATGTGATGGAAGGTTCTTTAGGGATTTCTTGCTGCTCTACAAAGTTAATCACATTCAGAGTCATAGACACAAGACCATCAGATGAGAGAGAGGAATCATTAGCCTCAATCACATTAGAGGTATGAGAAGTATGAGAAGGTAATGGATCAGTAAAAATCTGAATATTTTGGTTAGGAGGAGCTACAGATGTGTTGCCTTTATCATTCACTCCAGAAACAAAAATAGTATTATTATCAATCAAATCTTGAATTTTACCCTTTAAAGAAAAACATTTTTCAGTATCATGACCAGGTTGACGATGAAAATGACAAAAACCTTTATGATCAAAATAAGGTGAAGTAATCTTTGCAGGATCAATTTGTCGTACAGGAGGAAGAGTAAGCACATTTTGTTCCAATAACTTATTCATAATATCATGCAATGATTCATTCAAAGGAGTATACTTTCTTTCTTTCCTGAAAAATTTAGGAATAGGAGGCACACCTGATGCTGCATTCACATTGTTGTTGATGATGTTTTCATTGAATTTGATGGAATCTCTGTTCGGTTTAATCTTCCCAAATGGTTGTTGACTGCTATCACCCTTATCACTCGGAGCCATAGGATGTGATTGTTCCATTTGACTCACAGTCAGTTGATAATTGTGAAGAGTGGCACACAACTGTTGGAAAGAAGTAAACTCAGAAAACAGAAGTTTGTCTCGAATATCTTTTTGCAAATTAGAAATAAAGATTCTTTGAATATCATTATCAGGCACTGGAAAAGAAATTTGAGCATACAAATGCGTATATCTACCAATGAAATCAGTCACTTTTTCTTTAACACCTTGTTTACAATGCATTAAATCAATCAAAGTAACTTTAGGACTTATATTGTTTTGAAATTGTTGAATGAAAGCATTTGCAAGTTGTTCAAAAGAAGTAATAGAATAAGAAGGCAACGAGCAATACCATTGCAGGGCTTTGTCTCTTAATGTTCTAGTAAACAATTTTGCAAGCAACCTTGGGTCATAAGCAAAATCGGTACAAATTGTTTGAAAAGTCTTAACATGTGTTAGAGGATCTCCTTTACCATTATAAAGCTCCAAATGCGAGATTTCAACATGTTTAGGTGGGATGGCTCAAACAATGTCAAGAGAAAGTGGGCTCGCAACATCAAATGTGGGCACACTAAACTTAGATTGATTCATAGAGGCAATTTGTTGCTGTAAAGAAGAGACAGTTTGTGCAAGATTGTTAATGGTAGCTTCAGTCAAAGAGTTCATATTAGGTGTGTTAGATTGAGATGGAGGTGTTATGTTATTGAAAGAAGGCAAAGAGTAAGGTGGTGGGACCCTATGATAGTCAACCATAGGGGATGATTGGATAGGAGGAACACTACAAGGAGGAATAGAATGGTTAAATGAATTGCCCCCTTGCGTCATGTTCATTTGTGAAGATGTAATAGGAACACTCATTGAAGGAATGTATGAAGAAGTCGGATTGAATGAAGGAATAGGATTAATTGAAGAAGAGGGATTGCCCCCATGACTAGTGATCACAGGGGGAATGTCTTGTATAGAAGTAGCCATTATGTTCGATGTAAAGGTAGGTATTCTAGCGATAGAAGTGGTCAAAGGAATAGAATGATTGACTTGTGTAGGAGGTTGTGTATAACCTAAAGATTCAGCACAACTCTTCATAGGCATCACGTTCGAATTCACAATGTCTGAAATACCACGCAAAACATCAATTCCATTCTTATCACTTTGAAGCATGCGTTTTAGACCCTCAATTAAAGGAAGAGCTTGACTATCGGGATACTCATGAGACATCCATTGGTGAAAATCATCAAATTGGTTATCCAATTTCGAAAGTTGTTCAACAGAAACCTCATGGAGAGCTTCTTCATCATTAGGAGGATTAGAGGAATTTCCCATGTCCTCGTTAAAAAGGCTATTTAAATTAGGTTCCATCTCCTTGGTAGTTAAACCTCGGAAAGACTTAATTCTACGGCTTCGTCTAACGGGAATAGTGTAAGTAGGGCTTGTTGTTGTAAAACTCATGCACTAGAGAGAGAGAAAAGATTTTGATTTTAGAGGTAGCAATTTTTAGTAAAACCAGCCAATCTTCCAGATTTAAGCTGTTAAATGCAATCACAACAGTCTCCCGAAATTTCGGAAAAAATGTCCGAGACCGTGGTGCTCGGAGTGCAACACGGTCCTTGCAACTTTTTTCGAAATTTGCAGGGATGAAAGGTATAATGATTTTAGAGCTAATCTGAAAAAAATTGAGGGATTTTACGATCTGTAGATAGGCCAAATTAAAGTTGCAATCTCAAAATTGAACCCTATCAAGATTGTCGAAAAATGCAAAATTTTGAATTTTGAAAAAGAGAGGGAAACTGAAATTTTGAATTTTATGATTTTAGAGGGAATGTCCAAAGTAATGCAAGTTTTGGAATTCAAAAATTGACTCAATTTCACGCAAAATTCAATTTTGAAAGCAGAAATCGAAGTTGTTGTAATTAAGCACTTAATTTCAAAAGTCACAAAATGCAAGAATTTGAATAAAGCACTGAAATTTCGAATGAATGCAAACACACTTTTCAGATTTAGGACAGTAAGAAACACAATTTTGACACAAAATTTCGATTTCAATGATTTTTGAATGATTAGGAGCCCTAGACCAAGCAATCACAAGACCCACTTTGACTGTAATTTTGAAAGTGTTATAATTGATAAAATCAGCCAAAATTCTGGATTTTAGCAGGAAAATATAGCAAGATCTCACTCCCAAAATTTTGGAAAAAATGTTGGGGACGATGGCGCTCGGAGTGCAACACGGTCCTCGCAACTTTTTTCCAAATTTTCAGGGATGAAAGATATTGTGATTTTATTGCAGAATCCAAAGTTACAGCTGATTTGGAGATGTTTTGATCGGTCAAATTGTCAGACAAAGGTTGAATCAAGAGGGTTTCAAAAATTAGGGTTTTGACTTTTAACCATTTAATTTTCAAAATTAAAGCACAGATATGAATTGATAATTTGTAATAGAAAGGCAGATCTGAAGTAAGCATTAACAATTAAGCATTTCACAAATTCAATGTTCAAAAAGAAAATTTAGGGTTTTTATGCAATCACCTCTAAAATTTTGCAAAAGATCAAACATGGAAATGTAATCAATTTTTTCAGATCTAAGCATGAAAAATCAGAAAGGATGTTCACGTTAGGTTCACCAAAATGTAAAGCGGAAAAATCGCGATCGAACCCTAGTTGCTCTCCCCTCTTCCAACTCCGAAGGAGAGAGAAGGGAGGTTTGCTAGGATTCGATGGTTTTTCACTTAGGAGATAGACTTTACATTCAAAAGAGGGGTTGAAACTCATAAGATCCAATCCCACACAATGTAAGATTGGATGCTAAGTGAATTTCAAGGGTTAGGAAAGCAAGGCTACCCTCTTTTGTAAAGAATATTGAATTAGGGGAATTAAGCTAGGAATGCATAGAAAGTCACAAAGATTCGCTTATAAACTGAGTTCGGGTTATAGGATGAAGCTGCGGACCTGGAATTAGTAGTAGAATGTCGATACGGCGCTGTCCTACAAATTTGAGCAAAAGTTGTCGGGACGATGGCGCCCGGCGCCACGGTCCTCCAAAAAATCCGTGAAACGAAGGGGGATCTGTTCGTCTCTGCACAAGGATTCCAGATCTTCAATCTCAGCCGCGTACCTGCAACCTACACACAGAAAAGTGAAGACGATTGGGGGGTTAGGGATTAGGGGTTTTCCTTTAGGTCAAACCCCGGTTTTGGAATTAACCAAGAAATGAGCAAGTGCTGTAAATGTAAATGACTGTAATGTAAAACAAGTACTAATACCTTGTTCTAAGGATGTTTGTATCCTTATGTGCGAAGGTTTAGATGTTGTATGTTGTATGTTGTAGTAGCATGTAGTAAGTGATCTCCTCTTCAATGGTTGAATCCTTGTCTTGAATGCAACACTTAGCCTTGAATGGAGACTTGAAATGATCAATTGCTTGAATGTTTGAATGCTTGAGTATAGTTTCCACGCTTGTACACATATCCTCTTCTCATGCATGTATATATCGAATGAAAGAGAAAAATGTAGTTTATATACTTGTCAATTAGGGCTGATAGACTGATTTTCCCGACCTTAGGCCGAACAGGAAATATAATTTCCAAATTGCAAACAAAAAGACCTGCAATCTCCTTAGGAGACCGGGCCCAAAATAGGACCCAGGGACCAGGGCGCTGGGCACTCTGGTCCCACCTCCCGGGACAGCAGGGTGCAAGGAGGTTCAGGCCAGGGTGCTTGAAAAATGTAGTTTTTGGTGTCGTGAGTAAGTTTTGGGGTCTCCATTCAGGTTGCGTGTTGCATCGCCATCGTGAAGACCGAAATGCAGTCGAAATTGCAAGTGTCGCAATTTTAGGACGCTACAAGAAGATTTTAAAAATTGCTTTCAAGAACAGTATGGTGATAAGACTAATGTGAGTTTCATGCTGAATGAGTTCAATAACATTAGAAAATCTGAAAATGAAATAGTCACTGATTTCAATGCTAGATTCCAGAAAGCTATGCACAAATTGTATCAGGTAATGAGGCTAGATGATAATATGTGTCTTAATACATACTATAATGCATTTGATTCCAAAATGGCTTATATTTTGAGAGATAAAAATCTTCATAACCTAAGGGATGCCTTTAGAATTGCCATAAATGTAGAAAGTAATAGAAAAGCATCTGGAAAATTAGGAAGAAGGACAGATGGTAGATTATGGCATGAAACCAAATAGCAACCTAACAAAGTTGCTAAAGAGGAGGATAAAATAGAGAAGCTGGTTATTGCTATGAAAGATTTGACTGCTAAGGTTAACAAAAATGATAAACCCCATTATAACTGGCAAGATAGACCTCCTAGATTACATGATATGCCATAGAATACAAATTGGAAGGATGGTAAACCCCAATTTGAGAAGCCTAAAATTGCCCAAAACCAAGACACACCGGATCCTTTGAAAGGGAAAAATGTTAATAATATAGAAAATACTCCTTGGTGTATTGCTTGTGATGGACCACATTCTCCTCATCAGTGTGCAGTGGCTCAAGCTTTGGAAGAATCTATGAGGCCAGAAGCAGAGCTTGACATTAATATGTTTGAAACCATCATAGAAAGTGATGAGGAATCTATGCAAAGTGAATACAGTGATGTGCTAGATAACGAAAGGTTAGTGCAGGGACAGTTAGCCTTAGGTTGGCATCCTACATTGAATGTGGTAACAATTGAAGATGAAGAAGTTCATCTTAGGAGGCCTAGTGAGGAAGAAGTTAAAAATCTCACTAAGGCTGCAATTGCCAAAGCAAAACATAACTACAATCTAAGAAGCACCAAGAGAGACACTGATCAAGGTGAGCCAGATTATATGTTTGTAAAAGAAGTCACAAAAAAAGGGGCATCAAGCAGTGCTACTGCTATTCCTAAAGCCAGTCAAGAAAAAGAGGAACAAGTTAAAGACTCACCTAAAGGCATAGATGACAAAAATGTTGGTAATGTACAAAGGGCAGAGACAGTGAAAAGGGCCAGTCAATTCAAAGCAGAAAAGGTTAAGGTTAATACTGAAAAATGTAGTAATTCTACATTTGATATGGCCCAAGCTTTAACTCAAATGAAAGTCACTGTTCCATTAATAGAATTGCTAAAGATTAAAGAACATAAGAATGCAGCTTTGTCTTTATTCTCTAGTATATTTGATAGTGACATAGTAATACCCACTGGTTGGCATGAAGTTGGAAAGGATCAAGAGTTCCAAACCCCAGAGGTCTATGTTGGAACCACTATCACTTAGGAGCCTTCTCAGGTAGATCCCTTCTATGTTACTTTGCTAGTAAATAACCGGTTGATTAAAAACTGCGGATAGATTCAGGAGCAGCTGCTAATGTAATGCCCTATGGTGTTATGAAAGAACTAGGGTTATCAGTAACCACTGTGTATGGGAAATGCTATGCCATGGATAACAGAGAAGTGCCTGTGATAGGTAAAATGAAAGATGTAGAAGTAAAAATAGCAGCATTTCCTGAAGCCACCTATAAAATGGATGTTATTGTTATTGATACTAAACCCCACTATGGTATGTTACTTTCTAGGTAGTGGGCAGCAGCAGTAGGGGGAAATGTTCAACTAGACTTGTCTTATGCTACTATTCCTATTGGTGGCAATCAGGTCAAACTATACAGGGAGCCATGAGCTCCTAAGGTAATTGAAAATGTGGACCCTAGTATGCTTAATTGTATGATTGATGTAGATTTAGATAACTTCAGACTTCAACCAATATCACCTCAATTGAAGAATACGGACCCAATTGTAGTCGAGCTACAAGCACAGCAGTATGGATTATGGCAAATGTATTTTGATGGAGCCTGCTCCAAAGAAGGATCTGGAGTAGGGGTTCTTTTTGTGTCCCCATCAGGTATAACTTTTAAATACTCATTCTTATTGGCATTCCAGTGTACAAATAATACTGCAGAGTATGAAGCCCTGTTACTAGGACTTGAGGTTGCAAAAAAGCATGGAATCCAACTGTTGAAAGTAATGGGGGATTCAGAGTTGGTTGTTTCTCAGGTGAGATCTAAATATGCATCCAAGAATGATAGATTGAAGCAATATAAGCATGATGTTTGGGATGTCATTGAGCATTTTGATGCATTTTCTATTAATTAGATAGAGTGAACCAAAAATATTATGGTAGATTTGCTAGCTAATGTTGCTTTGAAAAATGATGATGCAACGCTAACTGGTATTTCCACCGTGGAAATAAAATCTAGGCCTGCCATCCCTGATAATGTGTATAATTGGCAAGTTTTTTCTGATGATGAAGACATTTTTAGGTTCATCCAATGTGTTGATGATTATGATGGACAAAAGATTGATTGCAATGCATTGGTGGAAGTGGTGGATAATAGAGAGACAGTGTTTGGAAATGATGTTGTCCAGTTGGAAACCAACGAGATACCTAAAGGGCTGGTGGAGCTAGAGAGTATGTTTAGTTATAATGATAGTCATTTACACTAGCAATCTACCACCAAGTTAGAAGAGTTGGAGGAGGTAAACCTGGGGACAGAATCATTCCCCAAATTGGTATATATTGGAAAGAAATTACCCCCTCATGTTAGGACTAACCTTATCAATTTATTGAAAAGGTATAAGCATGTCTTTGCTTGGTCTTATGAAGACCTAAAGGCGTATAGACAAGATCTTTTTCAACATGAAGTTCCCTTACTTCGAGATGCTAAGCCTTTCAGATAGAAACAAAGACCTATCAACCCCTTATTAGAAACTAAAATGCAACAAGAGTTGACTAAATTGAGAGAAGGGGGGATTATCAAACCAATAAGACATTCTTCATGGGTCTCTAATCTGGTCCCAGTAAGGAAGAAGAATGGAGACATCAGATTGTGTGTTGATTTTAGGAATCTTAATGTTGCTTCGCTAAAAGATAATTACTCATCCCCAAATATGGAAGCAATGCTACAAAGAGTGATAGGATGTGATCTTTTATCCATGATGGATGGTTTCTTAGGATACAATCAAGTGCTGGTAAAGGAGTCTGAACAGTTTAAAATAGCTTTTACTACTCCATGGGGAACCTATGTATATGTGAGAATGCCATTTGGATTAAAAAATGCAGGAGCTACATTTCAGAGAGCTATGGATGTGGCTTTTAAAGAATTCATAAATATCATTATGGTGGTTTAACAAGATGATCTAACCTGTTTCTCAAAGAAAGCTGATGATCATTGTGGACATCTAGAGAAGGTGTTCGATAAAGCCTTGGAATTTGGTGTATCACTGAACCCCAAGAAATGTCATTTTGGGGTCACAGAAGGAAAGTTATTGGGACACATAGTTTCCAAGGAAGGGGTAAGAATAAACCCTGAGAGAATTGAAGCAATCAACAGAGTGTCTGAACCTAAAAATGTGAAAGGAATCCAATCCTTTTTAGGCAAAGTGAATTTTGTCAGGAGATTCATTGCAAACTTTGCTGAGATAGTGAAGCTTATTGTCAAGTTGCTCAAGAAGGACACAAAGTTTCATTAGGATCAAGAAGCTTCAAAAGCTTTTGATGAGATTAAGAAGGCAATCCAGGAGGCACCAGTGTTGAAATCCCCAGATTATGGTAAGCCTTTTTCTCTGTTTTCTTTTGCCTCATATCACACGGTGGTTGCAGTATTATTACAAAAGGACAATGAAGGATATGAACATCCCATAGCTTTCTATAGTAAATCTTTGTAGGCAGCAGAACTAAAATATGAAACCATGGAGAAACAAGCTTATGCCTTAGTTAAAGCTGTTAAAGCTTTTAGGCCATATCTGGTGAATGCAAGCATCATTGCCTATGTTCCACATGCTGCAGTTAAAGATATTTTGTCTCAGTCTGAGGTTACTGGGAAGAGATGTAGATGGATCAATAGAATTTAGGAGTTCAATTTGGAGATAAAGATCACTAAATTGGTGAGAGGGTTAGGTTTGGCTAAGCTCATGACTGAGTCAAATCTCATGAATGTAGAAATACACAATGTTGAGGTTAGAGATGCTTTGGTTACTAGTATTGAGAGACAACCGTGGTACACAGAGATAATCCAAGTATTGAAAGGTAACGTACTGCCAGAAGAAATGACACACAATCAGAAGAGAACTTTGAAGCTTAAGTCCCAAAAGTATGTGCTCATTCAGGGTGATCATTTCTAGAGAAAAAGAGATGGAGAGTTACTAATGTGTTTGGATGAATTTCAAGCTAAACGGGTGTTGATTGAAATGCATGATGGAGTATGTGGAGGTCACTATTCTGCTAAAACTACTGCTGGTAAGATAATACGGGCTGGGTATTATTGGCCTACCCTATTTAAAGATACCCATGCATATGTTCGAAGATGTGATCCATGTCAAAGATTTTCTTCTAAGCTCAAGTATGAAGGAGCCTTACCCCTAAATCCAGTCTCTGTAGAAGCTCCTTTTGTCCAATGGGGCATTGATTTTATTGGAGAAATTGTTGAGAAGTCAGGAAGAGGTCATGGATGGATTATAGTGGCCACTGATTATTTTACCAAATGGATAGAAGCCATCCCTACAAAAAGAGCTACTAGTAAAATTGTCATTGATTTCCTGATGGATAGTATTGTGACTAGATTTGGAACACCTGCGAAATTGGTAATGGATAATGCTATGTGTTTCAAATCAAAAGAATTTGTAGGCTTTTGCAATAGTCACGGTATACTCATGTCATACTCATCACCTTATCACCCTCAGGGGAATGGACAAGCAGAATCCAGCAATAAAAGCCTGTTGAATATCATCAAGAAAATTTTAGAAGAAAACAAGAGATCTTGGGATCAAAAGTTGAAGTTAGCTCTGTGGGCAGATAGAATAATAGTTAAAAAATCCATTGGAATGTCACCTTTTGAGTTGGTTTATGGTACCCAAGCCAGATTACCGGTAAATAACCTTCTTCCAATGTATAAGTTTTTGCAGGATGAGGACATGGAAATATCTGAACCAATGGAAGACAGAATGATCCAAATTGTAGAAATGGAGGAGTTTAGGACTTTTGCCCATAAGAAAAATCAGAAGATCTAGTTGCAGTCAAAGTATCTTTTTGATAAGAGGACATCCTTAAGGAAGTTTCAAATTGATGACATGGTTCTTCAGTGGAATGCAAAAGGACAGGATAAAGGAAAGCATAAAAAATTTGAATCACTATGGATTGGCCCTTTTGTGGTTTGTGACCTGAATGGTAAGGATTCATATTTTTTGAAGAATATGAATGATGAAATGCAGGAATTTCCAGTGCATGGACAATTCCTGAAGCATTATTTCTCTTAATGTCCATGCACGGTAGGTCCTTTGTATATATTTTGTTTTCTTTCTTGCTTTCTTGGTTTTGGTCTGTGTTTTGGTTTGTTTCTCCAGAGTTTCTGAGTTTTCTTGTGTTGATCTCGCAATCAACCATCCCCAGTCAAAGCCGCTATTATCACTGTTTTGAAATTGGGTTCTTCTTTTCCCATAATTGGCCGTGGTACCTTGAAATTTTTCGAATAGGGTGTAATCCCAAGTGCTTCAGCTTTGTTCTAAACCTTGGGGGTTTAAGGGTTTTTGATTTTTAGATCTTATCCTTTTGTGTTAAACCCTCTGGTTTCTAATCTTCCGTTACTTTATTCACTTAAGTTATGGTTCGTGGGGTTGTAGGAAGTGTCCCCCCTTGTTATTTGCCTAGGCGGTTACGTTGATTATTTGAAAATTTTATGCCTTGTATGCTTTTCTTCTAAAGTTGTCAGGCCCAGTAATTAGTGATCAACTTCAAAGATGATCCAATGGCCCGCACTATTTCACAAGGGTAAAATGCTCCCCCTTTAGGCCCGCGAAATAGCAAGAATGAACGAGGGCCATCCATGTGTCATGACGGAGGAAGTAAAGGGTGTAGCTGTCAAAGGTGGTTGGAGCCCGTGGCTTTCTTCTGGCGTATTAAAAGGTAGCATCATCCTTAAATAATCATCAATTAACAACATTAAATATCTATCTCATTCCAAGCATCTAACTCTAGAAGGTCCACATAAATTAGTATGCACAAGCTCCAATAATCCATTTGAAAAATGTTTCTTACTCTTGAAAGATGTTCTGGTTTGTTTCCCTAACTAACATTATTTAATTTGCACATAAGGTTAGCAGGTTTCATCAACTTAGGAAGATCTCTCACAGCCTGAGTAGAACTTATCTTAACAATGTTATCAAAATTCACATGACACATCCTTCTATTCCACAACCAAATTTCATCAACTTAAGCAATCAAACATATTTTACCGGAGCTATTCAAGTGAAAGATATTGCCTTTAGAATTTGTACCTGATGCAATCTCAATTCCGGAGCTACCCTAGATTCTACACTTGCCATTCTTGAATTGAACATCATATCCCTTATCAACCATCTATCCAACAATCAAAATATTATGCTTTAGGCCTTCTACATACAAAACATCATCAGTATTGTGATTACCATAAAGATAAATGGAACCTCTACCATGGATTATACCATCTTTATCATCACCAAACTTTACAACTCCACCTTCATACTTCTCCAAGCTCACAAATTTTTTTTATCACCTGTCATATGATGAGAGCTTTCACTGTCTATCACCCATTCATATTTCTCTTCAACCTATGCAACCAAAGCTCTTTCTACATTCATGTAGCTATCATAATCAGTAGGCATTGGATCATCTTCCTTGATAGAAATAAACACCTATTCATTATCACTTGTATTTCCCTTATCCGATTCATCGTCTGATTTACCTTCATCAGCAACATAATAACATCTTTTCTGAAATTTAGGCTTGAAATTTTTCTTAGGAACTCTTTCCAGACATCTTGAGGCAAAATATCCTATCTTATTGCATGAAAAATATTTAAGAGACAACTTTCCTTCATACTTACCAACTCCTTTAGGTAATATCTTGGCAATTAGTGTTTCAATATCCTCAAGCTCTCTCTTGTTCTTCAATTTTCTTTCTCTCCTTTTCATATCTAGACATCCACCTTGAAGAAATTTCTCCCAGATCATATCTTTGCTTATCCTTTCCAAAAATAGTGGCTTTGAATGTAGATTCTATCTTAGGAAGGGAATTACCAAACTTTCTTAATTCAGAGGTTGATAGCTTACCAATCAACATGTCCCTAGTTACATCAATCATGATCTAGATATCCACAATAGAAATAAATTTATGTTTGTAGGATGCAAGTAAGGATCTGAGCACTTTAGCAACAATCTTTGATTCTTCCAACTTTCCACTAACACATTTGATATTGCACACATGTTCATTCACCTTCTGCATAAAAGAAGTAATGTTCTTATCTTCTCCCATCCTCAACATCTCATACTTTCCCTTTAAGCTCTACAACTTAGCAATCTTCACATAAATGTCTCCTTCATATAGGGTTTCTAGTTTCTTCTAGATATCATGAGGAGTCTACAATTCCATAACATTTGTCATCTCAAAATCTGTCAAGGCACTCAACATTGATTCCTTAGTCCTAATATTGCATTCATATTCTTTTATCTCATCCAGAGTTGAAGGTCCATTAACAAGAACAATGTACTTGTTCTTTGTAATAGTCCAGTAGGATTCGCTAATACATCTCAGATGACACTCCATGTGGCTCTTCTAATGAGAGTGATGCTTTGCAAAATGGACAAGTGTTGGATTAAAGCCCGTGGTCGTATAACACACAAAACACAAGAAATCGTTAGTGTTAATCAACCAAAAACTAATCTAAACAGGCATATCAAAAGAGACACTAAAAACATGATAAAGGATTTAACTATGGAAGTAAATACAACAAGACATCTCCAAATTCCTTTTAACATACTTTTAGCTCATTGTCCTTTGTTCCTCTCCTCTCCAAGTTCCAAATTAGTGTAGCTCTCAACAACTTTTTGCACTGTGGATGCTTATTGAAGTTCAAGATTGACGATACTTATGACTTATGATATGCAAGTGTGAATAAAAGCTAAAATAAGAGATTTATCTAATTAACTAATTGATTTTAAACCAAAAGAGTGAATATGATGTTAAATGCTCTCTAGAAATGCTTATATATTAAATGCATACAAGTTTTTCAAGATTTGGATTATGAAGAAATGGGCTCTATTTATAGAGAAAATGGAGCAATGGATAGCTGAAATTGAGTAATATCAACAAGGGTCAGGATTGAATGTTATTCAATCCATGTGAGGACTTTCAACCCAATCCTAGGATGACAAGTGTCAATATGAGATAGGTTGAGAGGAGAGGGAATACGCATTAAATGCTTGACATGACCTGAAGGTTAACTTGGGAGTTAAGGTCAAAGTTGGGTTGAGTGAATAAATTCTTTATTCAAAGAATAATGATTTTATCCAATGGATAAACTCTTGTGCAAAGGTAAAAGGGATAACCATGGTCAAAGCAATAAATGTTTGAGGAGACACATGGGTCACATGAGGGTTGAGTTAGGGGTTAACCATAAATGGTCATGTAAGAGCCATAAGTTGTTTAGAAGACTTTAAAGGTTAAATTGTTGAACACACAAAGCATTAAATGTTTTTCAAAGACTTTGAAGTCTTTGAGAAGTGACTCCAAGTTGCTTAGGAATGTGCAAATAATTAGGGGATGGATTAGGCTAATTGGAAAGAGGTTAGAAGAATGTAGAAGGGGGTTGGGATTGCAAGTGGATTTGGTGGGTGAGGGAAAATAGGATTTTAATTAAAATAAAATTAATTTATTTCAACTTGTGGTTGCAACTTGCATTTGTAGGAAAATGCAAGTGGGGGTGGGTTTATGATTTTAAATAAATGTTTTATTTAATTTATTTAAAAGAGGAAAGAGGATTAAATTGAATAAATAGAATTTATTCATTTTATTAATTGTGAATTTGGTTTAATGAATTAATTAAAATAAATTGAATAATTTATTTAATTAATAGGAGAATTTTTGAAGATGAATTAATTAAATATTAATTTAATTAATTGATGGCTAGTGGATTTTTAATCAAATAAATATGAATATTCATTTAATTAAAATGGATAGATTTATGTGACTACATTTGCCCCTCTTTGAGACGGTGCAGTTTATCTCTTCATTTCAAAGAAAGAAAAATAGGTGTGAATAAATGCCCCATAAAATGTTAATTTAATGGGTGGTATGCCCCCTCGAGAGATGGGTCAAAAAATTTCAAAAAATCAAGCGATCTCTCAAAAAAGAATGAAAATTGGCAGGGTGGTAGAAGAGAAGAAGTTAGCAATACTGGTGAAAAATAGAAAAAATCAGAGAGAAAATGGAGAAATGGGAGGCTCGAGAAGTTCACAGGGACCACGATGGTGAGTGGGGGAAAATTAGGGTTATGACGAAGGGTTTATATAGGGAGAAAGGCGTGAAAATAGGCTCAATTGCATTCGCGTCCATAGTGAAATTTTAGCTCTGATAGTGACTTTTTAGAGGAGAAAGCAACAGTCAGGATGTTGGTTCCCATAGTAGAGCACCGATTAGAGCGAGTCCATCGATTCCAGCAGCCACATGACTACGGACCAGCGGTATGTGAATTTGAATTTTTTATTTTTGTGCATTTTTGATATGTTGTTTGCTGAGTCCAAGTTGAGTCGACACAATAGCACTAAAACTATGTTTTGGCGTTGTTGTTAACTTAATTAGCACTATTGTGCCGCTATGGTGCTATTCTGTAGTGGTTTTAGCACTTTTGCCAAGGTTAGCATTGTTGCATAATTATTTTAGCACTTTCATTTGGTTAGCGCTATTGGGTAGTTTATTGAGCATTGTTGTGGTGAGGTGGTGCTATTGTGTAGTCAATATAGCACTATGGTTGTTTGAGCACTATTGCCTAGTTGATTGAGCACTTTTGTTAGTATATTAGCATTGTTGTGTGCAAGATGGCGCTTTTGTGTAGGAAAATAGATGCCCCAATTTGTTGAACAAAAATCTCCTGATGCCAATGATGGATGTATGGAGAAATAAAGTGAGAGTTGTTTTGAACTATAGCAGCCCTGATGAGACTTAGGTCATTAGGATAAATGTCTGTTGAAGTCTAGGTGTACCATGATTGTTTACTTGTTGATAGTCTAGGTTTAAACTTAAGAAAGTTTGAAACAAGACAACTGATAACGATGGTTGATGCACTTGTGTAGGAGGATCTTCGCATCTTATAGTTGTGCAAGAGGCATCCCACCACACAGGTGTTGCGCGATCGATTGATAGAGGCCAAGGTGGATTGTATTACAGTGGTAGGCCTATATGATGTGATGTATATGCCCATGATTTGGATGAATCATAGTTTGATTACAACATTGGCAGAGTGGTGGCATAGTGAGACATGTATATTTCACTTAGCACAGGGAGAGATGACAGTTACACTAGAGGATGTATGGCTCATCCTGCACATTCCCATTCGAGGAGAGCTGGTGACATATGACTGATCTTGGGGGATAACAGCTATACAACAGTTTTTTGAGGAGGATATGTATATTGATGATGGGTCGATAGCCTGGGAGGACATAGCAGCCTTGTATGAGCCATTACCAGCAGTGTTATCGAGGATTGTTGGGGGACTATTATGTCCAGATAGACGATCACATGGACTTGCCGTTGGTTGGGGGCAGGTGATCGAGCATATGATTACAGAGGGGACCCAGTTTGCATGGGGACCGTGTGTGCTATCGCACTTATATCAGGATCTACATGAGGTAGCATACTGAGGGAGGGGCTCATTGGGAATTGGTATCACATTACTGCATATTTGGGTGTGGGAGCACTTACCGGTGACCCGACCAGTTAGTTTGAGATTTTGAGCAGTGGATCAGCCATATGTATACATGTATGGAGGGATGATGAGTCAGCCCCACCTAGGGAAATTATAGTAGTGGCGGTGGGCACTAGATGACTTGGATACAGTGATTTAGAGGCTGTACATTGAGTATGAGCCATGGGAGGATGATGCAGAGGCATTGCCCTATGTGTTCATGATGCAGTACCTCATTGTTAGGACAACCTACAATGTGGAGAGATAGTTGTTGGGCAGGGTGTTGAGACATAGAACTAAACCATTAAAAAGCATTATCAATAAAGATTAAACATAAAAACATATGAGAGATAAAAACAAATAAACATTAAGACTTCACTGATGATGCTCCCTACGCCACTAGCTCTCCCTTGTTCCTCTCCTCTCTAAGCTCCCAAATGAGTGTAGCTCTCAGTAGATTTTTGCACTATTTTTGGATGTCTTATGGAGATTCAAGATGGTTGGATGTGATAAAAAAATGCTATGCAAGTGTAGATAGTGATGCTATGAAAAAGCTCTATGTTAATACCAGTATAACAACAATACTCTAATGCTTCCTCCTTTGCTTGAGGATAAGGGTTCTATTTATAGAAGAAATGGGGAAATGAAAGGTTAAGATTGAGAAATCTTAACAAGGGTTAGGATTAAAAGATATTCAATCCATGTGAGACTTTCAACCCAATCACATGTTGACAAGTGTCACCATGAGGAGGCTTGAGAGGAGAGATAAGGAGCATTAAATACTTGAGGGGACATGATGGTTACCCTAGGGGGTTGGGTTAGGGTTAGGTTAATAGATATTCCTTTTATCCAAGAGATAAATGAATGTGCAAGGGTTAAATGGTTACCTTAGTCAAAGAAATAAATGCTTTGAAGAGACCCATGAGTCAAAAGGATGGTTAAGTTAGATGAAAGTCTCTAACCAAAGGTAAAAGGTAAGTTAACCATAAATGGTTATGTAAGAGCCTTTAATGGTTTGGAAGACTTTAGAGGTTAACCATTTGAAGACATAAAGCCTTTAATGGTTATTGAAGACTTTAGAGGTTTTTGAGAAGTGACTTCCTTTTATTTAGGAATGTGACAATGATTAGGATAGGATTAGGCTAATTAGAAGGAGTTAGAAGACTTTAAGGGAAGCCATTAAGTTTGAAGACTTTAAGGGAAACCATTAAAGGCTTAATAAGACTCTAGAAGGAAGCCATTAAGTTTGAAGACTTTAAGGGAAACCATTAAAGGCTTCAAGTGGGTGAGGATAAATAGGATTTTATATAAATAATTTATTTATTTAAAATAGTTGTGCAACTTGCATTTGTAGGAAAATTCAAGCGGGTGGAGGATAAAGGTGATTTAAATAAATGTTAATTTATTTAAATGTGAGAGATGGGATTTTGGGGGATTTAAATAGATATTAATTTATTTAAATAGATATTAATTTATTTAAATAGATATTAATTTATTTAAATAAATATTAATTTATTTAAATGTGAGAGAAGATTTAATTAAACAAATATGATTTATTTAGTTAATTAATGGTCTGAATTTGGTTAAGTGAATTAAATCAAATAAATTAAATAATTTATTTAATTAATAGGAGAAGAGGGTTAAGATGAATTAATTAAATATTGATTGATGGTTAAATAATCAAATAAATACTAAATATTCATTTAATTAAGTGGACAGATTTATGTGACTACAAAGAGTAATTAGTACCATCAAATCTTAGATTTCCCTTCTTGTAATATGCCATACCAGATCACCTCAAGTGTTTAAGCTTCTACAGAGGAACCTTCTCTGATACCAATTGATGAAATAGCCCCAATTCCGGGAAGACAACTGAGAGGGGGGTAAAATAGTTGTCTCAAAAACTTTCACAAATTAAACTTATTCTCAGATCTGATAATTAACCATGAAAGAATAAATTAGAAACACAACACAAACACACATAATGCAAAGATTTTCAATGTGGAAAATCTGATCAAGGGAAAAACCATGGTGGGAGCCTACCAACGGTATGTTGATACTCTATTAGAAGTATTTTAATATTACAATGGGGAATGCACATGAGTTTAGGCACACTTCCTAGAGCTCATTGCTCAAAAACAAGAAAGGGATACAACCCAGGGAAGACTCACTGTCTTACAAACAGATTTGGATCACATCTTGAAGATCATGAACTGGAATATAGCATCTCCTTATGCCTAGCTACAGTTCTGGTTAAGCACATAAAAATTTATTGCCCTTCACACTTCTTCTCTTCTTTTGAAAGATGAATACATTATTCACACATACACTCATCCACAACACACTCAAATACAAATATATTACATTTATTTATACATGAAATCAACCTTGTGAAGATCATCAAGTTCGGATCAACAATCACAACCTAATTACAAAAATATAATCACATACACTAAAATATCACATGCGGACCAAACAATGTTGGCTAATACATATCATGAACCCATATCACATGCCTCGAATGAAAAACACCTCCAAGAATTATGCATGGAACATCCACAACATGCTACAAGCATCTGGTCAACCACAAATATGAACAGTAACACATCAGAGAAAATGATCAATTACATGCATAATGATCAATGTGGACCACCAACACAAAAGGAACACAATCCAGAAACATCCACAAGAATCATGAATTACCACCGCAACATCCACAAAAATACAAATTAGTAGAATCACATCATCATTATACCAAACTTCAAGAGCACTAACTGCAGTGACTATCAACCCAGAAAAATCACTTGCGGAGCTCCAAACCATGAACCACTGGAATTTAAGATACACATCAAAATCCCAAATATTCTTCCAAATCCGTAGATCAAGATATTACAATGCAGGGCAATGCAGATCAAAATACGAACACACTATCACCACTGAACAACAGAGAAACCAACCACAACATAGATATCCATAACTCACTAAAATGTTCATGTAGACCTCTAAAAATTGCACTAAATAATCTATAAATAATCCTCTATAAATCCTTTAATCTTTAAACTCTGATCATCAACATGTTGAACAAACCAACTCAATGACCTTCACTGCATCACTGTCACAGATAGAGAAAATGTTGACATCAATGACAACACATCTCTCAGATATCTCCCAAGCACATATTTGCAGCATTCTTACAACATTCTCCAACAATCGATGCATATACCTTAATTACCAAATAGAACAAGGATCAACTTGACCCATAAATACTGACCCAAAAACACAAAGCTCCAAACATAGAAACCCCAAACTTCAAAACACAAGTCCTATGCATACCACAAATACGAGACCACAAGATATGAAAAGATACAACTATCATAACTGAAATAGTTGATACCAAAACACATAACTAATATCGAAACCACAATAATAATAACTCAAAATATGAAGACCTTCTAGAATTGACTCCAGTAGATCATCCACACTTTATTGTACTATATAAATTGTATACTGTTACAAGTGTGGTTGTCATTGCATCAAACGATCGACCTGTTAATGCTAGATGCAACCACTAGACTTATAGAATTCACAGGAGGCGGTTAAGCCATGTCACAAGCCCAAGTGCTGCACTGCACAACACAAAGAGACCAAGGGCACACACCTTGCAATATTCCCCCCAATGCAAGTGAGGTGTTTGAACATGTGACCAAGCTTTGATACCACTTGTTACAAGTGTTGTTGTCATTGCACTAAAAGATCAACCTATTAATGCCCGATACAACCACTAGACTTATATAATCCATAGGAGATGGTTAAGCCATGTCACAAACCTAAGTGCTGAGTTGCATAGCACAAGGAGACCAAGGGCACACACACCTTGTAGCACATACATCATTTGCAAACTAGTTGCATATATATCATCCACATATACCATCCAGACCAAACCGGATGATTGGTTTGCCATCAATGACAACACTAACAATATTCACACAAGTCTAACATATATTTTTTCTCCATTGTTCTTGTCCTCCTTGATGCATGATATGGTAGTGGATCTTATAGTCACACAAAACCTAAAAAATAAAAGCACAATAGTTTGAAGAATGTGGTATCAAAAATGGGAGATTGATGCTCATTTTAAATATTTGGAGGGTGATTGAATGGCAGAGATCAATTTGGGAATAAGATTTATCAACGGTTGAGATTTGATGAGACAAGTTGGTAGGAGAGAATTATGCATTTTGATTAAATCTAATTGAGATATTAAATCACATGATTGATTAGTTAAGTGTCATGATTGGGAATTGAACTGGATTGATTGGATAGTTAAGTTAATTGATTGAATGGTTAACTGATTTGATTGATTCAAAGACTAAATTGAATGAATTACTAATTAAATTGATTGATTAGCTAGAAAAAAGGTTCAAAGTTGACTGAGAGTTAGTGGTAGTTAGGAATTTTTTATGTATGTGATGTAGGAAATTAAGATGAAATGTCATTTGATTTGAATTTAAGTTTTCAAAAATGTGAAATGAAATGAATTAATGGAAGATGCATTTGGATAGAAATTTGAATTATTTGAAATGAAGGAAAACTTAGATTAAATAAATTTATGAAATTTATTTAATTTTGAGGACATAATTAGATAATTAAATAATTTAAAGAAATTATTTAATTATGGGAAAATACAAATTTAATTAATTGATTAAATGACTAAGAGAAAAATTGAATAATTAGTTTGGAATGAAAAAGAGGAATATTGGCTTAGAAGAATGAGATAAGATTAAAGTTAAATAATTAAAATTATTAATATGAAAGAATAATTAGTGATGTTGATATAATTTAAAAACAAGACAATTTTCAGTGTCTATAGTTTCCATTCGATCTACATTTTGAAAAAAAATAGCTATTGAGCATGTCTTACAAGCCTATGGTATGACTCCTAGAAACTATGAATGTTGTAACACTCCTAAAAGTTTTCTTCATTTATTATTTGATTGCAATAATCTAATGCTATTTGGTCTCTAACTCTTCATTTTCCTATTCCTTGGCATGATAGTAATGGCTTCTCCTAGTATGAGATTCTTGTCGGTTATATTGATTCTTTTGATAGTACTCTCAATAAATTTTGGTTTGCTCTTACTAATGAATTTTTTTAGTTCATTTGGAAGAAGAGAAATGAAGAGATTTTCTAATCCAAGAGGAGACACCTTATTGATTTTTAATGTGAACTCACCTTCCTTAACATTTTGTTTTAGGTCTTAGCTAAGATGGAAATACCTAAGAAAATGTTTATGAAACTATTCGAGGAAGGTGTAATGCTTGTCTATAGAAGAGATATACAATCCTCACATTTATTCCTTATGGAAACCATAGATTAAAAACTAATTAAAGAGATGGCGTTTGGTTTTTGTAGTGACTAGTTTAGTGTGGAAAACTTTTGTGTTGTCAACCAGCTCCAAAGGCGTCTAAATGCTTTTCATATTGTATACGCAACTGAAGATGCAAGGAGTTTGATAAGACTTATAGAAGTCTTGGTGACCTTGAATGTTGAAGTCTGTTCTATGTCAGTAGAAGATATTATTAGTAGAAGTTAAGTTTTCGGTAGCCAAATTCAGTTTTCGATCTAATGAGATCTGTCTAATAAGATTGTTTAGTGTCAGGCAAAAGTGTTATTGGTAGAAGTTAATTTTCAAAAAAGTCATTTTAATGCTGATATTTGATTCTATGGCGATAAGCCAATATGAGACTTGTAAGGGGTCCACTAACACAAAACTATCAGGGATCAGAGATCGAGTGAAATAAATCTTGATGACAATGGGAACTAATGTTCTACACTTCCATCAAGTAGCAATATGCCAATAATATTTGAGATGGTCTTGTTGGGGACCACGACTAACTTAGTTTCACCTACTGAGTTGTAAGCCAGTGGTTGGTTCGTGTTGGAACATTTTTTGATAGTATTTGGGATTCAGTAGGGACCAAATTTGACTGGTTGTTTTTTGCTGAATTTGGTGTTGATAGTTGGTCTGAGCTGAAGTCTATTTTTGACAACTAAATAGTACGATGGTTTGAGTCACGAGGAAACTGAATCAAACCATTTTTCCTGACAGAGGTATAAACATATGAGGAAATGGTTGTAGAGTAGTTGAGAGCATGTTGCTTATTTGAGTGGGTTTTAATTATGTTGAATGATACAAAATTGAAGGACAACCCATGTGGTGGTTTGTGGGTCAAATTATGTCTGTAGGTTGAACACTACTAGAACAAAGACTGTGAATATACACCTAAGATGATAATATGTAACTTGTATGTAATGATCTTATTACTATAATAAACATGATTTTTCTTTGGTGGTGGGTTTTTTAACCCGTAAGGGATTTCCCACATAAAATTGTCTTTTCTTTGTGTATGAATCTTGTTTAGTTTTTCTCTATTATTCTGGAAATGTGCATCTTAATGATTGTAATTTGAAATTAAAAGTCACCTCTACTTCTCTCCACTTTGTTGGAATCACCACTATCGTTACGCCAAAATCTCAAGCTTTCAATGAATGGGAGAGAAACTAGAGACAAGGATCCATGAGAGGTGGGAGGAAGCACATTTCGTGAATCTCAAAGAGGTGCTAACCAAGTCAACAATCTCCCCCTCAACACTGACTAAGGGTTCCACACTAACAAAATGAAGGAGGCCTCTTCGGATTCGAACCCATAACCCAGTGCTCTGATACCAATTGTTGGAATCACCATTACCATTACACCAAAAGCTTGAGCTGTGAGCAAATGAGAGAGCAGCTAGAGACAAGGATCCATGGGAGGCGGGAGGAAGCACATGTCACGAATCCCGAAGGAGGTGCTGCCCAAGTCGACACTCTTTGAATTTAATACTATGTAAGGCATATTCCACATTTTTTCTTTCCTAACAAGTGGTATTAGAGCTTGGCTAGTTGTGTTATTCTTGTGGGTAGGATGGGTTTTTTTGTGTTAATTCTATTGTGGGAGTTTTGCAGAGTACTAGTAATTGTGATTGCAGATTGAAGATGTCAAGAACATAAAGGAGAGTAGACATTGATAAATTTAATGGTGGAAATTATGAGCTATGGAAACTCAAGATGGAAGACCTGTTGGTGGACAAATACCTTTGGGTTGTAGTGTCTAGAACTAAACCTAAAAGCATGAAATAAGAGGATTGGGATCTCATAGATAGGAAAGCCAAAGGGTTGATTAGACTCTGTCTTGCAGATTTTGTTCTATTGAATGTTCATGAGGAGAAGACAACAACTACTCTGGAAGAATTTTGGTGACATTTATCAAGGAAAGTCTCTAGTGAATAAGTTATACCTCAGGAAAAAGTTGTACTCCTTGAAGATGAATGAAGGTACACCTATAGAAAACCACTTAAATGATTTCAACATGATTATTGCACAATTAACTTATGTGGGTGTAACAATCAATGACAAGGATAGTTATATGATTTTGTTGTGTTCCTTTCCTGATGTTGGGAGTGCTAAATTGTTTTCTTTGCTTGTGTTTCTCTTTCTTTCTAAAAACCAGGGCATTAAGGTTTTAGTCGGGTTTAAGTCTTTTAGGGTTGCCTCTGGTTTACCTTTGTCTTTGTTATAATTATTTGTTGACTATCAATGGACCATCTACATGTTTTAAGTTGTTCTCACAAGGGTTTAAAGTCATGTGATTACTGGACCCACGTACTAGGTTTCGTCTATTGGACCAATTGCTTCAAGAAAATTTCTCAAGGTCTTTTATTTTGCCTATGTGTTCAAAAACTAAGTCAAAATGTCCTAGGCAATCCTTATACTATGACCCCCTCATCCCTTCGCAAGTCTCCACATGTAGAATAGTTTCATTTAAGTGTTGACTTGACATCTCACTCATGCAGGATAGAAAGATCAAGCATAGGGTGTTAACAGATCTTACCCCACAACAGTCATTAGGTTTTGTTTTATCTCATATAGGATAAAGAAAGGACATTGTGAAAGAAGATCTTACCTCGCACAACTTTTGCATTTTTCATGTTGCCTGTAGACACCCAAAAATGGTCAACGCTTGCGAAGTCATACTTTAACATTTGCGCATTACCTCATTTTAGGTTTTTGCGTCGCATTAACATTTCTCCTATGTCACGCACTTGGTCTTTATCATTTGCGAACATCGAGTCATTCTTCTATATTCTTCAATCATCTCGTCCTCGAATTTAGTCTTGTCAACAACATTATCCAGTCATGATTTTGATTGATTTTATCTCGTTGCATCAATGAGCATGCTTATTTGTCATCATTTTGGACATCGTCAATCCTAATTAGGGTTTTGTCCTCTTTTCAATCTTGTCATCATGCGATCGATATGTCATCGATTGTTGTCACTGTTCGATCTTGTCATCTTGCGATCAATTTGTCATCGATCGTGGTCATTTTCAATCTTGTCGTCTTGCAATCTATTTTGTCATCGATTCTTGTCCTCTTGTCGATTTTGTCATTTTGCGATCGATTTGTCATCGATCGTTATCTGTCTCAATTATGTCAATTTGGATCAATTTGTCATTGTTCCTCGTCAATTGGCGCATTTATTAATCAAAGCATTTATCACATTGGTCATTTATCAATCCAAAATCAAATCAAATCAAGTCAATTATCTTTCAAGACCTAATTCGTCTTCCAGGGTTTTGTGATTTAATCATTTAACCTTGTGTGTCATTTCTTCCTCTAGGATTAAATAATTTATTTATTTATCCTAGGTCTTCGTGTCGCAATTAAATGTTTCATTTGATTGGCTAATTAATTATTCCTCTTTTTGTGAATTAATTAATAAATGAAAATTTATTAATTGATTTACCTAATTTCTCCTAACTCCTAATTTTCTAATTTTTCATTCCCTCTTTGTGAATTAATTGATAAATGAGAAATTATTAATTAATTCACTAAGTTCCTATTTTCCTCATTTCTAATTTTCTAATTTCCTATAAATTCTAAATTCTAATTCCTAATTTCCACCTATTTTCTAATTTTCTAATTCAAATTCCACCTAATTAACTTGTCTCTAGTTCTCCCTATTTTTGTGCTTCATGCGTCATACTCTTGACATAGAAATTTGTCATAGAATTTGTCTTGACATAGCAATTTGTCATAAATCTGTCATAAAATTGTCATAAGCCTCTTTGCATAGCAACATGTCATAACTTTGCTATTCTTGATTTGATTTTCTATTCGAATCTATTTCATGCTAATTTGTCCATTTCTCCAATTTCTCTATAAATTGGATGATTTTCTTGAATCAAAGGCCTAATTCCTATCAGACTAATGAACTTATGCTTCTAGTACTCTTGAGCTTTTCATCAATCTTGCTTTCAATTGTATGTGCACTTGTAGGTGAGATCCACAAATCCATTGAAGAGGAAAGAAGAACAATGGAGCCGCATGGAAGGAGCATTCAATTCTGCATTTGGTTTGCATAATCTTTCATTTTGAATGCTTTGTTTTCATATCTCTATTGAGTGTGCTTAGGATTAGGTTCATTTGCAATGAGTGCTCTCATGATCGAGTTATCATGTTTAGTGTTTTGATTGAGCTATTACGTTTAACTTGTTTTTGATGATTTCCTATTTCCTAACGTACATTAATTGGTGAAGCCGACATGAATACTAACCTTCTAACCCCTCTACTGTGTTTTGGAGTGCTTCTAAGTTGATTTTGCAGGTCAAAAACCCAAAAACAGGGTCGTGTAGGGTATTCTAGAGACTTCTGCGCTTGTGTGAAGCATCTTGTGCCTATGTATGCAACATTATGCGCTTGTGTCAGACATCTTGCGCCTGTGTCATGAGTTCTGCGCTTGTGTAAAGTCCAGAACAGAGGTGAAAAATGCAGTTTTTACTTGAAATTTTTGGTGTTTTTGCTTTCTGTTTTTTGTGCTTTGGATTTTGGTACTAATTATTGGTGCAGGATCTTGGCACACACATGACAAAGACTACAAATCAAACTACTAACATGTGTTATGCAGAATCAATGGTCAAAGACCACAAATCAAACCTCTAACTTGGGTTTTGCAGGTTGCCTTGGAGAAACAACCAAACTACGCGTTTGTGATTTTTAATTAGGCACTTAGTGATTTATAAATAGGTGGGAATGAACATTTGCTTGCTTTGATTGTTAAGTGTGACATTGGAGTAGGAGAGTATGCTCTCATCCTTCATAGGGTGATCAGAAATCCAGATCTTTGATACCATGCTTGTGTTGTTGATTGTTTGTCACCCTTAGAGGGCTTGCCTTCCCGACCACTTTGCTTTAGCAAGCAAGTGATAATCGTGAGAAGGGAACGACCCAAAGTGAGTATGGCTAGAATTCCTTGGCATTCTAACTCACTATAAAAAAATACCCGATGAGCGAAAGCTTTGAAGGAAGTGTTACGTGGGAATTGCAGTTACTTGGGAAGTGATGACCCTTGGACTCTTTCTCATATCAACATCTAAGTAGGGCCTCTTGGTCTAAATCGTGCTTGCGCGACTACATTTGTTTGGTATCTTGATGGGCTTAATGTCTCAATCATGCTTGCATGACATCAAGGAGTAATGCTTAACAGAAACCCTTACTACATACCTTGTTTTTAGAGGCCAAAAACCCTTCTAGTTGCTTGAGAAGGACAAGTTCGGATACTTGGAAGAGATACTAAGTTTGCCATGGGGAGATTCCATGGGGACTGATGCTTGGCTGCCCTGAGAAGTGAGTGCCGTGGAGGGGAGCCCGTGGGGTCAAGCATCTATGTATTCTCCTTGAATCCCATAATGAGTCTACCTCTCAAGTACCTAATGTCTTTGCCTACCATAAGAAATGTGGAAATGAGCATGATTGTCTTGAGTCTAAGTTGTAATATCTTGTATTCTTTGCTTGTCAAAATTTGAATTGCATCCCATTTCAAAAAGCAAGGTAAATTGATCTAACATAAGATTAAACACAAGAGACATTCATCCAACAAACATTCAACAAGGTTCAAAGCACATCTTCCAACATGGTTATCCAACATTGTTCAAAATCTTGTCTCAACTCTTCTGTCACTTACATTTAGATTCATCCTAGGTTGCATTTTTCAAAGTCATTACCAAATATCAAGGTTAGGTTTCACCTAAGTTATACTTCTTTTGCATATCAATAAAAGTCATCCATTTGTATGCGTCCTCTTGCATAAGAGTAATATCATTTCATAATTAAACCTTAGGTTTCATCTTAGGTTGACATTGTCATACATTTGCATTTGCATATCCCAAGTCTCTTCATTAAGCCTAAGTCATTGTCGTATCATATTAAGATCATTTGCATATTGATTGTCCTTTAGCATATAGTGTCAAACCTAGGTCTTGTCATACTTGAGTAATCCAAATCTTTGATAAACCCTAAGTCATTGTTAAGAAATCTAGACCTTATCAAAACCTTTTGTCCTTTTGTCATCAATATCATTTCATCAAACCTAGCTTAGTATCCAAGCATATAGGGGAGACATTGTCATTTTGCCCTTTGTCAATTAAGTCCTTTTGTCCTTTGAGGTCTAGACATCATTTCAATTTCCTAAGGGTCTCTTTTTAGATTTGCATCTCAAAAGTTTGTCAAAATCCTCAATAACAACTAAAAACATAGATTGCATTTTCATATACATAGATTGCATTTAGTTGCATACCATATATTGTCTTCAAAAATATTCCAAAAACATTGCATTTGCATAAGCGACATGCATGTTGAAACAAGATCACAATCTAGGAAGATGGGAGAACCAATGTATCAACCCATGGACAACATAGCAAATTCGCAGTTTCAAACTAGTCAACCAGTGCAAGTTGAAGCTTCATCAAACACATCTCTACCACCATATGGAACGGTTCAACTTGGACCACCACCATTATATGAACTAGTGTTTGTACCTATGAAACCAGGACAGGGGAGTGTCCCACCAACTCCAAGAGGAAGTGCACCCTTCAATTGGAATCAACCAAACTTGCAACATGATATTCAAACTCAAACATTATATGAAGAACAAACTCTTTCCCAAGGATTTGGTTCAGATCAAGGCATCCAACAAGAAGTGAATCCAAATATCCAACCAGACTCTTCATCCGATTCCGATGATTCAGATGATATTGACATGTTCCTTCAAGATCCAAAGGTAACGAAAAAAATGGATAAGTTCTTGAATAAGGTCTTTAAGATGTTTCCACAAAAGTACCTTAACATGATGAGTAATGTGGCTTCCTCAAATGATCAAATTAATGTGCAAACACAACAAGGTAGTGGGCTGTTAAGTTTCTCCTCACATCCAAATGAAGAAAATGTACAACAAGCAACTCAACCTACCTTGATGAGTAAACGTGCTTTAAAGGAATTGACAGTGACTATTCCTCAAAAGTCACCATTTGAGATGATAAATAATCCATTATTCAATACAATGCCTGTAATACAAGATCAAATGAAGACCACGCAAATATCGACAATGGTTCCTCAACAAGAAGTGGTTCCTCATATGCATAAAATTGGATCAACATCTAAGATACAAGAAAGTTTCACAACTGGAATGCCTAATGTCAATAATGTCCAAAGCAATTCCATGATGCAACAAAGTTCTTATGTATCTTTGTCAAACACTATTGCGACAGATCCTTCGATAATGGCGACACAAAGAACTATGGATAGTGGTTTGCACCACCAGCAATTGTTGCAACAATTGAGTAATATACAAAAGGTACAATCAAATGTGCAAACAAATGATGTGCAACAACAACCATATGGCATTCGACAACAAATTGCAGTGCCTTCGGCACCATTACAAGTTAACACAAACTTGCAACCATCACAATGGATTGGACAAACAACACAGCAAGTTAATGCAAGTGCTATACCCCATCCTAAGGAGAAGCAACGAAAACCATCTAAACAAAGTTTTTTACAAATGATCGGATATACACTGTGACAATAATTGGCACAAAGTCAACAAATTCCAATTCGTCAGCAACAACAACATGTGCCACAATATGTGCCAAGGCAAACAAGTTATCCTACTTCACAACCGCAATTGGTGCCTATGCAATATCAACAGCCTACTCAATTGCAATATCAACCCAGGCTCCAAGAAGCACAACAACAAGGTCAATATCAAAGCATAGCACAATCGCAACAACAAGAGAAGTACCAAGAACTTTATATGTAGGAGACACCAAAAACGACCATTGCAGAGTATCAACAACCGATCGAAAATGCAATATATCAACAAAGAATACCAACTGGGATTAATGATGGACCTCTAAAATCTGATACAATTGCACAACAACTTGAGAAGTTGCAACGAAAATTTGACGCATTAGAAACTAAAGGAACAAAGAAGTTGTATATAGATCAAGATTTATGTCCTAATCCATTTGACAAGAGTGTATACATGCCTCCATTCCCTAAGCATTTTGAGGCACCCAACTTTGAGAAATATAGAGGGAATGGCAATCCAAAAGATCATATTTGAGCATTTTACGCGGCATGCACAGAAGTAAGCTATGAGGAGACATATTTAATGCGATTATTTGCACGAAGTCTCATTGGACAAGCTATGGATTGGTATTCACATCTGCTAGGAAATATAAAAACTTGGTCCGAACTGGCGCAAAAGTTTATATCTCATTTCGCGTTCAACATCGACAGTGATGTGACTATGTCGGATTTATGCAATACAAAACAAAAGCAAGGTGAACCATTAGTGACCTTTTTGCAATGATGGCAAAGCTTGTATAGTCGTTCTTCTCTCGATATACCTGAAGAATAGCAAGTGAATCTGTTTATCTAGAATCTGGTCCCAGAAATGATGTATGAGCTAAAATTGAAAAGTCCTAGTATGATAGAAAAACTCATTAAGAAAGGAATGAGTATTGAAACAGCTCTTGTAGCTAAAGGAATTATGAAGCTCAATAAGGACAATGACAACACAAATTATTCAGGGGACAGAAACAGATTTTGGTATAAGAACAAGAACGTCACTAATGATGGTGTTGTTGATGCGAGAGCGGTGAATGCAAATCAACCCCCATTCACAATCAAGAAGTTGAGTGTTCCTAATATGTCGACTATGGAACAAAATCAAGCACCCAGGAACAATGTTACTCAACAGCCGCAGTATCAACAACATGCTCAACAGTCGCAGTATCAACAGCATGCTCAACAACAGCAATATCAACAGCATGCTCAACAGCAGCAATATCAACAAAATGCTCAACAACAGCAAACTCAACAATATAATCAACAACAAGGCCAACAACAAAATCAACAACGCAAACCCTTCTGATCGTGTGATGGACCTCCTCGACAGTTTACACCATTGGGAGAGCCTATTGAATCTGTAATGAAGCAATTAATACAAGCAAAATTTATCAAGCTACCAGATATTAAAGCAGAACCAGTAGTAAAGCCGCACTGGTGGAATGATAATGCATACTGTGAGTATCATTGGTCCAAAGGACATAAAATTGCTTCATGTTTTCAACTAAAACATATGATTCAAGATTTATTGGAGCAAGGAGTAATTGAGATAGATCCACCCCATCTGACCTCCAACACTGATCATACTATTTTCAAAACTCCTTTGTTTGATCATGACAAGGGTAAAGCGTCTTCTTCCAATTCTGCTCAAACGACCAATTATGCAAATACCAGTTATCACAATGTCATTAATTGTTTTAATGCATCAAATGAGTATGTTTCCACCTTGCGAATAAAAGAACAAGATCCTTCTTGTGTCGTCACCACTCGTCGGTCTAAAATCATCTTGAAAGGAGCTCCTGCGTCTCCTCCTAAACCAATTCCTGCAAGTCAGTATAATCTTTTGGATCATCTAGGAAAAACACCTGCACAAATATCCATTCTAGAGTTGTTGAAAATGTCTCCCATGCATCGTGCAGTCCTAGATAAAGCTTTGACTGAGTCCACTATCCCAACAGATATTGATGTTGACCAATTTCAAGCGCGGATTGGACACTTAGCCATTTCCCAAAATGTCGCATTTTCTGATAGTGATATCTCACCTGACAAGCTTCCCCATAATGACCCTTTGCACCTAGAAGTCTTTGTCCACAATTGCAAAATCCGGTGAGTCTTGATAGATGGCAGAGCAGGTCTTAATATCTGCACTTTGAGAGTGGTCATAGGCCTCGGATATATAGAAAATGATATTGATGCTTCCAAGAGAATAACAATAAAAGCCTATGATGATGCTGAGCGCCCATCCAAAGGAATAATTGTATTGCCTATCAGAGTTGGTCCAGTGACGGAAAATACTTTCCTACAAGTCCTAGACCTTGACCTCCCTTATAATATGATCCTTGGCCGTCCATGGATCCATGCCATGAAAGCAGTTCCGTCCACTTATCATCAATGTCTAAAATACCCTTACAATGGAACTGAGATAACAATTCCAGGAGATCCTAATCCGTTCTAGTTCTGTGCTACCTTAAAGGATACTCCTCAGCAGCAAGTCCCAGTCAATAGAGAGGCCAAATCAAACAGTTATGTGGATCCCAATGCATTGTTGGATGCTGTCAAAGGAAAACTAAAAATACAGGACCAAGGGTGTGGAGAATATTCAATGGACCAAACATTCCTCATTGGGAATTTGCCGATATCTCCAAAGTCATATGGAAAACCACATTTATTGCAAAAGGAACCCAAGGTCATTATTCAATATCAGCCTCCTACTACATTTGCAAGATGGGGAGAACTTGACAAAGAAACTATAGACGATGATGTCATAGGTTGGCTCTATAAAGATCCAACTGAAACCCCACCTGTCAAGCTGCCAGTGGAATTGTATGGCAAAGGATTTACTATGCTGCAGAAGAAAGGATATGATGGCTGCAGTGGCTTAGGTTTGAACAACAATGGAAGGCTAGAACCCATCATACCTGAGAGGTGACCCCCAACTTTAGGGTTAGGTTTTGTACCATTACGAATTGGATCCACATCTACCAAAAGGTCCACGTGTCGAAAAGGGCGTGATTCTGACGATGAAATAACACCTGAGGATACCCGACCCGAGACTGATTCTAATGAATGGGAGTGGAGTTCTTTTTCTTCCAGCTCCTATGCCCTTGACAATATCTTCATTGACCCTGATAACTTGCCTATGGAGGACAAACATGAAATAACTCATCTTCCTAAAACATGTCCTCATGCTTGGATAGAATCATTCTGGGATCCAAGCTCTGAATCCGACACAAGCAGTTTGGATAGTGACACCACAGATGTTCACATTTTTACCATATCATCCCTCTCTATCCTTACAACCAATGATGACATGCCCCTCGTTTACCCCCAGCTTATCCAATATGACCAACAAGAACCACTCGCATTGGACCGTTTTCAAAATGACGAAGCAATTGCAGAGTTCTTGGGATTACGGGAAGGCATACCACAGGGCGATCATAAGGCAGGCTTTGTTATTGACCTGGATTCAATGGCATATTTTGGGGAGTCAACTCCCTCTTCTAGTCATGAAAAAGAAAAAGAAACGAAAAAAAATCAAAAGAATAGATCTTTGAGTGAAAACCGTAAGGCACTCTCTGATCATACAAAAGTAAAAATAAAAGACGTACCTGTGGGTGAAAACCTTTCTGAGGCGCCCAAAGGTGGAAGAGTGGACGTACCCCTATCAATTCAGGACAAATCAACATTGCTTGTGGAGATGACCGAGGAAATCAATCTGGGAACACCTGATAACCCTAAGGTCATTCACTTTGCTGCCTCCTTGTCAAAACAAGAGAAAATAGATTTTATCAATTTCTTTCTAGAAAAGAAGATCATCTTTGCGTGGTCCTATGCAGATATGCCTGGCCTCAATCCTGAGTTAGTCCTTCATCATTTGCCATTGAAAGCAGATGCTAAGCCTGTTAAAAAAAAGCTTAGAAAGATGCATCCTCAGGTGGCTCTTTTGGTTAAAGTGGAATTGAAAAAATTACTAGATGTGGGCTTCATCAGACCCATTGATTATGCAGACTGGATTTCAAATCTAGTACCAGTTAGCAAAGTAACTGGGGGCATCCGCATCTGCACAGATTTTAGGGACCTGAATAAAGCATGCCCTAAGGACGATTTTCCATTGCCAAACATCGACATCATAGTGGATATGACGGTTGGATATGAGATGCTTTCACTAATGGATGGTTTCTCTGGCTACAATCAAATCCGTATTGCACCTGAAGATCAGCATAAGACAGCATTCACCTGCACTTGGGGCACCTATTGTTGGAATGTGATGCCCTTCGGTCTCAAAAATGCCGGTGCCACATACCAAAGAGAAATGACGACAATCTTTCATGATTTCATGCACACTTTGATGGAGGATTATGTTGATGACTTGTTGTGCAAATCTGTCACCAGAGATAGTCATCTAGCCATCTTGGGCCCAATTTTTGACAGAATGGAAACCTACAAACTCAGGCTCAATCCAAAAAAGTGTGTCTTTGGTGTTATAGCTGGCAAGTTGCTCGGATACATTGTTTCTCACCGAGGCATTGAGGTCGACCCCACCAAGGTCAAATCAATAATGGATATGCCTCCACCTTCAAACCTCCGGCAATTACGAAGTCTACAAGGAAAGCTCCAATCAATCCGTCGCTTCATAGCTTAGTTGGCTGACAAATGTCATCCATTCCAACATCTACTGCACAAAGGTGTCACTTTTAAATGGACCGAGCAATGTCAATCAGCCTTTCAAGCTCTAAAAGACTATTTGCTGTCACCGCCTATTCTAATGCCTCCTATAGAAGGAAAACCATTTTTATTGTATATCTCTGCAACTGAAACAGCATTAGGAGTTCTCTTGGCTCAACAAGATGAGAATGGCAAAGAAAGAGCTATTTACTATATTAGCCGGACACTAGTAGGCTATGAGCTAAATTATTCCACTATTGAAAGGGCATGCTTAGCAGTGGTGTTTGCAACACAAGAACTCCGACATTATACGTTAAGCCACCAAACATTGTTGGTTGCAAAAATTGATCCCTTAAAGTATTTGCTTAGCCGAGCAGCTTTAACGGGTCACCTAGCAAAGTGGGTCATGATCCTCAGTGAATTTGATATTGTGTGTACGGAGCGAAAGGCGATCAAAGGACAAGTCATAGCAGATCAACTTGCAGACGCTCCTATTTTTGGCGATCATCCCATGTTGACCGATTTTCCAGATGAATCGGTCTTTGCTTTCACATCTTCTAATGAATGGAATTTATACTTTGATGGGTCCCATACTAAGTTTGGGTCCGGAGCAGGCATCTTGTTTGTCACCCCTCAAGGTGACGCTATTCCAAAGTCCTACAGAATAACTTTTCACTGTACCAATAACATTGCAGAATATGAAGCATTGGTTATAGGACTCTGAGTAGCAGTCCACTGGAACATCAAGCATTTGCAAGTCTATGGAGATTCTCAACTAGTCATCCGACAAGTCAATGATGACTACGAAACAAAGGATGAAAAGCTTATTCCTTATAAGAACATGGTAGATTTCTTCAAGACTAAATTCACAGCTATTCATTTCAGTCAAGTGCCAAGAATACAAAACAAGTCAGCAGATGCAATGGCTACGATTGCTTCCATGATAAATATGCCTCATAATATGGATAAGTGTGAATTCTTGGTTGAACAATTGCTGGTCCCGTCTTTTGACATTTCGATAGCTGATGTGATGTGCATTCTTGTTGGTCCCAACTCCCCGTGGTACAATGACATATATTAGTATTTGAAATCTCAAACCTTACCACCTAACCTTTCCGCTAACCAACGTCGAGCCTTTATCCGACAAGCAGCTAAATATGTCATCATCGCCGACACCCTTTACCGCCGTTCCTTTGACCATACCCTCCTCAGGTGTTTGGATTCTGATGAAGCACAAATGGCTTTACACGAGGTACATGATGGTATATGTGGGGGCCATTTCAATGGTCTTAGCTTAGCCAAAAAGTTGATTCGTGCTGGGTATTATTGGCCCACTTTGGAAAAAGATGTTCATGATTTTGTTAAAAAGTGCTACAAGTGCCAGATTCATGGAGATTATATTCATGCGCCAGGTCAAGAGCTTCATTCTGTCATATCTCCATGGCCCTTTTCTCAGTGGGGATTGGATCTTATCGGCAAGATTCAGCCCACATCCGCAAATGGACACAAGTTCATTATTACAGCTACAGAGTATTTTACAAAATGGATCGAAGCCATCCCCATGACCTATATAACTAGTGTCCAAATTTCAAAATTCTTGTTGAATTATATCATATGCAGATATGGGGTTCCCCTTGCCATAGTCACAGATAACGGTCGCCCTTTTAAGAATAAAGATGTCAAAGAACTCTGTGAAAAGTTTCATATTCAACATCATTTTTCCAGTCCGTATTATCCACAGGGTAATGGTCAAGCTGAAGCGTCAAATAAAACCATTATCAAGATCCTGAAGAAAGTTGTCAATGACGCTGGGCGAGATTGGCACATACAGTTAAATCTAGCATTATGGGCCTATCGCACTTCTATCCGCACACCTACTGGCGCAACACCTTATTCCTTGGTGTATGGTGCGGAAGCCATTTTACCTTTGGAAGTCGAGATTCCTTCCTTGAGGGTTTCCTTGCAACACCTGATTGATGATGAGACACACAGAGTCTCTCGGCTGCATCAACTTGAGATGTTAGATGAAAAGCGTCAGACCGCTTTGGCACATTTGCAAGCATACAAAAACCATCTCCGTCGCTCTTATCATAAGAAGGTCAAAGGGCGACACTTCGAAGTAGGAGACCTGGTTTTAAAGGCAAATCCCAAGAATGCACAGTCTACTGACATCATCAAGGGTAAGTTTGAACCTAATTGGGTTGGGCCTTTCATAGTAACTACCGCCTATGGCTCGGGGGCATATCAGCTGGCGACTCTAGAAGGTGAACCTCTGTCTGATCCTATCAATAGCATGCATCTTTGCAAATACTGGGCATAGTTTTCTGTCAGATATTTCTTCAAATATGATCATGAAAAAAATACAAAAAAAATAATAAAAAATCAAAAAATACAAAAAAAATGAAAAAAATCAAAAAATACAAAAAAATGAAAAATCAAAAAAAAAATACAAAAAAAAGAGAGAAAAAAAGTAAAAAAGCAAAAAATGATTCGCCCTCTAGTGAAAACCTGGCAAACAGGCGCTTTGGGCAAGTACCATGGTGAAAACCTGGCAATCAGGCGCCATGAGTAATGAGATTATTGCTCCGTCATCTATCATGACTTCTAGATATGCTTTCTCTCGACTGGTTTATCATGCCTATCTTGATCTCGACCCAATGTTCTATTCCAAGCCTGTTATTGGTCAACATCACTGTCTTGTCTACTCTAGTTTCTTGTACATATGTGTTGGTCCTGGTCTATGTGTCTTTCAAATGCGCATTAGGTGCCTTCCCCTTATCATGATCAGTCACTGGAGCTTTTGAATCAAATAATGTCTTGAAAAAAGTCTTAAAAATCAAATAATGTCCTGAAAAAAGTCTTAAAAATTGAAAAATGTCGTGAAAAAAAAAAGTCTTAAAAATTGAAAAATGTCCTGAAAAAATCAAAAAAATCAAATAATGTCCTGAAAAAATTCATAAAAATCGAAAAATGTCCTGAAAAAATCTCTAAAAATCAAATAAAGTCCTGAAAAAAAAATGAACACAAAAAAATTGTAAAACTCAAAAACAAAAACAAGCATTTTGCAATAAATTCCCTTTGTGCATCGATAGCTCACTGAGTATGCATCTGATGACAATCAATTCAACACTTCGCTTTAATGGAATCAGGCGTTAACAGATGAACTTTTTCGATCAAAACTAGACATTCCAAACTGATCACAATTGTCATAACAATCGAATATCGGCATCAAAATCATTTGTCCTTGTTACTACTATCATGGGTCTTATACAGGGTGTGGTATACTCAAAACCAGACTGTGTCCTGTCTTAGACGGGGTACCGCATGTCCTGAAATCAGACAGCATGATCGTCCTATCAGCACTTTCAACTTTTGACAATGAAGATCAAGATGTTTGTCTGATTTGCTTGAATTTGTGTGTCTTATCTTTGTATTGATTTATCTTTGGCTTCGATCATGTTCCTATGTTGCTCGATGATGTCACTGAGTGATTTAGAGTGACCGGGATGGCTCATGATCCCTTTCTTTTTTGATTGTGATTGTCGTTTGTCTATGATGTGTCTGTCTTTTGCAAAAAGGGTTGCATTTCAGCTCTGGCCTTCAATGCCATGATGCTACGCATCCATTTTGCTACATAAAAATAAAGGTTCTCACCTACAAAGTGCATTACTGAAAGCAAGTTTTTCTTCATCTCTAACTGTCTTCTGTCTCATTTTCTTCTTACTAACATTTCTTCCGTCTGGTCGGATAGTCAGTTTGGTCTAGTGCTCCGATATCCACACACATATTGCGTCCTGCATCCATTTGGTTAGTACATTTGCATTCCATCACATATTACATCAAGCATTTTATACATTTCATTTCATAAATACATCAAAAAAAAAACATAAAAATGCATCCATACATGTTCATAAACCAGTGCATAAGTCATCCATACATGCAAAAAAACATAAGTCACACATATTGCATCCATCATATCGATGCATATCATATCACATATCATAATAATGTCGAAGTACAAAATCGGACTGTCTATCCTAAGTATGGCCCGTAGGCTGACTACAAAATGGCAAACTACATAGTGTCCCCTGTCTGTCATATGGAGCACGTGCCTCTGTCCTCCTCATCCCTGCCATGTCTCGCAGATGATGTCCCTCCTGGTCCTAGCTGTGGTGGTCTCATCGGTCCACTCACTCCTATGCTGCTCAATGACCTCCGAGAGCGTGACCTGCTCTCTGTCCTTGATCGTGCTCGATATGAAGGTGCTCTCCACTCTGGTGGAACTGCACTCTCATATAGTGTCCTCCAATACAGTCTCTCCTCTCCGGTCTCTACCAGCATTTTTGCCATCTCCCGTGCACTGGCATCCCTAATCGACTCAATGAACTCAGTGACTCTCTGTCCCTCTCGCTGTGCCTGAGCTAGTGCTGTATCTTGTTCTGTCCTCAAAATGGCATTCTGTCTCTCCAATGTCGCAATATAATCCTGTTGGCTCGCTATGGTAGCCCTGCACATGTCCATCTCCTCTATCCTAGCTGTCTCTGGCTCTATAGGAATATCTTGCAATGTCTCCTGATCCGCTGCATCTGGATCCTCATCATCCTCCTCACCATCATCTCCCTCATCCTCCTCATCACCTCCATCAACTCCATCCTCACCTCCATCAGCTACGTCCTCATCTCCATCATCCTCATCCTCATCACCCTCGTCATCCTCCTCATCCTCATCATCTCCCTCCTCTCCTGTGAGTGGGAAGTCCTCCTATCTCCTCGGTACTGGAATGTTCGGATCAGTCGAAGGCACTAGTCGTTGTCGTGCAAACTATGTCTCATACTCCTCTGTCATCCCAGCATCTACCACATCTGACATCCAATCCCACTATCTCTGCTGTAACTATGCAAAGTCGGCATATGCTATGTGTGGCTGAATCATACTCCCCCACTGACTCGTCTCTCTGTGAGATCGGGCAAAAGCATGTAGTCCTCCAAGGTACATCCTGTGTCTCTCCAAACTGTCGTCTGACTCTTTCTGGCAGGTACAACTCAATCACTCTCTGGTGATTTACTGGTCGCCCAATCAGGTACCTCTCCTGTCTGCAATATGGTAACTCATCATGATCATCTGACCATCCGGGGCAATCTCGATATGGCCTCCATATGAACTCTCTCAGTCTATCTAGCTCATGTCGCCAGTATAATATGTATCCAAAAGGACCCTGTCTCAGTGCTCCACCATAGCTATACACATATGGTCGATGTGGTACAACCTATCTCTCTGAAATCGGTCGACATATGGCAATATGCTCGAATGCCCATACCTAAAGCAAAGTAACTCCACAGCTCAGAGTCTGAACTCCCTGATATGCTATCTGATGCAGCTGGAAATACAACATAGCAAGTACACATGGTCCCCACGTGTACACTGTCCCCTTTGTCACCATCTTCTCTAATACTCTTCCCCAGCCAATAGGGAATCCATGTCCTCGTCTATCACCTGCTAGAAGACATGCTATCACAACTGCTATCACCACACATCACTGCTCATACTCTCCTGCCATAGTCTCCCAGTGGATCTCCCTCTCGACAATGTCCAGATCATCTACGTCACACTCAAATAGTCTACACAATGCATCTCTACCTATCACTGGGTCATACTCTATTATCTCCCCATGTATCAGAATGTGGAGGATGCGCCATACATCCTCTAGAGTCACCGTCGCCTCGCCAGTCACCAAATGGAATGAGGAGGTCTCCGAGTGCCATCGCTCTACCAATGCGGTAAGCAATCCTGTGTTTGCCCTAATCTTGGGCATGTATGTGATGTAATATATCCCCAGTCCAGCTAATGTATCTCTCTCTATGCTCCTGAGTCTATGACGTAGCATGAAACAGTCAGGTCGATTCTCCCACGTGATCAATGGATACTGTCAACTCTGCATCACAATCGGGGCATCTTTTTGTCAGTTTTAGGGTTTGCTCCTATGGGGTGCATATCCTCATTTTCGTGTCCAAATTAGGGTGTTTTTTATCTACATTGGCCTATCCTACCCTTCTTCCCCCTTGTCAGGTCATTTACATGCAATTTCGAATCAAAAGTGAGTAATTTTTGGACTCTTGCACCTGTGTAAGAGAAACTGTGCTTGTGTCAGGTGAATTGCACCTGTGTTTTCCTACACAAGCGTAGAACATCATACACAAGTGCAGGATTAGATGACACAAGCGCAGAAGTCATCATTTGCCTCCCCTGTGGGCCCCGCAATGTCCCGTAAGTCATCCAAATTCATGAAATTCAAAACATGGGTTTTCGAGATACATACCGCTGCTCCTGCGTCGTCTGGTCATCTGAATGTGTGTACACATTCTCCGAGGTTATCTGCCCTTGGAATGTTCGCCATCTCTCTGCAAGTGTTCTTGTCCAAAGCAACAAATTCTCCTCTTTGGCTAGTACAAATGAGCAATTTTCACCCTCTTGGTCTCATTTATAGCTCTTTGTCATTGCATAGATGGACGTGCATCTTTCCATCTTATGTTGGTCGCGGTCTTGTGCACCTTAAATTGCTTGTCCTTCATGCATCCGATCTCCGATTGTCAGTCCGTTCGATCCTATCATTTTTATCAATCAATTGGCCTCTTTTCTACATGTTTCCGGCCAATTCCTCGAGGGGGCATGCATATGTCATTGTTATTGTCTGGGGCATTTTCATTATTGTTCTTTTAAACAATGCTTAAAATCGCATTGTCTCAAAGAGGGGCAAAATGTAGACACCCAAAAATGGTCAACGCTTGTGAAGTCATACTTTAACATTTGCGCATTACCTCATTTTAGGTTTTTGCGTCGCATTAACATTTCTCCTATGTCATGCACTTGGTCTTTATCATTTGCGAACATCGAGTCATTCTTCTATATTCTTCAATCATCTCGTCCTCGAATTTAGTCTTGTCAACAACATTATCCAGTCATGATTTTGATCGATTTTATCTCGTTGCATCAATGAGCATGCTTATTTGTCATCATTTTGGACATCGTCAATCCTAATTAGGGTTTTGTCCTCTTTTCAATCTTGTCATCATGTGATCGATATGTCATCGATTGTTGTCACTGTTCGATCTTGTCATCTTGCGATCAATTTGTCATCGATCGTGGTCATTTTCAATCTTGTCGTCTTGCAATCTATTTTGTCATCGATTCTTGTCCTCTTGTCGATTTTGTCATTTTGCGATCGATTTGTCATCGATCGTTATCTGTCTCAATTATGTCAATTTGGATCAATTTTTCATTGTTCCTCGTCAATTGGCGCATTTATTAATCAAAGCATTTATCACATTGGTCATTTATCAATCCAAAATCAAATCAAATCAAGTCAATTATCTTTCAAGACCTAATTCGTCTTCCAGGGTTTTGTGATTTAATCATTTAACCTTGTGTGTCATTTCTTCCTCTAGGATTAAATAATTTATTTATTTATCCTAGGTCTTCGTGTCGCAATTAAATGTTTCATTTGATTGGCTAATTAATTATTCCTCTTTTTGTGAATTAATTAATAAATGAAAATTTATTAATTGATTTACCTAATTTCTCCTAACTCCTAATTTTCTAATTTTTCATTCCCTCTTTGTGAATTAATTGATAAATGAGAAATTATTAATTAATTCACTAATTCCTATTTTCCTCATTTCTAATTTTCTAATTTCCTATAAATTCTAAATTCTAATTCCTAATTTCCACCTATTTTCTAATTTTCTAATTCAAATTCCACCTAATTAACTTGTCTCTAGTTCTCCCTATTTTTGTGCTTCATGCGTCATACTCTTGACATAGAAATTTGTCATAGAATTTGTCTTGACATAGCAATTTGTCATAAATCTGTCATAAAATTGTCATAAGCCTCTTTGCATAGCAACATGTCATAACTTTGCTATTCTTGATTTGAATTTCTATTCGAATCTATTTTATGCTAATTTGTCCATTTCTCCAATTTCTCTATAAATTGGATGATTTTCTTGAATCAAAGGCCTAATTCCTATCAGACTAATGAACTTATGCTTCTAGTACTCTTGAGCTTTTCATCAATCTTGCTTTCAATTGTATGTGCACTTGTAGGTGAGATCCACAAATCCATTGAAGAGGAAAGAAGAACAATGGAGCCGCATGGAAGGAGCATTCAATTCTGCATTTGGTTTGCATAATCTTTCATTTTGAATTCTTTGTTTTCATATCTCTATTGAGTGTGCTTAGGATTAGGTTCATTTGCAATGAGTGCTCTCATGATTGAGTTATCATGTTTAGTGTTTTGATTGAGCTATTACGTTTAACTTGTTTTTGATGATTTCCTATTTCCTAACGTACATTGCCCATGCAGGATAAGGAAATGCATGATGGGAAATGAAAATAGTTTACCCCATAGAGGTCTCACTTTGTCATTTGACATCGTGCAAGATAACGAAAGATTAGACAATGCATATAAATCTTACCCTGAAAAACCTTTGCACTCAAAGGATCAACCATGTGGGTTAATGGATGTAAATGGTAAAGAATGAAGGGCATATCACATGCAACATCATCATAGAATTACACATGTGGAGAAAATAAAGAAAATGGAAGCCTTGTGGGATAACAAAAGACATGATAGTATGTACAAGGATTATCCTGCGTAACTTTTGCATTCAAAGGATCACCCATGTGGGTTAAGAAAGGTGTGAGATAAGAAGCATAAATGCTTATCCCACATGATAACATCATGTAATTACACAACTGAAAAGGAGTAAGAAAATGAAGGTCATGTGGGATAGTGGAGGAAGTTCCTAAGGGTTGTAACTCTTACCTTGCAGACCCTTGTCATAACCAGAGGAAGTCATGCAGGATAACGATATGTGACATTATAGAGAGGAAAGGTTGCCCCATACCATTGTCATGACACAAGATTAGCTTGTGCAAGATAAAAGGGATGTTCATTGACAGAAGAAAGGGGTTATCCCACGCGATGATAGAAATGAAAAATATATGGATGTGGGGATAAGGAAATAAAAAAGTGAAGGACCATGTGGGATAAGACACTAATACTTTGGTCTAGAATTCCGACGGAGGTTTCCGATGGAGAAGGTATATTGTGACCAAATTTGATTTTTTTTTTGAAAAAATGCTGAATTTGTTAGAATTCCAATGGTAATTTCACAGTTGGTTTTGATGGAGAAGGCATTAGCAATGAAATTTGTTTTTTTTTCAAAAAAGTTCCCACATTCGTCAAAATTTTGATGACAATGAGAATTACTTAAAAACAAAAAGAGGGAAAGTCATTTGTGCATTTAATCCCACGCAGGCTTCCACATTGACCTCAACCCCTGGAAATATCAAACAACACACTCACCATTCGAGGTACTTTCACACACTCACCATTCGAGGTAGAATCTTCACCTTCATTTCAGATTTGCATAATATGATGAATTATTGAATCTTCATCTTCATTCATTGAATATTTGGATTTGCATAATATTTGCATGAGGAATTTTGGATTTGCATAATATGAGGAATTGCTTTGGTAGAATATTCACCATTTGAGGTAGTTGAATCTTCACCTTCATTTATTGATTTTCATATATGAGGAATTACTTGCATCCCACTCATTTCTTGAGCTATCCACTACATTTTACAACTACCCGTGGTCTGTTATTCCTAGGTCAACATCATCGGAAGTCTTTTAATGTTTCCCCCATGTCTTGGTTGTTGATGTTCAATCTTCCCCTTTTTCCACCATGAATTCTATATGACCCAGAGGGCAATCGACCTCTCTTTCTCTTTTCTCTCTCTCCCACTCTACCCCTACCATGGCACTAGGATGTATACACAGTGAAGAATGAGCTAACCAGTTAAAGGACCAACCTTTCATGGGTAGCATTAATCAGTTTCCAGTTCTCATTAGAAGATAGAGTAGGAGAGGCCATTGTCAAACTATTTTTGTAGTTATCAACCACACCCCCTCTAACAGTGAGGTAGTTCCAGATAGTTACTTAAATTTTTCATGTTTTATGTTAAGGTCTATAGCTGGAAAACCATCTTCCTTTTCTACCCTTTTTTTGTCTATTGTGTTTCCTTTCACATTTACGAATGTGCATGAGAGTCATCTTGAACCAATTCTAGGGAGGTATCTAGTAGAGGAAGCTTCATAACATTAGAGTTTGTTTTAATATGTTCCAAACATAAATGTAAATAAAAAATTGACAAATATACCTCAATTTTGAAATGCTTGGAATGAAGTTCAAAACAAGCCTTAATGTTTATAGAACATGTTAGTGTATGCTTTCATCATGGAAAAACATAATGTAGTTGATCATAACTTATGTAACAAAGTTGTATCTTTGAATGCCTTGTTCCTTGATTATAGATCTATGCTCAATTGATTTGAATTGCTTGATTGAAAAATTGGTAGATGTGGGTTGGAGTTGATAGAGGTTTGAAATGAGAAATAGACTTGTATCTATATGCAACTCGCACCTTTTCAAATTGAACTTTTGGAAAAGTCCAAATTTGGAGAGGAAATTCCTACTATTTGCGAATCCAACATTCATGTTTCAAATTTTAGGTCCAATTTTGATGAATAAGGGTTCCTAAGACCCTATTCCTAGAAAATTAAACCATGAGGAACATCATGAATAAGGGAATAAACCAAATTTATGGAAACATTCTCAAACCTAAGTGCAATTAGGCATAAATAAGGCACAACCACAAAAGTGAGTCCAAACCTAGTGTATATTTATAAAGAGATACAACTTATGATGCAATATTTAGCCCCCTCTTAGCAAGAGTATGGAATTATGCTCATGTACTCTTGGGAAAATACGGATAAAAAAAATATTCTTTCACCGAGATATTGAAGAGTCAAGATGACTAAAAGTTTGGAAAGGTGGTAGCTCCCAAGAATTATGATATTGTCAATCTACAATATTTAGATAAAAGGGAAGTACAAAGTGAGTAATATGAGTAACATTGGTAACACACATGGAGCATGCAAAACACAAAGTTATGACATTTAGAACTAGTAAGATTCATATATTCTCACTAGGAACCATATCAAAAAGTCAAGGCATAGATCTAGGACTAGTAAGATCCTTATATAACTACTAGGAGTCATGTCAGAGACACATAAAAGCATGATACCCAAGTTAGTAAGATCCTCTAATACTTAGTCATAGATCGCATTCTAACAACAAATAGAAGGTCATAGCTTGGTAACCTAACTAGTCCATGAATAGTAGCTCAAAATGTTATTAAAGCTAGGTTAGGTTAAGAGCCCCAAGAACCTACAATGCGTCTTATAATGGGTGTTGAAAATAATCTACACTCAAGCCAACAATGGAATGGTAAGAAAGGGGGTAGTAGCTCAATGGTAGAGAAATTTATTAACAAATAGAAGGCCTTAAGTTGGATTCCTAGCTATTTTATGATTATTAGCTTAAGATTTTCATGCGTAAATAACATCTACTCCCACCTCTACCATAGATCCAACTTCCACCATTTATCCTTGTACAACCTCTAGTCACCTTCATGTACCAAATCCACTAGTGCCACACCTTTAGTACTTACATCCTCCACTTATCATCCACCATATGGCCTATTTATCAAATTTTTTCTTCTACATGTAAAATCCATATGCACAAGATGGAATGACAATTGGTAGATGTAATATCCATATTCCACAGCCTTTGCTAATATCCTTTCTGTCAGTGCCAAAATGTGAGGTTTGTAACAGGATGCGACATCCATCAAAGCATAATAGAGAGGAGATTTCTAACAATATGGAAGATCAAACAATGTAGGAAAGCATCGATTAAAAATAAATAAAAGATTGTAGTTTATAGAGTTTAGCAAAAGGGGCAATGAACAAACATAACAGTACTTTGGAAGGCTATAGAGATGGTGCATGGCACAATATAGAGACAGGCTATGCAAGAAACAAGAATAGAAAAGATGCAAGGTTGAGCCATAGAGTATGGTATGATATCCATCAAAGTGTAAAGGCTTTTGAAACTCTACCATAAATATAATTGCCATGTGTTTGATCATATCAATAACTATCTAAAAAATTGAAACGCTAGGGAGAGACATTAAATGTGAAGAGGATTGATGTGCATGGAGATTGTTAATTGCATATTTGAATAAATATTTTATTGTAATATTTATGCCAAGTCAATTTGTGTGCAAGATTTACCCTCTTTGGAAGCTGCCATACCATTCAAATATTCATGTATTGGCACCTAATTGTGAAAGTTTGAGGTCCATTGGGAAAAACATTGTCATTTTTCCATGACAACTTTTGCATTTCTTATAGAAACTTATTAAAAATATGGCTGGAAAGTTATTTTATGGTGGTTTGAGGTTGTAACCCACTTGTATGGGAATAAATAGGCCTTTGGCATGCCATCCAAGAGTTTTTCTTAATGAAATTGGGTTTTTTTGTGCATTTTTCAACGTTTCGGTCTGATTCCCTTTATTTTTCATTGGGAAAATCATAATAATTTGATGGGAAGTAAATTGGATGTAGTAGAGAAGTGAGTTAACTTTATTTTGTCTTTTTGTGGCATTGAATTTCATTGTGTTTTAAAGAAGATATCATAGTTTTTCCAAAAAATGTCAAAACCTTGCTTAGTGTTCACCAAGAGGAGTAAATAATGTATAGTTTGGTCTCCCATGCATATAAATTCACCCAAATGTGTGGGAAGACCTATGTTCATACTATGTATCATATTATGTTGTGTGTAGGGTACCAAATTAGATTTGGTACGTGTTTGGAAATGAGAACAATCTGATATCTCTATGTATCAGCCAGTAAAAGGTAGTAAGAGTGAAGAATTTGGTGGGAAGACCAAGCGATTGGTATTTTAAAGTTGTTGATGATAGAGAGAGGGGTGAGGGTACCCTATTCAACCTTTGGAAGGGTTTTTGGATCAAAACCAAATGAAATAGATTAAATTTCTATGACTGTCCTAAGGGTATTAATTGTCACAGTCATAGTTTTACTAGTGATATTTTTTTTGTTTTGACAAAGTTGTGTTTGTAAACCCAAGTGTGGACATGTAATAGAGTCATGAGATGTCTTAAGACTACATCAATACTTAACAAAAATATAGTGTGTAGGCACCTAATATATGAAAGGACTACATATTGGAAGGAGACAATCATCCATACTTATCACAAGCTTCTGCAACTCATGTAGACTCAAGGTGAGTTGCAAAATGACCATCAATGAGTGTGAACCCTGTCTTCACAAATTATGATTAGTTTCCATGATACTTGACCCTATCCTCATGGTTTTGGTTCAATTCATATTAGTTTTCCCAAGCCTAGAAGCAAATTAATGTATTCAAGGGTGTTTACAAGAATGGACTGTATGATCATTGATTTTGCATGTTGAAACCATTATACATGCCCCTACCTCTGCATCATACACATGAGTCAAGGATGATAGTGTGGTGTGAAAAAATCCTATATGGATAGGAAACAAGAATCTATATCAGATAATACTAGGTGAAATGTATTTAATATATTAGACTTACAGGGACATATGGGGAAGTTTGCGAGTGTGATGATGCCATGAAAGGTCTGATATCCCTATGTATCAAACTGAGAAAACTAGTGAAAGACAAAAAAAAATGCATTGAGAAGGCAAAAAGGTTGAATTTCCTAATGTTTGGTGTTGAAGTAATGTGTGGGGACCTTGCCAAGTCAAATACCTTGTTGTAGTTTCAAAGGATGGAAAAAGAATAAGTATTTTATTTACTATCCTAATAGACCATCCATCATAACAATGATTACCAATGATGTGTGTGTTGAAAATAGATTTTAGAGGAAGGTTCTTTCTATTTTAATACCAAGTGAGTGTTCATAGACCTTGTGTAGGGTCCTCCAAGCCTAGAGTAAGGAGTTTGAAGCCTAGACAAATTGATTTGGCCTTGTGGCCATCAATGAGTGTTGACCCAATAGGAGAAGTCTTAAGACTGACAATTTTGGAAGTGTGGCATTGTTGAGAGCCAACACTTAGGTGGGAACCCTGTCTTCAAGTATTATGATTAGTTTCCATGATACTTGACCCTATCCTCATGGTGTTGGATCAATTCATATTAGTTTTCCCAAGCCTAGAAGCCAAGTAATGTATCCAAGGGTGTCTAGAAGAATGGACTGTACGATCATTGACTTTGTATGTTGAAACCATTATACATGCCCATCCATGGAGGGTATTGAGAAAGATTGGGATCAGAATAATGTGTTTTGTTGAAGAAAAATGATGTGAGAAGTTTGATGCAGAGGCAAGGGTAGAACTCAGTATTTCATATTAGGACAACAACCACATTGATTAGGCAAGTCAAATAAGGTCTCTCCAATGTTTAGGATACACAAGGGCAACATTAGTCATGTAAGTATGCATGAGCATGGGAATGGATAGTTACTTTCCTTTTAGACTAATTTGGATAGTATTGAGAGGATCCTATAAGGATGACTATCATCATACTCTCGATGACTTCACAACATTGATAATGAATTCAGATTAGACACTCATGGATTACCCCAATTAGACATTAGTCAACTTAAGGTATGATACAAGGATTTCATACCAGAAAGTCATTAGCATATCACCTACTCTAAATCACCACAAAGCCATATGTTTTGAAATGAAAAAGAAGAGTTAAATGATTTTGGTTCAATTTGCATTATTTCTATGTTCAAGTAATTTAATTCACAGGGGGAGTTTGGTCTTTGTTTCAAAACTTCATTGCTATATCTTTGAGTGGGAGACTTGTTTGGCATTTCTTGGTACTTAGATTTTTTTCACATCTAGTGTTTCCATCAATGCCAAAGGTGGAGATTGTTGGCCATTTGGATGAATTTATTATATGTTGCATTGATGTCAACACTAGTTGTTTTGGATGCTTTACCAACACCCTTCTGGTCCCGGTAGGTTAAGTGGTTTCTGGTTGGATTGGATCCGGCATGATCCAGTATGCTTCGGTATGATTTGGTTATGGAATTGGCTTACTCATGTTTATATTCAGTCAGTTGGTTTTGGTCTGGTGATCAGATGCTATCCTGAATTCTTGGAAGCTTGGTTTGTGGTTCCGGCAAGGGTTTCATCGGTAGAGCTTTGATGAAGATCTTTGATGGTACACATAAGTCATGTTGGAGAAAATTCTAGTGGAGTTTCAGGATGTTGATGGTGATCATGTTCAATACTTGGAGGATTGGGATCATTACTTTAGCATGTAGACCAATATTGGTCCCGGTTGATCTAGGTTATGGAATGACTTAATGTAACATGTGGATTGGACCTTTCGATGTGTTTTTGGGATGTCTTAGGAGTTGGGTATTATTTGTTTGGTCTTAGGCAAACATTTTTTGTAATTATGTAATTGGTTTATTGTCTGGTGGCCGACCTGATTGCTTATGGTTGAGGATATCTATATATATGATGTAAGATCTCATTGTAGATCATCATGGGATGTGTATGTGCAAATAATGTAATATCATTTAGGCAGAGGATTTGGTCAATCATTGGAGATCAAGTTAGTTTTATATAAGAGGATTTAGTCCTCCAGTATTAACTTAACTGGAATTGTACTCAGGCATAGGAGATGTTATCTTTACAATTCACTCATTCTTTCAAATTGTAGTCTGGATTTCTATGTAGTTAGTATTAGGTCCCAAAGACAACTGAGAGGAGGGGGGGGGGTGTGAATCAGTTGTCTAACAAATCAAAACCAAAAACCATTAAATGAACTTAATGCTTAATACTGGTAAACTAGTCTAATATGTCAGTAGATAGTTTTAACAGTTAATTGCAATACCCATAAGGATTAATGCATGGAACAAAAAGACAAAGTCATCCACAACACATAACACCAATATTTGTATGTGGAAACCCTGTAAGGAGAAAAACCACGGTGGGAAACCTTACCCACAATCAGATGATACTATTGCAGATAGTAAGTGTATACAAATGGGGTCTGCACATGCAGAAAGGCCAAGCACCTAGAGCTCACTACTCAATCACAAAATAGGAGTCACACTGACTACAATTGGATGGTTAAATCCAATAAGAATGTACTGCTCAAAATAGCATCTTCATATGCAGGATTCAGTACAGGTGTAGTTCCGATTGTCTTCACAAAAACCCTCCTTCAATCTTCAAATGATGTTTGCGGTTATAGCTCTGCTTATTCTCGCATATACCTTCACACAATCCTTTTTCGCATTCCACATTCGATCTTATATTTATACCATACCTTAAGACCAAATTTAGTAGGTTAGCTCTAAAAGATATTACAATAAAATTAATTTACAAATCAATTAATACCTGATATAATAACCAATTCAACATGTCATCTTAATGCATTTACAACAATAATAAGTCATCTTCATAGCGTGCCATGCTGATCTGGAAAAGATAAACCTATCGGTGTAACCTGGACCTATTTGCCAGTAACAACAAATATGCAAATATAAATATACCAATAAACAAAACTCCAAGACAAGGTGTCCACACGATGTCTTCAACATAACCAAGTGTTTTCCATATCATTCCAAGTGTCGGTGATAATTATATCCTACCAGTGTACCAGATACCAATGACTGTGCTTTAAGTCACTTGCTTGCCAGTGAATGTTGTTGATTCTCCAAAGTGCTAGAGTTGATAAGTGTTTAGTAGGTGTTGACATCAATGACAAAACTATACCAAAATACCAACAATCTCCCCCTTTGGCATTGCTGGCAACACAAGATGGAAAAACCATGAAAGTGCCAAAACAGAAATGCCAAATACCAAAAACCAACAATCTCCAAAAAAAGATCATAACCAGAAATCAAAATATAGATACATAGAGTAATAATCTCTCCCAAATAACAATCTCTCCCCCTGGGAGAAACATGTGTTTTCCTTGTGTTTTTCCATACCAATCTCTCCCCCTTTGACATCAAAGGCCAAAGTTAGTACAAAACCAAGTTCATATACAAAATACCAACCAATTTAGTATACCAACTACTCCCCCTGAGAAGTAGTTTCCTCATCAAAGCCGAAGTAAAAGATTACTCTATTAATTCTATCGGTTGATGACAAATATCAATTCTCTAAGTGTCTACCGGTGGGGGTATGACCCCAAGCTGGTCTCTGAGATATTCAAAAATCTTCTTAGACAGAGGTTTAGTAAAGATATCTGCAATCTGCTCTTTAGTATTCACATAAACTAGTTTTATTTCCTTTGCTTCAACATTTTCCCTTAGAAAATTTAGTTTGATAGAAACATGTTTGGTTTTAGAATGTAATACCAGATTCTTAGATATATTAAATGTTGTAGTTTTATCATAATAGGTAGTAATAGGTTCCTTGCATTTTACCTTTATGTCTTTCAATATTTGCTTAGGTCATAGTACCTGTGTATAGTTAGTTGTTGCTGCAACATATTCTGATTCTGCTGTTGATAAAGATGTACAACTTTGTTTCTTACTTAACCAAGAAAGAATGCTCCACCAGTGGTGCTTTTTCTATCATCCACATCTCCTGCCCAATTTGCATCTATGTATGCACATAATTCAAAGTTTTCATCTCTAGGATACCATAATCCAAGATTTATGGTGCCTTGTAAGTACCGAAAAATCATTTTTACTGCTGATTCATGATTTTCTCTAGGATTACTCAGAAATCTTGAAACAATACATACTGCATTCATAATGTCAGGTCTGGTTTGTGTCAAATAAAGTAAACCTCCTATCATAGATTTGTATCTAGTTGCATTAATAGGTGTAGATTCATCCCTTAGTGATAGTTTGTCATTTGTAGTCATAGGTGTGGTTACAGGTTTAGAGTTCTCCATCCCAAATTTCTTTAGTAACTCTTTTAAGTACTTGGATTGACTCAAGAATATACCTTTATTAGTCTATGAAATCTGCATTCCTAAAATGAATTTTATTTCTCCAATCATAGACATTTCAAATTCCTACTGCATTTTAATAGAAAATTCTTTACATAATCTATCTTCTCCTCCAAAGATTATATCATCAACAAAAACTTCTATAACCAAGATGTCATCATTAGTCACTTTATAATATAAATTGTTGTCTACATTACCTTTAGAAAAACCAATCTTCAAAAGATACTTATCCAATCTTGCATACCAATCTCTTGGAGCTTGCTTCAATCCATACAAAGCTTTTCTTAACCTGCAAACCATATCTTTGTTATCTGTCAAAGAAAATCCATCAGGTTGTTCAATGTAAACTTCTTCTTCAAGATTTCCATTCAAAAATACACATTTAATATCCATTTGATATACTTTTTAGTTCTTGTGTGCTACAAAAGCCAAAAATAATCTAACTGCCTCAATTCTAGCCACTAGTGCAAAGGTTTCATTGTAATCAATTCCTTCTTTCTGAGAATATCCCTTACACACTAGTCTTGCTTTATTTTTGATAAACTTACCATCTTCATTAAGTTTGTTTCTGAATACCCATTTGGTTCCAATTACATTTTTATCTTTATGCCGGGGAACTAATGTCCTAGTGTTATTCTTCTCAATTTGTTCCAATTCTTCTTCCATAGCTTTAATCCAATATTTATCTTCACATGCCTCATTAACTGATGATGGTTCAATTTGAGAAATAAGACATACCTCTTCATTTTCTACTCTTCCTCTTGTCATAACTCCTTTGTACTTGTTTCCAATTATCTGATCTTCAGAATGATTCAGTCTTACATATCAGGGTGCCTTTGTTTGATGTTGTTCCTCAGTTACTGTGGAATTTTCAGATGATACCGATGTAATTGGATCTTCATTTTGTACTGGTGGATTTAGTGTAGGTTCATTTGTCAAAATTTCTGTTGCCAGTTAAGAGTCTATATACCTTGAAGTTCCTCTGAATTGTTCATCAATCTTTACATTTGTACTTTTAACAATTTTCTGCAATCTTTTGTTAAAACATCTATATGCCTTTCTCTTAGATGAATAACCAAGAAAGATTCCTTCATCACTTCTAGGATCAAATTTGCCAATATACTCATCTCTTCTAATATAACATTTACTTCCAAAAATTCTGAAATATTTAAGAGGAGTAATACCAAACCATAGTTCATGAGGGGTCTTATCGGTTTCACCTTTGATGTGAAAATGTTGAATGTATAGACCATTGTACTGACTACGCCTCTCCAATAAACATGTGGTAGGTTTTCTTCTGATAACATACTTCTTGCTACATCCAAGATAGTTCTGTTTTTCCTTTCAACAACTCCTTTCTATTGTGGTGTCCAAGGTGCTGATAGTTGTCTTCTGATTCCATTTACTTCATAGAATGTATTAAATTCCTTAGATGTAAATTCTCCTCCTTGATTTGATCTTAGACATTTGATTTTCTTACCGGTTTCATTTTCTACCATAGCTTTGAACAGTTTGAACTTTCTAAGTGCTTCTGATTTTTCTCTGAGAAAAGTAACCCAACACATTCTACAATAGTCATCAATGATTAGCATGAAATATCTATCACCTTGTAAGCTTTTAGTTCTAGCTGGACCACATAAATCAGTATGAATTAAATCAAGAAAATTATTAGATTTTTCTGGAATACTTTTGAAACTAGCTCTAACTTGTTTTCCAAATTGACATTCCTTACATACTATATTGTGAGGTTTGACAATTTTAGGTAAATCTCTAACTGCCTTAATAGTATTGATTTTCACTATGCAATCAAAGTTTACATGATAGAGTCTCTTATGCCATAGCCAACTTTCATCAATATGTGCAATTAAGCATGTCTTTTCACTGTTATTCAAATGAAAGATATTACCTCTAGTCTGATTACCGGTTGCAATTTCCAAACCAGTTCTATTCATGATTTTGCACTTTCCATTTTTGAATTGTAACTGAAATCCTTTCTCAACTTATTGACCAACACTCAAAAGATTATGCTTTAATCCTTTAACATAGTAAACATTGTCAGTGTTATGCTTACCATCAAGAGATATTGTACCCTTACCGTTGATTAGACAAGCTTTATCATCTCCAAATCTTACTAAGCCTCCATTGTATTCTTGAAAGTTCAAGAATTTACCTTTATCTCCTGTCATATGATGTGAGCATCCCAAATCAATGATCCACTCATCCTTTACTTCAACTTTAGGTGCCAAGGCCCATTCTACCGGTTGAGCAGTAGGTGTTAGTTGATCTTTTGTTATAGCAACAAAAACCCATCCATTGTGTGATGGATCCTCATTAGAATCATCAGTCACTCCATCAACAAAGTAACAAGATTTGTCTTTATTCTTCTTAAATTTGTATCTTTGATATTCAGGGTTAGGCTTGAATGTTCTTCTATCTTCTTCTCTTAGTCTAGCATGTCTATCAGGGCATCTTGAAGCCATATGACCAATCTTATTGCAATTAAAACATTTAAAGGGTGCTTTACCTTCATACTTACTTCCAACTGGACCTTTAGGCATTTTCCTTGCAAATAGTGCTTCAAGTTCTTCAAGTTCTTCATTTTCTTTCCTGCTTTCTTCAAGTTCTCTCACATAAAAGGATTTCCAATCTGATTTATCAAATGATGGTGCAGATGATGTTGATGCTTTAAAGGCTAAATCTGTCTTTATAGTAGCAACAGGACCAAATTCTTCAATTTCAAAAGCTGAAAGTTTTCCAATCAATGTATCCCTAGTTACTGATGTATTAGGCGTTATTCTTAACTCATTTATAGCAGTGACTTTCATTTTATATGCTAGTGGCAATCCTCTTAAAACTTTTAAAACAATTTCATCATCACTTAAGGTTCCTCCACAACATTTAATACCCAAAACAATCTCATTTACTCTTTCCATAAAAGCATAAATTCTTTCATCTTCTTCCATTTTTAGATGTTCATACCTGACTCGGAAGCTTTCAAGTTTTGCAATTTTGACTATGGAATATCCTTCATTCAATGTTTCCAAATGATCCCAAATAGTTTTAGCAGTAGACCTATCTAATAATCCCGTGATTTGTTGATCAAATAATGCACTCAAAAGTGCTTCTCTTGCTTTGCAATCATTTTCTTCATCTTTAGTCAAGTTCGGTGGATTGGGTTGACTCTAAGTAGGAGCAGTATAAACATTCTTTGTAACATCCCAGATGTCCTTTCCAATGCAATTTAGATGTGTCTCCATTCTAATCTTCCATATGCCATAGTTGGTTCCATCAAGTTTAGGAATGTCCTTCCTGAAATAGTTAGTAGACATTGGATCTCCTCAAGCTGTTAAACTTCTGCAAAAGAGGACTAAGCTCTGATACCAATTGTTAGGTCCCAGAGACAACTAAGAGGGGGGGTGAATCAGTTGTCTAACAAATCAAAAACAAAAACCATTAAACCAATTTAATGATTAATACCGGTAAACCAGTCTAATATGTCGATAGATAGTTTTAACAGTTAATTGCAATACTGGTAAGGATTAATGCATGAAACAAAAAGACAAAGTCATCCACAACACATAACACCAATATTTGTTCGTGGAAACCCTGTAAGGGGAAAAACCATGGTGGGAAACCTTACCCACAATTAGATGATACTACTATAGATAGTAAGTGTATACAAATGGGGTCTGCACATGCAGAAAGGCCAAGCGCCTAGAGCTCACTGCTCAATCACAAAATAGGAGTCATACTAACTACAATTGGATGGTTAAATCCATAAGAATGTATTGCTCAAAATAGCATCTTCATATGTTGGATTCAGTACCAGTGTAGTTTTGATTGTGTTCACAAAACCCTCCTTCAATCTTCAAATGATGTCTGCATGTATAGCTCTGCTTATTCTTGCATATACCTTCACACAATCCTTTTTCGCATTCCACATTCAATCTTACAAATAAGATCTTATATTTATACCATACCTTAAGACCAAATTTAGTAGGTTGGCTTTAAAAGATATTACAATAAAATTAATTTACAAATCAATTAATACCCGATGCAATAACTGATTCAACATGTCGACTTAATGCATTTACAACAATAATAAGTCATCTTCATAGTGTGCCATGCTGATCTAGAAAAGATAAACCTGCCAGTGTAGCCTGGACCTATTTGTCGGTAACAACAAATATGCAAATACAAATATACCAATAAACAAAACTCCAAGACAAGGTGTCCACATGATGTCTTCAGCATAACCAAGTGTTTTCCATATCATTCCATGTTCCGGTGATCATTATATCCTGCTGGTGTACCAGATACTGGTGACTGTGCATAGGTCACTTGCTTGCCAGTGAATGTTGTTGATTCTCCAAAGTGCCAGAGTTGATAAGTGTTTAGTAGGTGTTGACATCAATGACAAAACCATACCAAAATATCAACAGTTAGTGAGACTCCTTTTGTGATGAGAAGTGTGCTCTAGGCTATTGGCCTTTGCGCAAGTGCAGACCCCTCAATTGTAATTCACATACTTACTGCAAAAGTATTGTCTGATTGTGGGTAGGCTTCCGACCGTGGTTTTTTCCTTAACCGAGTTTTCCACGTATAAATCTTAGTGTCATGTGGATGGTATTTATTCTCTGATTATTGTTTATGCTTAATTGGTTTAACTACTATTCTAGTATTTGGTTTTAGCATTCTGGTATTAATTTTTTAGGTTCCATTTTTAAAGTTTTAATTGCTAAATATTCTAATAATTTCTGACAATTGATTCACCCCCCCGCCCTCTCAGTTGTCTTTCGATTATTTGAACTATATAACAATTGGTATTAGAGCTCTTGTCCTCTTTGCAGAAAGCTTAACCACTTGAGGTAGATCCTATGGCATCTAATAATTTAGTTCATCCATTTCATCTGGAGCTATCTTTTTGAGAGGTATTCCTAGGCTTGATGGAACAAATTACACAGTATGGAAGATTTAGATGGAGACTCATCTGAAATGTCTTGGTAAAGAGATTTGGGAGATCACATAGAATGGTGTTACACCTTATATTCTGACATCTAACAATCCTCATTCGGAAAACTTGGATAAGGAGCTTGAAAATGATTGTAGAGAAAGAGAAGCCCTCTTGTGTGCACTTTCTGATCAGCAAATAATGGGATTAGCCGACAAATCATTTGGAAAGGCTATATGGGATAAGCTGGAGACTCTTAATGAAGGTGACCCTATTGTGAAGATTACTAAACTTGATGGTTACCAAGTGAGATATGAAAACCTGAAGATGGAAGAAGATGAAAGGATTACTGCATTCATGGAAAGGGTAAATGAGATTGTTATGGGAATTCAATGTTGTGGTGGAACTCTGAGTGAAGATGAAATAGTTTTTAAAGTTTTGAGAGCCCTACCACCAGCTTACAAGATGAAGGCTAGTGCAATTAATGAATTGAGAACAATGGTTAATACTTCTATCAATAGAGATACCTTGGTTGGGAAATTATCAACTTTTGAGCTTGAAGAATTTGGACCTTGTGGAGTTGTAAAGTTTGAACTAGCTTTTCATTCATCTACATCATCAATTGGTAAGTAAGATTGGAAGGATTTATATGAAAATGAATTGGATGATATGAAAAGAGAAGATGAAGAATTTGAGCAACTTGAAGCCCTATTTTCTAGAAGAGTACCTAAAAGACGGGTAGGAAGTAAGTATGAAGGAAAATAACCTTTTAAATGTTTTGCATGTATTAAGATTGGTCATTTTGCATCTAGATGCCCTAAAAGGAATTCAAGATTTGAAGAAAGAGTTAGAAGATCTTTTAAGCCTAACCCTGGATATCAGAACAAGTATAAGTACAAGAAAAACAAAGACAAGTCATGCTACATAGAGGATGAGGAAGGTGTTACTGATTCTGATGATGAACCGACAAAAGACTCTGCTAGTGGTTCTGGCAATGGGAAGGAATGGGTGTTCCTGGATATCAAGGAAGATGTTTTGACACTAGAAGGGAATGTCCCTGAAGAGAAGGCACTTTCTACTAAAATTGAAGACAAGGATGAATGGGTAATTGACAGTGGTTGTTCACATCATATGACTGGAGATAAAGGGATGTTTCTATCTTTGCAAGAATTTGATGGTGTTCTAGTTAGATTTGGAGATGACAAAGCATGTATGATCAAAGGAAAAGGAACTATATCATTGGATGGTAAGAACAATATTGATAATGTTTATTTTGTTGAAGGTTTAAGGCATAATCTTGAGTGTAGGACAATTGGTGGATAAGGGATTTCAATTACAGTTCAAGGATGGAAAATATAAAGTCATTACTAGATCTGATTTGGAGATTGCAACTAATACACAGGCAAAAGGTAATATATTTCATTTGAATTCCGATGAGAAGACATGTTTGATTGCACAAATTGATGAAAGTTGGCTATGGTATAAGAGGCTATGTCATGTGAATTTTGATTGCATTGTGAAGATCTTTTTAACTAAGGCAATTAGAGATATACCTAAGATTGTGAAGCCCTATAATCCAATATGTAAAGAATGTCAAATGGGTAAACAGTTCAGAACCTCTTTTAGAAATATACAAGATCAATTTAATAATGTTCTTGATCTTACTCATACTGATTTGTGTGGCCTTGCTAGAGTTAAAAGTTTTCAAGGTGATAAAATTTTTATGCTAATCATTGATGATTATTCTAGAATGATGTGGGCTACTTTTGTAAGGGAGAAATCTAAGGCTCTGAAAAGTTTAAAATCTTTAAAACTAAAGTGGAAACTAATACATGGTTGAAGATTAAATGTTTAAGGTCAGATCATGGTGGTGAATTCACATCCGGTGAGTTTAATAACTTTTGTGAGAAGAATGGTATAAGGAGACAAATTTCTACTCCCCGAACACCTCAGCAGAATGGAGTTGTGGAAAGGAAGAACATAACTATCTTGTATGTTGCTAGAACAATGATGATGGAAGATAGTCTACCTCATATCTATTGGAGAGAAGTAGTGAGCACAATGGTTTATACATTCAATAGAGTACATATCAAAGGAGAAACTAGTAAGACACCTTATGAATTATGGTTTGGTAATACACTTATAGTTAAGTATTTCAGAATATTTGGTAGTAAATGTTATATCAGAAGAGATTATATCATTAACAAATTTGATCCTAGATGTGATGAAGGAATTTTTATTGGTTAATCTAATGAAAGCAAGGCATATAGTTGTTATAACGAGAGATTGCAGAGAATTGTGGAGAGTGCTAATGTCAAGGTTGATGAGTTGAACAGAAGTCAAAACAAAGTTTGTGAGCAAGAACCGGTGGTGTAAATTATTATATCTAAACCGGTAGTATGTTTACCAGAACAAAGTATTGAACCAGTTACTCCGGTAGTATCAAAAAATTCAATAGTAAGTGAAGAACTAGGAAGAAGAACAGAGAGTTAGAAGACTCCTAGGTATGTGAGATTGAATCATTCAGAATATCAGATCATTGGGGATAAAAGTAGTGGAGTGATGAAAAGAAGAAGACTGGCAACTAATGAGGTATGTTAAATTTCTCAAGTTGAACCATTATCAGTAATTAGAACATGTAAAGATGAATGTTGGTTGAAACCTATGGAAGAAGAATTAGATCAGATTGAGAAAAATAATACATGGACTTTAGTTCCCCGACCTAAAAATAAGAATGTTATTGGAACTAAATGGGTTTATAGGAATAAATTGAATGAAGATGGTCATGTTGCAAGTCATAAGGCTAGATTGATTTGTAAAGGATATTCTCAGAAGGAAGGAATTGATTATGGTGATACTTTTGCACCTATAGCTAGGATTGAAGCTGTTCTTTTATTTCTTGCCTATGTTGCCCATAAAAACTACAAGGTTTATCAGATGGATGTTGTGTGCATTTTTGAATGGGGATCTTGATGAGGAAGTTTATATTAAGCAACCTGATGGTTTTTCACTTTTAAGTGATAAAAACATGGTTTGCGGGTTAAGAAAAGCTTTATATGGATTGAAACGGGCACTTAGAGCTTTGTATGCAAGGTTGGATAAATATCTTTTGAAGCTTGGTTTTACTAAGGGTAATGCTGACAATAATTTATATTATAAAATTACTAATGATGATATACCGATTATTGAAGTTTTTGTTGATGACATTATTTTTGGAGGTGAAGATAAGATATGCATGGAATTTTCTTAGAATATGGAGAAAGAATTTGAAATGTCTATGATTGGGGAAATGAAATTTTTCTTAGGTTTGCAGATTACTCAGACTGACAAAGGTATTTTCATCTGTCAAACTAAGTATGCTAGGGAATTGTTGAAGAAATTTGGTATGGGAGATTCTAAACCGGTAAGTACTCCTATGGTTACTGTAGACACCTAAAAATGCCTCATTGATCATGTACTAATTATTCCTCCGATTGATTAAATAATTATTTAATTATTTAATTAAGTTAATTAATTTTATTCTTCTAATTTCATATTTCCTCATCATCTTACTAATTATTTCTATTTCAATTCTATCTTCATTTAATCATTTAAGCCAATTTCTAATATTAATTAATTGTTTATTATTTAATTAATTTTTATTTTTAATCCCTCAATTTAAATAATCTATATTATTTAAATAAATTAATTCTCAATTTCTATCTCTAATCATCTAATCATTAACCCTTTTCTAAATATTCATTAAATATTTATTATTTAATTAATTGTGATTTAATCCCTTTTATTCAAATAATCTTTATTATTTAATTAAAGTTCATTTCTAAATAATTAAATAGTTTATGAAATTATTTAATTAACTAATTTATTCTAATTCCAAATCCCCAAATTCTAATTTTATTTAATTTCATAATTCTTCTAATTTCTTTTAATTAACTCATAATTCTTCTAATTACATTTATTTCTAATTTCTCCTAATTTTGAATACATGTGCATGATTTCAAAAATCAAATTGAATTCCAAAGCCAAGTTCTAAATATATTCAAATAACAAATCGAATTTAAAATAAATTCAATATTTGAATTAAATCTCATGCAAAGATTAAATTGAAAATCAAAGTCAAATTGCAAGCACATGCTAAATTAATTAATTAATTCAATTATCTCTTCAATCTCTATTTCTATCTTTTAGTTAGCTTTTTCTAAATAAAGCTCTCAATCAGCTTTTAATCAGTTAACTATCTCCTCCTCTTTATATCCCCCAATCATTCTTTTTCATCCTTCAATCAGCTTTTTCTCTATCAGTTGACTCATTTTATCTATACAATCAATTGAGTTCCACCTCCAAATCAGTAGTTCAACTATCAATTAGCATGTGAGCTCACCCGAGTTCCACCTCTTGATCAATTTGTTCCACCTCTCATTCAATCTCCATTTTCAACAATCACAAACTTTGAATCTTTGTGTCATTTACAGGTTGCCAGTGTGATATCTGAGAGCCACCATACCACAAAGAGGAGAAGAGCAATGGAAGCTATATGGAGTCTTGGAATAGGGGGAATTGATTGATATATCTTATATTCCTGTTTATTGCTTCTATATTATTTCATTGTTTGTTTGTTTGTTTGAATTCTAATTAGGATAGGGATTTGTGATTTCCCTTGTATTCCTATTTGATTTACACTTGATGAATTTATACATCCCAAATTTTGGTGAACCTGACGTGAACTAACAACAATTTAACCTTATTTTTCTTTTGTGTGATTTTGCAGATTGTACGGATTTTTATTTTTATTTTTTTTGCTGGTTTGTATGGATTTGCAATAAAATTCCGAATCACACAATCACATTTACATCATCATGCAATCAAGCATACAGGGTCACACATTCATGCGGAACCCATTACACAAAATCCTTTATGGTGTCACGCAATTGCTCTGTTAGGATCACACATTCATTAGGAATATTTTTGTCTATGTTTATTTTATGTTTCTTATTTTCTTCTCTTTTTACTATTGAATTCTGTATGAAATTAGGTAAATCTGATTACGGTTTACATTTATTGCATGCTTAATTATGACATTTTATGGCACGTAAGGTACAATTCATAATTTCAAATGCCAAGAGGACGAAGGAACAAAGAAGACAAGCCAGACACTATCAGCAAATCCTAAAGGCAGAAAAGAAGATATGAGATCTAAAGGATCAACCAGCCATCAACATATACAATAGCCTATTTCTCTCGTATAAAGTGAAATATGATTTTCTTAACATAGAATGGATGATGATACATCTTTCTAGGGCATCACAATTTGTTTTGCAGGTTCTAGATCAGATTTAGATTTCTTTTTTATTTTTTTGTTTGGTTTGTCTGTATATCAGACAATGGCTATGTTAGAATCTCACAATCGCTCTATCAGAATTACGCAATCACTCTGAGAGAATTACACAATCGCTCTGATAGAATTACACAATCGGTCATATAGTATCACACAATCAATAAGGTATCATTATGCATTCATGTTTTTCATAGTTTAGTTTTCTATTTTCTATGGGTTTTATTGGGTTATTGATTATCTGTTTGTAGCATGTGGTGAATTTACAGAGTGGATTGGATCATTGCTGAATAATAAACACTCATGCTCTAAGACTTCAGTTTTGGGCTTAAAATCAACAATGATTAAAATGGACATGCATGTTATAACACTTCAGTTTTGGCCTTAAAATAAACAATGGTTAAAATTGACATGCATGCATTCATATTTCAGTTTGGTGTTTTAAAATTGACATGCACATGCGTATCTCACATCTAAATTTGGGTTTTAAAATGAATGTGAATCAAGCTAATCAATAGATTAACTCACATTTCATTTTTCTTAAGGGAAATAACTTTTTATTATGTTTGGGGTGGACCTATTGTTGCATCAACTACCTTTCCACCCACCTTTGGGGTCTTAGGAGAAAGGGAGAAGGTGATAAAAACTCCCAAAAGTTTCATCTTAGTAGTGAGGGGTATCTTTGATTGGAGATTCCATCACCCCATAGAGGTACTTTGAATTGGGATGCATTGGGGATATCATCTCCCCCAGCGTACTCTCGAGCAGGTTTTTCGAGATGCTATATAAATATACTAGTCAGGAGGCTAGAGTGTTGAGTGAATTCAATGTATTTGGAGGCCTTCCCTGCACGGATAAGCTCAACTAAAGTCTTAAGTGGCTTGATTTGAGAATCCATCGTTGGATTGAGACCCCTCAAAATTTTATAATAAGAACCAACTTAGTAGCCCAAATCCTACATTCAGTGATTTCAGGAGTGTGGATCATACCCTAAAGATACCTTTCATGTACCTTGCATTATGATACAGAAATCCCATGGTCATGAGATCTTCAAATCTTCAAGGTAAGAGAGACTGGAATGCCCAAGAAGTGTGTGTCGTGGAGTGGAGCTAGTGTTGCCAAACTCTCTATCTATTCATTTTGTTTCAACATTTTATTGTAAGGGCCTCATTTGAATGGTTTCCAATATCCAACCTATGATTGTATTCTATGCTTTTTTATGTATTGTTGTACCAAACTAGTATTGAGTCATTTTTTTGGGCTATTTCAGGCCCTATCTTACGTATCTCTAAATTCTTAGAATTGGTCTAAACATAGTTCAATTAGCTATACTTGTCTTCAAACAACTGTTCTCAGATTTGGAAAAGAATAAACTTGTCCTACACATAGAATTACTGGAAATAAAGTCCATATTGAAACGTCAGATAGTCCTACAAACTCAAAATTTTACATACTTGTGACCATAGATAGTCCTTGCATAGTCCTCATTTACATCCTTATTATCATCCTCATATATGCCCTTAGTCCTTGCATAGTCCACATATACATCCTTATTATCGTATTCCTTATATACATCCTTATTATCGTCCATAGTCCTTGCATAGTCTTCATTTTCGTCCTTATTATCATCCATAGTCCTTGCATAGTCCCCATAGTCCTCATTTACGTTCTTATTATCATCCTTTTAACTTGTATTGTCCTCATTTATATCCTTATTTTTGTCCTTAGAAGCTGCATAGTCCTTATTTACATCCTCATTATCGTCCTCATATACGTCCTTAGATTTAAGTCCTTGTCTAGACCTCATATAAATTTGTCTTAGTTCGTCATCATTTGCATAATCATCCTAGAAAGTCATAACATGCATCCTAATGGGTCTCTTAGGTGATGGTTTGCTCCCCTTCGAGCAACCTAATCTAGTGCCAAATGGTGATCAACGAGAAATCATTGACGGTTTGAGTAACTTGGCCTAGAAATTAAAGAGAAATGTACCTCATCATATAGGAATCCAATATGAGCTAAATATAGAGTATAAAATTTCATGTAGGATTGATAGAGAAATTGTTGTAGAACGTCTAAGAGAAGAGCTTGAAAAACTTGCATTGCAAAAATCTCGAAATGCTCAACAAGTATCATGTCAAAATCCTCAATAGAGAGTCTGGTCTAGTATTGCATATTCCATATTTAGGTCTAGAGTCTTGCATTAGGTTCTAAACCTTCCTCATATAGAAGTCTTAAATGCCTGTCACAAGGTCACAAAAGGCAAAAAGTAAGATGGACCCAAACAGTGACCTGTCAGTAAATCCAACTTGGAACATGGACATATCAACTAGTCAACAGTCAAATTCTCAAGCAATGCCCACAATACATGAACTACAAAAAAATTTAACACGCAAAGAGATTGAATCATCTCAACAGGACCCACATGTCCTCATGATCTTAGATGCTCTTATACATAATGATAGGGACAAATATCTCTCATTGTTATTACAAAATGGGGCCAAACTACCTGAAGATTTTGATATCACAACAATCTTACCACTAGGAAATACTTTAGGTCCAAATAGCAGTCAAATACCACATATGACACAAATGCAAGTGATGACCTCAAGTTTTCCTCATAATGCACCAACATCATCTATACAAACAAATGTCATTTCAAATGTGAATTCTCAATCAAGTGCATCATCCTCAACAATAAAATTTAGCACACCAACACAAGCTATAGCAATAATGTCAAGTGTCTCAGCACCTATTCAAACACAAGTTCCTCATACAACAAGTGTGACTCAACCTCCACTTTCCTATTCCGTTAGATCTACATACAACCATCAGAATACAAACCTAGGTTCTACTAATACAATGAGTACAACTCAGTCAAACATGGGTTCACATATCTCTTATTTCACAGTACCTAGTGGAACTCATAACACGTGGAATTATAATTATAGTACCTTTCAACAAAATCCTAGTTATACTACCATGAATCCTTTTGTGAGAAATATACATGTGCAAAGTGTACCTCTGACTCAAACGGATATTCTATCGCAACAAGTACAGAATCTACAACAACAGATGACAAATATGAAAATCGTTAATGATAAGAAGAGCTACACAATGTAGGACTTATGTCCTTATCCTTTTGATCACACATTATACATGTCGCCTTTCCCACCATATTTTGAAACACCAAAATTTGACAGATATCGAGGGAAAGGTGGACCCAGAGATCACATCAGAGAGTTTTTTACGACAGGTATAGAGGTTGCATTTCAAGACACTTATCTAATGAGACTATTTCCTAAAAGTCTGGGAGGCTTGGCCTTGGAGTGGTTTTCACATTTACCACCAATTATCACATCATGGGGTGAATTAGTTGAACACTTCATTGCTAAATTCTCACATAACATTGAAACCCTAGTCACTTTGATGGAATTTTATGCCACAAAACAATATGAGAATGAAACATTCACATCCTTTATACAATGATGGAGATCTCTCTATAGGAGATGCAAGACTATTTTTTGGAAATAGAGCAAGTTGACATGTTCACAGAAAACTTAATCCCTAAGATCAAGTACCCGATACAAATGCAATGTTTGACCACATTTAAACAAATCACTGAAAAAGCCCTAAAGTGTGAGAAAGGACTAGTAGAACAAGGTCTCATAAAATATGGCAATAATAACAACAATGATAAATCAAAATTTTGGTCAAAAAACAAAAATGTGACCAACGATGGTGTTGTAGACACTCGTATAGTGAACAAAACTCAATGCATTTTGCCTTACAAGGTCCAAGTCAATCATTTAGTCCGCACATAGAGAATAACATTGTATCGACAAATGTAAAATCTGCGCAAACTATGAACACAAAATTTCCAAGGGTAAATACTCCAAAAAGGAATTATACACCCCTAGGGGAACCTATTGAATCAACATTAAAAAATTTGATATATGAACTAGGTCCTATCATTGTACTAAAGGTCATAAAACTGCAAGTTGCTATAAATTGAAAAACTTAATCCAAGACATGATCGATCAAGGTTACATCATGATTGACACCAATAAAACTTTAACAAACATGAATCATACCATATTTAAGGATCCATTTGTCAAACATGACAAAGGGAAGGCATCTACACCGAGAACACAAGACAATACAACCAACTACACAAAAGTCTCATACAAATACACTATTCATACCATTAGCTCAGGAGATATAGTAAATGATGATTCACAAGTAGCACTCAATAATGATGAGAAATATCAAGAGACTTGCAACGATGATAACCAAATTTGAATGATGTGACAAGCACCGAAATATGATGAAGACAAGAATCTTTGTCTTATAGACTGGGAGCATCAAGAACCGTTTCATCCAAGATGGTTTGAGGATGAACTTATAACACATATCATGGATGTTAGACTTGCACATGATGACTATAGGGAGGGATACAAAATAAACCTTGATAACACAACATATGTTATAGACAGTTCCTTCACAAGAGATAATACAGTGGCTACAATTACAATAACTCCCAGGGATAGAGACTGTGAAGTAGTTACTTGCAGATCTAACTTTACAAGGAGTACCATCAAACCCACCACCAGGAGTAAGGAACTATAATTTTGTTGAGCAACTCAAGAAAACCTTGGCACAAATACACTCTTTGAACTATTGTGTATATCACCAACTCATAAAGCTATCCTAGACAAAGCACTTCAAGATTCAGTAGTGGACAGAAATATAGATGAAAATGCCTTCCAATCCATGGTGGGGAATTTAGCAAAGGGTACTCATATTGCATTCACAGAACAAGATATTCCTAGTGATAAAATTCTCCATAATGAACTGTTACATCTAGAAGCTTACATACATAAGAGAAGAATCAGAAGAGTACTTATAGATGGAGGAGTCGGTCTCAACATTTGTACATTAAAGTTGGTTAAGGCATTGGGATATTCTGAACTTCATATTGATCCTTCAAAAAGAATAAACATCAAAGCATATGATGATGAAGAGAATCCCTCAAAAGGTATAGTTATGCTACTAGTGCAAGTAGGACCTATAACGATAGAGGTTACTTTCCAAGTGTTGGACAAAGAACTAGGGTACAACATGTTATTGGGCCACCCATGGATTCACACCATGCAAGTTGTACCATCAACATTTCATCAATGTGTTAAATTCTCATACAATGGCATTGAAATCACCATAAAGGGTGATCCAAATCCATTCCAACACTGTAATCACTTAAAGGCAAGTGTAGATAACTAGGCACCCATTAATCAAGCAGCACCCCTCACTACACAAATTGAGTCATTAACAATCATAGAAACACAAAAGAATGTGCCCACAACATCTTCTTTGTAGATAAAAGATATTGGTTGTGGGGAATACTCTATTTCAAGTACCTCAAATGGAAAATAGTTATTTGTTTCTCCTAGGTCTTTTGGGAAACCTCAAAACACGGTATTGACACAAGACAAAGGAAAAGAAATAGTCAGATACTCAGATTCATGATCTTTCATTAGGTGGGGAGATTTATAAGAAGAATCTTTGAATGAAGATGTCAATCATTGGCTATACAAAGAAGAAGATGCAATGACAATACCAAGGTTACCTTTAGATTAGTATGGAAATGGATTCAATGTGCTACAAAAATATGGCCATGATGGTACCACAGGCTTGGGATTACAAAAGCAAGGAAGATTAGAACCCGTTGTACCAAATGACAATCCAAAGAATCAAGGGTTAAGATATAAGCATGTGCCAAATATAATGGAAGCAAGACAATGTGCACTAGATATACTGAATAGACCAAGGCTACCATTAGAGCACATATCTCAAAGTCAATTGTCAACACGAGTGTTTCCCTCTTCATCTCAGACAAGCAAGAAAGTACCAACATTGCCTAGTACGTAATCAAATGGTGAACATATGAGACAACTTCTACAAGAACCTAGCACCAATTCACCTAGCAATACACTATCTGAAACATCTGCACAAGCAATATGGTAACAGACACAGGCTTAGCACCAGTAAATGAGCCTAATCCTTGGTTATTGTCAATACTTTTTCCAAGGGAAACAACTCAAGCTCCACCCAATGAATCAGACGAAGAAATATGAAAATGACTTATACCAGGTTTAAGAAGGAGGCCCACAAATCTATAACAAAATCAGATGTAAGAACAAGAGGAGATAAGTGATATAACCTCAAAAGCTTAAACATACATAGAAAGTGAGACAAATTCTCACGACTATGAATTCCTATCTAATCATGATTCCAGCCCACGAACAATTGATATGATAAGGTATCACAAATTGCCTATAGATGATGAAAATATACCAGGTATACATGTTATCAGAATATGTTACAACAGAAGGGAGTAAGTAATTACCCCTTGTACAATCACATTTGATTGATTGGCCACAAAAAGGAAAACCAACTCTAGATTGGTTTGAGAATGATGAAGCTATTGTAGAATTCCTTGGTGTCAGAGAAGGATTTCCACAAAGTGATCACAAGGTAGGATTTGTTGTAGACTTGGATAGAACAACATACTTTGGAGAGGAAAGTTCCTCTGTAACAAAAGATATGGATCAAAGTAATCACAATATTGAGTGATTTAGACAACCTCCCTATTGAAATAGAGAATTCAACATTACTAATGGAAGAAACTGAAGAAGTAAATATAGCAGAAGGAGAAGTTGTACATAATATCCATTTAGCAAAATCATTAAACCAAGAAGAAAAAGGACTAATTCATACAGTTCTTCAAACAATTCCCTATCAATTTCACTTGGTCCTATGTAGATATGCCAGAATTAGATCCAGTATTGGTGTTACATCATTCACCATTGCTACTAGGAATTAAACCATACAAACAAAAGCTAAGAAAGATGCACCCACATATTAGATTACTGGTCAAAATAGAACTCCAAAAGCTTCTGGATGTGAGCTTCATTTGACCTATTGACTATGCATGATGGATATCCAATCTAGTACCTGTGACTAAGCCCACTAGGGGCAAAAGAATCTGTACTGACTTCCAAGATCTAAACAAAGTATGTCCTAAGGATGATTTCCCATTACCCAACATAGACATGATAGTTGACTTAACTACTGGGAATGAAATGCTTTCATTAATGGATGGTTTCTCAGGATACAACTAGATCAAGATTGCACCGGAAGATCAACACAAGACAGTATTTACCTATCCATGGGGAACATACTAGTGGAGCGTCATGCCGTTTGGTCTTAAGAATGCAGGAGCAACATATCAAAGGGCTATGACGACACTATTTCATGACATGATCCACAATATCATGGAAGATTATGTGGATGATCTACTGGTTAAATCAAATACAAGAAAAGGTCACCTTGAAGTTCTCGCAAACATATTTGATCGATAAGAGCAGTACAATGTCAGGTTAAACCCAAAAAAGTGAGTATTTGGTGTAACAACAAGAAATTTTTTAGGATTTATTATGTCTTATAAAGGAATTAAAGTGGATCCTGCAAAGGTCAAAACAATCATGGATATGCAACCTCCATCAACACTTAAGAAGTTAAGAGGGTTACAAGGAAGACTACAGTCCACAAGGAGGTTCATAGTGCAACTAGCAAATAAATGTCATCCATTTCAGTATTTACTTAGAAAAGGAGTTACCTTCAAATGGATAGAATAGTGCCAAGAAGCTTTTCAAGCTTTAAAATATTACCTTCTAAATACTCCAGTACTAGTTACGCGTACTCAAGGAAAGCCCCTATTACTATATATATCAACAACAAACTCATCATTAGGAGCCTTGTTAGCATAGCATGATGATCAAGGAAAGGAAAGAGAAATTTACTATATAAGTAGAACTTTGATTGGATATGAGCTTAATTACACTCCTATATAATGAGCATGTCTAGCAGTGATTTTCACATCTCAAAAACTTAGACATTATATGCTAAGTCACAAAGTACAACTCATTGCATGATTTAATCCACTCAAATATTTGTTAAGCAGAGTGACATTGACCGGAAGATTGGCTAAGTGGATCATGATTTTAAGTGAGTTTGATATAGAGTATGTGGATAGAAAGGCAATCAAAGGGTAGATTATACCAGATCAGTTAGCAGAGGCTCCCTTGCAAGGCAATCACCCGCTACTAATAGACTTTCCTGATGAATTTGTATTTACATTGACAACATCTACCATGTGGAAATTATACTTTGATGGCTCCTATACAAATCATGGTGCTGGAGCTAGGATTCTTTTCATCACCCATCAAGTTGATTCTATCCCTAAGTCATTCAGAATAAATTTTCCCTGTACAAACAATATAGTTGAATATTAAGCTCTCAGCATAGGACTTTGTACCACTGTACAATGGAGGATAAATGAATTACAAGTCTATGTTGACTCACAACTGATTGTAAATCAAGTCAATGGTGACTACAACACAAAAGCTAATAAACTGCTGCCTTATAAACAAATGATAGAAGATTACAAATAACATTTCAATAATATCAATTTTGAACAGATTCCAAGGATATAGAACAAGGCAGCTGATGTCATGGCTACAGTAGGGTCTCTACTAAATATGCCTAATAATGAAACTCATTTATTGTAGAACAATTGATGATACTAGCATATGAGATTCCCTAATTAGAATATGTATGTGCAATTGTAGGTCTTGAATCCCCATGGTATAATGAGATATACACATACTTACATACTCAATACATGTCTCCTGATTTGTCTAGAAATCAAAAGAAAACTCTTATTCGCCAGGCATCCAAACACACTATTATTGTTGACACATTGTATAGAAAGGGCTTTGATGGAGCCCTCCTTGGATGTCTTGATGAAAATGAAGCCCAAATTACCCTAAAAGAGGTACATGATGGAATTTGTAGGGTGCATCAAAGTGGCCCGCGACTATCAAAGAAATTGTTAAGAGCAGGATACTATTGGCCAACTATGGAAAATGATGCCAATAAATATGTACAAAAGTGTAAACAAATTCAAATTCATGGAGACCTCATTCATGCACCGACACAAGATCTTCAACCTATTACATCACCATGGTCATTTTCACAATGGGGGTTAGATCTAGTTGGTAAAGTCAATCCTACTTCTTTCAATTGGCACAAATTCAACTTAACAGCTACTGAGTATTTTACTAAATGGGTTGAGGCAATTCCCCTTACATACACAACTAGTAAGAAAATAACAAAATTCATGCTTAATTACATTATCTGTCGGTATGAGATTCCAATGTGCATAGTGACAGACAATGGACATCCATTCAAAAATCAAGAAATGAGAGAATTGTGTGAAAAAGTTCAAATACAACAGAGATTTGCAACACAATATTATCTGCAAAGCAATGGACAAGCAGAGGCAACAAACAACACAATATTGAAGATCCTAAAGAAAGTTGTCACTAACGCAAGAGGATACTGGTATCTCTAGGTAAATCCCGCTCTTTGGGCTTACAGAACAGGAGTACACACCCCTACAAGAGCAACACCATATTACTTGGTCTATGGTACATAAGTGATACATCATATTAGAGGAATACTATCAGGTTGCAAGATTACAAGAGCTGGAAATGCTGGATGAAAAGAGACAAACTGCTTTAAATCATTTGCAAGGTTACCAGAACTGATTGAGAAGGAGTTACAATAAACGAGTACGCCCAAGGAATTTTGATGTGAGAGATCTAATTCTCAAGGAGAACCAAAGGAACCTAGCAGAACGAGAAAAGCCAGGGAAGTTTGAACCTAACTGGCTAGGTCCTTTTATCATAACAAGGGTTTTAGGAAATGGAGCATGCAATTTGGCTACCATGGAGGGAGATCCACTCCTTGACCCTATGAACAACATGTACCTTAAATGATATTATATCTAAGGTTTCAGTTAGTTTAAGTTTTACTTTCCGTATTGCATATCATTTTTCTTCAAAGCACTGCATCGCATATAGTTTCTTTTTCAAATGCATCGCGTTCACAAAGTTTTTGCATTTACATATAGAAACATCAATAAAACAAGGCAATTGTCCAAGTTTATCATTCATTTGCATTCAAAAGAAACAACGGTTGTCTCCTTTGTTAGATATTTGAACATGAAGTCTTTGAGGTCCTCAGGTCATTCATTTTCAACATCACCCTATGATGACACTTTACTTATGGTTGGGTAGTGATTTCACTATTTGAGACTTGTTAACCCAAAATCTATCAATTGTTATATCTCAAATGCATTAACAAAATCTCTAATTCATTCGAGACATCTAGTTGATCATATGACTAGTGAAAAATCTAAAATTCTACTTCAACGTCGTTGTAATTGTCATGCCCAAGTAGGTTTCATTACTTACAAGTCAAGACAAGAAAATAAAAAAGAAAAAAAGAGCTATGCCAAATATTCATCTTAAGGCAAAAGAGAAATGATATATAACTGAAATATCACACATACAAAGTGCGACAAAAAGCTTGACTATGGGAACACGCAAGTAACTCCATCAAGGATATGAATGCCTATTGGCAATGGAGCAATATTTGAAAAATTATAGTCTATAACCTCGTCGGAGCTCTAAATGTTTGCTGGCAGCGAGGCTCTATTTGAGATGCTTTTGAAGCTAGGATAATCCACGTAGCTAGTCATATAGGATGCTAATGATCTTTAGTGAACATAAGAGCAGGAATTAACTCATTTGCACACACATGGGCAAAAGAAGATCAAAGTTTCAAGAACTAATGGGGAATTTTTCCGCATCTCCATTTGTAAATCCTAGTCACTAAGTGTGTTAATTTGGATGTTCCAAGGGACCTTAAGGATTGATTGACCACTTATCTATGAAATATTTTTTACGTCTAATTCAATTGGTGTATTACAACATTCTAAACAAACACAGTCATCCTTGTTCGAATAGGAAATGCATCTTCATCATGCATATTGCATTAACATAGATCATGTCAAAAATTCATTGTCTCCACATGCATTCTACAAATCATCATGTCATATAGGTCTACATAGTGGGGCCATAGCTAAAAATAATCCTAAAAAATCATATAAAGTCCTGAATTTTTTTTTAAATCATATAAAATCTTGAAAAAATCCTAAAAAATCATATAAAGTCTTGAAAAAATTATAAAAATCATATAATGTCCTAAAAATAAAATAAATAAATAAATAAAATTAAAAAAATCCAAAAGCATCGAAAAACACAAAATCCAAAAAAAGTGAAAAATCAAATAAAAAACAGTAAAAAACATAAAATGCAAAAACAATGAAAAATGTTTTGAAAAATACCAAAATCATTCAGAAAATGTCCTGAAAAAATCAACCAAAAACATTCAAATATCAATCTACAAAATCAAAAAACTTGCAATAAAATGTCTCGCAAGAATCAAACACCCTAGCAGTTATCCAGCAAACTCTTCACACAAAGTTAACAAAGGATATGACTATCCAATCAAAAATCTGCAATAAATTGATCAAGTTGTCTTATCAATTGTATCATATCCATATCAAGTGATCATTATCTTGTCTATAACAGAAGAGGATACACTCAAAATCAGATAGGTCAGTCTTAAACGGGGTCCGCAACTTTTTGAGATCAAACATTATCAACTATCACATCAAGCAACTGAAAATGAAGGCGCATGGTCAGTATGGCTGCTAAATTTTGTCTGGGTCAGTCTTTATCTTTTATAATTTGGTGACAAGTCATGTTCCTATGCTACTCAAGGATGTCCACAAGTGACTAGAGGAGCCAGGATGGGCATTATATTTTTTCTTTGTTTGTTGTTTGTGGTGTGAACCAATGAAGTTCTGGGGTAATAGATCCAGTGGGTGTCTGTGTTGGTACGTTCATTCGGCAAATATCCTATGAAAAAGTCAAGGACAGTTATGCTTGTGACTATCCCACATACCTCAACCTCTGACACTACAACCAAAATGGAGGGTTCACTCCTTGTCTGCTACATGTTTGTTTCTTCAATGAGATATCTTTACATCTTGGTTCCTTATACCCCGATGTGCTAAGATCCATTGTTCCATAATAAGGCTCAGTGATGAATATATATTCCACAATAAATAATGACAAAGGTTCATGAATCAATCATCCTCAATTGCTTCTAATTCTCATTGTTCATTCTATTTCATTCTATTTCATTCTAAGGTTTATTCTCTCATATTCTATCTCAATATCATCTTCACATCATCTATCTCTATCTCTAATCAACTAACTATTCTTTTATCTATCATTCTTCTTTTTTCTGGAGAGATCATTCATACCTTTAATGCATAAACAATCTCTTGAGGGGGCATTACACCCTAAGTGTCACCAGGGCATATTGGAGCAAAAAAAAAATCGTTTTCTTTGAAACAATGTCATTCTGACATTGTCTCAAAGAGGGGCAAATGTAGACACCTAAAAATGTCTCATTAATCTCATACTAATTATTCCTCCAATTAGTTAAATAACTCTTTAATTATTTAATTAAGTTAATTAATCTTATTCTTCTAATTTCATATTTCCTCATCATCTTACGAATTATTTCAATTTCAATTCTATCATCATTTAATCATTTTCTAATGTTAATTAAATATTTATTATTTAACTAATTCTAATTAGTTCCTCTATTTAAATAAATTCATTTTCAATTTCTATCTCTATTTAATTAATCATTAACCCTTTTCTAAATATTAATTAAATATTTATTATTTAATTAATTGTGATTTTAATCCTTTAATTTAAATAATCTTTATTATTTAATTAAAGTCCAATTCTAAAAAAATAATAATTTATATAAATTAATTAATTAATTAATTAATTCTTCTAATTCTAAATTCCAAAATCCCAAATTCTTATTTAATCGAATTTCATTAATTCTCCAAATTCTAATTCTAATTTCATAATTCTTCCAATTTCAAATACATGTGCATGATTACAAAAATCAAATTGAAAATCAAAGTCAAGTTCTAAATATATTCAAATAACAAATAGAATTTAAAATAAATTTGAATTAAATCTCATGCAAATATCAAATTGAAAATCAAAGTCAAAGTTCAAGCACATGCTAAATTAATTAATTCAATCAATTAATTAATTAATACAATTATCTCTCTAATCTCTATTTCTATCTTTTAGTCAACGTTTTCTAAATAAAGCTCTCAATGACTTGTATTTTAATACCACAGATTGTTGGCGGTCTGCAACTAGGGCTTGACGTGGACCCTCTGGTTGCATTTGAAGTTGGGGTCCTCACTCCTATGTGTAGAGGAGGCAGTAAGGCCTCCTCCACGGTGGTCATTCACTCTCCACCTATTTGTTTTTACTAACCCCTTTCTCCCGTCGAGGCTCTCTCCGTGCGGTTTTAGCAGTTATTGCAGATGCGTGTGAAGGCAGATGCATTCAATGCCCGATGGAAACGGATTCAAGTGGACTAGATAATGACGTGACCCAACCACTATCCTCAAAAGTAGTGGAAGAAGGACTTATCGGCAAGTCCTTTCAAGACGCCATTGTTAGAGATTTTGTGCAGGTCCCCCATGAAGCCAAATTCAATTTGGTAAGTGCTTCGTCTTCTGGCTGCAATGGCGGAGATGGAGGACAAGGTAAGGACCCTTCCTCGGCTCTTTGTACCTTTTCTATTTCTCCTAATGATTCTATGGCCAAAGTCCTTGATCTGGAAAATATGGGACTCTAAGACATTGCCATTTTCTTTGCAGTTACTAATTTAGATAAATGTCTAGCTAGGAAATTTCTAGATGATTGGATGAAAAATGTTTGTGTTAAAAATTTAGGGTTTAATTTTTCTTTTTGTAGAATGATCCAAAAAGGATTATTTATTATTTTCTTTAAGGATAATAAATCACAGGCAGAGGTCCTCCAAAAATAGTTTTGGGCTGTTGGACAAACCACCTTCAGAGCCCTCAAAGGGTCCTTTGATGTGATTAACGAAGAAATTATGGCTCTTTCCTGCCCTTGTTGGCTCCTAATTAAGAACTTTCCCCCCATTTTTTGGAATGTCATAAATCAAATTCTAGAATCTATCAGCAGAGTGGTTAGGGTTGATCATTCTTTGAATCTCGTCCCCCACCTAGATGCCAAAGTCTTAGTATCCATTAATCCTAGCATTGATATCCCTAGATATCTCAAAATTAAACTTCAAGATGACATCTTCATCTGTGTTATAGAAACCCTAGGGAGGTTGAACTCGTGTTTCCTGTGTAAACGGGAAGGACACATCAGAAGATCATGCCCTATTATTTCGACTAGAAATAAAAATAATGGTAACCCCCCTAGAACCGCTGCTAAAAAGGATGTTATTGCCCCCCCCCCCCCTTTCTTACTCCAAGATTGAAGAATCGCCACCTATCTTGGATAAGCTAGACTCTCTCATTAAGGCCATTACTAATGCAATGGCTAGTCTCCCAAAAAATCAACTAGTTAAGCCCCCTATTATTGAAAAAGATGTTGACTTCGGCTCCTTTAATGTCGACCCCCCCCCACTCGATTGTATTTGCTTCCATCTCCCAAATGGAGGGATTCGAGGGCTCTAGCTTCCAGGTGGTCTCTAGAAAGAACACGAGGAGAAAAAAGAACAATGCCCAACAATTGGCTCTAGAAAAAATCAAGGCTAGAGGGCATCAGAAAACATATTTTGTCAAGACATGCATGGAAGATTATAGATGTAGACCCCCACCTGAGACTTTAGTAATGGATGGTTCTGACAAGGATTCTCATGTCAAATCTATTGTTAGGACTTTTGAAGAGATTGATCATGGAGGTTGTGGTAATAGAAGAAGGGATGAAACCCCCCTACCCCTTGTGATCCTCAGTCTACTCCTACTTCTAATCAATTTCAAGCCTTGGATAATTTTTCCAATTTGGCCTTAATTCAAACCAGCACTGATGATTTCAGGGGGGATGGAGGTTGTCCCCCTTCCTCTCTTGTCATTGCCTCCTCGAATTATGCCCCTATGGAACCTAATTCCTTGATTGATGATGACAATTTGTCTTCTATGAGGTTATCTCGAGTGCTCCAATGGTTGACAATCCTAAACCTTTTTGTCCATCTGAGATAGGTCTATCTGAGGGTTATACCCCTAAGGAAGCCTCCTTAGTTGACATTCATGAGTCTGAGGTTGAGACTGAATTGAGATCCAAGTTTTCGGTTATTAGTGGTGAGGGGTTGAAGGATAGTGATAATCTGAATGAGGAGATTTCTGAGTCTGAAGCACTCACTAGGAGGACAAGAGTTAGGCCATTAGGTTTTAAAAATAATCTCTCTCCCCTACACAAAAAATCTAACCAGAAGGCTAGCTTCCCCAAGCATTTTAGCAGCTTTAAGGCTGACAAGAATGATAATTAACTATTTGGTCTCCATGAAGTTCCTATCTTGGAATATCCGAGGGCTAGAGTCCCCAGATAGGAAATATGTGGTGATAAGAATGTTTAATCAACATAAGGACTTGGACTTTTCCCTACTCCAGGAAGTTAAAGCCGTTAGCTTTTCATTGGAAGTCAATCTTAATTTTGTCAGGAGGGAATCCTCAAATTCTACACTAAACATGAGAAAGTGAAAGGGGGAGTTGTTATTCTTATTAACCCTATATGGAGAAGCTCTATCCTTTGCTCAGGAATATCCCCCTGCAATAGGGGTGTATGGGTTACCTTCCAACATGGTGACTCTTCCTTTGGGCTCTGTATAATTTATGCTTCCAATGACTATAGGGATAGATTTGACCTCTCGTGATGGCTTGCATCACTCCCTGATATCCTGTGGATCTTGGGGGGAGATTTCAACATGGTTGAGCATAAGGAAGATAAGTCAGGGGGAGTCATTGTTGACTGGAAAGAGGGGGAGAAGCTTAATTGGGATAGCTTGAAAATCATTAAGAGACTCTTTGACCCCTTGGAAGGCTTAAAACATGTCTTTAAAGGCATTTGGTTTACCTGGTGCAACTACCAGAAAGTTGGCAACAGGATCTTCTCCAGACTAGACGGATTCTACACTAACAAAGATGCCTTTTCCTTTATCCTGGATCAACAAGGTTGCCTGGTGGTTGTGAGGCCTTCCTCCCTTTCTAACCATTATCCCATTTTTACAAATATTTCCCTTAGGAACTCGAGCAAGACTGTTAACAAAAGTGGTGGCAAATTCATCCTTAACAATAATCTTTTACAAGATCATGATGTCTTGGCTGCTATCCATATTGTGAGACTGTTGAATAAGTGGAACTCTCAAGATATCTCTAATATTTCTAGGTGGAATACCTCAATAGCTAGTTGGCAGAATATTCTTTGTACCATTGGCAAGAAGAAGGCCAAGGATGCCAGATAGGTAGAGCTTATCCTATCCTCTAACCTACATAAGGCAAAGCAAGACATTCAAAATGACCCTAACAACTCTCACCTTACCCACTTGGTGGCGGTGGCTAGAGATAAGCTCAGAAGACGTCAACATGATAGAGCCATGGGAGCCAGTACTAGAGCTAGGATGTTGTGGTTGTCTCAAGGGGATAAAGGCTCTAAGTTCTTCTTTAACCTTTTGAAATAAAAATAGTGTAAGGAGAAAATTGACAAGCTATGGGTGGATGGTAGGGAAGTCTCTGTAGATGACGAAATCAAGAGTGAATTCCCTAACTTTTACAAGATGTTATTCTCCTCAGAGGACTCTCCTGCATCCATGATTGCTAGAGACAAATGTCAGGCTCTTATACCCAAGATTCTATTTCCAGAAGAAGATGGGACTCTTAGTAGACCCTTTTCAATTGAAGAGGTCAAAAAGAGCCATCAACTCCCTACATAATGATAAAGCCCCTAGGCCGGATGGACTTACCATTGAAGTCTATAAGGCTAATATCACCTAGATTGTTGATGACTTACTTGAGGTTTATTAGAAAGCTGCCAAGTCAGGGTCTCTGGGTGCTGACATTAATAGAGGACTTATCAAGCTTATTCCCAAAGAAGTGGACAAGGCTCTTATCAAAAAATGGCACCCTATTACACTACTTAATGTTTCCTATAAGATACTTGCTAAGATGCTTGCTATTAGACTTGATAATATCTTACCTAAGTTTATCTGTACCACTCAAACCAGATTTATTAAAGGGAGATACATCTTGGAGAACCTTATTACCAGCTAGGAGGCTATGGAATGGGCTAGACTCTCGAATCAAAAGGTGGCCATGTTCTTACTGGACTTTGAAAAGGCCTATGATAGGATTGAATGGAACTTTATCTCCTCTATGCTTAAAGCTTTTGGATTCCTTGAGGTCTTTTTCCATTACATTCAGTTTCTTCTTAGGGATGCTCATGCCCAAGTGGAAGTTAATGGGTTGATCTCGTAGCCCTTCAAGCTTAGTAGATCTATTTGGTAGGGGTGCCCTCTAGCCCCTGCCCTCTTTTTAATTGCCTCTGACCCTCTGTTTTACCTGCTCAGGGATAACACTTTGTCCCCTAAGGTTAGAGGAATATCCCTTCCAGATAAATCTGAGCTGCTTAACATCTAGTTTGCAGATGATGTTACACTCTTCTTTGAACTATCCAAGGAGAACATGAGTGCTCTATCTACCAAACTCACCCTATTATGTGACTCCTCAAGGGAAAAGATCTCTCAAACCAAATATACTATGCTTGGATGGGCTGAGCAACCTCTGGATTGGCTTTCCACCTATGGGTTTCAATGGGGAGGACCTAACACAATTGTCAGATACCTAGGGATTCCTTTTGCAATCTCTCCTTGCCTCAAGTATATGTGGGCATGGATTAAAGGCAAGATTGACACCAAGCTTATCAAATTGAATAAACACTACCTCTCACTGGCAGGGAGAGAGCAAGTGTGTTAGAAGATTTTGTCTTCCTACAGTATCTACTATGCTTCTGTATGGATGTTTAGTAACTACCGAATTAATGAGCTGCAGAAAACCATTAGGAATTTTTTGTGGTTGGATGGTAGAGGTCATAGAAAAGCTCACTCTGTCAAATGGGAGTGGTGTTGTATGGATAAGTCTATTGGAGGTCTAGGTCTTAAGGATCTTAAAGTGCAAGGAATTGCACTTGCTGCCAAATGGATTTTTCATGCACTGGAAGGTAATGAACCTTGGAAAGTACTCATTCGTAACAATATCAGACTGTGTGTTCCCAAGAAGGCTAAATACTGGAAATCCCTCCCTATTAGTGACCTATTAGTTGGATCCTTCCCAGTCTCTACCACAAGCGTCGTTGTCTTTAAAACTATATGGAAAGTATGGGAAAGCATTAGATTTAGCATTGGCAATAATTGGATCAGCTGAGGTAACCAAGTCTATGGGGAAAGATCAATCCGGTGGAACTTAACCCACAATGGTAAACCTCTCACCCTCACTCAAGGTTTCTCAGCCAAAAAATGGGCTAGCAAGGGTAGTTGTTGTCTTAAAGACATTATAGCTAATGGTGCTTTCATCTCATTTGATGATCTCTCCAGTAAATATCAGCTTCTTATATCTAATAAAAGGACTTATAACATAATGTGAAATGCCTATGATCTCTTGCAACTTCCTAAAACCTATGATGTGAATGAAGACTAGTTTGTATCCTTCTCATGGATTGATGGCAGCCCACTCGACAATATCAAACCTATTTCTATCTATAAAACTCTTTCTTATAATGATAATATTCTTAATCATGTTAATTCTAATTGGTACTCAGATCTTTCACATGCTCAATGGGGTAAAATTTTTAAGGCTCTTTGGAGCTCTCCTTTGGCTCCCAGGAAAAAAATGTTTAGATGGTTGTTAATGCATGATAAGCTACCTATTAGATCTGATTATAGTAAAGAAGAATTGTGTACTATATGTAAAGTTAAGGATTCCAGTAGACACATTTTTTTTTATTGTATTACTGCTAAGGAAGTGTGGCTTATGTTTGGTTTTTTTTGGTACATATCAGCATACTTGATGTTGCTACTAGATGTATTAAAGGCATTAAGAAAGACACTAACCTGTTCTGGAATCTATTATCTTGTGAAATTCTTTGGTATTAATGAAAATTAGGAATTTAGAAATATTTCAAGGGCAAGAAAGGGACCTTATTAAGTCTCTTCGTACACTCACTTTTCACTCTGTTCTCTCACAAGTTACCATGGTTATTAGGCTGAATAAGGAGAAGTTCCATAGATTTCTTACCGATGGACACACAAGAATCTTCATCTTTGAACTTTCTCATGGCTATACCTGGGGAAGGATGAATGTTTAACAAACACCCTTTGTCAATGTCCTAGATGCTCTTATGGAAGAAATCAGAGGTAATGGTCAAATGGTTTGCCAACAAATGGTCCATTTTGCCAGAATGCTAGATGATCGGAGGCTGGTATGGATGGAAGGTCACTCAGGATGGATTGCTTGGATTTAATTCAAAACCACTTCATGCTGGATATATATAGATGGATAATTTTTTGTATGTACCTCCTTAGTTATATAGTTGGATAGATCTTATATATGGTTCTATAGTTGTACAGGCTTGTATCTTTTGTAGGGGTATATTTTTTCTTAACCTATACATTCTCGAGTAGGGGTGTTTTTTTGTCTTAACCTGTACATTCTCTCTTATGTGACTACCTATCTAGAGGGGTACCATGATCTTCTGGTAAAGCTCTAAATCTTTTTATATCACAGTTTACTCTCTATTGTCAATACACAAAAAAAGCTCTCAATCAGCTTTCAATCAGTTAACTATCTCCTCTTTATTTTCTCCAATCACCCTTTTTCATCCCTCAGTCAACTTTTTCTCAATCAGTTGACTCATTTAATCTATTCAATCTATTATGTTTCATCTCCAATTCAACAGTTCAACTATCAAACAACATGTGAGCTCACCTGAGTTCCACCTCTTGGTCAATATGTTCCACCACTCATTCAATCTCATCCAATAATCTATAAATTGAGCATTCAATCTCCATTTTCAATAATCATGATCAATCAAGAACAATCACAAACTTTGAATCTTTGTGTCATTTGTAGGTTGCCAACGCAATATCTGAGAGCCACCATAGCACAAAAAGGAGAAGAGCAATGGAAGCTATATGCAGTCGTGGAATAGGGGGAATTGATTGATATATCTTATATTCTTGTTTCTTGCTTCTGTATTATTTCATTGTTTGTTTGTTTGAATTCTAATTAGGATAAGGATTCATGATTTCCCTTGTATTCCTATTTGATTTACATTTGATGAATTTATACATGTGATAGTTACAAGTGATAAATTGACAAGGAAAGATGTTTTTGCACTGGTAAATCCTACAAGATACAAATATATGATTGGAGGTCTGCTTTATTTGACTTAGACTAGGCCTAACATAATGAATGATGTTTGTATTGCATCTAGATTTCAGAGTGATCCTAGAAAAAATCATGAATGTGGGGAAAAGGATTTTAAGATACTTGCAAGGCACATCTGAATATGGTTTATGGTACCCTAAGGATGATGACTTTACTTTATGTGCATATACATATGTTGATTGGGTTGGAGATGTTGATGACTGGAAAAGTACTTCCAGTGGAGCTTTCTTTCTTGGAAAGAAGTTGGTTTCATGGATCAGCAAGAACCAATCATGTACTTCTTTATCTACTGTTGAAGCTGAGTATGTTTCTATTGCTACTAACTATACACAGGCTCTATGGATGAAGCAAATTTTGAAGGATATCAAAGTGCATTTCACTGGACCGGTAGTTATTCATTGTGATAACTTTGCTGCTATTGACATATCAAAGAATCCGGTATTTCACTCTAAGATAAAGCACATATCTATCAAGTATAACTTTTTGAAGGAGAAGGTGGAAGAAAATGAAGTTAGACTAGTTTATGTGAACACTAAAGAGCATATTGTAGATATTTTTACTAAACCTTTGCCTAAAGAACCATTTGAGTACTTGAGAGACAGGTTAGGGGTTTCTGCCCCTCCGACATAGAACTGATTGATGCTTTTTGGCATTAGTCTGGTATGCATTATCAGAGATATTATTCATTCTGGCACTGATGTGGGGATGCTACTGCTCAGGGGGAGTAGTTAGCCTTGTGTTTTAGTGGTCTATGTTTTTGCTTTGATATTTATGTCAGATTTCTAGCATTGATGTCAAAGGGGGAGAGATATTGATGTGAAAAAAAAAAACTTAAGGAGTTGTATATATTAGGGGGAGAGATATATGTGTAATTTATAGCTTTATAGAGATATTATTCATAGGGGGAGTTTGGTCTTTGTTTCAAAACTTCATTGCTATATCTTTGAGTGGGAGATTGATGGTTATCTTCCATTGGGGGAGACTTGTTTGGCATTTCTTGGTACTTAGATTTTTTCACATCTAGTGTTGCCATCAATGCCAAAGGGGGAGATTGTTGGCCATTTGGATGAATTTATTATATGTTGCATTGATGTTTTGTCATTGATGTCAACACTAGTTGTTTTGGATGCTTTATCGAAACCCTTCTGGTCTCAGTAGGTTGAGTGGTTTCCAGTTGGATTGGATATGACATGATCCGACATGCTATGATATGATTTAGTTATGGAATTGGCTTACTAATTCTCATATTCAGTTAGTTAGTTTTGGTTTGGTGATCGTATGCTATGCTAATTGATTGGAAGCTTGGTTTGTGGTTTCGGTGAGGGATTCACCAGCAGAGTTTTGATGAAGATCTTTGATGGTACACATAAGTGGTGTTGGAGAAGCTTCTGGTGGAGTTTTAGCATGTTGATTGTGATCATGTTCAAGACTTGGTGGATTGGAATCATTGCTTTAGCGCGTGGACATATATTAGGTCCTGGTTGATCTAGGTTATGGACTGGCTTAATGCAATGTGTGGATTGGACCTCTCGATGTGTTTCTAGGTTGTCTTAAGAGTTGGATATTATTTGTTTGGTCTTATGCTGATATGTTTTGTAATTATGTAATTGGTTTATTGTTTGGTGGCCGACCCAATTGTTTATGGTTGAGGGTTTGTAAATATATGATGTAAGATCTCATTGTAGATCATCATGGGATATGTATGTGTGAGTAATGTAATATCATTCAGGCAAAGGATTTGGTCGATCATTGGAGATTGAGTTAGGTTTATGTAAGAGTATTTAGTCCTCTGGTATTGAGCTTACCAGAACTATACTCAAGCATAGAAGATGTTATCTTTATAGTTCACTCATTCTTCCGGATTGTAGTCTAGATTTCTATGTAGTCAGTGACACTCCTTTTGTGATGAGCAGTGTGCTCTATGTTGTTGGCCTTCCTACAAGTGCATGCCCCTCAATTGTAATTCACATACTTACTACAAAAGTATTATCTGACTGTGGGTAGGATTCCCACCGTGGTTTTTCCCTTTACCGAGTTTTCCACATATAAATCTTGGTGTCATGTGGATGGTATTTATTCTTTGATTATTGTTTATGCTTAATTGGTTTAACTGCTATTCTGGTTTTTGATTTAAGCATTGTGGTATTAATGTTTTGGGTTCCAGTATTAAAGTTTTAATTTCTAAATATTCTGGTAATCTGTGACAACTGATTCACCCCCCCCTCTCAGTTGTCTTCTGGTTATTTGAACTATCTAACAATACAAAGTGTCAATCCTTACACCTCTAGTAATTACCATAGCACCCTTAATCATCTTACATCCTACTTCAAAAAAGACTACCTACACACTCGCATCTGTCAGTTTTCTCACAGATAACAGATTTCATTTTAAACCAAGGATATGCAACACACCATTAATCATTTTTATTCTACCATCAGAAAACCTGATTCTAACTTTACCTCAACCAAAAATGTCTAAATGTGAATCATCACCCAAGTACACCTTACCTCTATTAAATTCTTCATATTCTAAAAACAAATCTCTATTGGCAATCATATGAAAAGATGCACCTAAGTCAATTAACAAAACATCGTTACCTGTGTGAGTCGCCAAAGTTGCAATACCATCTTCCTTCTCGGACTCAGAATAAGAATCAATCTTATTCTTTTTCTTCTTCTTTTCTTCTTTGCAGTCCTTACAGATGTGACCTAATTTACTACAAATCTAGCAAATGACTTTGGCCTTTCTAGGATATTTCGATCTCCCTCTTGATTTTGACCTATCACACTTCTCATTCCTCTTGCCTTTCTCCTTAGGTCTTCCAAGAATAGTTAGGGCTTCCTTCAAACTGTAGGATACCTTCCTTCACATCTCTTCACTAAGTAGGACACCCACCACATCTTCAAACTTCAAAACAATAGAAGTACTACTGATAGCCATAGCAAGAGAATCCCACGAATTAGGCAAAGAACAAAGAAAGATCTGGCATTTCTCCTCTTCGTTCATCTTAACACCGACAAAGAATAATTGAGCCACCAACATATTGAATGATTCCAGGTGGTCTGCAACTCATCCACCCTCTTCCATCTTCAAGGAATACAATTTCTTCCTCAAGAAAATTTGATTTAATAAAGATTTTGTTTGATACATTTCTCCAAGCTTAGTCCATAGCTTCTTTGTAGTGTTTTCTTTGTTGAAATTGATCAGAATAGAGTCTTCTAGGCACAGTCTGATTAGACCCTTGTATTGTTGGTCCATAACATCATACTGAGTCACCGTAGTAGGATTTGAGGGCCTTTGGACAATCACATCAACAACATCTCATAGATCTCGATCTATTAGTAGATCTTCCATCTTCAACTTCCACATCTCAAAATTTATTCCATTAAATTTATCCACCTCTATTTTCCCTGACAAACTTGCCATTTGAAAACTCCTACAACAAGATCAAAAAGTGTCTTATGCACAAGCTCCCACTCAAAAGTGGATTAGTTCAAAAAACCCAACAACCCACAACTGAAACCAAAGGTGATCAAGCTCTGATACCACTTATAAGGAACTTAAGTAGTGGAACAACTTCCTACACTAATCTTGAGAGGAGGGTAATGCAAAAAAAATTATAGATCTTTACAACAGTTACAGAAAATAGAAATAGATATAATAACATTCAAACCATAACATAATGATTTACATGGGGAAAACCCTAGGAGAAAAAACCCACACTCCAAAAGCTGCCCAATATATTATTCAGCAATCAAAATAGATTACAATATACTTGCAGAGAAATCTCTTTGCAACAGTACCACTAATCAAAGATTCAGAGGTAATTCAATTGCCATAAGACTCTTACACCCAACCTCTATCTCATGCACCTCATATGTAGGGGATACAATACAAGAAACCATCAAACGGTATTATAAAACCATAGGCTAAAACCACCCAATAAGGTGTAGCCGGCCTTATCTCACTTCTAGATTCCCTATGACATTTTCGTCCCTTTTTATAGCTCATTTATGTGTCTGATACGAATTATATTTCCTATTTCAGGAGTACAAACTTATGGAGGCCATAACTTGAGAACTGTGTGACCTATTGATGAATAGTTTGACGTGCCAAAAATCTCACAAAGTTCTCTAATGCCTTGTAAACTGATACATCATTTACTCCTACTTTTCAAGGCATTTTGGGGCCTCTAAAGTCCTCAAAATCAAATTTAAACCTTTAATTGGACCGCTCCAAAACAAAATAGTTAATATCTTCAAAACTAGTTGTGGTCTTGCAATGTAACTTTACTAGAATGCATATGTAGCCAACTAGAAGCTTTGGGGAGAATTTCACACCATTTCGTGCCCAATTGAAAACTTACTATAAATAGTAACCTCATGTAAATGTAAAGTTGAGACACCATTTTCCCAACACACAAGACATGAAAAGAGCACAAAAGGTATCCATTATCTAGGGTCAGTATGTACATCAAATAAATCATCTATATCAAGTATGATGGTGATGAATTATCCTCATCCCTCATTGGTAGTGGAACTATGAGCACAATGGAAGACGAGCACATAAGATGAATAAAACAAGTCTTTTTGGGTCAACATGGAAGAGACAAAAAAAGAGATCTTGATGTTGCACATCGTCCCAAGTACAAAACATAAAAGCACATTTACAAAAGATCACATTTATGACACAACATGTATACAACATATAGAAGAAGTGATACATATAGAGGAATGTCGCAATAGGGTCACTCCCTTTGTTTCCTTATGCAAATGAAGAAACAAATGTAATCCAAACAAAGCTTAACAAAACACAAAGACACACCAAGCATCACATTATAGGTAATATATTACATGGAAGCAAACACACAAAAGAATGTACTACATGAGAGAGCTAGTCTAGCAAATCATCACCTACCAATATTTATCAACATCATTTAGAGATGGTGGAAAATATGCTAGAGGAGACACAAATAGTATGGTATATGGAGCTAAATATAGTGCCAAAAAAGGACCATGCTCTAATGATGAATAACTATGTGTGTCACTAGGATCTAGAGTTAAAGCTTTCAAAAATCTTGAAGATAACTCATGAGTAATATCAACAATGTCATGCATATCATTAAAATCATTATTATTCTCAATATTATTATCAAAATAATCATCCAAATTAATCACAATAAGATATCTCATGTGTGGAGGAGATGAAGAAGAAGAATAACTTTCATAGACAATTTCAATATTTCACGAGGATGATCAAGATAAATCTCCTCCCTAGGATCAGGTGAAGGTTGGGAAAATAGGACCAAGTCAACATTTGGATGCTTAGGAGATGAAAGTTTTTGGGAATCAACATAAAAATCCTTGGCATGACATCTTCATCGATATTATATTGCACTATGATTTTTCTTGTTACAACTCAAAACTTGTGTGGATGAATGTTGGGGATCACTCAACATTGGTTTTTTTTCTTTCTTTTCTCTAGGAGAAATAGGAGGAATGAAATAAACCACATTGGGTTGAGAGATACAATACGTTGGTTGTTTCTCTCTTTATCCTTTATAAAATTTTGGATGTGTAACCATAGCATATATAGGAGGGATGAAAGGAGTAAGAATAAGTATAGGTCTAGGATGTAGGGCTAGAGCACTTATTTTTATATCCAAGAATCATTTAGAGTTGCAGTTGAAGCCAACCCCAAAGGTTTACTTAAGGTCAATATCATATTGCCTTTGTACTTTTCATAGGATAGGAAGAGGAAATCTTGACAAGGTTTCAAAGTTTGAGGTTTATGAGGCTAAAAACAATCAAGGTTGAAGTTTCCATGATTGCATAAGGGCTAATAAGACTATTATTAATCATTATATTTCACCCATTGTGAGGGAACTTCAAACATTTATCAATTTTAGAAGGTATAGGTTTGATGGAATCTAGCCAAGGGTATCCCAACTTCACACAAAATTGATCTAAGGTAAGGATAACGTCAAGGGTAACATCTAAGCACTTAGCACCAACTTCAACAAGGAGAGTGATGGAACCTATAGTGGGACAAGTGAAACCATCATGTACCTTAACCATGACATTATATATATCATATGTATATTGATGAAATTGTTGTGTATATATATTTTCTTCTATGATAATGTTCACCATACATACTAGATCAATGAGCACCCCACATGAAATCTTATCTTTAATCTCTGTAGTAATGTATAATGGTCCATCGGGTGCTTTTATGATATCTTTTGAGTCAAAGGTGATGCAAGAGTCACACTTGTCTTAACTTCCTCAATGAAGTTCACAATATTGTTGTCTTCAATAGATATATCACCAATAATAATAAAGACTCTATCATTATGTTCAACAATATTGGTAGAGTGAGAAGGCAAGAGATTGGTAAAGATTTACAGATTTTGATTAAGAGGTTCTATAGAATAGTTGCCTTTATCTTTCACACCATCCAGTACTATGTGATTAGAATCAATAAGATCTTAAATTTTATGCTTCAATTGAATTCATTTCTCAATATCATGCCTATTTTGATGATGAAATTGGCAAAAGGCTTTGGGATGAAAAGAAGGTAGCAAAGGCTTGGAAGTATCTATTGGATGAACAAGAGAAATATTCATCACATTTCAATTAATCAACTTAATAATGATGATATTCAATGATTCATAAAGAGGAGTGAAGTTGTTATGTCTAAATTTTGAAGGAAAGTGAGTTCCAATAGGTGTTGTGGATGACACTTGAGAATCAACATGTTTAGAGGAGTTTCTTGTATTGATTTTGATGAATTTCTTGTTTTGTTTTCTAAATTTTTGAAAGTTATGATGAGAATACTCATTCCTATCAATAGGAGTCAAAGATGAAGGAGGTTCATATTGACTCACTTAAAGTTTATAATTATTAAGTATTGCACACAATTGTGTGAAAGATTCTTAATCAAAAAATAAATGTTTCTCTAATATCTTTATATAAATTCTTAATAAAAATTATTTGAACATCACCATCGGGCTTAAGATAATCAATTTGTGAATGGAAATTTTTATATTTGGCAATAAAATAAGCCACTTTTTCCTTAACACCTTGTTAAGAATGCACCAAATCAATCAAATTAATTTGCTGGCTAATACTATTTTGAAAATGTTGAACAAATACATCAGTCAATTGTTCAAAGTATCAATTGAATAAGGAGGAATATAATAAAACCATTGTAAATATTTTACTCTTAAATGTACATGGGAATAGTTTCACAAGGAGTCTTTGGTCATATTATAAATCAATACATAAAGTGGAAAATATTTTTACATGAGTTTGGGTATCACCTTATCCATTATATTTCTCCAAATTGGGAACCTTAATGTGTTGTAGGAGAGGAGTATGAATGATGTTAATGGAAAGCAGGCTACCAAAAAAATATTTGGGAATAATGGATTTGGATTGGGTAATGGTAGCCAATTGTTGTTGTAAAGATGAAATATTTTAAATCCAATAGTTTATGGTGTCCAGTCAATGGTTGAATTGGATTGAGATGGAGTATTTGAAGGTTTTGAATGATAGGTAGGTAGAGGAGATGGTTGGGATACAAATAGAAGATCGGTTGATGGTGGTGTGTAGGAGTATTGATTGATAGGATTCCCCCCACTACTAACATGTTTAGAATTAAAATTTTGTGTAGAAATTACCATGATGGAAGATGTAAATGTAGGGACATTAGGTAGAGATGTAGGAATAGGAATGAAAATATTAACTTTGGTTGGAGGATTTGTGTCTAAGCACTTCAGCACAACTTTTCAATGTCATAATGTTGTCTTCCACTCTGTGAGCTATAACGCGCAAAACATCCACACTATGTTCATCATTTTGATTAAACCTCCTTAAACCTTCAATCAAGGGGATTTTCTCTCCACCAAAGTGTTCTCGACTCATAAATTATTGAAGCCATTCCAATTACTTGTCAAGATTCCCCAATTATTTATTAGACACTTGAGTTGAAGAGTCATCCTCGTCATGAGAAGCATGAAGGGAAGTATTGTCAACAATGTTAGGCATGCTAGGTGTTGGATTAAGAGAATAGAGGATTCAGCCAAGCTGCTAGGGAATAATTTAGGTAACTCCAGATCAATACCCTTAGTGTATAAACCTTAGGAAGCCATAAGTCTTTAACTTCTTCTCATCAACATATTGAATTCAAGACAATGAGTAATGAAACACATACACAAAGAAGGAAAAGCTAATGAAATAGGTTTATCCTCCTTATGCCTCTTATACAATTGATAATACAAACAATTGTGGAAAAAGAGGTGATCAAGAAACATGCAATATAACAATAAAATATTTAATTAACCACTTAAGAAAACATAAGCTATATAAATGAAGGTTTCAACCATTACTGTTTCTAAATCTGAAAATGATATGAAATTAAACTCAAATATGAAAATCCAAATAAGAAATTATACTATAAAAATTTGGGTTCACTAGTCTAAACATGCAAACTAGGAATCAACCCCATTCATTATTGGACATTGTTGCTGCTAGGATATGTTGTTGTCATTGATGTCAACATATTCCTATGATTTATTGCTTCAATGCTTGCAGATTGGTTATTGGGACTATGGTTTGGTGTATGGAATATTTATAGTATCATTATATTCTTCTATATTAGTTTTAGTGATCCGAGAAGCTTAATTGATCATATCATATGATCCAGTTTTGCAATTTGTTTTTATGATCAGTGCTTTGCAGAGTTTAGTATTTACTCCGGTATATTCTTGTGTGATCAAATCTTGAGCTGATTCTTTGGCAGTTTTTTTGGGATGGTCTTGTGTATCTTCATTTTAGATGGTCCGTGATTTGGTGCTCTACAAGTTATATTTCTTCATGCCAATTGTTGTTGTTTGAGTATTCTTGAGTTTCAAACATTGACAGATGAAGATTTGATAAGTGGTGTTGGTGCAGGTGTTGATGATGATTCTAATGTGCTTGTTGGTGTTTCCTAATTATGTCCTATTTATTTTGATGATCTGCATTGATTGTTGTGTGATTTTTCGATGATTTCATTGAACTAGTGATGTTCTTTGTGTTATGTTGTATTTATGGTGGTGTAGCGTGTTGTGGTTGATCTTGGCGTGATTTCCAGTGGAGATGAAACTTTGAAAATTTGATTTAGGTCCATGTTATGTCATGTATATCATTATATTGGTATGGTGGTTGATCTTTGTATCGTGTGATGTAATTTTGTAATTGTAAGTTGAGGGTTTAGTCGACCCTGTTGTCAAGGTTGATGAATTGTATAAATAGGTGATATTGTCATGTAATTTAGGTGTCGATGTGGTGTCTGTTGGCCCAGTTTGTCCTTACGTCAAAAGATCGATTTGTCAATGCCCAATACAAACTATAGAGATATGGATCGCACAGGAGGCGGTTAGTCCCTTGTCATGAATCCTGAGGGGAGTACTGACCATTTTGCCAACAATCTCCCCCTCAGCGTTATTCGAGGGGATTTGAACCAATGACACAATGCTCTAATACCATTTGTTGGCCCAATTTTTTTATTGTGTCAAAAGGTCGATTTGTCAATGTCTGATACAAACTATAGAGATATGGATGGCATGGGAGGCAGTTAGTCCCTTGTCACAAATCCCAAGGGGAGCACTGACCATTATGCCAACAGTATCTATATTATTAGAAAGTAGTAAAGGTACGAACAAGTGAATACATCTTCCAGTATTGTGATTGAGCGGAGATTGGTGTTGCAGAGTAGACAATTGTGCTTAATCAGAATTTTCATCAAGCATTTGGAGATGGTATTATTTTAGTCCATTCCTTCTAGATTGTAGTCTGAATCTTGTTGTAATTCAGTGAGACTTCCCTGAGGGTTGTAGCCTTCCGAGTTATTATCTTTTGAGCAGTGAGCTCTAGGAAGTGTGTCTGAATGCTTGTGCATTCCCCATTGTAATATATACACATACTACTGTAGAGTATCATCTTATTGTGGGTAGATTCCCACCGTGGTTTTTCCCTTAACTGGGTTTTCCATGTCAAAATATTGGTGTTGTGTGTTGTTTTATCAATTTTCTTATCTTTGTTATTGATGCAGTTTATCAGATCTGTATTTGTGGTTAAGTTTGTAGACCCAATGAAAACTGATTCATCCTCCCCTCTTAGTTTTCCTTCATTTTTGTTGCCAATATTCACATCAACATACATTGGGGAAATAACCAATAGGCCCAAGTACAAACCCTTGGGAGAGTTGGGTATAATGATTGGTCACTTCCTTGTTGTGCTATGATATGAATTGATAAGATAAAATGATGAAATGAAAGAACTAGGTATAATGATGTAAAATTGATAGTAATAAACATTAACAATAAGTTATGGAATAAATATGAAGATTTTGAGAAAAAATATGGAAACGGGATCATAAAGGAACCTATGTCTACAATTTGAGCCTAAAAGTGCTAGACTATGTCAATAGGGGACCTAGTCCTAAAGGTGTCTAATACAAATATTGGGAATAGATTTAGAATCAATATGTAGCTTAGATTATTTACCTAAAATTTCATCAAAAAAGTGTAAAAAACTAACAATAGTTACCACTATCTAGGGTTTTCTATTTCTTGAAAATTTGGATCTCTTTGTCTCAGTATGTACTTTTTGAATCTGTAATAATTCTCTATTAAATCTAAAACCTATGTACATAAGAGAGGAAAATGGTGTTTGGGGTATATGGGTTCACCTAGGCCAAACCCTAGGTTGGAATTAACCCAGTAATTATGATAGATAAAAAGAGAGAGCTTACCCTTGCAAGGCAAAGGCTAGATCTAAAATGAAATGCGAAATTGTAATTTTATAACTTTTCTTATGAATTTCCTTGCCTTGAAGTCTTCATGAAACTTTGTTGTTGCTACGCTGATCATGCATGACTTCACATAAAATTGATCATGGATGCCATCTTGAATGCTAGAAAATCTGAATATTCGACCTCTCCTTGATTCCTTACTCTGTTGAACTGATTGATGTGAATTAGATTCCTTGATAAGACATGTTTTAATTTAGAGGATAAGACTTTCTTTTATACTCAACATCATAAAACGTGTTGAAAATTTTGAAGAAGGCCAATATCGGGAGCATTTAATTTCTCAACTTTTTAAATGTTTGTTAGAGAGTTCGAATTGGGGTCCCTTTTGGCTAGACTATGGTGTTAGGAGCCCTAGTCCGAGGGGAATAGGACAATAGGCACCCTAGTCCAATCCTCTTGGGCTAAACTAGAGTTAAAGAGAGAGTGAACAGAGTGCTAACACCTCAAATTCAGTTATTTTTTGAGAAGAGTTGAGCATAATTAGGGGTAAGGAAGGAGAAACACCTAAGTGAGCTCCAAATGAGTATGAAATTTCATGAAAATACAATTTACGACACTATAAGTTGATTTAAGACTATTAGTGCCATGACATTGTAGAAGCACCTAAATCAATCATGCAATCTTTACTAGTTTATCATTTATCATTAATATGACATAAAATGTACCAACTTGAGACGTACAACTTATTCAAGATGGTTCCCAAATACACTCTAAGTATTTGGGATATATCTCTTGGGTTCTATCATAATAGGGCATAGGATTTTGACTAGTGTGACTTGTTTGGTGGCCAATACTTTTATGAAAATTCTTGGTGATTTCTTGATTTCTTTACTATATGTATGAAGCTATTAGATGAAGATTTCATAGTGTTATCTAGGTGAAGTATGGTAATATTGTTGCAATTCCATCAAACTAAAGAGTTGGAGTGGAGTATATTGATGTTCTTACTTTTTGAATCGAGATTAATGCAAGCTTTGTGTCTCTTTGGTGTTGAAGGTTTTTTGAAAAAGTTTCTCCATGTATATCTAGAGTAAATTTTAGTTTGCTTCTATTTATGTTTCCCCATGTTATATTTTAGATTTGATTATGAGTCATATGTTAATCTACTTGGTTAACTACTTTAAATTTATGTTCTCAATATATCTATTTACCCTATCATCAATATGAGTGTACCTTCAAAAAGAAAAAAACAAACTAAACCTTAATTAAAAATCAGCCCTAATATCATTAGTCCAAACCCTAATAGAATGATAATAATAATAATAACTATGTAAATCTTATATTTTAAATCAAATAATCACATTACAAAGTACCTAATACTTATCCAAAAAAAAAATTGAGTGTACCTTCAATCAAAGGTCAGTAACACATGGCATGTTTAGGGCCTTCATTCAAAGGCATTCCAACAATTCACTATTGCAAAATATATTTTTTAAATGGCACACATGTGAGACTATGCTTTAGGCTTCCACCAAAATCAACTTGAAAACTCAGTCAAAACATAAAAGAAATCTTGATATTAATATGGATGTAATACAATATAAGTTAGATCATAAAACTCATGAGATCCACAATATTTATAAAATAAAAAATTAAAAAAAACATTAAAAATAAAAAATTAAAAAATAAAAAAAAAAAAGTCTATTTTAAATAAATTTAGAAATAACTTAAAAAGTAAACAAAAATTCAAAAATCAAGGTTAGGTTCATATGAAGATTAGAGGTGAAAATTCAAAAGGACAAGATAAAGTGTATTATTACTATTTGAATACAATATATTCATTAAACATATACATACATGCATGCATATATGCATATGTATGTATGTATATATATGTGCATATACACAAACACATATATATACAAATGCATCCATACATGCATACATACATATACATATGAGTGTGTGTGGGCATATACATTTATGACTTGAGGTCATAAACTTTGAAAGTGACTCTTTATTAACAACATCAAATATAATCTTGAGAGAGTTTAGAGTTTTAGAAATGAATACATCCTTTTAGACATGACCAAAACATAAATTACATTTAATAACAATCTAGATCTAGAATGTCTCAAGTCAAATCTTAACATTATTGGACATGATCTAAATAAAAGTCAAATTAGAAAAAAAAAACCGATTTAATTTGAAGCTAAATAAGACTACAAAAAAGCCTAGCTTATAATTAGTATCTAAATGCAATAAATAGAATAAAATTAGATATGAACTATCATGTCTAATCACACTCATATACCTAATCATAAATTGACTATAAAATTACATAAATTAAAAAATAAAAATATTGATCTATTCTCAACTCACCATAAGAAAAAAAAAACAGAATTGTCCTTGTCATCATTAAAAAAAATCCAAATCCAAGCATTTTTTAAAATTGAAAGCATAAGATAATCCAAGAGAGGAAACAACTAGGGAAGTGATCAAAGGAATAAAGGACTATTTATAAATGCTAAGTTACCAAAAGCAAAAGGCCATTGCTTCTATCTTGTTTACATCAAGTCAAAAGTCTAGATTTCTCCTAAAGAAAAAAAAATCTGATATAAGGTTAAAGTCTCAATCTTGAAATGACCACAAATGTAAACAAGCTCCTTGTGAGGAACCACCAATTTCTTCACAATCATAAGTATTAAAGAAACTTCAAGAAAAAGCAAACTTACTTTACTAATGGAGAAAAAAGAAGAAAATAATGTAAAAGAATCTCCCACGATATTAAAGTGAACCTTCCACACATACAAAAGTTGAGGTGAATTATTTTAACAAAAAAGAAACATTTAAACATTAATAGATCAAAGGGACACGTGTCTTTTGAATTATTGGTACGGTATTAAGCATCCAAATCTATTTTCAAAGGTTAAGTTTCTTTTTCCCTTTTAATTATTGACCCCTACCCACTAGTGACCCCTACATATAATTCACATTCCTTGTGCCACGTAGACCTAGAATGCTTAGGTGTCATACACCTTATATTAGATGGTGGCTTTACAAGATGTGTCCAAGGATCAAAGGAATTGCTTGTAATGAGATTGGGGCTTTGCTTTTGTTGCTTGTTTTCTAGTGGCCATTTTACATCATGGACTTGAAGATGAGGGTGACAACACATTAAGAGAAAAAGGAGAAAGATTCTATCTGACACAGGTGGTTTTGCTTAAGACCACTGGAATGAGCCCATGTCAAGATGGTACATTATTTAATTCTTTTTTCTTTGAGGTATGTTGGGCTTAGGTTTAGCCTATGTGGCTTGATGCCAGTGTTGGTCCTACATTTCAATGGTATGTTGTTTTTGTGGCATAATGTGCAATTGGCTTTGGAATTATTATGTGGCTCAAATGATTGAGATTCTAAAACTATTTTAAATGCCTAGCTTGTTGGGTGGAGGCAATGAAATTGGGTAAAAAGTGGGCTTTATGTGTAGGATGTTGAGTTGGGACAAGTGTTCATATTGTTTTTGGACTTCTCTATGGTCTTATCATGTGGCAAACATGATTGTAATTTTATTTGTTTTAAATTCCCATCTTGTTGGGTTGAGACACCAGTTACACAAAAGGTGGTTATGTGTGTCATCCTTTTGAGCTACATATACATGTGTAGGTATGAGAGTGTGAATGGGTTCATAGAAAAAAATAAATCTAGGGCTATCGTGAACATATGATTATAGGTTGTGTTTATCTACATCATATTTAAAAATATCTTCACATCTAAAAATGGATGATGATAAAAAAAATTTATGATAATTATTGTGAAGGTTTTAATTGTCTTCAGGTGAATTGGTAGTTTTATTTTTGTATGTGTATGTGTATGTGTACATGTGTGTAATATTTTATTTAATAATATATATAATTATGTAATATTTATTTACTATAATATGTTTGGTTTATTTAGATTTTTTATTATCAAATTATAGAATATAAAAACACTAGTAATCTTTATTTAAAGCTTAAAATTTCATTCAAAATTGCTTAGAATTTTTTTTTTTTTTAAAAATTTATAATCTCAATATAATTTTATTTTTTTATAAATGGAAGATTTTATATCATTTATAAGATTGGGAGTACCAGTTTTAGGTTGAAACTTTTTTTATTAATAGCCAAAGACTTAAGGGTATTCACTCTACCAAAAAGACTCAAGGTACAAGCAAACTCATTGCTTAAGGTGTCATCCCCTTGTACTTAAAACCAATAGTTGATTTTCAACGAGCTAACTTAGGACGATTCAACTTCATTAATACACCAAAGACTCATTGATATAATTAAAATATATAAATATTATATTATAATTATAAATATAATTATAATCATTAAATATGATGCTTATAAGAATATAATAGTTATCGTAGAAAGATTTATATTTTAAAGCAAGAGTTCTAATCAAGTTTCAATTAGAGATTACAAAGGTGGTTTTGTTTTGTGTGTTCAATAATGAATTTTGTTTGTGGATAATGGACTTTTTACAATTTAATATGAAAATGTCTAAAGAAAGTTAGTTATTAACAAATTGAGTAGTGGACAAATTTATTTAGAAATTTGACAAAAATAAAAAGACTACTAAAAATTTATTAAAACAAACAACTACATACGACAAGACATTAAATAAGTCTTATAAAATTTATGACGACCAACATATCTCTAATTTACATAAAATAATTTTAAAATTTACATATAAATATAATATATAAAATTTAACAGTATAATAATTAGATTTTTACATGCAAATATAATATTATATTTGTAGACACCTAAAATTGTCTTAGCTTAAATAAATAAATATTTTGTTTATTTAATTATTTTATCCTAAGTTTTCTATTAATTAAATAAATTTTTATGTAATTAATTCAATTATCCTCTTCTAGTCTTTCCCTATTTAAATAAATATTTTTATTTATTTAAATTATCTTTTCCCTAAATTAAATAAATATTTTATTTATTTAATTGGTCCCACTTCGTCTATTAATTAAATAAATAAAAGTTTATTTATTTAATTAATCCATTAGCTTCTAATGGTGAAGCACGAGGTCATGAGGTCTAGTCTCCCCCTAACCCATGTGGTACTGGAGGACGTGTTGCGCTAGCGTCACGGGTCACATTAAAAAGTTTACCCGCGCCCTGCAGTTTATAGGGGGTGCTATGCCCGATTCCTACCGTCTAAAAAAATTAATTAATTCATTAGCTTTTTCACTCTATGACACATGTCATTTATCTCTTAATTTTCCTCTATCTACCCCCTTCATTATTTTATTATTTTTCCTAACTACCCTCTTATTATTTTATCATTTTCTATACCTACCCTCTAATTCTAGCCGACCATTTATCCTTTCACCTTTTAATGTTATCTCTCCATTTTCTAAGGTGTTCTCTATATAAGAGGATTTCCTCATCCTTATCAACCTTAATAAGCAATCTAGCAATTTGCCAATCTAGTATTGGAGCTTACTTTTTGCATTCTTCTTGCATTTCACTTTCTTTAGCTTATCTTGCATCCATCATATTTGAAATCTTTGTTTCCTCATAGCCTTTGTGCATTCTTCTTAGAACAATATTGTTACAAAACACAAATCTCGAGGAATAGGAGTGCAATGGAGTAATTTTTCTTTTGTAGCATGCATGTGTGTTTCTAGTCTAGATTTTGGTTTGCATTGTGTGTGTTTTGCAGGTACTCTATTGAGGATGTTGAAATGAACATGGGTCTTGTCCCATAAGATTTCAGATATATTTGAACATAATTATGTAATATTTCTTTATTTTGATGTTTTGAGTTTCATTTCAAACAAAATATGTAAGAGTTTAATATTATTTATTTAAATTATATATTCCATATTGAAAATTTGTAGATATAAATATATACTTGTTAAATATGATGCTTATAAGAATATAATAATACAATTATACAAAAATATTTCAAATTTAAAATAAGAATTGTAGTGTAATTCCGATAGTATGTATTTTGTAATAATTTTCAATACTAGATCATAAAAAACATCAAATAAAGTAAATTCTTACTCAGTTGTGTAGTTCTCAGATGAATAGGTCATTAGGAATTTCTTTAAAATAGACAAATACATGAAAAAATACATTGAATAAGTCTTGTGATGGGCATGCGACTACTACTTTCAATAGAACAAAACTATCGATTTAAATACCAAAGGCCTCGACAGGGAATGGAAGGCTCATAGTCATTGGGTATTTTCATTTTTTGTGCCAAAGAGTCGATCACAATCACTCTATTTAAACATCACACTCAATGATCAAATATTTAATAACATTTTTACACCTTGTTTCCATCAAAATATGGTAAATAATTATTCTACTTTTTTCAACCAAAAGTTACATTTAACGATAAAATCAAATTATATTTAAAAATAGCTAGCTACAATAATTGCTTCCAAATAACTCACAAAAAAATATCTATCAACCAAACCTCATCAAACATCTCATCTGAAAATGGCTATCAACAAGGACTCATTAAGCATCTCATAAGAAAATGTCCATCAACAAAAAAAAATTCATCAACTACATCTGATAGTCATTGTCTACACATTCTTTTGCAAACTATCCACCAAAATGGCTTCTTTGAGTAAAATTATCCACTTATCTTAAGAAAATGTATAAATTAAATACTTAGGGTCTATCCAATTGGAGTTAGACACGTATTCCTTATTATTGACCAATGAACGATTTTAATGGCTTTATAGACCTAGGTGAAACCTTATAGAATATGATTTATTAATGCTAGCGGTCTACATGAAGCTCATGACTGCCGGTTACCTTGACTTTATGATATGAAGGTACGACGGCCAGTTTCCCGGTCGCCTTTGAGCCATAGGAAAGAACTCAAATGCCTGATGACCGGCAAAGACCAGTTACCATGAAAACAAAGCGAAAGGATAGATGTTGAATGTGAAACGTTATAGAGCATGGCTTAATATTTGCAATGGTCATTTTAGACATCAAGATGTATATTTTTTATTATATTTATTAATTAATTAAAAATAAAAATATGTTATATTTTTTATTTCAATTAATTAATAAATATAATCAAATGTGGATATGTTGTGATAGATCTTGTTACAAAGGACGGTTATAATGATTCATAGCAGACACTTACTTTCTTATTTGAAAAATCATGTGTCTATTTCTTATTGCAATAGAGGCTCTCCTTTACATTGTAGAGTGACTTGGATCAATTTTATATGCACTCAACGATGTTCACTATCGCCTATGCCACTATATTTTTACAAGGCCACCTTTGTATTTGAATATGTTTAACTTGAAATATAATTGCTCACAAATCACACATGCATATTTGGAAGTGTCTTTGATTTTTACTAGAATTTTTTTAATTGATCTTTATGTTAATTTTTGGTTTGATCTATGGGTCCATTTTTTTCTTTTATGTGTATCCCTTGTGTTATTTTGTGAAGAGATTTCTAACTATTCTTTTTGAAAGTAATTTTACTATTCTCACAATTGACATATTGGACAAAACTATTGCTTTAAATGTTTTTTTCCATCTAGTGATTGCTAATCTTCGTTGACTTGTTTATACTTAACCATTTTTTGTAATTGTTCAATGTGATTATCAATTCGAATTATATGTTCTACTTAGTCAAGGTTATAATGTATACACATTTAAGTTATTCTAGAAGAAGTGATGTTGTATATTTTTGTCAATTTTTAGAAATTGCAAAACTCTTTGATGTAATGTTATTGTTTGATGTATGCAATTGTATTTTTATTTGCAAGATGTAAGATATTTATTTGAAACAAAAATCAATTTTTTTCAATTCCACTTTTTTCATATGAAATTCTAATCTTTGCAACACAAGTTTCTTAATTTTCCTCACTATTATAAATCTCCAAGTCATCTTTGAGGTATGCATCTCAAAATGTCAAAGCACTTTTCTCCTAATATAGGTTTGCATTGCAAAAAGATGTATTTATTTAGCATCCAATAGATTCACTATCATATTCATTATCTATTAAACTAGCAAATAGCTTTGAAAATATCGTCACCACATTCTAATATGAATAATAGTTATTTGCAAATTCTAGACAATGTGCCTATTGAATTAGTTCCCATGAAACAATTTTGAAAGCCAAGGTTTGATTCAATAGACTTATATTAATACCCACTCATTTTTTTTAGAGAATTGATTTGAAATTCCCAAATTTAGTCTTTTTATCGTGATACAAGATAGACTATTGAGAACAATTTGAAATCCCATTGAAATACAAGTATTTTTTTCTCTTACTAAAGACCAGATACACATTTGTATGCCTAGCCACATGGCATGTCGTTGAATATAAACCATGTTTCCCTTTAGCTTGATGTATTTGCAGTTCTAAGAGAGAATTGTAGACCTAATCTCATTGGGTATTGATATTGATTGAGATTATGTACATTATATAATTCATATAAAGTTTGGGGATCTAACTCATATTTGTAGGGAAATAATACATCTAGATCAATTTTGACCAAATCCTTAAACTTCTTTAATCACAAGAATTTATCAATTATCATTAACCAACTAAACATCAATGCAAGATGAAACAACAAGCACAAAACACATGACCACCAAAAATTTATGGAAAACCCAATGTGGGAAAAAGCATGGTGAGAATCACACTCACAATATAAATAACTAAATACAAAGTTTTAGGCTCAAGGCCAAGGAAGCTCATTGCACCTAATATGGACTTGCGGGCTAAGATGCACAACCTTAAGGCAAGATACAATGGACTTGAAAACTAAAGCTCACTGCTCTAGGGAAAAATACAAAGGACTTGCAGTTCAAAGACGTGTGATCTCAAGGCAACATATAGATCTGCACAAGCTACCAAAAAGACTTGATGTCTTCCAATAGGCATAAAGAAAAGATGAATTGAGCTGAGTAGAATCTCTTGATCATAAACACATCACAAACTGATATTCGCACCTCTATTTCCACACATATACTTCCACATAATCCTCAATCAATCTATGCACCAATTCACACATTTGCACATCTATTTATATCAACTTGTTTAGTGAAACACTTAGCTAGGTCAGACACAAACATAGTGAATATAAATTACACAAAATTGGTCACCATGAGAAACTATGCTAAATTCAATCCACTCTATGAGATAAAGAGGACCCAAATACATCACAAATTGTCTTAATAATTTGATTCCAACAAATCTCACTCACCAATACATCATCCAAATTCAACATCAAATCTAACATGTAGATAAATAATAAAGCACGTTGTTCAATCGACCCAAAAATATTATCCAATCCAAATAACTCAAAGTGAATCTTCACACACCACGGTAAGACCCATAAAAGCACTTTAACTCAATCACCAATGAATATCTAGACCAAAGGAGTATGATCTAAATAAGATAAACTATCTGTGTTGGCCAAAAACCAACACAACAGATAACTCCAAATTACAAATCAACATAACTTACTTGCAGAGGAAACCAACACTTGAATTCTAAACTAGAACACTGCACGAGAAATATGAACATGTCCTCCAACCCACAACACTTGAACCAACACTGTGGAGTAATGTAGAGCATTCTCTAGACCAGTCTTGATAGACAACGTCATTATCAATAGACTGCAACAACCAACTTCAACATCTAAATTGTTAAGGACCTAAAAATAATAATAGTGCAATATCCACATAGCATAGACATTAAATCCAAAATTACAAGCCATCAACTACAAAAATGAAGGAATGCAGAGAATTATCCCATAAAGAATTTAAATACTCTTTCTTGCATATTTTAGTTTCCACTACTGTCACCTTCTAGAGACATCACATACTAACTCAATATCACCATTAGACATCATAACATCATCTGAACACTCATTTTTGGGGCATACATATGAAACAATAATTAGATTGACAACAATGAAAACAATTATACTGAAAACATAATTGAACATCTACAACTTCCTCTTCACCCTTGTCACCAATACACACAAGTGTGATACTAATGACAACATCATGAAAAATACAAACAATCTCTCATGATAGCAAGTTTGACATCAATGATAACATAGACTCATATTTGCAACAATCTCCCCCTTTCTCATTGATGGCAACACGTGTACCACCAATCAAAAATAGACTCTCCAACTATAACTCTCTCCCCCTTTAACATCAAGGATGAAGGGCACAACACTTCAAAGCATAACATCTTCAAATAGTACTCCCCCTTTTGAGTATATCTATGTTATCTTAATACTCCCCCTGTTAGGGATATCTCTTTTTTGTACATATTTTCTTGCAACCAAGAAGCCACAACCTTCACTACTCCCCCTAAAAGCAACCACCACATCAATCTAGGAGACAAAAGACAAGCTTTGAATCTCCCCTTGGAAATATGCACCACTTCTATGCACATTTGTTTTGACATAGGAGAGGCAATAACTGCTAAATTCTATTGGAGATACTTCAAAGTATCCTTTAACAATGCTTTGGTGAAAATATGTACAATTTGATCTTTTGTAGGAACATATTCCAATCCGATTTCCTTCTCTACAACCTTCTCTCCTAATATATGATACCAGATAGATATGTGTTTAGCCCTTGAATGCATCACCAGATTCTTTGAAATATTAATTCCACTTTTATTATCACACATAATAGGAGTTATCTCATCATGCATCACCTTGATATCTTTAAGAGTTTTCTTCATCCACATAACTTGAGTACAACAGGATGGTTCTATAATATACTCTGCTTCATTGTAGATAAGGACATTGAATCCCGTTTCTTTCTCAACCAAGAGACCAATCTGTCTCCTAAGAAAAATGTACCACCACTTGTACTTCTTTTGTCATCAACACATTTATCTCAATTAGCGTTTGTGTAAGCTTTCAAATAGAAATCATCATTCTTCTTATATCGCAAACCAAAATCTAGAGTCCTTTTCAAATATTTGAATATCATTTTCAATACTAAATCATGAGATTTATTTGGAATAGCTTGACATCTAGAAACCAAATAAACAACATGCATAATATTTGGTCTTAAAGTAGTCAAATAAAATAATCCACCAAACATAGATCTATAAATCTTTTGATCCACTTTTGGAGATTCATCAACCTTTCTTAAATGACAATCAATAACCATCGGTGTTCCAAATAGTTTACATTTCTCCATACCAAACTTATTCAACATTTCCTTCATGTACTTGTCCTAAGAAATGAAAATACCATATTCTAACTATTTTACTTGAAGACCAAGGAAAAATGACAACTCACCAATCATTGAGATCTCAAATTCATTATGCATTTCTCTTGTAAACTTCTTGCAAACATATTCATCTCCACCAAAAATGAAATCAACATATACAATCACTATCAATAGTTTCCCACTTTCAACTTTGAAATACCTGTGTTGAATTTTAGTTGCAACAAATATATGTCTAATCTTGCATACCAAGCTCTAGGAGCTTGCTTGAGTCCATAAAGTGTCTTCTTGCATTTGCAGACCATATCTGGATATTTTGATAACTGAAACTCATACAGTTGCCTCTTATTCAAGTTTTCCATTCAAGAAATACTAACTTAACATCCATCTGACATGTATCCTTAAAGTTCTTGTTAGAAGAAAATCCAAGAAATATTCATATAGCTTTCATCCTAGCTACCGAAACAAAATTCTCATCAAAGTCTATACCTTTAGCTTGTGAATAGCCTTTACAAACTAGTCTTTCCTTGTTTCTTGTGACTTCTCCATCTTCATTTAGCTTGTTTTAGAAAACCCACTTTGTTTCTATCACATTCTTGTCCACTGATCTAGGTACCAATTCCCATGTCTGATTCTTTTCTATCTGATTTAGCTCTTCTTCTATATATAGCCTTCATTCATCCATCATCTTTTCTAGCCTTTGCAAAATTCTTTGGCTCCACCTTAGATAAGAAACAAAAATTTGTTTGTTCATTGGCCTCAACAAGTTTTCTTCTAGCCTGAACTTCTTTATCTTTATCAATAATGATCTAATTTTCTAAATGATTATTTTGTGCACATACTTTGTAGGTGTCTTAGGTGCTTGTCTAGGCTCCTTTTTCTTTTACATTTGATTCTTATTTATCTTCTTGAGTGTCCTTCTCTTCTGTAGTAATGGGGGTGTCTTCTATCTCAATCTTAGGTTTTGGTGCAGTCAGATTCCATTCTTCACTTACTCTTGTTGAACACTTTCAAATGCTAAGATGGGGTAAATCAACATATATTGAAATTTAACTAATTTATCCAATCAATTATCATTCATTCAATTTACCACATTTGTAGAAGTAAAGAGCTGAAAAAAAAAATAGCAATCACACATGAACGCCAAGATTTTATGTGGAAAAACCAATGAGAGAAAAATCATAGTGAGAACCATCCCACTATATGAAAATAGGTTACACTATTTTAAGCTCAAGGTCAAGGAAGCTCACTACTCCTACTATGGACTTGCAAGACTAGGGTACACAAGCTCAAGGAAAGATACATGGGACTTGGATTACTGAGAAGCATAATCTTAGGGAAAGATACTATAGACTTGTGAACACTAAAGATCACTTCTTCAAGGCAAGATACAAAGCATCTAGGAATAAAGTATCAATATGATATAACTTCTAAGAACCGCATCCTCTGCTATACTAATTTGATGAAGGGTACTCCCCTTATAAACCCAAACACACAATAGAAACAAAGAAAATGGACAGGAAAAGTGCAAGAAAGAAATACTTGCTTTCTATTAACTCGATGAAATGAAATTACAACATTTAGAAAAATAGCATGCAACAACCACATGGGCATTCTCATTATAATAATCTGCAAGCTAGAGCCACGATCTACACTACAGGAACTATCCCCCTATAACCCCCATTTGCCTTCTTTATATTGTGAAGTTTAAACACCTAGAATGTTCTGGAAAGTGTAACTTCCCCTTTTGAGGCCGACCACTTTTGTATCCCATTTTCCTATATTGAAATATGCCAAGAATATGCCCATACTGGGTTTTGGCATCCATCGGTATATTTTGATAGTTTATTTTTATTTTTATTTTTATTTTATTTTTCTCCTTAAGTAGCACAACTTCTGGAGGCCATATCTTTTAATCTGACCATTAGATTTTCAATAATCGTATATCATGGGAAAGGTTATGGAGAGATCTACACCATGCTTTCGTCAAATCTATAAGATCTACACTTTTTTACCCGATCTAAGGCCTCTAAGACCCTCAAAAATGCATTTGAAGTTTTATTGGAGAAATTTTCCATAAAAAAATTGAATAACTCCCAAACATCATAAGATATTGGGATGATTCCTTCACCATTAGCTCCAATTTACCAAAAATATCCCTTATTAACAAAATGAACAATATTTTTGGGTGACGCAAGATTTCTCTTACACCCTAGATGCTCTTGCATCATAGTTACAATCCACTGTTAATACACATCTAGAACTTCCTTCATTACTGGGTTAGAGTTTCATATTAAGACCCTAAATTGGCCCAAAAATAGATAGACTTTACAAGTATAAATGCAATAATTTTAGCACACACTTTTCGGGCAAGCACGTGTCCTAATCAAGGAAACAAAGGATACTACTTAAAAGGCCCCCCCATAGTAATAAAATACCAATCCATAGCATACAAATAGAGATTCAGGCCTACAAAAGATTTCCCTTCTCTCTTACCCTGAAGGTCTAGAGACCTTATAAATTGAGGAGTTTTTAATTTATTATGGGAGGTACATGAGGATTATATACAAGGTACAATTTACACTCCCTGAACTATCAAGTATGGGATTTTAACCTCTAATAACAAGGGTTTCTATTCAATATTCAGGGAAAGTGGCACATTTGCATTCAATGGTTGAGACATTCAAGTCACTATGTCAACCTTTTGTGGCTCTAAGTCCACCCCCAAATTGACACTCGTCAAAATATGATCATAAGATAGGCTACAACTTTCTCTCTCGCCCTTTTTATATGGTGGACCAAATAAATACCGCTCAAGGTCAAGCCACAAGGTGATGAAATCCCCAAGAAGCCCCTCCTACTAGAATCCTAAGATTTCCTCTTACACCCAGGCTCCACTAAGGCAAGGGGAGAGGATGTTTCTCATAGGATTTTGGGTGAATAAGAAAAATATGTTGAGCACCAGACAGTCAAACAATGGTTAATTCCCCTATAAAATCGAAATGTTTGTTAACTACCAAGTAGTGAAGATATAAGAAATAAAATCAAATTCAAGGTTTTTGCAAAACAGACGTTAATAGTTTGAATGATTTTTTTCTTTGACCCATGATTGCCACACACTAAAAAGTAGATATTAGTATTGAAATCTCTATCCTAGAAAACCAAAAAAATAAAAAAATTAAAAATTAAAAAAATCTAGAGACTAAGAATAGTAGCAAAAGATGAAATATTATACCCACCAAATTTTTACTAGTCAATTATAAAATTCTAGCTAGCAATTACATAAATCTCGAGCAACAATTATGAAAATATTTCATCAAATGTGTGAAAGATCATTGTCAAATGTGTAAATAGGAGTTGCAGATGCAAAAATATTCTAGCAATTGTGCAATTAGAAACTTGTAGTTGCACTTTGCATGAAAATTAAAAATTAGTTTTGTTGTAGCTTCATGTCAAGTTCATTAGATGTTTACAAGGGGAAAATCAACATGTTAATTAGACTAAAAAGGTAACCACTAAACCTTAAATCTAATCCTAAATCCCAATCACAATGCAATGAAGGAATACTAAACAAAATCAACAAAACAAAATAGAAATTGCTTATTCTAGATTTGGATATTCCAATATTGTAAATCTAAATAGAAGTTAACCACTAAAACCCTAGACTTACAAAGAAATCCAACATAACACCAATAGAGAGCCATAAACATGTAGAAAAATAAATTAAATCAGATTATACCATTCACATGTTGGATGGGTTTGATATCCATTTTCCTCCTATCTCCATTGATATTGTTTAATATGGTGGCTCTCATATTTGTTGCTTGCACAAGAGCTCAATAGAGAATGGATATAGTTGTAGTAGACAATTCGACAAAATTTAGGTATACTTGCACTTGATTGATCTAGAAGGATAGGAAAAGGATCCTCTTTTATAAAGAGTACCATAAAAATGGAGGGCTAGGATTAAGAGTTGGAAGGATAAATGGTCATCTCTAATTAGAGGGCAGGTACATGAAATAGTAAAATATTAGGCAGGTGGTTAAAAGTGGATTAAGAGATGAATGACATTTGTCGTAGGAGGAAAAATCTAATTATTTAATTAATAGAAGAGGTGAGGCTAGGTGAATAAACAAAATATTTAATTAATTTTAGGAAAGAGGAATTTGAATAAATAAAATATTTATTTAAATTAAGAAAGGATAGAAGAGTATTGATGAATTAAGTAAATAAATAAAGATTTATTTAATTAATAGAAGGCTTAGAATAAAATAATTAAATAAATAAAATATTTATTTAATTAGGCTAGGACAATTTTAGGTGTCTACAACAATAACACAAGTAAACTCAATGTTGACTCCAATGCAGTTGGCCTCCATTGTTCTTCTTCTCCTTATGTGGATGATGGCTCTCAAAGTTGCACTTCACAAAAACTTGCAAGATAGATGCACAAATATTATGAAGATAGTGGTTGTTTTAAAGGGAAGATTGATGTTCAATTTATAGATTTTCAAAAGTTTATTTTGATGGTTGAGATTGGTTTGAGAACATGATTGATCAACAGAAAAAATTTCATGAGACTGGTTGGTGAGAGACAGTCACTCAATATGAATAAATTTGATTGAGGAAATAACTCACTTGACTAACTAGTCAAGGGATTTGATTGAGATTGGAACTAAATTGACTAATTAGTCAGAAAAAGGTGATTTCAAAAAGAGGGGAAGTGGCTAATTTTGAATATTCTAACGCACAAGACAACTAAGAGGGGGGGTTAATTATTTGTATAAAATCTTAAATCTATTTCTTAAATCAGCTCTACAACAACTTGACATTAACACATAATCCACAGAAAGATATGTACATGAAACACCAGAGCACCCCATACACAATGAGACACCATATTTTACATGGAACCCTATTAGGGGAAAAACTACGGAGAAGCTATTCTCAATATATGAACACCTGTTAGGGTGACACCAGTTAAGTTGATTTTTACAAAGAAAGGCTCACTACTAAAGGCTCACTGCTAAAGGCTCACTACCAGATGTCTCACTGCTATGCAAGAGAAAGTGTAATTGCCCACTAGGAAACCCCGAAGGGATAAAGCTAAAAACACAAGAATAGAGTGCAAATTTTTTTTTTTTTTAAATTGAACACATCATAATGATACAAAGAGTTATCATAAGCTCAGATAACATAGCGGAAGGCCCAAATAACACCTAAAGAGTTTCCCAACATGATTACTTAATACAACACTTAACTCAACTCACGCTAATTAATCCAATTAAGATGATCAACTTAATGACATGATAATACTTTAAACAAGGATACATTATTCCGGTAAGTTAAAAATATAGATAACATGATGAGTTCATCCATTAAAGTTAAAAAAATATAGATAACATGATTAAGGTATTTCATTACAATTTAACCATACATTACGTTCAATCTTACATTAAAACATATGTCACACATCTAATCTCATTACATACTTAAATTCCATTATAACTAATGAATACTTTCCATTATTCAAATCTACATTCATCATGATCCAAATTACTGCATTAAATAAGATGACTACATGTCGTGTATCTGTGAAGTGTGGACCTATGTACCTGCAGCTGCAACAAAAAAACACTCAATAGATCATTACAAGCATGATTAGCAAATATAAACAAAGACATATGAAATCATGGCTAATCGATCTATCGCCTCCTAATAAATGCGAGTATGAATCTACTCTCAGATCTAGTTAGCAATTCCAGTGACTTGACTACACCTAGATGGAGGATTTAAGATGATAATGATGATGCATTTAAACTAGAAATGATGAGATTAAGCTAGATGATAAGCAAATTGAGCTAGAAATAAGTTAGATTTAAGCTAAAATTGATCATGATAACAATGCTAAAATGCTATAAGCCTATAGTAACAATGCTTGAATGCAAATGAGATGGCATTTGGGATCCTTTGAACTCCAAAATGGGGTCTATTATAGGATTTCCAAGGCCAGGGGTGAGGTGGCAGGAATCAACGGTCAAGATTAAGTCTGAAGATATCAATGGTGAAATTGGAGGAGGTTGGCAAAGAGGTTGGATTAAAGGGAACATTTGGAGGTTGGTAGAAGAAGGGGTTTGATGAAAAAGAACATTTGTCATCTCTATGGTGACAAGTGTCAAGAGGCTTCTAGAAGAGGTTGGATGAAAGGGAACAATTAGTGACAAGTGTCACAAAGCTTTGCTCATGAGAGGGCAAAGTGTTCAAGGAAAGGGGACATGGTGGTTAGGATATGCAAGCTAAGATGGCTTTAGGCAAACCCGAGGTTAGATGGAATGAGTTAGGTTTAGAAGGGGTTAGGTTAGGTGGTTAGAAGTTAGGAGAATTTGAATTTAAAAATTCAAATAATAGGAAAAGGCTAATTAATCTCAACAACTCATAGATTGATTTGTTTTAATTAATTATGGGATTTAGAAGAAATGAATTTGATGGGGGGAATTAATTAATTAAAGGGGATTATTGAAATGAACCTATTGAATAAATCCTTAGATTTATTAATAAGTAGATGAAAGGGGGAATTTAATCAAATTGCTTAGTGAATTCGATTAAATTGGGAAGGGGGATTAATTAAATAATTGTTTATTTAATTAATTATCTTCAAACGATTTTTAGGTGTATACATTTTGCCCCTCTTTGAAGCGAGGTGTGATGATGCGTTGATTCAAAGAATAATCTCATTTTGATGATGATATTGGTTCGATAGGATGCCCCAGCTCTTGATTGATAAATTGGGATACGATGATGCCCCCTCGGGAGATCAATTGAGATAATTGATCTTTGGAGTTTTTGGATGATTGCGAAATTGATGTCCCGATTAGAAATGATTTAATGTCTGCAACTATGGTTGATGAAAATGCGAGTTCTACCATCACGATGATGTGGTTCTTGATGATTGATAAAGCTTGATTGATTAGATTGATAAGATCGAGATTCAGTCTGGTTTAATGAATGACACCTCTTGTATAAGACAAAGATGATCAAATCGTCCAGTTTCAGGAACGACATATCCTATATAAGACATGATCAGAACGTCTAGTTTCAGGAAAGATACATCATGTATAAGACATAGGAGAATCGATTTAGATGTGATTGATTGATATAATTGATAAGATTTATTGGATAAAGAACTAATAGTTTGTTGATATCAAGTTGCAGAAAGATTTAGATATGTTGATGTTGGTTCTGTTGAGAGGGTAGCATAAGATTTTCTCTGGGTCGACAATATCTGGAGAGATATGAGTCATTAGTCTGATTGTGTATACATTTGTGATGATACCTTTGATGATTCTTGTGATAGATTTAACCTTGGATAAAAGAAGCATGCAGGATCCCATGAAAGAATGAAATGCGAGCTAAATGCAAATGAAATGCAAAGCTACGATTGGACCAGTCACTGGATTATTGCATTTTTTGTCATCATTGAACTTTTTAAATGTGGGAAGTGAGTGCAAACATCGATGGTATAATTAAACCATGATGACTTGAGCACTGCTTTCCTGGATTTTGATATGGCAAGTTAGCACAAGCATCGAGGTATAATTCAATCGAGATGACTTGAGTGTTGCTTACGTGAAACAGGCAGTATTAATCATTTCAATACGCAAATCGGAAATGTCTTCAATGATACTCTGATGATCATGTCCTAAGACAAATTTTCACATATTAATGATTAATTTTCAGACATCAGACAAGAAAAATATCATGTTCCTTCCTTGTTCCTCTAGTCAAAGACATCCTGGAGTCACTCAGAAATCATGATAGCAAAAATCAATATAGAAAAGTTGAACAATCATGTTAAAATCATTATCCAAAAGATATCATCCATGCGTTTAGACTAACTTTGTGATAGTTTCATGGTTGATAATTTGATCTCATGTTCAATGTTGGATATGTCTCAGTTTTCGCTTGATAAGAGTTGTCTAACTATTTGTTCTACCTATTGACTAAGCTCAGGATGATCAAGAGTTTTTCCCCCAGCTAAGTGCAAGATTTTTCCCTAAGCCTCGAAAAAAATTCAGTATGATATACCCAATGATCCAAACCATGGCGAGAGGCCACCCGGGATGCCTGCATATATACAAAGGCTTTATTATGATCAGCGCTGATGGAAAATGAATGAATGCAAGCAGAAAGATGCATGAACTAATAGATGGAAGAGATAGCGGACATACAACACCTGTTTGCCAAGTTTCATCATATGTTTTTATTGCACTTTTTCTCATATTTGATTTTTTTTTTTTTTTTTGGATTTTTTACTTTTTTACTGTTTTTGGATTTTTCCTGTTTTTTCATCGTTTTTTGGATTTTTCTGCTTTTTCACTATTTTTGGATTTTTTTTCTTTTTCAGACATAGAACTTCTTCAAATGCATGCTATTGATGGGTTCCTCAAGCTGATCTTTGTCCTGTGTTGATAACTGATATGCTCCTGATCCAAATATTGTTGTGATGACAAATGGACCTAACCAGTTTGGTTCAAACTTTCCTTTCTTTTCTCGATCTGCTTGGTTGCATGGATTTTCTTTTAGTACTAGTTCCCCTACTTGAAATATTTGTGGTTTGACCCTGTGATTATAGCTTCGGCACATTCTTTGATGATATACCTTTAAATGATAAAAGGCATTTTGTCTTTGTTTATGGAGCAGTTCTAACTCTTGTAATCTAGATACTCGTTGTTCTTCATCTGGGATGAGACCTTTTAATGATACACATAGAGAGGGTATCTCTACTTCGATTGGCAATATTTTTCTGATCTGTATACAAGAGAGAAAGGTGTGGTACCTCTTGGTGTGTGGATACTAGTACGGTAAGCCCATAGAGCAAGGTTCAATTGAATATGCCAATCTTTGCTAGCATCATTCACTGTCTTTTTGAGGATTTTCAGAATAGTTTTGTTTGATGCTTCTGCTTGCCCATTCCCTTGTGGATAGTAGGGTGTGGAGAATATGTGGTGGATCTTGAATTTCTCACATAGCTCTTATACATTTTGATTCTTGAATGGTCGCCCATTATCAGTGATAATGGTCATTAGTATTCCATAGCAACAGATGATGTAGTTCAAGATAAATGCAACAATTTGTTTTCCTATGATATTTATGAGAGGTATTGCCTCGATCCATTTTGTGAAATATTCTATTTCTACAAGGATGAATTTGTGACCATTAGATGAAGAAGGATTTATTTTTCCTACTAGATGAAGACCTCATTGACAGAAAGGCCAAGATGTTGCCAAAACATGAAGTTCTTGTGTTGGTGCATGAATCAAATTCCCATGGATTTGACATTGTTTGCATGTTCTAGGTATTTGAAAAGAATCTCGTTCCATGGTCGGCCAATAATAGCCCAAACGTATGAGTTTTTTTGAAAGGGTAAGACCACTTGAATGAGTGCCACAAATGATGTTATGGACTTCATGTAAGGCCTTCTCAGATTCTTCTTGTTCAAGACATCTTAAAAGAGTACCGTCTAGACCTCGTTTAAACAGGGTATCTACGACAAGGGTAAAATGGGAGGATTGGCGAATAAAGTTTCTCTTTTGGCTCTTTGATAAATCAGGAGGTAAGGTGTTATCTTTAAGGTATGTGTAAGTTTGTCCATAGCGGGAGGAATCATGCCCCACAAGTTGACAGATAGTTTGGGAATCAGGACAATTATAGGCGGGGTAAAACAACTCTTCCACCAGGAATTCATAATGCTGTTGATTTTCTTGTGTCTGAAGGAGAGAAGCAAGTGTAGCCATGGTGTCTGCTGCTTTGTTGTCATTTCTTGGAATCTGCTAGAAAGTTATTTCTACAAAGTATTTCTTGATATCATCAACCATCTTTTTATAAGGCATTAGCTTTTCGTCCTTTGTTTGATAGTCATCATTGATTTGATTGATGATGAGCTAAGAGTCTCCAAAGACTTGAAGTTGTGTAATGTTCCATTCTATAGCCATTTTGATACCTGTTACCAAAGCTTCATATTTTGTTGTATTGTTGGTGCACGGAAAGCTTAATTTGTATGCTTTTGGAATTGTATGACCTTGTGGTGTGATGAACAGAATACCTGCTCCTGATCCATGCTGTGTATATGAACCATCAAAGTATAATTGCCATGTTTTTGTGGTGATTGTTAGGATATCAGCATCAGGAAATTCAATCTGTAAAGGATGATCATCTTGAAGTGGTGCCTCTACTAGTTGATCTGCAATGACTTGTCCTTTTATAGCTTTTCTGTCAACATACTCAATATCAAACTCACTCAGGATCATGATCCATTTTGCTAGTCATCCTGTTAATGTTTCTTTGCTGAGTAAATATTTTAGAGGATCAATTTTAGCAATTAACTTGATGGAGTGAGATAGTAGATAGTGTCGTAATTTTTGAGAAGCAAAAATTACTACTAAGCATGCTTTTTCTGTTGGTGAATAGTTGATCTCGTATCCTACTAGTGTTTTGTTGATGTAGTAGATAGCTCGTTCTTTTCCTTCATTATCCTATTGTGCAACCAAAACTCCTAATGATGCTTCAATGGTCGATACATAAAGTATCAACGGCTTCCCTGGAATTGGTGACATTAGTATGGGTGGTTGCATGAGATATGCCTTTATCTTGTTGAATGCGTCCTCACATTGTTGGTCCCACTTGAAATGGACATTTTTGTGCAATAGATGAGTAAATGGTTGACATTTATTTGCTAGTTGAGCAACAAATCTTTTAATTGATTGGAGTCTTCCTTGGAGTGATCTTAGTTGACTGATATTCTTGGGAGATGCCATTTCCATGATTGCTTTAACCTTAGTTGGATCCACTTCGATACCTCTAGCTAAAATAATGTATCCCAATAGCTTTCCTGAAGTTACATCAAAGACACATTTCTTAGGGTTTAGCCTTAGCTTGTATTGTTCTAACCTGTCAAAGATCTTTTTCAGTATCTCTATATGTTCTTCTCTATTATATGATTTAGCCAATATGTCATCCACAAAGTCTTCCATGAATGTCTGCATCATGTCATGAAATATAGTTGTCATAGCTCTTTGATATGTAACATTGGCATTCTTTAATCCAAAAGGCATGAAATTCTAGCAGAAAGTACCCCATGGACATGTGAAAGCTATCTTTTCTTGATCTTTGGGTGCGATTTTGATCTGATTGTATCCAAAGAAACCATCAATTAAAGAAAACATGGAGTGTCTAGCAGTTAAATCTACAATGATATTGATGTTAGGCAAAGGAAAGTCATCCTTTGGAAATGCTTTAGTAAGATCTCTGAAGTCTGTGCATATTCTAATGCTTTTATCTAGTTTTGAAACAGGAACGATGTTGGATACCCATTGAGGATAAGCCACGGGCCTGATGAATCCTACATCCAGTAATTTCTTTAGTTCTGCTTTGACTAGGAGAGTGATATACGGATGCATTTTCCTTAACTTTTGTTTGACTGGTTTGGCTCCTGGACTAACATTTAAGTGATGCATGATAAGCTCTAGATCTAATCCTGGCATGTCTGCATATGACCAGGCAAAATTAATTTGTTGTCGTTTGAATAATTTTATATATTGTTGCATTTCTTCTTCTGATAGAGAAGTCGTTGGATGAAGAATCTTTGGTTGCTCTATTGTGCCAATGTTAACTGCCTCTGTTAGTTTGATCAAAATGGACGACCTTTCTTGATAGTTCTCAGGTAAAGTGTCAAATCTCCCATCTTCTAGTGCCTCAAGGAGGTTTTCACTATTAGATGTGTACTTTCTTTTTACTTTTTCCCGATCTAATGTAGCCAATAAATGGTTTTTAGCATTAGACTTGATATTCTTTTCTTTATTTTCACTTTTGCGACTAGGAGATTTGGCACCCACTTTTATGGGTTCGATTGCATTAAGATATACAGATATGGCATGGTCATTCGGAAAGGTATCAATGGTGGTATGTCCTTCATTTTCTCAATCAATAAGCTCGGGGTGGATTAGAGGTAGGGGATCTTCAGGTTGGGATGTTTCAAGGGTTTCAAGGGTCATGATAGATGTATCAAAGTTTTCAATTTGTATTTCGATGTCTAGAACGGTACTCTCATCAGAATGACCTCATGTAAGAAGTTCCTGATTGTCCTCGGATAAGTCCAAGTCAGCTGAATGTGATTCTAATTCAAGTGAACTAGTTCTTGACGTTTGTCCTGCATACATGTGAACTACATCGACTCCTACATCTCCTTCAAAGCAATTTTCTTCAGTTGATTCTTCAGAGTGATAGGAATCCCATTCCCATTTATTAGAATCTGTATCACTTGCAGCTTGCAATCTACAAATTTGGTCATATAGCATTTCTTCTGATTTTCTGGCTATATCTTTTCTTCTTTCATATTCATCTTCCTCGGGACTGAGATTAAGTTTTGTCAACTTTTTTATGAGCTCTCCTAGATTTATATTAGCTTCTTTCTTGTTTTAATTGAGATTTAATGCTGCTTGAGAGATGTTTTTAGTTTGTTTCTCTTGTTGATTTGAATCTTGTTTCTTTTCCCATTTCATGTTTGCTTGTGTTTTTTGCTTAGCTGATGTTTCTTCTCTTTCAATTTCCAATTGTTCTTGTCTATTTTCATATTCCTTTTATTGTTGACTAAAAGATTGTTTACCCTCTCGGGTGAATAACTTAAAGTACACAGATAAAACACGTAATGCAGAATAATAATGCCATAGATATCAGATAAAATATAAGAGATGTTATTCCATTCATAATCGTCCATCACAAGTTACATTCAGAAGTATATAAAGATACCGAGGGGGTGCGAGCGCCAACCGTCGCACCGCAACTACCACCCCACGGTTGCCAACTAACCAAGAAAATCACAACTTAATTAACTACTTTTATTTTCATGTACAATATTGCCGCCAACATCATTCCCCCCAAAAGAAAAGAAGTCGTCTCCGGATGACTTAATACAAAATAGAGATGACATTAAACAAAACTGCTGATGCCAATCGAGCTCAGAACTTATACACCTATTGCGTCCTCGCTTAAAAACCCTTTTCTGCTACCATCCTATGCTCAAGTGCGAATGTCACCATTATTGCTTTCGCAAGAGTTTTTTTTGTTTTTTTTTCCTTGATAGCCCAATCCTCTTGTGCCTAAACCCAACTTGTCTGCAAAACACACTTTTCAGCCTCCACCAACTGCTACTCAAATGACACTGTCTCCCTAGCCAATTTGTCCTTGATAGCCACCCGCGCTGCCCTTTCGGCATCCAACTCTTGGGTACGCTGAGCTAAGTCTCACGCTAGTACTGCCTCCAACCTGGTGGTCCGCTCCTCTCGAGTCCTCTGTGCATCCACCAAGGCAACCTCATGTCCAGCCGAGACATACTCCGAGTTGCTCAAAGTGTACCATTCATGCCTGGAAGTGGCCACAACCTTCGGGCATAAAGGCTAGGAGATGCCTCAAATCCTCCATCACACTCCCCAAAGTTTGATAATTGAACTGAATAACTCTCTGGTACTGTATGACTTCGTGTTCATGCAATGCCTTCCCTCAAACTCTGTTTGTTCGCAACCTCCAAATCCATCTCCCTCTACGACTTATGGCTTCCCCACCAATGCTTAGCTGTAGGCTTCTTTCTCACAGTACGGGACAACCCAACACTTACCATGCCTTCTCTGATGCCCTTCGCCCAACTCAAAAAGTGCATTGTAGCTCAAAAAAAATTGGGGGTCTGGGGGCAATGCCCCCATGGGGTGAGGGGCAGCGCCCCCGCGGGGTTGAGGGGCAGCACATAATTTTTGTGATATTTTAAGATGTCAAAACCCTTCTTCTCCACTCTAATATTTTTAGCGTTTTGGCTCCAGATGTCATTGAATGATTTTTTAATCTGGTCGTCATCATTTTTTTTTTCCACTGTAATCTCCCCGATGGCACCCCAGCCATACAACCTCCCCGTACGGTCAACAACAACACTGACACCTCCAATCATATGGCCACCTTCCCATGTGGTCAACACCCCTCCACCGTACGGATCACACAACCAACCATCTACCACACACACCGTACGGGCCTCCTTCTGCACGCTGAATGCTTAACTACCTCCTGGATGGTTGTGTATGGCTGCGAATGCTTTGTGTGTGCCTGCTCTGTGCTTGTGTGGGCGCTGCATTATTGGGCGGAGTGCATTTGTGCGAGGGCTACGTGTTTGTGCGGGGCTACATTTATGTTTGTGTTTTATGTCTTCGTGCCTTTATTCCTTATGGCAGTGGTGGTTTCCACCACATGGTGGTCCACCGTCGGTGTTGCCACCGCACGATGGTTCCACCGCTGGTGGTCCCACTACCGGTGTTGCCACCGCACGGTGGTTCCACCACCGGTGGTCCCACTATCGGTGTTGCCACTGCATGGTGGTCTTCCATGGCTTTCTTTTTTTTTTTTCTAAGTGTCCAGATTCGGCTCGGGTTTCATGCCTCTGGGATCGCCCTTTCTCGGTTTGCCTTGCTCGAGAGTCTCCCGCTTTGGTCTCGTGCCTCTTGAGTCACCTACCCAGCCTCTTAGGTCCCCTTCCATCCTATCGGGTTCCCCTCCGAACTCTCGGGTGTCCTTTCGGCCTCTCGGGTCCACTGTGCGCTTCTCATGGTAGGGTTTCAATTTGCACCCGTTGGTGGCAAGTCTATTTTCAATGGCCATTAGAAGACCTGGAACCACAAATTCTACAGGGACCACGATCTCCTTCCTGTACATAAGAAGAAGAAGAATAATAAAGATTTTGAAGGATGCGGCCTTCCACATAGGTTTCCTATTGTTGCCGACACAAATGATCTTGGGATTATCTACATCATCGAGGTTTGGGGTGTCTCCTTTCCAATATTCTATGTATTCTGGCAGGTACACCTCCTTTGTTACTTGCTCTAGTTCCTCTACTTTGAGCCTGTAGCTCTGGAACATTTCGTAATCCTCCATCTGCCAATGGAAGAGCCCGTTCAATGACCCTGTCTCATCCTCGGAGCACTCTCCTAGTTTGAGAATCCCTTCGTCGTTGGGCTCCCTGTAGCCCCGTCCTTCATCCCTCAGGTCATTTTTTCCTTCACCCTCTAATTCTGAAGATGATGCCAGTTCCTTGCCAACAACCTGGGTCCTCAGATCAATGGTGTACTTATGTCCCCCTTTTTCCATAGAAAGGGTGTTCTTTTTCCAGTCGTGGTTCACCTTTGTTGTAACCAGCCACCCTTTGCCTAAGATGGCATTGTACCCCTTCTTCTTGAGTGGGATTACCACAAAATCTAGTATGAAGGGTTGTGTGCCGATGGTGACCGACTGGGCCATCAGGGTGTCAAGTGGCTTGATGTCGTGTTGGTCTGCACCTACCAAGTTGAACGTGGGTGGCCATAATGTTAGCTTCCCTAGCTTCTTCCACATATCATCTGGCAGTACTTCACCCCTGAACCTCCGTCCACGATGGTGTCTTTGAGGATAGCCCTGAGAATTCCCATCTCTACTACAGCAGGATGTCGACCACTATTTAAGGTCAACAACATTGGGTCAGCCGAGGGGCTGACCGAAACTTCTGCTTGTGTGGCACGCAAAGGTGCTTGTACAGTGGTTTGTATGGAACTAAAAATGGTGATTCTTAACTGTGGCATTGTTTCTAGAAGGTCCTTTACCCTTATAGGTACTTCCATCTACAATACTTGCCCAATGATGTTATTTTCAGCTTCCGTACAAGATGATGTACTCACCACCTCGCTGTTCCATCGTTCGGTCGTCATCTCACGTTCAATATTGGCCTTTGCCTCTCGTAATCTCTCCTTCGTACGGGGGTCGGGATAAGTGGTCTTTTTTGTCTGAGCATGGGTGATTTCCAGTACTTCTTTCTCACTAGTATTCTCAGTCTTCTCAATGTTGAGGAGATTAACCCCTAACTTTGGGCAATTTGCATCCTCATGGTCGCCTGGCCCACACCAGCGGCAAAGGTGCTGAGGGGTGGCTTCCTTCATGCAATCATGGGCGAAGTGCCCCCACTGATTATAGGCCCTACACTGGATCATTGGTCGGCCCTTGGCATCATACTGGATATGGCTTTCATTATTGTTATTGTTGTTATTCCTTCCACCACCACGTCTGTTGTCCCGATAACCTCCAAATGATGCCATTGTGCTGGTTTGTTGGGCCATACCCACTGGTGCGAATGTTGTGGCCTACTCAGTGAACAACACTTGGCTCATTTGCGTACTTTGGGTTTTCATGTTGTATGGGCTTTCCTTGATGGAGTGTCCCATCACTTGGCAAATCTCACAAAACGCCTTCTTCGGGCAGGTGCCTTTTGTGTGGCCTTCTTCCTTACAATCAGTGCACCACACCTCTTCATTTTTACTCATGCTTCCTTTCATGTTCTTAAATTCCTTCAACATTTAGTGCATATCCTTTTGAAGAGCTTGCACCTTCTTAGTTGATGATTCATCACTGCTACTTTCTCCCAAGGACTTCTCTTCCACAGAGGACTTGTCCTTTTTCTTCCGCAATGTTTTGCCTTCACTTTCCAAATCCATTGCACGGTTGTATGCAACATTGTATGAGGTGGGCGCTACAATTCTCATCTTTCTCTGCAGGGATGACCACAACCCTTCCATGAACCATCTCTTCTTTAGTCCGTCAGTCGGCTGGTTCTCCATCGTCCCCAGTAACTCTTTTAACCGTCAGCTATATGTTCACACTACCTCGTGCTTTCCCTGCTTTGTGCTTAATATCTCTGCCATGATCTCATTATGATCTCGAAGGAGTCAAAAATCCTTCTCGAAAGCTTTCTGTATTCATCCCATGTTCCCACCTTTACTTTATCCACATCAGAGTACCAATCAATGGCTACCCCTCTCAGGGTGGCAGGGAACTGTACCACCAATCTGCTTTGTCAACCACCCCATTGGCTAACCATATTGCCTCATGCGTACGGCAGTGCCGTATGAGGTCATCGTTGCCATCTCTGTTGAATTTGGGTAACTTTTGTTTGCCCGCCATCGATGGGGGTTGTCTTCCTGGAGGTGGTTGTGGCTGTGTCTTTGCCTGTGCGCCGCTCCCTCTAGCACCGGTGGTGTGTCCTATGTGGGTGACTGGAGGTACGGTGTTTTTCCTATTGTGTGTCGCACTTATAGCCATACGGCTATCCTCCCCTTCGTTCTCACTCACGCCCACTCCAGGCTCCCTTTGGTGATCCTCACTTCGTGGCGTAAGGGATAAGTTTTTGAACTGATCCCAGGTCTCCTCGACTAGATTCCTCTGTAACCTTGTGTAGCATCCTAAAATTGCGACACTTGCAATTTCGACTGCATTTCGGTCTTCACGATGGCGACACAACACGCAACCTGAATGGAGACCCCGAAACCTGATTATGACACTGAAAACTGCATTTTCTTGCATAATGGCCTGAACCTCCTTTGCACCCTGTTGTCCCGGGAGGTGGGACCAGAGCGCCCAGCGCCCTGGTCCCTGGGTCCTATTTTGGGCCCGGTCTCCTAAGGGGTCTCGGGTCTTTTTGTTTGCAAATTGGAAATTAAACTTTCCTGGTCGGCCTAAGGTTGGGAAAATCCGTCTTTTAACCCTAATTGACAAGTATATAAACTACATTTTCCTCTTTCATTCGATATGATGATGGAAAAGGCGTGGAAACTATACTCAAGCATTCAAGCATTCAAGCATTCCTTCAAGCAATTGATCATTTCAAGTCTCCATTCAAGGCTAAGTGTTGCATTCAAGTCAAGGATTCAACCATTGAAGAGGAGATCACATACTACATGCTACAACATACAACATACAACATCTATACCTTCGCACATAAGGATACAAACATCCTTAGAACAAGGTATTAGTACTTGTTTTACAGTCATTTACATTTACAGCACTTGCTCATTTCTTGGTTAATTCCAAAACCGGGGTTTGACCTAAAGGCAAACCCCTAATCCCTAACCCCCCAATCGTCTTCGCTTTTCTGTGTGTAGGTTGCAGGTACGTGGCTAAAATTGAAGATCTGGAATCCTTGTGCAGAGACGAACAGATCCCCCTTCCTTTCGCGGATTTTTCGGAGGACCGTGGCGCCGGGCGCCATCGTCCTGACAACTTTTGCTCAAATTTGCAGGATAGCGCCGTATCGACATTTTACTACTAATTCCAGGTCCGCAACTTCATCCTATATTCCTATCTCATTTTATAAACGAATCTTTGTCACTTTCTATGCATTCCTAGCTTAATTCTTCTATGCACATTCTTTACAAAAGAGGGTAGCCTTGCTTTCTTAACCCTTGAAACACATTTAGCATCCAATCTTGCCTTGTGTGGGATTGGATCTTGTGGGTTTCAACCCCTCTTTTGAATGTAAAGTCTCTCCCCTAAGTGAAAACCATCAACCCTAGTGAATCTCCCTTCTCTCTCCTCGGAGTTGGAAGAGGGGAGAGCAACTAGGGTTCGATCGCGATTTTCCGCTTTACATTTTGGTGAACCCGACGTGAACATCCTTTCTGATTATTCATGGTTAGATCTGAAAAATTGGATTCCTTGATTACATTTCCATGTTTGATCTTTTGCAAAATTTTAGAGGTAATTGCATAAAAACCCTAAATTTTCTTTTTAGTAATTGAACTTGCGAAATGTCTAAATGTTAATGCTTGTTTCAGATCTGCCCTTTTATTACAAATTATCAATTCATATCTATGCTTTAATTTTGAAAATTAAGTGGTTAAGTGTCAAAACCCTAATTTTTGAAACCCTCTTGATTCAACCTTTGTCCGACAATTTCACTGATCAAAACATCTCTAAATCAGCTGTAACTTTGGATTCCGCAATAAAATCACAATATCTTTCATCCCTGAAAATTTGGAAAAAAGTTGCGAGGACCATGTGCACTCCAAGCGCCATCGTCCCCGACATTTTTTCCGAAATTTTGGGAGCGAGATCTTACTGTATTTTCCTACTAAAATCCAGAATTTTGGTTGATTTTATCAATTTTAACACCTTCAAAATTACAGTCAAAGTTGGTCTTGTGATTGCTTGGATTAAGGCTTCTAAACATTCAAAAATCATTGAAACTGAAATTTTGTGTCAAAATTGTGTTCTTACTGTCCTAAATCTGAAAAGTGTGTTTGCATTCATTCGAAATTTTAGTGCTTTATTCAAACTCTTACAATTTGTGACTTTTGAAATTAAGTACTTAATTACAACAACTTTAATTTCCGCTTTCAAAATTGAATTTTGCGTGAAATTGAGTCAATTTTTAAATTTCAAAATTTGCATTGCTTTTGACATTCCCTCTAAAATCATAACATTCAAAATTTCAGTTTCCCTCTCTTTTTCAAAATTCAAATTTTTGCATTTTTCGACAATCTTGGTAGGGTTCAATTTTCAGATTGCAACTTTAATTTGGCCTATCTACAGATCGTAAAATCACTCAATTTTTTCAGATTAGCTTCAAAATCATCATACCTTTCATCCCTGCAAATTTCGAAAAAAGTTGCAAGGACCGTGTTGCACTCCAAGCGCCACGGTCCCGGACATTTTTTTCGAAATTTTGGGAGACTGTCGTGATTGCATTTAACAGCTTAAATCCAGAAGATTGGCTGATTTTACTGAAAATTGCTACCTCTAAATTCAAAATCTTCTCTCTCTTTCTAGTGCATGAGTTTTACAACAATAAGCCCTACTTACACTATTCCCGTTAGACGAAGCCGTAGAATTAAGTCTTTCCGAGGTTTAACTACTGAGGAGATGGAACCTAATTTGAATAGCCTTTTTAACGAGGACATGGGTAATTCCTCTAATCCTCCTAATGATGAAGAAGCTCTCCATGAGGTTTCTGAAGAACAACTTTCGAAATTGGATAACCAATTTGACGATTTTCACCAATGGATGTCTCATGAGTATCCCGATAGTCAAGCTCTTCCTTTAATTGAGGGTCTAAAACATATGCTTCAAAGTGATAAGAATGGAATTGATATTTTGCATGGTATTGCACACATTGTGGATTCGAATGTGATGCCTATGAAGAGTTGTGCTGAAACTTTAGGTTATACACAACCTCCTACACAAGTCAATCATTCTATTCCTTTGATGACTTCTATTGCTAGCATACCTACCTTTACATCAAACATAATGGCTACTTCTACACAAGACATTCCTCCTGTGATCACTAGTCATGGGGGCAACCCTTCTTCTTCAATTAACCCTCTTCCTTCATTTAATCCGACTTCTTCATTCATTCCTTCAATGAGTGTCCCTATTATATCTCCACAAATGAACATGACGCAAGGGGGCAATTCATTTAACCATTCCATTCCTCCTTGTAGTGTTCCTCCTGTTCAATCATCTCCTATGACTAACTATCATAGGGTCCCACCACCTTACTCTCTACCTTCTTTCAATAACATAACACCTCCATCACAATCTAACACACCTAATATGAATTCTTCGACTGAAGCGACCATTAACAATCTTGCACAAACTGTCTCTTCTTTACAGCAACAAATTGCCTCTATGAATCAATCTAAGTTTAGTGTGCCCACATTTGATGTTGCGAGCCCACTTTCTCTTGACATTGTTCGAGCTATCCCTCCTAAACATGTTGAAATCCCGCATTTGGAGCTTTATAATGGTAAAGGTGATCCTCTAACACATGTTAAGACTTTTCAAACAATATGTACTGATTTTGCTTATGACCAAAGGTTGCTTGCAAAACTGTTCACTAGAACATTAAGAGACAAAGCCCTACAATGGTATTGCTCGTTGCCTTCTTATTCTATTACTTCTTTCGAACAACTTGCAAATGCTTTCATTCAACAATTTCAAAACAATATAAGTCCTAAAGTTACTTTGATTGATTTAATGCATTGTAAACAAGGTGTTAAAGAAAAAGTGACTGATTTCATTGGTAGATATAAGCATTTGTATGCTCAAATTTCTTTTCCAGTGCCTGACAATGATATTCAAAGAATCTTTATTTCTAATTTACAAAAAGATATTCGAGACAAACTTCTATTTTCTGAGTTTACTTCTTTCCAACAGTTGTGTGCAACTCTTCACAATTATCAACTGACTGTGAGTCAAATGGAACAATCACATCCTATGGCTCCGAGTGATAAGGGTGATAGCAGTCAACAACCATTTGGAAAGTTTAAACCAAACAGAGATTCCATCAAATTCAATGAAAACATCATCAACAACAATGTGAATGCAGCATCAGGTGTGCCTCCTATTTCTAGATTTTTCAAGAAAGAAAGAAAGTATACTCCCTTGAATGAATCATTGCATAGTATTATGAATAAGTTATTGGAACAAAATGTGCTTACTCTTCCTCCTATAAGACAAATTGATCCTGCAAATATTACTTCACCTTATTTTGATAACAAATCTTTTTGTCAATTTCATCGTCAGCCTGGGCATGATACTGAAAAATGTTTTTCTTTAAAGGGTAAAATTCAAGATTTGATTGATAATAATACTATTTCTGTTTCTGGAGTGAATGATAAAGGCAATACATCTATAGCTCCTCCTAATCAAAATCTTCAGATTTTCACTGATCCATTACCTTCTCATACCTCTAATGCGATTGAGGCTAATGATTCCTCTCTCTCATCTGATGGTCTTGTGTCTATGACTCCGAATGTGATTAACTTTGTAGAGCAGCAAGAAAACCCTAAAGAACCTTCCATCACGTTTGATTCTAGTGAAACTATCAGGGCACCTGATGGTCCTTTATACATAGTTGCAAAAATTAAGAATACACCTTGTCGTGGAGTGCTTATTGATCCTTCGTGCATGGTTAATGTTATTACTGAAGAATTTCTTTTTACTTTGCAATTGAATCAAGTGATCTATGACGAAATAGATGTGGTTGTGAAATTATTTGATGCATTTTCTTCTCCTGCAATTGGTTCTATTACATTGCCTATTGAGGTCCATAACAAATCCCTTGATGTGAACTTTGCTATTATTCCATCTTCCGAACAATTTCGTGTGAAGCTTGGCTATCCTTGGCTATCTTCCATGAAAGCTATTGCTTCTCCTATTCATAAGTGTTTGAAATTTTCCCATAATGGTGAAGTTGTTACTGTCAATCATAGTCTCTTTAAACCAGCTAAAAGAACCTCTAGTGTTCCTATTGATTACTTTTGGCCTAAACAATTCCAATCTCTTCCTCCACGAAGTGATCATCTTTTCAAATCTTATCAAAAGTGGAAAACGGATATGATCCTATCTCTAAGTGAACCTAGAACACCTAAACTTGATATTCCTATCATTCTTGAGAAGGAAGTTCTTCCTTTGAAAGATAAAACTAATGTCTTTCCTCAAGAAGATTCCCAACCCATCCCCATGGATGTGACTATGTCTATGCCTAATAAACCTTCTAAAAGTAGACCTATCCCTCCTCGTCATGATGGACTTGGTCTCCTTCCTAAACCAAAAATTCCTCCTTTATATGGAGCAGTCCCTCCTCCTTCTTTCTATAGAGAGAAGAGACCTTCTTCTTCTCCTATTATCCAGCCTAAGAGACCACAACCTAAACACCCAAGTGATAAGGATGAGAACATTCCTCCTCCTCAATCTTCTCCACTTCCTACTAAGACTAGACGTAATCGTTCTGCACGTGAACGCCGGTGAAAGCGTCGTCTTAGACCTCAAACTTTGCAATCTCCAAAAACACCTTCAACAAGCATTATTCCATTTTCTCCTCAGCCGGAAATTGAGCCTAAATCTCCTAAACATAAGATGCATGATGGTCTTGATCCTGTGCGAGTTAAAGATCCTATTTTTATAAATCTTGATGACGATATAGATGAAAATGTTATTCATGATGAAAATGTTACTCCTCTTGCTTCTGCTAGTGAATATGAACTTGTTGATATTGATAACCATTTATCTAATGAATTTTCTAAAGCACTTATCCTAGCTCCTAGACAAGAACAACGTGGCTTGGAACATGAACATAGCCCTTTTTTGGATCTTGTGATAGCTCCATCTGTTGTGTTGGATGTTCCTCCTCTAGCGTGTTCCCTGCCTTCCCGAAACATTGATCAACAAGATCGGGGGGTAGATGACGTGCTAGACTAGTTACATTAGCATAACAGATTCTCTCCTCCTCTCTTGTGTTACTTCTTCTATATGTTATTCTCATTCTTCTATTTGTTGTCCTTAGTGTTGTCTACTTGAGGACGATGCAAAGCATTGAGATCTCTCGATCTCTCTCATGTTGACTCAAAAGACACATGTGTTCCCTTCTTCTAGGTGACCTTCCTTGATTGGGGAATGAAGAACAATTATGCATACATACATATGATATATATACATGAATTATCATACAGCATACTGACCCCGAGGAAAGCGAAGTCACCTTGTGCTTTGTGTTTTGTGTCTATTATCCTTGGGTTTATCTCACACTTGGGGGCTAAATCCTTGCGATAACGTGCTCCTTTCCTTTCTCATTTCTTATGTGTATCACTACGTTAAAACAATCACCCCTGGTGAGGCGTGTGCGATCGCTTTAACGTAGGAGGGCATACATCCCGTTCATATCTTTTCAAGATACTTGAAAATTTCTTGGCAAATTTAACCTTGCCTTGAAAATTTTTGATATCTTTCTTGCATGACTCATAGTGAGGGAACCTTACTACTGACATTCATGGTTCTCCCTCGTGATCTTCCCTTTTACTTTGTCAATCGAAGTCGTAAGATCCTTAGTCCACTGGGGGCTTGGTGTATCTTGCCTCCTTGACGTGGTGAAAGTCTTTCAATATTGTTTCCTTGTACTTTACCGGAAGTATGAGCATACATACTCCCGCTAAAGTGGGGGCTAAATGTAGTGTCCTAAAATTGCGACACTTGCAATTTCGACTGCATTTCGGTCTTCACGATGGCGACGCAACACGCAACCTGAATGGAGACCCCGAAACCTGATTATGACACTGAAAACTGCATTTTCTTGCATCCTGGCCTGAACCTCCTTTGCACCCTGCTGTCCTGGGAGGTGGGACCAGAGCGCCCAGCGCCCTGGTCCCTGGGTCCTATTTTGGGCCCGGTCTCCTAAGGGGTCTCGGGTCTTTTTGTTTGCAAATTGGAAATTAAACTTTCCTGGTCGGCCTAAGGTCGGGAAAATCAGTCTTTTAACCCTAATTGACAAGTATATAAACTACATTTTCCTCTTTCATTCGATATGATGATGGAAAAGGCGTGGAAACTATACTCAAGCATTCAAGCATTCAAGCATTCCTTCAAGCAATTGATCATTTCAAGTCTCCAATCAAGGCTAAGTGTTGCATTCAAGTCAAGGATTCAACCATTGAAGAGGAGATCACATACTACATGCTACAACATACAACATACAACATCTATACCTTCGCACATAAGGATACAAACATCCTTAGAACAAGGTATTAGTACTTGTTTTACAGTCATTTACATTTACAGCACTTGCTCATTTCTTGGTTAATTCCAAAACCGGGGTTTGACCTAAAGGCAAACCCCTAATCCCTAACCCCCCAATCGTCTTCGCTTTTCTGTGTGTAGGTTGCAGGTACGTGGCTGAAATTTAAGATCTGGAATCCTTGTGCAGAGACGAACAGATCCCCCTTCCTTTCGCGGATTTTTCGGAGGACCGTGGCGCCGGGCGCCATCGTCCCGACAACTTTTGCTCAAATTTGCAGGATAGCGCCGTATCGACATTTTACTGCTAATTCCAGGTCCGCAGCTTCATCCTATATTCCTATCTCAGTTTATAAGCGAATCTTTGTCACTTTCTATGCATTCCTAGCTTAATTCTTCTATGCACATTCTTTACAAAAGAGGGTAGCCTTGCTTTCTTAACCCTTGAAACACATTTAGCATCCAATCTTGCCTTGTGTGGGATTGGATCTTGTGGGTTTCAACCCCTCTTTTGAATGTAAAGTCTCTCCCCTAAGTGAAAACCATCAACCCTAGTGAATCTCCCTTCTCTCTCCTCGGAGTTGGAAGAGGGGAGAGCAACCAGGGTTCGATCGTGATTTTCCGCTTTACACCTTGTTTCCTCTGGAAACTCTTTGTGGCTTCTCACCCTATGGTGTTCTGGTGATGCGTATAAATTTCCCTCTGCCTCTACACCCTCCATGACACCTCCTTGGTTCTCTTCGGGCAACCCCTCGGCAGGTCGTCCTTCGGCAAGTTGCCTCAACCTCTGTCTACGTTCTACTCATTGTTCCAGAATCAAGGCCCTCTGCGCAGCCTCCCACTCATTTGTTTTTGCTTTCTTATTTCTATCTTTGTTTAATAGGTTGGGCATTAATTACTGTACATTTCCATAAATAACAACACATAAAACCAGAACACTCCTTTATTAATTCATTTCATCATATACAACTTGTGTCAATATTATGACATCTTATTCAATTATAGAATGTTCTTTTATCCCTTTAGGATTCAAGGTTCAATTTTCTCTTGGCATCGTGCCATCACGCTCCACTTCCCGATGGCTGTTTTCTTCGTACTATTGGAGGATTCGTCGGCATCGCTCTTCTCGGGCAATCTCCTCCAGGTGAGTTTGTTGTGCCAGCGATGCCTGTGCAAGCAACCAGGGGAGGTGGTTCATCAACTGATTTACTATCGGGCTAACTTCTAGTGTTGTCCACATGACACTTGGTGGGATTTCAGCCTCTGTGGCCTCTCGTCAGACGTAGGTCTCGATGGCTACCTGGAGCAAGATTGAAAATTCCCTCGTCACAGTGTCTTCTCCACTGTAGAGCTTTGTTTGCACATCGTTGGCCTCTAGGTTTATCTCACCAACAGGTAGGCCCATCGTGTCTATGCACCATCCGCTTCTTCCGTTCCTGAGTATGTCTAGGCAACGATGCCAAATGTTTATAGTCTTGGGTGAATAACTTAAAGTACATAGATAAAACACGTAATGCAGAATAATAATGCCATAGATATCAGATAAAATATAAGAGATGTTATTCCATTCATAATCGTCCATCACAAGTTACATTCAAAAGTATATAAAGATACCGAGGGGGTGCGAGTGCCAACCATCGTACCGCAACTACCACCCCATGGTTGCCAACTAACCAAGACAATTACAACTTAATTAACTATTTTTATTTTTATGTACAATATTGTTGCCAACAAATACGTGTCTTCCGATAGAGTGACTTGTCCATACCCTAAGCCTGTTTTGTCAGTAGTCTGCTGAGTGTAAGGTTGAATAGGATCTAAGATACCTTATTTTTCTTTTTCCTATAGGACCTATTCCAGTGTATCCTATCCTTTGAAGAATGTTAAATCCTTTTCCATACTTTTCTATAGGTATTCTGACATTGTTGATCTTTAGTTAACATTCTTCATCCTTGTATAGCCACTGTAGCACATCTTTGTCTTCTATTTCCTCTGATAAGGTTCCAGCACTAACAAATACTCCTTCAAATATCAGAAGATGTTTTACAATTGGTTGTTGTTTAGAGTTTGATGGTTTTTCAAAGGATTTAGGAGAGAGTGGTAATTGTGATATTGAATATTTTGCATTCCCTCGATCTCTTAGCTGCATTTGTTTTTCCATACTTGATAGAATAGAGGCAAATGATTGTTTCTTGGATTGTGTATTCGAAGATGATGCCTCCCTATTATGAGGAACAATGACTTCTTGAGCCATTTTTAGATTGCTATAATATTGAAATGGATTTGAATCTGCAGAGATTGTGATTTCCTACCCATTTTAGGGAAATTTTACACACTGGTCATATGTTGATGGGACAGCTTTCAAGTCATGTATCCATTGTCTCCCCAGGAGTATATTATATGATAAGTCCTAGTCTAGAACTTGGCATGCTGTGTCTTTCTACAAAGGTCCCACTCTGATGGGTAGTATCACAATTCCCTTGGAGAAACGTTCTTCTTCATCATATGCTTTTATGGTGATCCTTTTTAGGACATCAACTATATCTTCTGAATATCCTAAGGTATGAACAAAACTCAATGAACAAATATTTAGGCTAGCTCCACAATCTATTAGAACACGTTTAACGCGCATTTTGTGAATGAGGACTTCAATATGCAAAGGAGCATTGGGGGGATGTTGCAAGGACATGTCGTCTTCTTTAGTGAATGATAAGCAATGAGGGGTTGTGAGGTATCCCACCATGGTTTGGAATTGATCGACATCAAGATCTTTGGAAACTGTTGTATCTACTAATGCTCATTCAAGAATTTCTCTATGTGCAAGTGAAATTTAAAAGTTCTAAGATGGATATTTGTGCAGGTGTTTTCTGCAATTTCTCCACTAGGTTGTATTGTTTGGTAGTGGATGATGTGTTTGTTGTAGTACCCGGCAAAACAACTTTGGCTTTGCTTCTTGTGATAGCATAAGAATGTTCTTGATTTTGTTTTTCTTTAACTACAATCACGTTTACCACATTGTCATATGTGTGAGTGTAATTTACCTTCGCTTTACCCTTACCGTTATCTGTTGTTGATGATTCACCTTTCTCGTAATTTGGAAGTGGAGTTTCAAAAGATGTATGAGATTAATTTGTTGTATGTCCATCCACTGTTATTACTCCATTATCAATCATATCTTGTATGATATGTTTCAACTTCTGACAATTATCTGTGTGATGTCCCTTGTTTCGATGGAAATCGCAATAATGGTTATCATTCCACCAAGATGGTTTGATTTGAGGTTCGTAGTTCCTTTCTTTTGGTAAAGTGATCAATTTTTTTGCGAGAAGTGTTTTTAGTTTTGATCCAAGGGGTTCACCAATGTTTGTAAATTATCTTCGAAAGAAAGTTTTGATAGTTGCTTTTTGGTGATGGTTATTTTATTGAGTCGCTACTGAGTGAGTGGATAAATTAAAAATCGGTTGTTTTGGTTTCACATTGTTGTTATCCACTATTCCATCGTTGACGACATTTTGATTTCTATTCCAAAACTTTGGTTTATCATTGTGCTTGTTGTTATTAGGAGGATGCACTCCATCTTTGTATATTTTCAACTCACCTTTCTTTATCATGGCTTCCTCCATTTTGATTCCATTATTGACCATTTTTCGACAACTTTTATTTCCTTGCATTTTTAAGTAATAACTCATTTGATCATTTAAGTTGTTGATGAATATGTCCATTTTGTCGTATTTTGGCACTGTACGAGGATACCGTGAAGCTAACCATCTCCATCATTGTAAAAATGTCATGAAAGGTTCTCCACTCTTTTGTTTGGGATTACATAGGTCTAGCATTGTTACTTCATGTTGTATATTGTAAGAGTATTGTGAAACAAACTTATCCACCAATTCTGAAAATATTTTGATTCCAGGTGAAAGTTTGGAGAACCATTCCATAGCTAGTCTAGTTAAGTTTTTTGGAAATAATCTCATCAAGTAGGTATCCTCATGTGCAAACTCCATACTCATTGTACAAAATCCTCGTATATGATCTTGAGGATCAGTTCTTCCATCATATTTTTCGTATCTAGGAGTTTCAAAACCTATAGGAAATGGTATCATGTTTAGGTTTCTGTCGAATGGATAAGGATATATTTCTTGAAGTGGGTATCTTCTAACATTTCCTCTCTGCATATCTTGAATTTGTGTTTGCAGTGTTTGTAGTTGTTGTGTGAGAGTTGTGATAGGATTATCAACATGATTTGTTCTTGCGTGACCATGACTTTGCATTCTAGGAGGATCTGGATCTCGTCTGGGGTCATCTCTAGTCCTTCTTGTAGCTTCATTGGATTGGAGGTTATTCATAATTTCTACTTCATCTCTTTAAGGTATGTAGGTTTATTCATTGGTTCTGGTATTATTGGTAATTGATGTGTCATTCATGTGGAGACCAAAAATATCTTCATATTGTTTGTTATTAGTAGGACGATCACTTTTATTTTGTGTCAATTTATTCATATCAAAATCTTGGGGGAGTGTAGCACCAGATTTGGCTAACATTAGGAAATATTTTTGTTTTTATCCCTCTAATAATTTCTGCATAAATTTATCAAATTGAGGATCTTTCTTGATGTCTCTGATATTTTGTTCTATTATTTCTCCTTCAACTTGTATTTCCTCTTCATGTTTCATGGTCATATGCTCTTCAATTATTTCCAATGTTTCGATTTCCATCTCTGTGATCCTTTGTCTCTGATCTCTAGGTATAACGGGCATACACATTTGTTATTTTGCTAGGATTCGATTGTCCAAAAGTTTGTTTTGATAAGTGATCAATTGTCAAGGTAAATGTGATAGCATGATATGACATGAAAAGATGGTTCAAGTGTTTAAAGTTTTGCAAATTTTTCGATCTTCGATTTTGGAGTGCAATGATGATGATTTGATAAGAACCAAGTCCAGTAGGAACGATATATCCTACGATGTGGGACAAGATTACCCTGACCAAACGTTTCAGTTTCGTGATAGAGGATGATAGATCCTGATGAGAAACTATGTTTGAGTGATCAGTTTATCAAATAGGGTGATAATGCACTTTGAGATGTTTAGATCTTGAACTTGTTGAGGGTGAGGACTTGAAAATCTTGAGGTGTTTATGTTCTAAAGTCTGATTTTGATGGATGATAACTTGACCAAGCAAACCAAGAAGACAATTTAAGCACAAAATAACAAATAACAGGTGTTTATGATTACTGCAAACTGATCTAGCAAAATGACAAACCTGAAAAATTTATGTAAAGTGGAAGCTCTAGACTGATAAAAATAGAGACTTGTATGACAGATTATAGTCCCAAACAACAAGAGATATAAGACCAAACGACAAATCAAAAACTCCATGCAAAAAGCTCAATTTCGTACGACATTTCTTTCTGAACCAGACGACAAAAGATTAACTTCATATGACAAATCACCAGATAGTATGACAGAGAACCTAACTTGTACAATAGATAACAGAGCAGAGATAAAAAATGTTTGTTTTGCCAAATTTGGATTGATGAATTTTGATGTTTTGCTGATGTTTTCCAGTTTTAGATGTCTGATTTTTCAATTTAGGGATGAATACACAACAAACACACGATGTGATAAGTGACTCCAAGCATGCTAAACCCTAAGGAATTTGGTTGAGGAGATAAAAACTTTGCTTGCAAGCTTAGGTGCACACCAAATAGTTAATCAGAATACGACCGCTGAGTCTCACGTAATGGATTCTCAACGTCGTATTATCCGACTCTAAACACTAATGGGGGCATGATATGGAAAGTATCTTGGGAGAGTTACTATCTCTCTTGAACAAAGATTATCACCCTTTCGGAGGTGAATCAAGTAGCTTCTAATTTAACCAACACTAATAAGGGATCCGTTCAGCGTGTTGGGGTATAATACTCAATTAAGAGGTCTCCCAGCCTTGAAAACCAAGGTTTGCTATACCCGAAGGTACGAAGGAGAGTTATTCCCAAGCATTGTCGTTGACTTGATTTTCATCAAATCACATTTATTTTATAATGGGTTGGATTACTTGGCATTAGTCATTCCCACTTAGGTCATTCCCCTCACACTGGTCGTAATGGCTTTAAGAGTTATTAACTCCTCGGGAGGGAAGGCCTGCTAAATAATTGCACTAATGAAAGTAAAAGATGAGTCTATCTTTCTGATCACCTAAGAAAGGTGAGAGCATACTCACCTATCATCAAAGACGCAAAATACATGATTGTTCATTTCTTTAGCAAAATCAAGTGTGCCTAAAAAAAACTTTAAGAAATACACAAAGTTTTGTTGAATTCTTTTAGGCAACCTGCAAAATAGATCCATTAGTAGTCATTGATGCATTTTGAATTTGGTCTTTGACAAGCATATCTTCGTCAAGTGTTCTATAGAAAGGAGTTAGACTACCAAAAATCTCATAAACAGAACAAAGTTAGCATTAGTCATAATCAAATTGAAGTATGAAACCTGAAATGCAATCTGCTCTTAGAACACAAAAGCATAATTTTGTACAACAAACTTTACTTGATCATACAAGCCACTTTCTGATCCCGTACAAGTCAGGATGAGAGCTCGTACGACACTATAATTTTCCTAAAGGCTCGTACGACATAGGATCTCTTTTCGTTTCAGCTCATATAGCATTTTGTACTAGGCCAAAAATGAGTTCGTACGACATTCTTATTCAGACTTGACAGAGATGAATGTTGATGTAGCTTGAGAGGCCAAAAATGATAATTTCAGCCCCACAGTGGGTGCCAAAATGTCGTGTATCTGTGAAGTGTGGACCTGTGTACCTGCAGTTGCAACACAAAAACACTCAATAGATCATTACAAGCATGATTAGCAAATATATACAAAGACATATGAAATCATGGCTAATCGATCTATCACCTCCTAATAAATGCGAGTATGAATCTTCTCTTAGATCTGGTTAGCAATTCTAGTGACTTGACTACACCTAGGGATTTAAGATGATAATGATGATGCATTTAAACTAGAAATGATGAGATTAAGCTAGATGATAAGCAAATTGAGATAGAAATAAGCTATATTTAAGCTAAAATTGATCATGATAACAATGCTAAAATGCTATATGCCTATAGTAACAATGCTTGAATGCAAATGAGATGGGATCTAGGATCCTTTGAACTCCAAAATGGGGTCTATTTACAGGATTTCCAAGGCCAGGGGTGAGGTGGCAGGAATCAATGGTCAAGATTAAGTCTGAAGATATCAATGGTGAAATTGGAGGAGGTTGGCAAAGAGGCTAGATTAAAGGGAACATTTGGAGGTTGGTAGAAGAAGGGGTTGGATGAAAGGGAACATTTTTCATCTCTATGGTGACAAGTTTCAAGAGGCTTCTAGAAGAGGTTGGATGAAAGGGAACATTTAGTGACAAGTGTCACAAAGCTTTCCTCATGAGAGGGCAAATTGTTCAAGGAAAGGGGACATGGTGGTTAGGATGTGCAAGCTAAGATGGTTTTAGGCAAACCCGAGGTTAGATGGAATGATTTAGGTTTAGAAGGGGTTAGGTTAGGTGGTTAGAAGTTAGGAGAATTTGGATTTAAAAATTCAAATAATAGGAAAAGGCTAATTAATCTCAACAACTCATAAATTGATTTGTTTTAATTAATTATGGGATTTAGAAGAAATGAATTTGATGGGGGGAATTAATTAATTAAAGGGTATTATTGAAATGAACCTATTAAATAATTCCTTAGATTTATTAATAAGTAGATGAAAGGGGGAATTTAATCAAATTGCTTAGTGAATTCAATTAAATTGGGAAGGGGGATTAATTAAATAATTGCTTATTTAATTAATTATCTTCATACCATTTTTAGGTGTATACACTACATATATGCATTTAAGATTAACATCATCTAATTATCATTATACATTTTAACCATAATTCCATCCATACATGCTAAATTAAAAAGGAAACAGAAGAACAAAAACACCACATAACACCGAAATGATATCGGAGTTCACCCCTAGTGGGCTACATCTCCAGGTTTGCTCAACTGCAAGACCCCTGTGATAAAATAATAGAGTGAATAATACATAAGGTTCACATCATAAACATCCTGCCATCAAGGCATACATAAACCAATAATACATACGATCACATCAGTCCAATAGCTACATGAATGATCCCTAAATAGGAAAATGATCCTTCTAAACATAATAAGAAGTAAATACAAACATCAACTGGAGTATCCGTGAAACTAAGTCTTCGCAACCCATCATAAGCAACCCATGGTCTAACATGAATATCAGGCTCTCACAAGGGCATAAACAATAGGACGACTCAACAATAATAGGACGACTCCACAACAATGCTCCTAACAAAGAAAACTCAACCAACACACTAGCGAACATAAGGGACAAGTGTCATCACATAACTTGGTATGGTTACCATGGCCCCCACTCGAAAGCCACTTTCCCATATGACACTAGACTATAACCAAATGAACTCCTAAACCAAGGAATACACCAGGACAAGGTTACGGAGTTCAATACGGTATGAATACCCACATGGTCAAACAAGTTTGCATACGAGGTGCACTGACTGACGGTACTCTGACTAGAGACATGCCCAGCTATGGTCAACCACATACCAACATTTCAACACTTGCATAAAGGACATGACTGGATACAAAACCATCACATGAAAACAGTCAAAACTCGAGATCAAGGACATAAGCGAATTCCAAAATAATCATATGACAATATCCAACAATCACAATCAAGGAGTTGTCATTTATTAAGCAAATGCGAATACAGAAAATTAAACATGCATAGGCATAAATCGGAAAAGACAACCTTCTTCCATATTGTTTAAACACAACAATCGATCTAGTTTTCTAATTTCTCTAATTTGATTGCGAATTGTCTACCTTGTCTAGGTATATGTCGTTCATGGTTTACTAACTCACTAAAGTTCATTTTGCATCATAAAATAACATAAATACGCCATCATGAGTTTCCAAACCAAAATCACATGAATATAATTATAATATATGCAGTACACACAATGATATAAAATTAAATATTCATTAATCAACTAAATATATGATATTCATTTTTCAAAATAAAACATCATTCTCATACTGGTTCAAAAATAATTTCTCAAAACTCATCTTTTCCAGAACCAAGTTACACTTTTCAGATTAAGGAAATATACATTAAAGAAACCAAAAATAGATAAACATTTCCCAAATAAAATGATACCTCCTTGCATATATATTATAAAAAAAAATACAAATTAAATATTAATTAATATATATATATATATATATATATTAATCCACAATTAATAAAATATATACTAATTAATAATTAATAATTAAAAATACTATTTAAAACTTTTTAATAAAATCTATTGAAAAATTTTAAATAAAATAAAATTAATTAACTTCGATAAACTTTTTTTTTTTTTTTTAATTATAATAAAAACAAAACAAACCAAACCACGGGGGGCCACATCCCTTTCACAGGAGTGGAGGTTGCCCTCACCACGGAGGCTACGGCCACCAGTGTGGACGCAAACCTGCGGCATCCACACTGTGGATGCGGGTCTCTGCGGCCACAATGTGGTCGCAGGCCTCTACGGCCACACTATGGTCGCAAAGCTCTACAACTACACTATGGTCACAGACCTCCAAGGCTGCGAACCATGGGAGGGGGCACGGGTTGAGCCTCGGCTCCCCCGCCCTCCAAAACCTAAAATCCACCCAATATAAATTTTTATATATTTTTTGTTTGTTTGTTTTGAATTTAATATATATATTTTTCTTAAAAAATGAAAACCCCCAAATTCAAAACACAGTCTCAGACTGAGACAAAAAAAAGAGAAATGTTTCCAGAATAACAAGGGTTTTTTTATATATGAAAAAATGTTGAATAACCAGTCCCAGAATAGATAAAACTGGGCAAATTTCTCCATCCATATACCATATTTGGGCAAATAGAAATAATTTTACACACATTCATCCAACTAATTTGCAAAACACAAACTAATATGCATAGATTTAAAACCCAAACCCAAATTCAATCTAGAAATCAATTTGAGCAAACTAGAAACTGATTTGAAAACAAAGGAATGAATTCAAGGAGGGATAAATTCAAAATCTCATTGCTATTCTTCTCTATTCACCAATCTGAAATATTTTTCAACAACAAACACATTTCTTTCAAAACCAATCAATAAATTTCTTTGGCAACAAAGGAGATTAATAAAAATCCTACCTCCATATGCAATCCTAGAAGTGATTTGCTGAAGAGCCCAACCAGCAAGCTCCAGAAATTCCTCCTCCCACAAATACCCAAAATTTCTCCAAAATCATTCTCTCCCAAAAATATCTCTCCAAAAATAATCCCCTCAAAATATTTTCCAAACCTAGGTTAAATGGAAGAATGTTTGACCAAAATTCTCATTTTTGGATTTAAAATACTCTTTTGAATAAAATGAAAAATCATTCTTTTCAACAAGTCAAATATACTAAACTTGCTCTTTTTTTTAAAAAAATTGAATTTCTCAATTAATTGAAACTAATATTTCTATTTTCGAATAAAATTTAATCTTTCCTTTCAAATGCATAAACTGAATAAATTTATCATTTAAAGTTAACCATTTAATCGAACTTGCTACCAACTTGAATTGAGCAATTCTAATTAATGATTAATCGCACAAAAGGGATCTTATTTAGTTTAGTCCCTTAATTACTAATGTGTAAACACACATTTATTCAAATTAAATATTTAGGATTAAATACTCAATTTTATCACATGCAAAACACGCAACCCAAGAAAGCCAACCATATACACGACCCACATACCCAACCAAAGGGGAAACTGATGCACGACTGACAATGCTCAGTTGAGCATGACTAGGGTAAAACAAGGGTCTTACGACCACCTAATCCAATCTCTAAGGACCAAAGAGGTGCACTCAAACCTACGAATCTAGGTGGCGACGAACCTCGTACCTATGCAGTAATGTACCTGCAATCTCCTACAACCATGAGTCACACATGCATGAATATATATATTTAATGAAAGTGTTAGCCTGAGATTAATAACATGAATCGGGAGAACAATTAAACTTACATAAGAATCGATGTGAAAACCACATTAACAAGTATGCACAATAATCATAATATTTGACTATAACATTATATCATGGTAAATCAACCAAGGTCAAACCGGGATTAGAATCTGATTAGGGAAGGGGTACTACAGAAAGAAAGAGAAGATAACTATTGGAGGGATCATTTACAATATATGAAGAAGAATAAAAGATAAAGAATCCACCATTGATGCACTTCTACAATCGCAAGATCTATAGATACCTTTGGCTCATTGATTTCAGTAGCTAGCATATGAAATCTCACACTACTCAACACTTATCGCCAACTCAACACAAGTTATCAAGCAGTCAAGAAGATATATCCTCTTTCACATGCCTTCATTGCATTTCACTTTCTTTCATACTCATACATACACAACACCCACACATCATTATATATATCATCCTCTCATATGCAAAGTCTCCCAAGGTCAACTAAGCAACTTGACCAAACACAATTCAAATTAGGTCAATATTCCCACGGTCGAAAATAATGTAAAGTGGACCACGATACATCTTAATTAGGACCAAAATAATCATCAAACACATTATACAACAATCCATAATCATCAGAGAAAAAATATGAAGTGTAAACACCCAAGGTCGGCCAAACCAAGAGTAAACACTGTCAAACTTGAAACCATGCTTTTGAAGCCCAAGAATGAATGCCAACTGAACAAAATGAAGCTAAGGACATTATCAAATTAACTCCAAATTCAAAACACCAGAAACCATAACATGGAGAAATGTGGAGCATGCATTTCAAACGAAAATATTGTCAAACACTGTCAAACATACTGGTAAACACAACCTCCTTATCACAACAATCTAGATCACCAAACTCATAATAAATCATCTATAAACATATCTTAACAAAATATCCAAACTATATGAATAGATGTGCAACATAGAATATATGCAGAGAAAGCACAACTGCATAGAAAACTCAACATCACTTATACCAATGAGTCACGAATGACAACACATAAGCAACTCATTTTGATCAACCTTGCAACAATATCCCCATTTGTCATTGATGGCAACACATCAACAACAACAATATCTCTCATACCAAAATCTAAGAAACCAGTCCATTTCACATTCTCTCCCCTTTTGCCAAATATATTATCTTCTCATTTTCTCCCCCTTTTCCATCAAGGACAAAGGCTCATGTACAAAAACTATTAGCTTATTCTGTTCAATTCTTTAAAAACTTACAACTGCAACTAGCTCCCCCTAGGAGGTAGCACTAAGTCATTAGTCCTGAATAATACTATTCATGAAATTCACTAGAATAATGCATCTCTTTATGCATTTAGTTCACAAAAGGAGGGGGAATAACCCCTTGTTTCTCTCAGAGATATTCAAAAGTATCTTTCAACAAGAGCTTTAGTAAATATATCAGCAATATGTTCCTTTGTAGACACATAATCAAGCTTCACTTCATTCTCCAAAACATTCTCCCTCAAGGAGTGGTACCGAATTGAAATGTGTTTCATTCTTGAATGTGGTACCAAATTCTTAGAAGTGTTTATTGCACTGATATTGTCACAAAAGATAGAAATAGGTTCATCAAACAATATTCCAATGTTCTTCACAGTTTGTTTCATCCATAATACCTGAGTACAACAAGTAGCAGCAGTAATATACTCATCTTTAGCATTAGATGGAGATATTGAATCTTGTTTCTTACTTGACCAAGCAACCAATCGGGGAAAAGTGCACCCCCACTAGTACTTTTCTTGTCATCCACACAACCAACCCAATATGCATTGATATAGGAAATAAGAGTGAAATTAGATATTTTAGGGTACCATAGGCCATAGTCTCTTGTTCCTTTCAGGTATCTAAAAATTATTTTCATAGCAACAACATGTGTTTCTTTGGGATCTTGTTGAAATCTAGCCACAAGACAAACAACATGCATGATATCTGGTCTAGTCGCAATAAGGTACAATAATCCTCCAATCATTGATCTATATATGCTCTGATCAGCCTTCAATGATTCAACATCTTTTCTCAACTTACAATCAGTAGCCAAAGGAGTAAATATAGGTTTAGCATTTTTCTTTCCAAACTTCTTCAACATTTCTTTAATATGCTTATAAGATTGTAAAATAAAACCATTGTCATCCTTCTGATTAACTTGTAAACCAAGAAAGAAATTCATCTCCCACATCATAGACATTTCAAACTCTTCTTGCATCTCATTAGAAAACTTCTTTCACATATCATCATTTCCTCCAAAGATTATATCATCCACATAAACAACTATAATCAAGATGTCATTTTCTACAACCTTAAAATAGAGATTACTATCAGTAGTACCTTTTTGAAATCCTTGCTTTAGCAAATATTTGTCAAGCCTTGCAAACCAAGCTCTTGGATCTTACTTCAATCCATACAACACCTTCTTCAATTTGTAGACCATATCTAGAGTGTCGGATAGATTGAATCCTTCTATTTGTTCTTGTAAAGCGGAAAATCGAACCCTAGGTGTTCTCCCCCACTCCAAGGAGAAAGGGGGTCACTAGGATTGACGGTTTTCACTTAGGAGGGACTTTACATTCAAAAGAGGCGTTGAAACCCACAAGATCCAATCCCACACAATGCAGGATTGGATTCTAAATGAGTTTCAAGGGTTGAGACATCAAGGATACCCTCTTTTGTAAAGAATGTAGATAGAAAGATTGAACTAGGAATGCATGTAAAGTAAGAAAGATTCTCTTATAAACAGAGATAGGGATACGGGATGAAGCTGCGGACCTGGAATTAGCAGTAAAATGTCGAGATGATGTTGTTCTGCAAATTCAGGCAAAATTTGACGGGATGATGGCACCCGGCGTGCACACGGTCCTCCGAAAAATCCGCGAAACGAAGGGGGATCTATTCCTCTCTGCACAAGGGTTCCAGATCTTCAATTATATCCGTGTACCTACAACCTACACACAGAAAAGAGAGGACGATTGGGGGGTTAGGGATTAGGGGTTTGCCTTTAGGTCAAACCCCGGTTTTGGAATTAACCAAGAAATGAGAATGTTGTAAATGTAAATGTTTGTAATGTAAACAAGTACTGATACCTTGTTGTAAGAATGTTTGTATTCTTACATGCGAAGGTGTAATGTATGTTATGTGTTATGTGTTGTAAGTGATCTCCTCTTCAATGGTTGAATCCTTGTCTTGAATGCAACACTTAGCCTTGAATGGAGATTTAGAATGCTCAATTGCTTGAAGGAATACTTGAATGCTTGAATGTTTGAATGTTTGAATATCGCTTCCGCCTCTTGCTCTTACTTATTTCTTTCCTCCATTTCTAGGAGAGGAGAAGTAGTTTATATACTTGTCAATTAGGGCTGATAGACTGATTTTTCCGACCTTGGGCCGACCAGGAAACAATATTTTCCAATTTGCAAACTTAAAGACCCGATGCCCAAAAGAGACCGGGCCCAAAATAGGGCCAGGAACCAGGGCGCTGGGCGCCATGGTCCTGGGGGGCCAGGGCACTGGACACCCTAGTCCTAAAGGACCAGGGCGTTGGGCGCCATGGTCCCACCTCCCGGGACAACAGGGTGCAAGGAGGATCAGGCCAGGGTGCTGAAAAATGCAGTTTTGGTGTTGTAAACGGGTTTCAGGGTCTCCATTCAGGTTCAACGTTGCGCCGCCATCGTGAAGACCCAAATACACTCGAAATTGCAAGTGTCACAATTTTAGGATGCTACATTTAGCCCCCACTTTAGCGGGAGTATAAGCATACGCCCATACTTCCGGTAATGTACAAGGAAACAACATTGAAAAACTTTCACCACGTCAAGAAGTCAAGATATACCAAGCCCCCAGTGGAGTAAGGATCTTACGACTTCGATTGACAAAGTAAAAGGGAAGATCACGAGGGAGAACCATGACTGTCAGTAGTAAGGTTCCCTCACTATGAGTCATGCAAGAAAGACATCAAAAATTTTCAATGCAAAGCTAAATTTGTCAAGAAATTTTCAAGTATCTTGAAGAGATATGAACGGGGTGTATGCCCCCCTACGTTAAAGCGATCGCACACGCCTCATTGGGGGTGATTGCTTTAAGGTAGTGATACATATAGGAAATGAGAAGGAAAGGAGCACGTTATCACAAGGATTTAGCCCCCAAGTGTGAGATAAGTCCAAGGATAATAGGCACAAAACACAAAGCACGAGGTGACTTCGCTTTCCTTGGGGTCAGTATGTTGTATGATCATTCATGTATATCATATGTATGTATGCATAATTGTTCTTCATTCCCCAATCAAGGAAGGTCACCTAGAAGAAGGGAACACATGTGTCTTTTGAGTCAACATGAGAGAGACCAAAAGAGATCTCAATGCTTTGCATCGTCCTCAAGTAGACAACACTAAGGACAACAAATAGAAGAATGAGAATAACACATAGAAGAAGTAACAAAAGAGAGGAGGAAAGAGTCTGCTATGCTAATGAACTAGTCTAACACGTCATCTACCCCCCGATCTTGCTGATCAATGTTTTGGGAAGGCAGGGAACACGCTAGAGGAGGAACATCCAACACAGTAGATGGAGCTATCACAAGATCCAAAAAAGGGCTATGTTCATGTTCCAAGCCACGTTGTTCTTGTCTAGGAGCTAACATAAGTGCTTTAGAAAATTCGTTAGATAAATGGATATCAACATCAACATATTCATATTCACTATCAGAATGAAAAGAAGTAACATTTTCATCATGAATAACATTTTCATCTATATCATCATCAAGATTTATAAAAATAGGATCTTTAACTTGCACAGGATCAAGACCATCATGCATCTTATGTTTAGGAGATTTTGGCTCAATTTCCAGCTGAGGAGAAAATGGAATAATGCTAGCTGAAGGTGTTTTTGGGGATTGCAAAGTTTGAGAAGTAGCTGCCTGAGCTCTAAGACGATGCTTTCGTCGGCGTTCACGTGCAGAACGATTTCGTCTAGTCTTAGTAGGAAGTTGAGAAGATTGAGGAGGAGGAATGTTCTCATCCTTATCACTTGGGTGTTTGGGTTGTGATCTCTTAGGTTGAATAATAGGAGAAGAGGAAGGTCTCTTCTCTCTATAAGAGGAAGGAGGAGGAACTACTCCATATAAAGGAAGAATATTTGGTTTAGGAAGGAGACCAAGTCCATCATGACGAGGAGGTATAGGTCTGCTTTTAGAAAGTTTGTTAGACATAGACATAGTCACATCCATAGGGATGGGTTGGGAATCTTCTTGAGGAGAGACATTAGTTTTATCTTTCAAAGGAAGAACTTCCTTCTCAAGAACGATAGGAATATCAAGTTTGGGTGTTCTAGGTTCACTTAGAGATAGGATCATATCTTTTTTCCACTTTTGATAAGATTTGAAAAGATGATCACTTCGCGGTGGAAGAGATTGGAATTGTTTAGGCCAGAAATAATCAATAGGAATGCTAGAAGTTCTTTCAACTGGTTTAAAGAGACTATGATTGACAGTAACAACTTCACCATTATGGGGAAATTTCAAACACTTGTGAATAGGAGAAGCAATAGCTTTCATGGAAGATAGCCAAGGATAGCCTAGCTTCACACGAAATTGTTCGGATGATGGAATAATAGTAAAGCTTACATCAAGGGATTTGTTATGGACCTCAATAGGTAATGTAATAGAACCAATTGCAGGAGAAGAAAATGCATCAAATAATTTCACAACCACATTTGTTTCATCATAGATCACTTGATTCAATTGCAAAGTAAAAAGAAATTCTTCAGTAATGATATTAACCATGCAAGAAGGATCAATAAGCACTCCACGGCAAAGTGTATTCTTGACTTTTGCAACTATATATAAAGGACCATCAGGTGCCCTGATAGTTTCACTAGAATCAAATGTGATGGAAGGTTCTTTAGGGATTTTCTGCTGCTCCACAACTTTAATCACATTCGGAGTCATAGACACAAGATCATCAGGTGAGACAGAGGAATCATTAGTATCAATCGCATTAGAGGTATGAGAAGGTAACGGATCGGTAAAAATCTTGAGATTTTGGTTAGGAGGAGCTACAGATGTGTTGCCTTTATCATTCACACCAGAAACAAAGATAGTATTATTATCAATCAAATCTTGAATTTTACCCTTTAAAGCAAAACATTTTTCAGTATCATGCCCAGGGTGACGATGAAATTGACAAAAAGATTTGTTATCAAAATAGGGTGAATTAATCTTTGTAGGATCTATTTGCCTTATAGGAGGAAGAGTAAGCACATTTTGTTCCAATAACTTATTCATAATACTATGCAATGATTCATTCAAAGGAGTAAACTTTCTTTCTTTCTTGAAAAACTTAGAAATAGGAGGCACACCTGATGCTACATTCACATTGTTGTTGATGATGTTTTCATTGAATTTAATGGACTCTCTGTTCGGTTTAAACTTCCCAAATGGTTGTTGACTACTATCACCCTTATCACTCGGAGCCATAGGATTTGCTTGTTCCATTTGACTCACAGTCAGTTGATAATTGTGAAGAGTTGCACACAACTGTTGGAAAGAAGTAAACTCATGTAAAGCGGAAAATCGTGATCGAACCCTAGTTGCTCTCCCCTCTTCCAACTCCGGGGAGAGAGAAGGGAGGTTCGCTAGGGTTGATGGTTTTCACTTAGGGGAGAGACTTTACATTCAAAAGAGGGGTTGAAACTCACAAGATCCAATCCCACACAAGGCAAGATTGGATGCTAAATGTGTTTCAAGGGGTTAAGACAACAAGGCTACCCTCTTTTGTAAAGAATGTGCATAGGAGAATTAAGCTAGGAATGCATAGAAAGTGACAAAGATTCACTTATAAACTGATATAGGGATATAGGATGAAGCTGCGGACTTGGAATTAGCAGTAAAATGTTGATACGGTGCTGTCCTGCAAATTTGATCAAAAGTTGTCAGGACGATGGCGCCCGGCGCCACGGTCCTCCAAAAAATCCGCGAAACGAAGGGGGATCTGTTCATCTCTGCACAAGGATTCCAGATCTTCAATTTCAACCGCATACCTGCAACCTACACACAGAAAAGCGAAGACGATTGGGGGGTTAGGGATTAGGGGTTTGCCTTTAGGTCAAACCCCGGTTTTGGAATTAACCAAGAAATGAGAAATGTTGTAAATGTAAATGACTATAATGTAAAACAAGTACTAATACCTTGTTGTAAGGATGTTTGTATCCTTATGTGCGAAGGTATAGATGTTGTTGTTTGTTGTATGTTGTATGTTGTATGTAGCTTGTAGTAAGTGATCTCCTCTTCAATGGTTGAATCCTTGTCTTGAATGCAACACTTAGCCTTGAATGGAGACTTAGAAGGAATGCTTGAATGCTTGAATGCTTGAGTGCTTGAATGTTTGAATCTTGCTTTCGCCTTTTTTTCCATCTCTCCAAATGAGAGAGGAAAATGTCATTTATATACTTGTCAATTAGGGCTGATAGACTAATTTTCCCGACCTTAGGCCGACCAGGAAAGTTAATTTCCAAATTGCAAACAAAAAGACCCGAGACCCCTTAGGAGACCGCGCCCAAAATAGGCCCAGGGACCAAGGCGCTGGGCGCCATGGTCCTGGGGGACCAGGGCACTGCGCGCCCTGGTCTTGAAGGACTAGGGCACTGGGCGCTCTGGTCCCACCTCCCGGGACAGCAGGGTGCAAGGAGGTTCAGGCCAGGGTGCTTGAAAAATGCAGTTTTTAGTGTCGTGAGCAAGTTTCAGGGTCTCCATTCAGGTTGCGTGTTGCATCGCCATTGTGAAGACCGAAATGCAGTCGAAATTGCAAGTGTCGCAATTTTAGGACGCTACATTTAGCCCCCACTTTAGCGGGAGTATGTATGCTCATACTTCCAGTAAAGTACAAGGAAACAACATTGAAAGACTTTCACCACGTCAAGGAGGCAAGATACACCAAGCCCCCAGTGGACTAAGGATCTTACGAATTCGATTGACAAAGTAAAAGGGAAGATCACGAGGGAGAACCATGACTGTCAGTAGTAAGGTTCCCTCACTATGAGTCATGCAAGAAAAATACCAAAAATTTTCAAGGCAAAGCTAAGTTCGCTAAGAAATTTTCAAGTATCGTGAAGGGATAGACAGGGTGTATGCCCCCCTACGTTAAAGCAATCACACGTGCCTCAATGGGGGTGATTGTTTTAATGTAGTGATACACATGAAAAATGAGAAAGGAAAGGAGCACGTTATCACAAAGATTTAGCCCCCAAGTGTGAGATAAACCCAAGGATAATAGATACAAAACACAAAGCACGAGGTGACTTCGCTTTCCTCGGGGTCAGTATGTTGTATGATAGTTCATGTATATATATCATATGTATGTATGCATAATTGTTCTTCATTCCCCAATCAAGGAAGGTCACCTAGAAGAAGGGAACACATGTGTCTTTTGAGTCAACATGAGAGAGACCAAAAGAGATCTCAATGCTTTGCATCGTCCTCAAGTAGACAACACTAAGGACAACAAATAGAAGAATGAGAATAACATATAGAAGAAGTAACAAAAGAGAGGAGGAGAGAATCTGCTATGCTAATGTAACTAGTCTAGCACGTCATCTACCCCCCGATCTTGCTGATCAATGTTTCGGGAAGGCAGGGAACACGCTAGAGGAGGAACATCCAACACAGCAGATGGAGCTATCACAAGATCCAAACAAGGGCTATGTTCATGTTCCGAGCCACATTGTTCTTGTCTAGGAGCTAGGATAAGTGCTTTAGAAAATTCATTAGATAAATGGTTATCAACATCAACAAGTTCGTATTCACTATCAGAAGCAAGAAGTAACATGTTCATCATGAATAACATTTTCATCTATATCATCATCAAGATTTATAAAAATAGGATCTTTAACTCGCACAGGATCAAGACCATCATGCATCTTATGTTTAGGAGATTTTGGAGAAAATGGAATAATGCTTGTTGAAGGTGTTTTTGGGGATTGCAAAGTTTGAAAAGTAGCTGCTTGAGCCCTAAGACGACGCTTTCATCGACGTTCGTGTGCAGAACGATTTCGTCTAGTCTTAGTAGGAAGTGGAGAAGATTGAGGAGGAGGAATGTTCTCATCCTTATCACTTGGGTGTTTAGGTTGTGGTCTTTTAGGCTGGATAATAGGAGAAGAAGAAGGTCTCTTCTCTCTATAAAAGGAAGGAGGAGGAACTGCTCCATATAAAGGAGGAATTTTTGGTTTAGGAAGAAGACCAAGTCCATCATGACGAGGAGGTATAGGTCTACTTTTAGAAGGTTTATTAGGCATAGACATAGTCACATCCATAGGGATGGGTTGGGAATCTTCTTGAGGAAAGACATTAGTTTTATCTTTCAAAGGAAGAACTTCCTTCTCAAGAATGATAGGAATATCAAGTTTGGGTGTTCTAGGTTCACTTAAAGATAGGATCATATCTGTTTTCCACTTTTGATAAGATTTGAAAAGATGATCACTTCGCGGAGGAAGAGATTGGAATTGTTTAGGCCAAAAGTAATCAATAGGAACACTAGAAGTTCTTTCAGCTGGTTTAAAGAGACTATGATTGACAGTAACAACTTCACCATTATGGGGAAATTTTAAACACTTGTGAATAGGAGAAGCAATAGCCTTCATGGAAGATAGCCAAGGATAGCCAAGCTTCACACGAAATTGTTCGGATGAAGGAATAATAGCAAAGTTCACATCAAGAGATTTGTTATGGACCTCAATAGGTAATGTAATAGAACCAATTGCAGGAGAAGAAAATGCATCAAATAATTTCACAATCACATCTGTTTTGTCATAGATCACTTGATTCAATTGCAAAGTAAAAAGAAATTCTTCAGTAATAACATTAACCATGCACGAAGGATCAATAAGCACTCCACGGCAAGGTGTATTCTTGACTTTTGCAACTATGTATAAAGGACCGTCAGGTGCCCTAATGGTTTCACTAGAATCAAATGTGATGGAAGGTTCTTTAGGGATTTCTTGCTGCTCTACAAAGTTAATCACATTCGGAGTCATAGACACAAGACCATCAGATGAGAGAGAGGAATCATTAGCCTCAATCGCATTAGAGGTATGAGAAGGTAATGGATCAGTAAAAATCTGAAGATTTTGGTTAGGAGGAGCTACAGATGTGTTGCCTTTATCATTCACTCCAGAAATAGAGATAGTATTATTATCAATCAAATCTTGAATTTTACCTTTTAAAGAAAAACATTTTTCAGTATCATGCCCAGGCTGACGATGAAAGTGACAAAAAGCTTTGTTATCAAAATAAGGTGAAGTAATCTTTGCAGGATCAATTTGTCTTATAGGAGGAAGAGTAAGCACATTTTGTTCCAATAACTTATTCATAATACTATGCAATGATTCATTCAAAGGAGTATACTTCCTTTCTTTCTTGAAAAATTTAGAAATAGGAGGCACAACTGATGCTGCATTCACATTGTTGTTGATGATGTTTTCATTGAATTTGATGGAATCTCTGTTCGGTTTAAACTTTCCAAATGGTTGTTGACTGCTATCACCCTTATCACTCGGAGCCATAGGATGTGATTGTTCCATTTGACTCACAGTCAGTTGATAATTGTGAAGAGTGGCACACAACTGTTGGAAAGAAGTAAACTCAGAAAACAGAAGTTTGTCTCGAATATCTTTTTGTAAATTAGAAATAAAGATTCTTTGAATATCATTATCAGGCACTGGAAAAGAAACTTGAGTATACAAATGCTTATATCTACCAATGAAATCAGTCACTTTTTCTTTAACACCTTGTTTACAATGCATTAAATCAATCAAAGTAACTTTAGGACTTATATTGTTTTGAAATTGTTGAATGAAAGCATTTGCAAGTTGTTCGAAAGAAGTAATAGAATAAGAAGGCAACGAGCAATACCATTGTAGGGCTTTGTCTCTTAATGTTCTAGTAAACAGTTTTGCAAGCAACCTTTGGTCATAAGCAAAATCAGTACATATTGTTTGAAAAGTCTTAACATGTGTTAGAGGATCTCCTTTACCATTATAAAGCTCCAAATGCGGGATTTCAACATGTTTAGGAGGGATAGCTCGAACAATGTCAAGAGAAAGTGGGCTCGCAACATCGAATGTGGGCACACTAAACTTAGATTGATTCATAGAGGCAATTTGTTGCTGTAAAGAAGAGACAGTTTGTGCAAGATTGTTAATGGTCGCTTCAGTCGAAGAATTCATATTAGGTGTGTTAGATTGAGATGGAGGTGTTATGTTATTGAAAGAAGGTAGAGAATAAGGTGGTGGGACCCTATGATAGTCAATCATAGGGGATGATTGGACAAGAGGAACACTACAAGGAGGAATGGAATGGTTAAATGAGTTGCCCCCTTGCGTCATGTTCATTTGTGAAGATATAATAGGGACACTCATTGAAGAAGTCTGATTGAATGAAGGAATAGGGTTAATTGAAGAAGAGGGATTGCCCCCATGACTAGTAATCATAGGAGGAATGTCTTGTATAGAAGTAGCCATTATGTTTGATGTAAAGGTAGGTATGCTAGCAATAGGAGTTGTCAAAGGAATAGAATGATTGACTTGTGTAGGAGGTTGTGTATAACCTAAAGATTCGGCACAACTCTTCATAGGCATCACGTTTGAATTCACAATGTGTGAAATACCACGCAAGATATCAATTCCATTCTTATCACTTTGAAGCATATGTTTTAGACCCTCAATTAAAGGAAGAGCTTGACTATCGGGATACTCATGAGACATCCATTGGTGAAAATCATCAAATTGGTTATCCAATTTCGAAAGTTGTTCTACAGAAACCTCATGGAGAGCTTCTTCATCATTAGGAGGATTAGAGGAATTACCCATGTCCTCGTTAAAAAGGCTATTCAAATTAGGTTCCATCTCCTCGGTAGTTAAACCTCGGAAAGACTTAATTCTACGGCTTCGTCTAACGGGAATAGTGGAAGTAGGGCTTATTGTTGTAAAACTCATGCTCTAGAAAGGAAGAGGAAATTTTGAATTTAGAGGTAGCAATTTTCAGTAAAAGCAGCCAATCTTCTAGATTTAAGCTGTTAAATGCAATCACGACAGTCTCCCGAAATTTCGGAAAAAATGTCCGGGACCGTGGCGCTCGGAGTGCAACACGGTCCTTGCAACTTTTTTTGAAATTTGCAGGGATGAAAGGTATGATGATTTTAAAGCTAATCTGAAAAAATTGAGTGATTTTACGATCTGTAGATAGGCCAAATTAAAGTTTGCAAATTCAAAATTGAACCCTATCAAGATTGTCGAAAAATGCAAAATTTGAATTTTGAAAAAGAGAGGGAAACTGAAATTTTGAATTTTATGATTTTAGAGGGAATACCAAAAGCAATGCAAGTTTTGAAATTTAAAAATTGACTCAATTTCACGCAAAATTCAATTTTGAAAGCGGAAATCAAAGTTGTTGTAATTAAGCACTTAATTTCAAAAGTCACAAATTGCAAGAATTTGAATAAAGCACTGAAATTTCGAATGAATGCAAACACACTTTTCAGATTTAGGACAATAAGAACATAATTTTGACATGAAATTTCAATTTCGATGATTTTTGAATGATTAGAAGCCTTAATCCAAGCAATCACAAGACCAACTTTGACTGTAATTTTGAAAGTGTTATAATTGATAAAATCAGCCAAAATTCTGGATTTTAGCAGGAAAATACAGTAAGATCTAGCTCCCGAAATTTCGGAAAAAATGTCGGGGACGATGGCGCTCGGAATGCACACGGTCCTCGCAACTTTTTTCCAAATTTTCAGGGATGAAAGATATTGTGATTTTATTGCGGAATCCAAAGTTACAACTGATTTGGAGATGTTTTGATCAGTGAAATTGTCGGACAAAGGTTGAATCAAGAGGGTTTCAAAAATTAGGGTTTTGACACTTAACCACTTAATTTTCAAAATTAAAGCACAAATATGAATTGATAATTTGTAATAGAAGGGCAGATCTAAAACAAGCATTAACAATTAAATATTTCACAAGTTCAATTACTAAAAAGAAATTTTAGGGTTTTTATGCAATCACCTCTAAAATTTTGCAAAAGATCAAACATGGAAATGTAATCAAGGAATCAATTTTCAGATCTAAGCATGAATAATCAGAAAGGATGTTCACGTCGGGTTCACCAAAATGTAAAGCGGAAAATCGCGATCGAACCCTAGTTGCTCTCCCCTCTTCCAACTCCGGGGAGAGAGAAGGGAGGTTCGCTAGGGTTGATGGTTTTCACTTAGGGGAGAGACTTTACATTCAAAAGAGGGGTTGAAACTCACAAGATCCAATCCCACACAAGGGAAGATTGGATGCTAAATGTGTTTCAAGGGGTTAAGACAGCAAGGCTACCCTCTTTTGTAAAGAATGTGCATAGGAGAATTAAGCTAGGAATGCAAAGAAAGTGACAAAGATTCGCTTATAAACTGAGATAGGGATATAGGATGAAGCTGCGGACCTGGAATTAGCAGTAAAATGTTGATACGACGCTGTCCTACAAATTTGAGCAAAAGTTGTCGGGACGATGGCGCCCGGCGCCACGGTCCTCCAAAAAATCCATGAAACGAAGGGGGATCTGTTCGTCTCTACACAAGGATTCCAGATCTTCAATTTCAGCCGCGTACCTGCAACCTACACACAGAAAAGCGAAGACGATTGGGGGGTTAGGGATTAGGGGTTTGCCTTTAGGTCAAACCCCGGTTTTGGAATTAACCAAGAAATGAGAAATGTTGTAAATGTAAATGACTATAATGTAAAACAAGTACTAATACCTTGTTGTAAGGATGTTTGTATCCTTATGTGTGAAGGTATAGATGTTGTTGTTTGTTGTATGTTGTATGTTGTATGTAGCTTGTAGTAAGTGATCTCCTCTTCAATGGTTGAATCCTTGTCTTGAATGCAACACTTAGCCTTGAATGGAGACTTAGAAGGAATGCTTGAATGCTTGAATGCTTGAGTGCTTGAATGTTTGAATCTTGCTTTCGCCTTTTTTTCCATCTCTCCAAATGAGAGAGGAAAATGTCATTTATATACTTGTCAATTAGGGCTGATAGACTGATTTTCCCGACTTTAGGCCGACCAGGAAAGTTAATTTCCAAATTGCAAACAAAAAGACCCGAGACCCCTTAGGAGACCAGGCCCAAAATAGGCCCAGGGACCAGGGCGCTGGGCGCCATGGTCCTGGGGGACAAGGGCGCTGAGCGCCCTGGTCCTGAAGGACCAGGGCACTGGGCGCTCTGGTCCCACCTCCCGGGACAGCAGGGTGCAAGGAGGTTCAGGCCAGGGTGCTTGAAAAATGCAATTTTTAGTGTCGTGAGCAAGTTTCAGGGTCTCCATTCAGGTTGCGTGTTGTGTCGCCATCGTGAAGACCAAAATGCAGTCGAAATTGCAAGTGTCACAATTTTAGGACGCTACAACTCAGAAAACAGAAGTTTTTCTCTAGTATCTTTTTGTAAATTAGAAATAAAGATTCTTTGAATATCATTGTCAGGCACTGGAAAAGAAATTTGAGCATACAAATGCTTATATCTACCAATGAAATCAGTCACTTTTTCTTTAACACCTTGTTTACAATGCATTAAATCAATCAAAGTAACTTTAGGACTTATATTGTTTTGAAATTGTTGAATAAAAGCATTTGCAAGTTGTTGGAAAGAAGTAATAGAATAGGAAGGCAACGAGCAATACCATTGCAGAGCCTTGTCTCTTAATGTTCGAGTAAACAGTTTTGCAAGCAACCTTTGGTCATAAGCAAAATCGGTACATATTGTTTGAAAAGTCTTTACATGTGTTAGAGGATCACCTTTACCATTATAAAGCTCCAATTGTGGGAGTTCAACATGCTTAGGGGGAATAGCTCGAACAATGTCAAGAGAAAGTGGGCTCGCCACATCAAATGTGGGCACACTAAACTTAGATTGATTCATAGAGGCAATTTGTTGCTGTAAAGAAGAGACAGTTTGTGCAAGATTGTTAATGGTCGCTTCAGTCGAAGAGTTCATATTAGATGTGTTAGATTGTGATGGAGGTATTATGTTATTGAAAGAAGGTATTGATTGAGAGTAAGGTGGCGGGACACTATGATAGTTAGTCATAGGAGATGATTGGAAAGGAGGAACACTACAAGGAGGAATGGAATGGTTAAATGAATTGCCCCCTTGCGCCAGGTTCATTTGTGGAGATGTAATAGGAACACTTATTGAAGGAACGAATGAAGAAGTCGGATTGAATGAAGGAAGAGGGTTAATTGAAGAAGAAGGATTGCCCCCATGACTGGTGATCATAGGTGGAATGTCTTGTATTGAAGTAGTCATTATGTTTGATGTGAAAGTAGGTATACTAGCAATAGAAGTTGTCAAAGGAATAGAATGATTGACTTGAGTAGGAGGTTGTGTATAACCCAAAGTTTCAGCACAACTCTTCATAGGCATCACATTTGAATCCACAATGTGTGCAATACTACGCAAAATATCAATTCCATTGTTATCATTTTGAACCATACGTTTTAGACCCTCAATTAAGGGAAGAGCTTGACTATCGGGGTATTCTTGAGACATCCATTATCGAAAATCATCAAATTGGTTATCCAATTTCGAAAGTTGTTCTTCAGAAACCTCATGGAGAGCTTCTTCATCATTAGGAGGATTAGAGGAATTACCCATGTCCTCGTTAAAAAGGCCATTCAAATTAGGTTCCATCTCCTCAGTAATTAAACCTTGGAAAGACTTAATTCTAAGGCTTCACCTAACGGGAATAGTGTAAGTAGGGCTTATTGTTGTAAAACTCATGCACTAAAGAGAGAGAGAATATTTTGAATTTTAGAGGTAGCAAATTTCAATAAAATCAGCCAATCTCCTAGATTTAAGCTGTTAAATGCAATCAGGACAATCTCCCAAAATTTCAGAAAAAATGTCCAGGACCGTGGTGAACGGAGTGCACACGGTCCTCGCAACTTTTTTCAAAATTTTCAGGGATGAAAGTTATGATGATTTTAAAGCTAATCTGAAAAAATTGAGTGATTTTACGATCTGTAGATAGGCCAAATTAAAGTTGCAATCTCAAAATTGAACCCTACCAAGATTGTTGAAAAATGCAAAATTTGAATTTTGAAAAAGAGAGGGAAACTGAAATTTTGAATTTTATGATTTTAGAGGGAATACTAAAAGCAATGCAGGTTTTGAAAATTAAGAATTGACTCAGTTTCACGCAAAATTCAATTTTGAAAGTGGAAATCAAGGTTGTTGTAATTAAACATTTAATTTCAAAAGTCACAAATTGCAAAAATTTGAATAAAGCACTGAAATTTCGAATGAATGCCAACACACTTTTCAGATTTAGGATAGTAAGAAACACAATTTTGACATGAATTTCAATTTCAACAATTTTTGAATGATTAGAAGCCTTAATCCAAGCAATCCCTAGACCAACTTTGACTTTAATTTTGAAAGTGTTAGAATTGATGAAATCAGCCAAAATTTTGGATTTTAGCAGAAAAATACAATAAGATCTAGCTCCCGAAATTTCAGAAAAAATGTCAGAGACAATGGCGCTCGGGGTGCACACGGTCCTCGCAACTTTTTTCCAAATTTTCAGGGATGAGAGATATTATGATTTTGTTGCGGAATCCAAAGTTACAGCCGATTTGGAGGTGTTTTAATCAGTGAAATCATCAGTCAAAGGCTGAATCAAGAGGGTTTTAAAAATTAGGGTTTTGACACTTAACCACTTAATTTTCAAAATTAAAGCACAGATATGATCTGACAATTTGCAGTAGAAGGGTAGATCTAAAACAAGCATTAACAATTAAACATTTCGCAAGCTCAATTATTAAAAAGAAAATTTAGGGTTTTGTGCAATTAACCTCTAAAATTTGCAAAAGATCAAACATGGAAATGTAATTAAGGGAGCAAATTTTTCAGATCTAACCATGAATAATCAGAATTAGGATGTTCACGTCGGGTTCACCAAAATGTAAAGCGGAAAATCGAACCCTAGGTGTTCTCCCCCACTCCAAGGAGAAAGGGGTCACTAGGATTGACGGTTTTCACTTAGGAGGGACTTTACATTCAAAAGAGGGGTTGAAACCCACAAGATCCAATCCCACATAATGCAGGATTGGATTCTAAATGAGTTTCAAGGGTTGAGACATCAAGGATACCCTCTTTTGTAAAGAAAGTAGATAGAAAGATTGAACTAGGAATGCATGTAAAGTAAGAAAGATTCACTTATAAACAGAGATAGGGATACAGGATGAAGCTGCGGACCTGGAATTAGTAGTAAAATGTTGAGATGATGTTGTTCTGCAAATTCGAGCGAAAGTTGACAGGACGATGGCGCCCGACGTGCACACGGTCCTCCAAAAAATCCGCGAAACGAAGGGGGATCTGTTCGTCTCTGCACAAGGGTTCCAGATCTTCAATTACAGCCGGGTACCTGCAACCTACACACAGAAAAGAGAGGACGATTGGGGGGTTAGGGATTAGGGGTTTGCCTTTAGGTCAAACCCCAGTTTTGGAATTAACCAAGAAATGAGAATGCTGTAAATGTAAATGTTTGTAATGTAAACAAGTACTGATACCTTGTTGTAAGAATGTTTGTATTCTTACATGCGAAGGTGTAATTTATGTTATGTGTTATGTTTTGTAAGTGATCTCCTCTTCAATGGTTGAATCCTTGTCTTGAATGCAACACTTAGCCTTGAATGGAGACTTAGAATGCCCAATTGCTTGAAGGAATACTTGAATGCTTGAATGTTTGAATGTTTGAATATTGCTTCCGCCTCTTGCTCTTACTTATTTCTTTCCTCCCTTTCTAGGAGAGGAGAAGTAGTTTATATACTTGTCAATTAGGGCTGATAGACTGATTTTTCCGACCTTGGGCCGACCAGGAAACAATATTTTCCAATTTGCAAACTTAAAGACCCGATGCCCAAAAGAGACCGGGCCCAAAATAGGGCCAGGGACCAGGGCGCTGGGTGCCCTAGTCCTGAAGGACTAGGGTGCTGGGCGCCATGGTCCCACCTCTCGGGACAGCAGGGTGCAAGGAGGATCAGGCCAGGGTGCTGAAAAATGCAGTTTTTGGTGTCGTAAACGGATTTCGGGGTCTCCATTCAGGTTCAACGTTGCACCGCCATCGTGAAGACCCAAATGCAATCGAAATTGCAAGTGTCACAATTTTAGGATGCTACAGTTCTATATACTTCCTCTTTTAGTTCTCCATTCAGGAATGAAGACTTCACATCTATCTGATAGAACTTGAAATCCTTGTGTGCCACAAAAACCAAAAAAAAATTATAGCTTCCATTCTTTCTATAGGAGCATAAGTCTCCTCAAAATATATTCCTTCTACCTATGAATAACCTTTACATACAAATCTTGTCTTGTTTCTCACTATGTGACCATCCTCATCCAGTTTGTTCTTAAATACCTATTTAGTTCCTATCACATTCTTAACTAGTCTTGGGAGAATTTCTCAATTCTTATTGTTCTCAATTTGTTCCAATTCTTATTACATAGCTTTCATACAATGCTAATCACTGCAAGCATCCTTCATTGTTTACAATTATGTTTCTGAAATTAAGTATTAGTTCACTTGTTCTTTAGTAGCTTTACTTCTTGTGATAACACCTTTGTTCTTGTATCCAGTAATCTATTTCTTTTAATGATTCTTTTGCACATATCTTGAAGTCTTAGGAGCAATTTCTGAAGCATATTCTTTATCATCATGTACCTTTGTTTCTTCAACCTTTTCTTCTTGTGGTTTTCTGGTAGACTCATTAGATTCATATCTTATTTCTACAATTGTATTCTTTGAAGTGTCTTCATCAATTTTCACATTTGTGCTTTCAACAATTCTTCTCAATCTAACATCTAGGTAAGATTTTCTTTTAGTAGATTAGCCAAGAAAAATACCTTCATGAGCTCTTATGTCAAACTTTCCCAACTTTTCTTCATCTCTCCTGATAATAGCATTTACTTCAAATTACTCTTAAATATTTCATAGATGGAGTCCTTTTGTACCAAAGTTCATAACATGTCTTCCCATAATTCCTTCTAATATGTACTCTGTTAAGAGTGTATACTGCAATGTGTATTGCTTCTCCCTAGTAGATTTCTAATAAACTTGATTTATTCATCATTGTTCTAGCAGCTTCTTGTATTGTTTTATTCATCTTTTCAACTACAACATTTTTTTGTGGTGTCCTAGGAGAAGACAAGTGTCTTCTTATCCTATATGATTCTCACAAAAGGTATTGAATTCATCAGAAGTAAACTCTCCACCTCTGCCAGACCTCAAGCATTTTATTCTTCTATCTATCTCATTTTTAACCATGACCTTGAATTTCTTAAAATTTTCTAGAGCTTCAGACATTTAACTTAAGAAAGGAACCCAAGTCATTCTAGAGTAATTATCAAGTAAGGGCATGAAATATCTATCACCTTGTTGACTTATAGTTCTAGTCAATCCACAAATATTAGTGTGCACTAATTCCAGTAGTCTAGTAGAAGATTGTTCCTTAACTTTGAAAGTTCTCCTTGTTTTCTTTCCAACTTAACATTCTTTGCAAATAGTATTAGTAGGCTTTGTGATCTTTGAAAAATCTCTCATAGCTTGAATCGAACTAATCTTCAACATATTATCAAAATTAATGTGATACATCCTCCAATGCAATAGCCAACTCTCAATTATCTGTTCCATCAGGAAATATCCCCTAACAATCTTCAACTGATATGCGTTTCCATCTATTTGCTCTCCTATTGCAATCAAAGTTTCAGACCTTTTTCTAAACTCACACCCATCATCCTAAAAAAAAGATTATATCCATTTCCACACATTTGACCAACGCTCAAAAGATTATGATTCAAGTCTTTAACATAGAAAATATTGTTAGTATTATGTATGCCATCAAAGTTGATTGAACCAATTCCAACTATCCTATTTGTCTGATCATCTCCAAATCTAACAACTCCTGCATCAAATTTTTCAAGCTTTACAAACTTACTCTTGTCACAAGTCATATGATTTGAACATCCATTATGAATAATCCATTCATCTTTATCTCTTCTAGCATGAAAAGAAAAAACAACAATACCTTCTATTTTAGCAACATCTTTTGGAGCTTTTTCCTTCACAATTTTATTAAGGTTAGCAGAACAAGATTCTTCCTTTATAGCCAAAAAAATAAATTCACTATCTTCTTCATAATAAAATTCATCATCAATAATATTTGCATCTTCTTTAACATAATAAGCCTTCTTATTGAATTTTCCTTTGAATTCCTTATTCTTTTGATTTGCAATTATGTCAGGACATCTAGAAGCATAATGACCTATATTTCCACAGCTAAAACATTTAAATGGAAATTTATCTTTGTCTTTTTCGGTTCCTTTCTTCATCCTTCTCACAAACTTCACCTCAATCTCATCAAAGTTTTCTTCATCGGATTCCTCATCTTTCACCGATTCAATAGCCTTGAATGTTGTCTCAATTCTTGCACTAGTAGTACCAAATTCTCTCATCACAAAAGAAAGTAAACAAACATACAAATATTCTCTAGTGTACTTAATCTGATTTTGTGATTCTTCTATTGTTGAAACTTTGGAGCTATAGGTTTTAGTAAGAGTTCTGAGTACCTTTTTCACAACTTCATGTTTTGGTAAGTTACCTCCAAGACCTCTAATCTCATTTACAACATCTTTCTCTTCTGCAGGTAGTTAGTTATATTGTCTTCATCATCCATCCGCATGCATTCATATTTAGGTTTAGCATTCTGCAACTTAGCTTCTTTAATAGTATCATCTCCTTCATAAGTCTTTTCTAATTTATCCCAAACTTCATAAGCAAATTCCAAAGATACAACCTTTTTTAATTGATCCTTTTTTAAGTGTTCAACCCAGTCTATGGTTTAATGTTCTTCTTTGTAACAAACTTCCATACTTCATATCTAAGAGAAATCAAGTAACCTCGCATCTTCACTTTCTGGAAAACATAGTGAGATCCATCAAACATAGGGATTGTCAATTTGTGTGCCATCAAGATCTCGTCAAGTAGTTAATATCTTCTCCAATGAACTAAAGCTCTGACACTAATTGTTGAATATTTTAACACATGAGACAAGTGACAAGGGGGTGGGGCAAATCAATTGTATAAAATCTTAAATCTATTTCTTCAATCAGATATGCAACAACTTAACTTTAACACATATAATTCACATTAAGATATGAACATGAAACACAAGAGCATGCCATACACAATGAGACACTAGATTTTATGTGGAAAATCCTATTAGGGGAAAACCATGGAGAATCTATTCTCAATATATGAACACCAGTTAGGGTGACACCGATTAAGGTGATTTTTACCAAGAAAGGTTCACTGTCAAAGGTCTCACTACTCAAGAGAAAGAAAGAGAGGTTCACTGTCAGAGGGCTCATTGCCAAAATGAAGAAGAATAAAAGAGAAAGAATCCACCACTGATGCATTCCTGCAACTACAAGATCTTTAGATACGTTCGGCTCACTACTTCCAATATCTAGCACATGAAAACTCACACTACTCACTCAACACTTCTCACCAACTCAACACGAGGTATCAAACAATTAGGAAGATATATCCTCTTTCACACACCTTCATCACATTTCACTTTCTTTCATACTCATACATATACAACACCCACTCACCATTATACATATCATCCTCTCATATGTAAAGTCTTCCAAGGTCGTCTAAGCAACTTAACCAAACACAATTCAAATTAGATTGCCACTAAACATTCCTACAGTGGAAAAGAATGTAAGGTGGACCACAACACATCTTAACTAGGACCAAAATAATCATCAAACATGTTATACAACAATCCATAATTATCAAAGCAACAATATGAAGTGTAAACACCTAAGGTCAGCCAAACATAGAGTAAACACCATCGAACTTGAAACCATTCTTTTGAAGCCTAAGAACACATGTCAACTGAATAGAATGAAGGTAAGGACATTATCAACTTAACTCCAAAACCACAATGCTAGAAACCATAACGCGGAGAAATGTGAAGCATGCATTTCATAGGAAAATATTATCAAACATTGTCAAACATATTGGTAAACATAAATTCCTTATCATAGCAATCTGGAGAACCAAATCCAAAATATATCTTCTCTAAACATAGCTTAACAACATATCCAAACTATATGAATAGATGTGCAACATAGAAGATATGCAGAACAAATATCTAGGCACAACTGCACATAATACTCAACATCACTTATACCAATCAATCACTAATGACAACCAAGGCATGTTGACATCAATGCCGGCACATAAGTAACTCATTTTGATCAACCTTGCAACAATTAACTAGCTATAAAAAGTGATTGTTGGTCCTCACTAGTTAGAACTCGGTGTCAGTGTTAGTTAGCAATTTCCACGTGTTGTAGGAAATTTGAAATGAAATTACATTGCGGAAAAATTAGATTTTCAAAAACATGAAATTAAATGGGAATGGGATGGAAATGAATTTGAATTGAATTTGAAGGGAAATTAAATTGATTTGAAATAAAGGTTAAATGAAATTAAACAAATTTATGAAATTTATATAATCAAGAGGACATCATTATATAATAAAATAATTTGAAGAAATTATTTATTTATGAGAAGGTAAAAATTGAATTTAATTAAACAATAAAGATCATTCAATTAAAGTGGGAAATCAAAATTAATTAAATAATAGGATTATTTAATTAATATTAGAGGGAAATGATTAATTGATAAAATGGTGAAATGATTAGTAATTTTAATTATTGGTTTTAAATGGAAGGATAATATTAATTTAGATGAATAAAGTTAGATTAATTAAATAATTAAAATTATTTAATTGAGAATGATGAATACTTAGTGAAATTGGTATTTGCAAGCGCGAGACAATTTTAAGTGTCTACAATAATATTTATTTCAAAACTATATGGAAGCCTTGAGATTGTGGATTAATTTCTTTTAACATGTAATTTTTTTATTACTTATCAATTTAATCTCATTTTTTAAGCTCGAAGAATTTTCTTTTGTTAAAAATTAGTTAACAGTGTGTTTGGGCCTCACATTGGCACTCTATTTTGGCTTGCAGATGTAATAGATATATTATTGTTATTGCAACAATCTATGATAGTAAATAACACATATTTATCGAATGTAAGTCTTCACTTTCTTTCATATATTAGTTTTAGGAATATTTTCTAATGATTTTGCAAGTTCAACATTCAAATATTGAAACTAGTTTACTTATTTCAATTATTTAGAAAAGTCAATTTCAAGGAGTTTCCTCAAGGTTTCAGAATTGATTTAAATCTTTGAAAAGGCACATTATAGTTGAATAAAAAATTCTAAAATTAGCACATATTTAAGTCTTCTCATACATCAATGGAGACATAAAACTAAATAATAATATTATAATACTCTTTTAATAGTCTATTATTATCTTTGCTTCCTTACGACTTATTTAAAATAGTTTTATGCATATATCTACACTTATTGGTTATTATTTTTCTATTCTCTATATCTTGCTACCACTTTATGATCAAATTGAGGGACCCAAACCCATTAAAAATAATCTACTTGATAAAACTCTGAATCCTCAGAATATAGCAATGTTGGATCTATGGTTGTAAATAAATCATGCTTAGAATGGATGCTTTAGATTGAAAGATGAGCTCTACATCAAAAATTGGTGGTTGCGTGACTACTAAAAAATAATAGAAATAAATTAAAAACAAATCTACATTTTGAAACTTTGGCATCAAAATATTTATGAGATTTTCAAGTAAACCCATAGTTGGTGAAAGATGCATTAATGGTATTTTAATTTGATAGAGGATAAGGTGAGAGACAACCACAAAGAAAAAAACATACAAAAGATAGATATTTAGATTATTTTTTAGCCTTATGAATACTAAAATGAATCTTTGTGGGGTTTTAGAGTCCATCTAAAATAATTGCAAGAAAATACCACCTCATTGGAAAATACATTTGAACTAGATGAAAATTATTTGAATGAGAAAGTTCAAATGGCTAAGGAAATTTTAGAAAGGGGGATGATGTCATGATGATATCATCAAAGAAATGGATGTGAAACTTTCCATTAGAATAGGTGAAAGGTAAGGTTAATGGATCTAGTTTAGATGAAGGTTATAGCTTTGCAAGTTAATAAATTGGTTTAATGCATGAGGGCTTGTGGAAAAAGGTAAGTGAATTGGATAAACCTAAAAAAATGTGTAGTTAAAATGGGACCCCAATGTATGAAAGAAGTTAAATTAGATTAAATGAGGTTTGGGTGTGATGATTTTAAACTAAGTAAGACATTACAAGGAAAGGAAACAAAACCAAACATTCAAGAATGAAAGGGGAGGTTCAATAGGAAGTTGATCTCCCACAAAAACTATACTTAGCCATTTTTACTATATTTATTCCATTGTCAGGATCAATAACTATATTGGCACTTGTGGGAAAACCCAAATGAATAACACTTTGCATTTTAAGGTCAATGAAATTCACATGGGCCAGTTGGAAAGAGAAAACCTGCAAAGATACAACTTTCTTCCCTTATAAAATTTTACAAAACTTCCAAAAACACTTAGGCATACTTTTTAATGGTCTACCTAACTATACTAAAAACATTTATAAGGGACCACTTAAATTAGATATCTTAGATCATTTATTAACAAATTGGTTAAAAAGTCTAAGACAAGAAGCGTCTTAAGAAAAATTTAGTACAATAGAATTGAGTCCCAACACTATCATTCCACTTTAATCCGAATTTGGCATGAATCAGCTTCCATCCTTCCCTTCTATTTTCCTTGGTACCATTCACAAATGTCTATGAGTGCCACATTAGTCACCACATCATATGCAATAACCATTATTCAACAAGTGATACTACTCATGACAACAAAAGTTTAAGTCCTTCCTCCATCCACTAGCTTCCTAATCTACCTATCCTATATACATATCCTTATCTTCCACCCTTATCTACCCTCCTCCATCTTATCCAAGAAATCATTAAAAAAATAAAAGATAAAAAGATAAAGAGAAATAATCCATTCAATGGTTAATTTCATTTCTTGTGACACCTTGGATGAGTACCATGATGAAAACCTAGAAAATAGGTTTCATGAATAAATCCATCTTCTCCTCACACCTTACATTTAGGGGAATTCTTCCTCCATTCATCCAACCTACTTCATCCCATCTCTTCCATCTTATCTTCCCATTTTTCTATCCTATCGAATCAACTTTCCCTCTTTTCGAACTTAATAATTATTGGGGGAAAATATCCTAGCATTCTTTTGACAATACAAAACTTAGTTCATCTACCAAATTCCCCTACTTGCACCACTCCTATCCATAAATATTGAACAAACCTTACTTTGTTTACCAATTATCCCTATCATCCATCTAATCCATGAATATTTTTCTACCTTCATCCATCAAGCTATCACCCAGTGTACAAAACCTTTCTCTACACTTCCCATGAATTTGGTGCATATCCTCACAATAATTTCAACATATTAGTTGCATAAAATATAGCATGGGGTGTCTACTTCCTATGTGATATAGTCCTTATAATTCCAGCTCCCCCCTCCTTCCATCTTAACCATCCATGATATAGATACTTTCTATACACATGCTTCCTTTAAAAATACATTTAAGCACCCAAATATCTTCTTATTCTCCATCCAAAAAAATTCTTATCCAATCTCCCTCAATCCAATCATCACTTAACTCTTATCACTTTGCAATCCATCTATCCTTTCATCCTTATCCAAATCCTTAGTTCTCCATTTTCATTGGTTCCAAGCCACCCAAATATTCCTCATGGAAATCTACCTCCCATCTACTTATCCTCCTGCTACAAGTGCAGTTGTTGTTGCACCAAAAGATCGACATGTTAATGCCCAATACAATCACTAGACTTATAGAATCCATAGGAGGCGATTAATCCATGTCACAAACCCAAGTGCTATGTTGCACAACACAAGGAGACCAAGGGCGCACACCTTGCAACAATGCCCCACCCCCCCCAGGTTACTTGTTGCTTCTAGGATGTGTTGTTGTCATTGATGTCAACATATTCTTGTGTTTCTATGTTCCAGTATTGCAGATAGTTGGTTTGGTTGTTTCAATTGGTATGTTGCTGGTGCGGATTTGTGATTTTAGTAATGAAGTATCTCTAGTTGATTCAGTGTTGGTTTCATGATGCTATGTGGTGATTTGATCGAGTTATGGATTTTGGTATGAGGATTGGTTTTTTAGTGTTCAATGTTGCAGTGTTCTAGTATTTGATCCGTTGTGCTTTGGAATGATTATAACTTGAGTTGCAAATTTTGGAGAGTATTTGGGATGTTCATGTGTATCTTCAATTCAAATGGCTCGTAATCTGGTGCTCCGTGAGTTATTTTTCTAGTCCCAGTTGTTGCTATTGAGTGTTCTTGAGTATCAACGTGTTGATCGATGAAGATTTGATTAAGTGGTATTGGTGCAGCTATTGTGGATGGTTCTAATGTGCTTGTTGGTGTTTCCTAATCGTCTCCTATTTGTTTTTCTGGTTCGCATTGATCATTGTGACCGTTATTGAGGATCTTATAGGTCCAGTGTTGTTCTTCATGTTATGCGACATTTTCAGTGGTGTAGCATGTTGCGGATGATCTTGGCGAGATTTCTAGTGGTTTTACGTGTTCGTGGATTTGATTTGGGTCCTTTCTATGTCGTCGTGGCATTGTATTGATCTGGTGGTTAATCTATGTATCGTGTGATGTGATTTTGTAATTAGGTCTTAAGGGTTGAGCCAACCTTGTAGTTAAGGTTGATGATTTGTATAAATAGGTGTCATATTCATGTAATTTGGATATCAATGGTGTGTCTACATTATTAAAGAGTGGTGTATGTGAGAACAAGAAAATTCATCTTTCGGTGAGAAGTGTAGAGCAAAAAGTGTTGCAGAGCAGACAAATATGCTTAACTAGAACTGTCATCAAGCATTTGGAGATGATATTCTTTCAGTTCATGTAATCCAGATTGTTGTTCGATCTTTGTAAGGTAGTGAGCCTTCCTTGGGTTGTTTCCCTTTGTTGTTTTGAGTAGTGAGCTCTAGGCAATGTGCTTGAATGCATGTGCATTCTCCATTGTAATATTTTCACATACTACTGCAGAGTATCATTTTATTTTGGGTAGGTTCCCATCATGGTTTTTCTCTTAACCGGGTTTTCCACATCAAAATCTTGGTGTTATGTGTGTTGGTTGAAATTGTGTTTATCTTTGTTCTTGCTGAAATTGATCAGATATGAAGTTGTGCTTAAACTGTCAGATCCGGTGAAAACTGATTCACCCCCCTCTCAATTTTCCTTCATTGTTGTTGCCAACACCTCCATCCTCCATAACCCAAATAAACATAATATCTTTATCCAATCCAAATCCAAGAAATCCTAATCTATACAGTCTAACTAGATAATTTTGTGTATCATATAATAGCATACAAAAAAATTAAACCTTGTTACAAACCTTGATCCATTTTACTTAAATTGTCATCATTAGGATATATCATTCTCAACCAAATCTTTTCTCACTCCTCCCCTCTAAAAAGTGCATTGATTCATTGCTACCACTTGGTATCTTCTCATCAACCCTAACCTCTCATGAATCCTTCATTGATCTTCAAACCAAATTCGATCCCATGATCTTTCACCCTCAACATCTATAAATCAAAGTCCATCCAAACCATTTCAATCATCTCTTGATATCCTATCTTCAAGTTTTCTATTTGGTTTTTCACCTTCATGTTAAAGTAATGCTATTGTTTCTCCAACAAAACTACATTCCTCTACCTTTGATCAACTCCATCTAGAAAACATCAAGAGAGTTGAGAGAGTTATCTCTAAACACTTGAATACACTTCACTTTCACTCAATCCACATAACTCTAAAAAGCAAAATATTGTTTTATTCACATTTCAATTTTTAATATTATTGATCACGACCTTAAATTTATTTCTCCCTATTAACTATATTAATTATTTATATCTCTTCAAAACTTTTTATATCAATAATTTAGCTTAGGAACAATTACCTAATTCTCTCTTTCTCTTGTATACTCAAATATCTCAATTGTCTCATAAAGTTGAGCTCCACAATGTTAATATATATATTCTACTCTTTCCAAAACATTTATATATTCAATTCTTTTGTCAAACCAAGGACTGACTTCCTCTACTATTACTTAGTGGAGGAAAGAATAAATCATTACAATCCTCACTAATTTTCTATACCTCAATTGTTTAGTATTCATGGGGACAAAAATCTACATGAACCTAGAGAAAACTAATCTATAAAAAAATATAATTCCCATGAACTTTACCTTCATGTGGGCTATCAAATCTCCTCCTTTCAGTAAAACCACAATTGTAGTCATCCAATGAATCATTATTATCCACTTATAGAAACTAATGGCTAGAGAGTATAAGGACTAGAGAATGCCCACATTCATATATTTTGTTTTATTTTATTTTAAAGATAGTCACCACCCAAGTAAAAAATATTATTTGCCATCCTTGCGTGATTTCAAAATAAAGGAAGATCTTTGCACAAGGCTTTCATTATTTATTTGATAACCTTTCATAAGAAAACAAGAAAACATTGGTGTACGGCATAATGTACGGATACCGCACCAATATGTAGACAATTTATATAAATATCATTGAAATCGTTTGAAATTTTCATTGTATTGCTTTTTGGCACATCACAACGTTTATTAATTAACATTTACACCTAAATATTAACATTTCAAAAGTGACTTATAAATGTGTATGTTTAAAATTGGTTTGCCACTACTATTATGATTTTTCAATTGAATAATATTTAAATTATAATAAAAAATAAATCAGTAATACACATATTCAAGATTTTTATTACTGAATTAAATAGAATTATATTGATTGATTGAATTTTTATTTTGTTGGTTTTTACAAATTTTATATATTAAAATTAATGTTAGAATGTATATATATGTTTTAATTGACAAGTGTTTTTGATTAAAAAAGCAATGAGAACAAGGGCACTGACTCTTTACATAGCAGAACTATCAAAAATCATAGTGCAGAAACAACACTATAACAACAATTAACAACAACTACCATAAAAAAGGAACCAAGTCTTTTTAGCAATCAAAAACAATAGCAGGAAAATAAAACAAAGTATAGGCGCACCCCAGTGGCCTCCATAGCACTGCTCCATTCGTTAGACAAGAATTTGTAGAGGTTCCTAGCCTAGCGTTCTCTCAACAGACTCTGGGTGAGTGCGGAGCTATGTAAAACCTGCATATGGAATTTGTTCAGGCCCACCACTTCGGCTTCCCAAGCCTCCATCTTGTTCTTGAGCTGGTTAACCTCCTCCTTGATAGATTGCAGATCGAGAACAAGGCCGAGGTTTTCAATTCTTTGCGTGATGTCTAGCACATCCGTGCTCAGCTTTTCCATTTGTTGCAGAGTAGGGCAGCCATTATTCTTAGATCTTATGATAACTTTGTACATAATATTATTGACAAATTTTATATATAAGTATTAATAGTAGAATGTATAAATATTAGATATGATAAATTTTACTATTATATAATGAAACGATTGATAATACGAAAATCATTCTTAAATAATTATTCACAAAAATTATAAATACAAAGTAAAAAATAAATTTATTCAAATATTATTTATTTAATAAAAACTATTAATAATTTACAATGATCCCAGCATGTTTTTAGAATATTAACTACAAATATAATATCTCTACTATTTTAATTTTTATTATATCATACAATAATAAGATCCTAAATAAAGGTTGATTGAATTCCATATACAACCGGAAAATTAGATTAGTCTTGAATGAGAATCAAACCCCTATATATTCAAAACATTTTATCTATAAAGTGTCAATAATGCTCCTAGCTTTTGAGATGACAAGTCTCCTTCCTTTTAATAAATATATAAATTTTAATCTAGTCAAATCAACCTTGTCCTAAATTGTAATTTATTTATGATGGGGGTTCTTCATTCTAGTTTATGATTTAATTCATATTGTATGACGTGGATTCCATATTTTCCCAACAAATCCGGAGCATCATTGTGCTTTTCCTATAGATGTGTTTTTAAGTATATACATTTTATATTAAAAGTTTTGAAAATGTTATAATTATGTATTGACCAATAGCAATTTGGATTCCCTTGAAGGCCCATAGAAAGATAACATCCTTTAAATTCCTCTAAGGGAAGACAAACTTGTATATGCCCTTGTTTATAATTGAATTGACTATTATTTTAATGGTGAATATTATGTAGCTTGTAAGTTTTATTTGGAATTTATTTTGGTTAGTAATTTCCATGTACTATTAAATATATAAATAATATAATTTTTAATAAGAATTGGTCAACAATTTAAATTTTACTTGTTTTTATTTATATTTTCTATAAGAATTAGATATGATCTTTAAATTTATCTATTTTTGTCGAAATTTGTAGAATTAAATTAAGAAATTGAAATTCTATTTCATATTGCATTTTCCGTTTGTAATTTGGAGATGTATAGATCTCAACATTGATTCAACTATGTATCTAGAGATGTGTAAGTGGTGGTTGGTTTTTTTTTCTTTTGGGCGATTGCCTGATGTTTATGTTTCATTGTGTTTGTGGCAGTTATGTTCTTGTCATGTTTAGTTTGTTTGGAACACTCGCATGTTCGAGAAGATGATTCCTAAACATGTCAATTGTTGGTATGATCTTCATTGAGATGTGTGTGTGTGTGTGTTATTGTACCAAGTTCCTTACGAGGACTAGATATATTTGGGGCGATATGTCTTATGATGCATGTGAGATGGTACACTACTTGATTATTATTATGCTTCAATTCAATGATGTAAGATGCATTATTTAAATGTACATTAAAAGTGGTTACAAATCTACAATGTTTTGAGGTATTAATATTGATGTTGAAATTAAATGTTAACATGTTTAAAGGATCAATGCCCTAATTAGCGTTGCTTTAATAATAAAAAACATGGTTTATATCAATTGAATGCAATGAAATTATGGATATGGTGTACCTCGTTGGGTGATTTTTCTATGCTTTAGCTATATATACATTAGGCAAGTACCCTTGATATTTATGGAGTGGGTACAAGTACATGATATTTCTTCACCTAGCTCCATAGGTCTAAGTTACACCCCAATCATGGTTAGGCGGGAGATGTCGCATTGGCCATAATTGTGTAGCCTTACTTGTCATACTCAGTTTGAGTATAGTTTCCTATTATGTTATTTTTGTAATTTACCCTTGTTGATGATTGGTATAATTTCAAAACCCCAACCCTATGTGAATGGTCAATGAATGCATGATTTAATATTATGGTTAAATTCATGTTTTTTTCATAAATTTTAATTTCAAATAGGTTAATTTTGTTTCAAATCATAAAATAAATGTTGAATGCTAAGTGAGTACTTAATTAAAGTAAGACCAAGGTAAGGGCCAAGGAGACGTTCGATTGAGTCGTGCGGTGGGTGAATAGAAAGATAATGCTAGGGGATACCATAGGGTTACCAAAAAATAAAAAGTTTGCTTGGGTTTGGGTGAAATTAGGATTGTTTGTAATCAATTTGTAAAATTAATAAATGTTTTATGTTATTTTATTTCAAAAATAAATGGAATTGGGGTCAAACAAAAATTAAGATTGTTCTTTTTCATGCTTAGCATTTCGAGAGAAAATGGGCATGGTGAAAACCCTCTTTGGGGGGATAATTGATTTGTTGAGTTGGATCATTTGTGTTGGGATGCTTTTTTAAAAAAATTGTTCGCCATGGGTATAGTGTTTATTGCTGCTACAATGTTTTTGGTCTAAATCCCATAAACCCTAAACCTTGGTCTTTGTTACCCATCATTTTTACTTAGTGGGAATATCCCCTTTGGTCTCGAAGTCCCTTTTCACTTTGGGTTACATTTCATATTCTTTAGTTCCAAAAATGCCTAATCGACCGCTCAACCTTATTTTAGGCGTCAAGTCTCACTTATGTCTAAACGAGCCCTACCCTTTCTTTATTGACTTATTGCCACTCAATGGAAGTGTAACTCATTACTTCTCATTGTCATCAAGATTTGTTCCACCCAATCTTCAATCCCCAATAGTGTTGTGTCAATGGGCCCCTCACAAGTCTCATATCGATCGATTGCACTTTTAGGGTCTTTTTACACACATGTTCTATTGTTCCATGGTTCTTAAAGAACTCAATAGCTTGATTCTCTAATGGAAGTTGCCTCATGATTGAAAAATTATGTAATGATGTCAGCACAATACCAATTTGTAACGTGTGTTAGATTTGTTGAGGCCATCCAAAAGGTTACCAAGTGGAAGATCAGAGTTGGAGCTACAACTGAACCAATAGCAAAGGAGTTATCACCAATTCTCTCCAACTTTAGAGCATACAAAAAAAGGTTGAACCAACAGGTGGCATGTAGCTCCCATAAGGGATGGCGACTAACACTTTAAGGTCAATAAGAGCATGGACAAATGGATGGCTGAGCCACATAATAACAGTGTGGGTCCTATGTTCTCGTCTTCTAAGTCAGGTAGAAGGAGATAGTTTTAAAGAGACGACAGTGAATAATAAATAAATAAAGTTTCTACGTGCCAAGTTTTCATTCGTCGTCGACTGACCGAGACTTTTTCTTAGGGGCCCTAATGTTCAAATATGAATTATAGCGGCTATCTCCTGCCATCACACTAGCCTACACACCTACAACAAATAAATTCAATTCTTTGATGATCTAGATTTATTCGGCTATATCAGCACCGTATTTTCTCAATTTCACATTTACAATGCTCTGGATATGGTTTGAATATCTTTATAGTTCCCTGCTATCACAATTAGGGTTTATGTGATAAGGGTTAGTGTTTTACTGTATTCGCTAATCCTCCATCTTAGGAAAGAGAAAGTTCTTAGAGGAGATAATTGTACAATCTTGAATGTAGGAGATATGAGATGGAGAATTTCTTGGTTAAATCACCAATCTTTACTTCTGTCTAAAGATCTTGATCTTTATGCTACTTATTGATTGCATATCTATGAGAAGAATTTGTAAGTTTCTCTCTATCATTGTGCATTAAATAGGGTTGCAGGGTTATCACTCTTTTCAACCTAATAGGGGAGCTCGAGCAAGGAAAATGAGGACTTCAGATCATCTCCAACATCTACCACCTGCAAAGCAAAGCAAAAGAATGTCTTTGTCAGATAATCCAAAAGGTTGTTTGTGTATTTCCTGTCAAGTGGTTACCTAAATTTTTATATTGTAAAAGGCACGAAGCTTGTTGCATCCTCATTTTTTTCTTTCTATAAAAGGATAATCAAGGCCTTATTTTTAGGGCTTCTTCCACGAGACAAAAAAGATACACTCTATTTAGTTTAGAGAAGCCTATGTATTGGTTTATTCACCAAGGGTGAATGTTATGCAACAATGTTCACGAATTTTGCAGTGCAATATTGTGACACAGTCTCATGTTGTACTTGCAATAAAATTTTGCAAAAGATATGTGCACATGTTTTGCTTTTTATATAAACATCTTAAAATCCAATTCAATAATTTCTAAGTTATTAATTTATGCTTTTTATCCAGAATCTTATATGAATCAATGAAATCAAGGATTTTTGGTTCATATCTCTTCATTGTGTTGATGATTTTGAATGAATTTAATCCTCTACTTTATTCAAAGGAATTCTATGTAGAGAGCAATACTGAGATACAGTTGTGAAATTTATTTCATGTTGTGACTGATATCTGATATAAGGTATCAATCATATTAGGCAAAGAGATGAAGTGGAACTTGCATATATTATATTGTAATATCTAGCCCAATGGACAAGGCACTGATCATGGTGTTGTATTATTGATTATGACAGAGAGAAAGTTTTATCAAACAATATAGTAACTCTTTTGTTTTATCAGTTTTTATTTTCAAGTATGTGTTGGCATTTGCATGAAGATTGCATTAATGATATGTTATGTTGTCATTGATGTCAATTAAACTGCTAATGATATGGTTGATATTGTTGTAATATTGTTACTGTAACTGGTAGGAAGAATTTGTGGAGTGAACCAGTAACCAGTGTAAACCTTATCTATTGATGTAAGCGGTAAACCCTACCTGTTGTTTTTTATAAACCCTAACAGATTAAGTTTGGTGAATTGGTTATATTGGTTTATGATCTGATGATGAGCGCTAATGATTATGACACGCATGATTATTGTATGAAGACAATTCCAAGAGATTTTGGCGAGTTATTGTAATGGTTTTTGTCTAGGGAATGATCAAATGTATTGCATCTAATGCAAAGCTCATGATGAGTTACTAACATAGAGTTTTTTAGTGGCGAATCTTTGCCAATTGGCGAATTCCGCATTTTTTTTAGGAAATGGCGAACAGTCTGGGGCAACATAGTGGTCAAATCGCCCAAAATTTTGGGGTTAACAATACACTGTATTCTGGCTTCACCATTGACCACACACCGTTCGACGTGCATGCCCGTAATATTTGCCTGGAATCACTCAAACGTGGGTATTAGATCACCTCTATTATTTGCTAGAAATAGTAAAACAACCACATACCCAAGACCTAATTCACCAATGGTAAATTAAATGTTCATTGCACTCATCGGCCAAATTCGCCAATATCAATTTAAATATTATAAGCATTCAAGGACCCTTTTCGCCCCACTTAAATCAAGATGCATTTTGAAACGCCCGCGCAATTCACCAAAAATGCAATCATGGATTCATATAAATACACTCTTTCTTACAATTTTTTCGTGTTTGATTAGTAAATTTGGGAGCTCTTGACTTGCATTCTACAATTTGAGTTTGAACGTCGAAGTTCATTGTAGGGCGGAGAGCTAGAGTTACAATCCTGCAACACAGGCCCAAACATATTCCTGATTCAGAGAATTGAGAAGGCATAAGGGTGAGTAACCATTTCTTCATACTTGATAGTATTAGTTTTAACTTTTAATTCATAGAGAGAGGTCAAGATTCAAGATGTCATAGTCAGACATGGGTGAGACTCCTCAGGGTGGTGAAGGGATTGAGATGTCAGACAAGGGTGAGACTGAGACTCCTCAGGGTGGTGAAGGGATTGGGATGTCAGACGAGGGTAAGACTCCTCAGGGTGGTGAAAGTGAAGGGATTGGGAGGCCATCAAAATTCCCAAAACTTAAACTTAAAGATACTACCATAAAGTCTTTCTTTGGAATTGGCAAAGTTTCTGGTCCATCAACTTCTGCAGTTACAGAAGCCATTCACAGTAGCTCACCACCACTAGAAGGTGGGATTGTCATTGATTTAAATGCATCTAATGAGGATGACAATACCGACACGGAAGAAGATGTTCTAAGGGATACACACAATGAGATAATTCACTCGGATGCAAATGCTAGTACTGAAGATGATGTTGGTAGGAAGAAAAGAAAAAGGAAAGTAAAACTGGGGCGAGAGTGGGAGATGACAAGGAGTTTTAAGATTGATTGGGTAGCAAACTACCCATTCATTGAACCAATCCCAAACAATGATGAACAACCAACAGAATGCAGGTGTAAGATTTGTAGCTGGAAAACTAAAAGAGAGAAGAAGATGCAGCTAAAGATTGACACCATAGAAAAGCATATTGATAAGGTTTATGAAAAATAGATCATAGACAAAAAGGAAACACCAGAAGTAAGATGGAAATCAAAGGAAGAATGTCTTCATGTTAAGTATGTCGCGGAATATGAAGAGCATAACCACAAAATGACACTGATTGGTAATAGTGGATTTGGAAATACAATCAAGGTTGGGCTTGAACATGCAGCAAAAGATGCAAACCTGGCAAATACTATTCAGATGAGTGTTATTTTTCATATTCTGTTGAGAGGGCGTCCTATGAAAGATTTCCCAGAATATAGTAATTTATTATCTTTTTTGAATATTCCTCACTATCCTATGTAACATTGGTCAATAAGTGTTGGATGGGAAATGGAAAATTGTCTCGTTGAGGTGGAAAAGCAAAATTTACCAAAGAGTGTAAAAGAGTCAAATTTCATTTCATTATCCATAGATGAAGTTACTATGGTAGATAACATTGCTTGGGTTTGTATGCATGTGTATACCGTAAAAAAACATGTCTGTCGAGCTCATCTACTCTGTGTTCATAAAATGAGGGGCAATTCAATAGAAGAAAATTTATATTTGGAAGTTAAGAAAGCTTTGAATGAAATTGTTGGTATGGATGACTTGACAATTGCCAAGAAATTGGTGTGTGTTGGAGCTGATGGAGTTGCAGTAATGCAAGGTCAAAGGACTAGTCTTTGCGCAAGATTACAAACTAGTATTGCATCATACATGGTTGGCATTCACTACATGGCCCATCAAAAGAATTTAGCATATAGAATTGTAAGAAATTTCCCTACAGTGTCAAAAGTTGAAGATTTGGTCCATGAGCTTCACTCATACTTCTGCCGAAGTCCTAAACATTTTGTAGAATTTCAGATTTTTGCTGAGGGAGTAATAGCAGAAAACAAGCTTCTCAAGGATGTTGAGACCAGATGGATCTCCTTGCATGGACCAACGAAATGAGTTCTAACAGAATATCAATCCTTCATCGAACTAATGTATGAGCAATGCCTCACAGTAGACAAATCTCCTGATCTCTTACATAAGTTAAGTGATATAGAGACTCTGCTAACTTTAGCTAGTCTTCTCCCCATGCTGGATTCAATGAACAAACTTGTTAAGAAAGCCCAAGACAAAACTATGTATATCAATGAGTATAGCACTCTACATAAAATGACATGCTTGGGCCTAGATGGTCTATATTTAGATCTAACAAGGCGAAGCCCAAATTTTTTTAGATGGAAGATAATTACATATTTGAATCATGCTGAAATTTTTTAACATTTCAATACAAAAAATGAGTTATGTGTCTTTGTAAAACGATTTCAGATACCAATGCACCAATATAAGACGGGTAAGCGAGGTAGAGCACTACCAGTTAAAAAGGAAGATTTTGACAGGATTGTTAAATCTGTTTGTGATAATTTGAAGTCTATTGCATATGAACTTTCAAATGAGATTCATAAAAGATTCCCTCAAGAAGAAATACTTGAAGTCATGGGTTGTGTGTATCCTCAATTTTGGCATTCAATTGGAGATAATCCAAAAGACACAAAGGTGTTTCATAAAATACTAGAGGAATTGATATTGACACTTTCAAAAGATGCATATTGCAATGGACAACCAATATAAGGAATTTTAAATTCAGATTGTAGTCACATAAATCTATCCATTTTAATTAAATGAATATTTGTTATTTATTTGATTAAAAATCCACTAGCCATCAGTTAATTAAATTAATATTTAATTAATTCATCTTCAAACATTCTCCTATTAATTAAATAAATTATTCAATTTATTTTAATTAATTCATTAAACCAAATTCACAATCAATTAAATGAATAAATTTTATTTATTCAATTTAATCCTCTTTCCTCTTTTAAATAAATTAAATAAAACATTTATTTAAATCATTATCCCCCCCCCCCAACTTGCATTTTCCTACCACAAGTTGAAATAAATTAATTTTATTTTAATTAAAATCCTATTTTCCCTCACCCGCCAAACCCACTTGCAAACCTAACCCCCTTTTAGATTCTTCTAAACCCTTCCTAATTAACCTAATCCATCCCCTAATTATTGTCACATTCCTAAGCAACTTGGAGTCACTTCTCAAAGACTTCAAAGTCTTTGAAAAGCATTTAATGTTTTGTGTGTTCAACAATTTAACCTCTAAATTCTTCCAAACCACTTATGGCTCTTACATGACCATTTATGGTTAACCCCTAACTCAACCCTCATATGAATCATGTGTCTCCTCAAGCATTTATTGATTTGACCATGGTTATCCCTTTTACCTTTGCACAAGTGTTTATCCATTGGATAAAAGCTTTATTCTTTGAATAAAGAATTTATTCACTCAACCCAACCTTGACCTTAACTCCCAAGTTAACTCTCAGGTCATGTCAAGCATTTAATGCTTATTCCCTCTCCTCTCAACCTATCTCACATTGACACTTGTCATCCTGGGATTGGGTTGAAAGTCATCGCATGGATTGAATATCATTCAATCTTGACCCTTGTTGAGATTACTCAATCTCAACCATCCATTGCTCCATTGTTCCTATAAATAGAGCTCATTTCTTCATAATCTAGATCCTGAAAACTTGTATGCATCTAAGTTATAGAGAATTTTAGAGAGCATTTAGCATATCTTACTCAAATTCACTCTTTTGGATTAAAATCAACACTAGATTAGATAATAATCTCATTTCTAGCTTATTCATACTTGCATAGCATTTAGAGTAATCATCTACAATCTTGAACCTCCATAAGCATCCATAGTGCAAAAAGCTACTGAGAGCTACACTAATTTGGAACTTGGAGAGGAGAGGAACAAAGGAGAAGGAGCTAAGTGCATATTAAAAGGCATTTGGAGATGCCTTGTTGTATTTACTTTCATAGTTAAATACTTTAGTATGTTTTTAGTGTCTCTTTTGATATGCCTACTTAGATTAGTTTTTGGTTGAATAACACTAGCTTTGATCCTTGTTTCTTGTTGTTTTTGTGTGTTATATGACCAGAAGTTTTAATCTAACACTTGTCCATTTTGCAGAGCATCATTTGGTGAAGTCGACGTGAATCGAACACCCAACAACATTTTTTGTTTATAAAACTAACTTTTTGACTGTTTATCTTGTCACACAGGTCGTGCTTTGGTGCTTTTGTTCTCGCTTTAGTGCTGTTGTAATTTGGTATTTTAGCGCTATTGTCTTTACAATAATGCTATTGTCTCAAATTTAGTGCTATTGTTAGTATATTAGCGCTTTTGTTCATTAACTAATGCTTTTGCTTCTGTATTAGCACTTTTGTATTATTGTAAAAATCTTTTCTTTTAGTGCTTTTGTCTATATTGTAGAGTGTTTGTGTTAAGTAGCGCTTCTGTTTTCACACAGAGTAGCGCTATTGTAACAAAATGTTGTAAAAAAATTCCTTATAACCGAAAAACCAAAAATGTGTAGGTTTAGACTAACCCGGTTTTTGTAGGATTTTAGAAATTAAGCTTAGAAAGTAAATTTATTTATGTTGCTAACTTTGTCTTTAAAGTTAGGATAAAATGAATTCACTTTCTTTTCTTGGTTAAAATAAACTTCACTTCCATTTTGGGCTCTTAAAAAGAATCACACATTTTTGTTTGGGCTTGTAAAGAAAAGAACCTCATTTGTCAAGATAAAAAGAACCACAAAACTCCAAACTAAACAAAATTTATTTTTTGCAAGTTAGGGACAATTTGAATTTGGTGCTTAAAATTAACAAGACAAATTTTATTTCTTGCATCAAACTTAAAAATCACAATCCACACTTCAATTTTTGTGCAAGTAAAAAGAACAATCAACTTGTTTCAAATTTTGCAAAACGATTTTACTTCAAGCATATGTGTTTCAAATTCAGTTGACCAGGATTTCAAATTCCTAGTTACTCAAACATATTGCCTTTGGAGTTAAAAAGAACATCATGGTTGTTGGAGAAACATCTCCAAATAGATAGAACATCATTGCAATGACAAGTTAAAAAGAACAAGTGTATTTTGTGCTTGGCACACTTGTGCAAAAAGAGTTGGTCGAGTGGTCCTACTTCTAACACACACTATCCTCTCCCTTGGCTTTCGTGGTCCTAGGTGCAAGAGAAAAGTTTTAGTAACACTCAAGTTTTATCTTTTTAAGAGAGGCTTGCTAAGAGACACATTACTCTTGGGAACTACCTCACGCGGTAAATACTTTGAGCGGCTATAGAAATCAGGTGAGAGCGAAAGTTGTAGCCTTGGGTATAGTTGTTCCTACAGTGTAACTTGTCGAAAGGAAAAATGGGCCCCACCACCAGTTACAAGGCTCTTAAGTGAGTCACTGTAGAATGAACTTATGTCCAAAGACATCAAAAATTACTAAACACCTTTAAGTAGTACCCCACCCATTCTATTTATTTAGGATATTTCTGATAAATTCAATGCAAAAGCATAGATGGTTTTGCTCCCAAGATACTCACCATACATATTTCCTTGAGTAGAAACATAGCTTTTCGAAAAGTCACTTGTGGCTTGATGAAATTAGTGACTCCCCCATCATAGGGATCATCTATTTTTTATGCTCATGCAAGACTTAGTATATCAGATCCTTACCTGCAACGACGGGATTCATAAGGTATGTAGTACCAAAGTCGAAGAAATATCAAGATGTGGGCTGAAATTATTGCAACTGGCCATTTGACCTTAGGGATAAAGAGTGTTTGAAGTGTTTTTGTTTTAGTCAAAGGCCAAGTGCAAATTGAGCCAACTTCAAGCTTTGGAAACACCTAAAATACATTTGAAGGAAAGGGTCATAAATTTTTTTAAAGATTGGGTTGATCTAGACCCATACTTACTTGTGTCTTTTGAGGCAACATTCTTGTGTTTGTGTGCTTGCTTTGTTTTCTTGTCAAAGAAACATCATAAAATCAAATTCCAAAACAAGTATTCATCCAACACCAACATTTAAAAAAAAAAAAAAGATCTAACACAAAGAGCAACAAGAAAAAGTATCAAACTATATGAGCATTCTTCACATATTGAGAAAGAATAATCTTCATCAAAACATCAACTTGAAGAAAAGACCATTAAGTTCAAAGGCTTTTTATCAAAAGGAGGAAATTATTCTATCTTAATAGACAAATCTTTGTCTCTCATAGAACCTTCCTACGTCGCATGCGTCTATATCTTCAAGGGAAATCAAACGAATTTGATCAAGAGTCATTAAACTACAAAGCTTTTACGCAATATCAAGCTTTGAGTTATCACAAAAACAAAGGAGGCAAAATCAATCCTGATTTCTTTCCCGACATTTGCATCACATATAACATAACTAAGGAAGAACCACCAACTCCTGAGCAAGAAGAAGAAGAGTTTGTTCCTTTTGTAACACAAAGTTTCTATTGAAGTTAACATCTCATCCATTCTCACATTCACAAATAATCACTCCATTCCAACTCTCAAAACATCAAAAGGTTTTTGTCCCAAGTTCTATTTTCAAAATTTCTTGAATCAAACACAAATAAATCACTTTTATATTGTCTCTACATCTAGGATAAACTCATCCTAAAGAGGCATTTCTACACAAGTTAAAACTAGTCTATGAGTGAATCTTCTCATTACTAGGTAGTTGAGTCTGTAACACATCTCAGATTTCTCTAAACCTTATCACATCCCACTTTGTCAAAAACACAAGAAGCAATTCAAGAAACAACTTTGGTAGCATCTACCTTTAGTGCTAGGGATCCATGTGCAAAGCACTTCACCAAACATCAATCTTTCATTCCATCACCAACTCGTCATCATTTTCATCAAAATTCAACAAAAACTTGTAAACAAAATGGCTCATACCAGATCACGATCTAGACAACCAGAAATTGAAGATGAAGAGGAGGAAAATATCAATGAGTTCCAAGAAGCCCTTGGAGGAAATATAAATGATGAAAATCCAGACACTCTTACTCTAGTAACAATATAAAGGGCACAAGACAACCCTCTCTTTAATAGACTTTTTGATGAAATACTCAGGAGCAATGTTGATGCTCACTTTTTAAGACTTGCTCAAGAAGGGGCTAAACTACCCTCTGACTTTGATATTGCACAACTAAGACAAGCATCAAAATGCCAAAGTCGTAATGAGGATGAAAGAGGTTGAGATCACATCAGATATAACCTTCCTCAAGGTAATCCCCCACCTCCCCCTCCAAATGAAATAGACATGTTGTGGCAACAAGTCGAAAATCTCACCCAACAACTTCATAGTGGTGTAAAAACAAATCAATTTTCACTCAATGACATTTGTCCCTATCCCTTTGATAGGAATCTTCATATGTCACCTTTTCCACAAGGGTTGGAAACACCCAAGTTTGAAAAGTATAGAGGAAAAGGAGATCCTCATGATCATGTTAGAGAACTCCATCCAGCTTGCCTCGAAGTGGCATACGAGGATACATACCTAATGCGACTTTTTCCCCAAAGCTTGGGAGGAACAACCACATCATGGTTTTCCCAATTACCAAGTGGCATTAGGACATTTGAAGAACTCATCCAAAAATTCCTGGCACATTACTCACACAACATTGAACGTGATATCATGATGGCTGATCTATGTAACACTAAACAAAAACCAGGTAAGCTATTTTTCTATCTTTCTGCAATGATGGCATCAAATGTCTAGCAGACGTTCTCTTCAGATACCTGAACAAGAACTAGTGGAAATATTTCTTTCCAACTTAAATGACAAAATGGAATTTCACTTAGATGTAAAAGACGCAGACTCTTTCAATGACTTGATCACCAAAGGCTTAAAATGTGAGCGGGCTCTCATAAAAAAAAGACTTATCAAGATATATAATGAGCCAAAGGATGGCCCTCGCCCACGCTTCAATAGTGGCAAGCCTAACTTCTGGAACAAAAACAAAAATATCATCAACGATGGGGTTAAGGATGCAAGAACTATCAAAAGTGCACAACCTGTGGTTCAATTTGTAGGATAGAACCCCCCACCCAAAAATAACACAGTTGCTCCTCCAAATCAAGGATGCAATACATCTCAAGAGGAACCTAGACAATGTCAACAAAATTTTAAACCAAAACGAACATACACTCCCTTAGGGGAACCCATCGAAACAGTGTTACGTCAGTTGGTTTCTCAAAATCTGGTTACCTTACCCAAAACATCAAATTACGAACCTCAAGTTAAACCTTCATGGTGGAGGGATATTGAACATTGCGATTTCCATCAAGGGAAAGGATACGAAACAAGCAATTGTCACAGATTGAAAGATCTTATTCGAGATCTTATTGACTAAGGTGAAATCGAAATCGAAGGACATGACCCAAAGACAATAAACAATGATCATCTCATGTTTAAAAATCCACTTCCATCACCTGATCAAAGGGGTCCTTCCACTTCAGGGAGAAACACAGATACCACCAATTATACACAAGCCGCATATAATTACACTGTGAATCACCTATATGATGCCAGTGAACAAATTGCAACTATTACCATAAAAAATCCCAGCTCCACTTGCAATGTTGTTACACGTCACAGCAAGATTACCATAAAAGCAGTTCCGCAAGGCACCCCATCTATCCCAAAACAATATAACCTTGTGGAACAGTTAGACAAAATGCCTGCACTGATATCTATCTTAGAGCTATTACGCCTATCTCCATCCCATAAAACAATCTTGGATCAAGCTCTCCAAGAGGTGTCAGTCCCTACAAACCTAAATATAGATCAGTTCCAAGCCATGGTTGGAAATCTAAGGTCATCACCTTGTCTCACTTTCTCTGAAAGTGACAACTCCTCCTTCCAGCAACCTCACAATGCCTCACTCCACATTGAAGGGTTTATCAAACAACATAGGATCAAGCGAGTCTTGATTGATAATGGAGCAGGCCTGAATATCTATACTCTATAATTAGTCATAGCTTAGGGATATGCAATTGAATCAGTAGATCCCTGCAAGAAGATCACAATCAAAGCCTATGATGATGCAGAGCATTCATCCAAAGGAGCTGTTGTGCGACCAATCCGAGTAGGCCCTGTGGTGAAACACATCATCTGTCAAGTTCTAGACCTTCCTTTGCCATACAATTTATTGTTAGGAAGACCTTGGATACACGCCATGCAAGTCATCCCATCCACCTACCATCCATGTATCAAGTTCCCGCATAATGGTGTATAAATCACAATCCTAGGCGATACAAATCCCTTTGCATATTGTCATAATATTAGTCATCAATCAGATATTATCATTCCCAACAATAGAGAAGCCATCTCCTCCACATCATACGTAAGTCTAGCCTCTCTTTCTAGTTCAAACACCACTATACCCAAGCAAGAGAAGCTCAAGATGAAAATAGCAGAGGAAGGTCCTGGGGAATACAATCTCAGCCAACTCTTTTGTGTTGGTCAAATGCCCACTTCTCCTAGAACACATGGTAAACCTCAACAGTTACTTCAACAATCACTGATCAAGCCAACATGTACTTTGACGTCGTTCATCCTCGGAAAGAATCAAGAAGAAGAGACCAGAGATGAAGACTTAGTAGAGTGGATCTATAAAGATCCCATCACCGCAGACATCCCACAAGCTAAGCTTCCCACATATCAGTATGGCAAAGGCCTTCTCATTATGCAAAGAATGGGTTATGATGGTCAGAGTGCTTTAGGACCTTGCAAGCAAGGAAGACATGAACCGCTGTAGTCAGAATTAAAGCCCAAGGATAATACAGGCTTAGGCTTTCAAAAGGAGATCCTTCCTAAGCTCAGATTCAAAGGAAAACCCAACCAACCACTATATCAGCCTATTACAAAGAGGTCACCATTGGTTATAAAAGTTGCATCAAACACCATAGCAACTGCCCCATCAAGGCTAAGAATCCCAGCAAAACCATCTACAAAACTAATCATCCCACCAATTAAACCAGCACGTCCATCAGTAACAACAGCCGCAACAATAACATCAATAGCGCCATTAGCAGTAGCAACTATATCAGAACCCACAATAGTATCTATGACACCAGGAGTTCCAACAAAAGAAGTAGAATCAACACTACCAATACTCCCTGTAGCAGATTCAATGATCCCCATAATCCTTCCTGCAGAACCAATCATACCTACAATGTTTAACTCAAAGGATATCCCAGTATGGTATAGTAACTGGTTACTGGAAAGTGACTCAGAAAATGACTCACATGAGTGGGAATTCGATTCCATACAGCTTAATACTTCAAATGAGGAAGACACATCACCACCTCCACCCCACAAAGACATCCCTATTTATGGAGAAGCGCAGATAAAGACCTCTTGGGTTCCTGAACTGCAAACTTCTTCCGCAGACCCTACGTCACATCCTATGCCTGATTTTGACAAGGAGAGTACCATCAATGACCTTCACCACAATGTCTTAACCCTCACTAACACGTCTAATGAACTTAACCTAATCGATGAAGTAGTGCCCATTGTCCATCCTAAACTCATCGAATGGAACCAACCTAATCCCCCATGTCTTGACGATTTCCAAAATGATGAGGCAATCATTGACTTTTTGGAACTACGGGATAACATACCAAGTGGGGATCACAAAGTTGGATTTTCCATTGAACTTAGCACAGCATACTTTAGGGCGAATACCAAACCTTTCAGCTACAAAATATAACAATAAAACATGGATCTTCCAATGAAAACCACATTGTGGCACTGTTTGATCCTGCAAAAGTAAAAAGAAAGAGTGTATCCAATGGTGAAAACCTCTCTGAGGTGCCTGAGGCTGAAAGGTTTGAAATTCTCCTCTCTAGTACATATCAGGAAAGATCAACAATTCTCATTGAAGAGACAAAAGAATACAATGTGGGGACTCCTGAAACACCTCACCACATACATCTGGCATCTCTTTTAACTCCAAAGGAATAACATAAGTTTGTAGATTTCTTCCAGAAGCGTCAAATCAACTTCACATGGTCATATGCAGACATGCTTGGTCTTGATCCTGATTTAGTCATGTATCACCTCACCGTAGCGAAAGGAGCCAAACCTGTCAAGAAGAAGCTTCACAAAATACATCCTCAGATTACAGTACTAGTCAAGGAAGTGATAGTTCTGATACTTAATATAAGTACAGATCCAATAGCCAACAAGATGAGAAGGGGGGGTGAGTCATACAAACTTAATCTTCCATAAAAACATTAGATTCAACCTCGATAACATATACTTTATTAATATAACCAAAACTGTAAAACATGCAAACTCAAAAGCATATAAACATCATAAACCTCATAACACCAGATTTAACGTGGAAACCCAAATAGGGAAAAAACACTATGGGATTTTGGACCCACTAAGAAATGTACTCTTCTACAGTATGCTCGATTAAAAGCAAATCCTATTGAAGATTACAAACACATTGCTAGATGTGACCCGGTTAAGGGATTTCCCTCAGATCTGTTAGGATCTTCACCTTGTTAGAAGTGACCTTGTTAAAGGATTTCAAACACTCAATCAGAATGTCACCTCGCTAGAGGGTTTTACAAATAAGACTGTTAAGTCCACTCGGTTAAGAGATTTTCTGTCACTTTCACAAAATAATAGTAATAAAAATCTATCTGCAACTTCACATCTAAAATGCTAAAGCAGATTCTTATTTGTTCAATACAATCTAGATGTAGAACTAATCTTGTCCATCTGTTGGGCTTCTATACTTTGTTATTCACTCAGGTCTTCAAGCTTCTATGCTTGGTAATCACTATGTAGCATCCCTCTGCATACACTTGCCCGCATACATTGTTTATCAACAGTTCCCTATTTATAAACAATTAGCTAACTGCTTAATCTCCTTGATCACATTTCCCATGATCAATCATAGCCATCAGATCTTCAAACTTGTCCAAGTTCAATGCATCTTTCAATCTGAAAATGTTTTACCCCGCCTAGGAACTTGCATATATTTATTGGAACTTGTGCCAGGGTATTGCGGTTCAATCTGAACTGTAGATCTTCATGTCGACTTTCCTTTGCCATAGATTCATCAACAAACTATATTTTTGGCATACCAATCATTTAATCAGTTCCAGCTCATCAGCTTCCTTCATTAAATAACGCATGTAACCATTTAATGCATTCTGTTAGAGCTCGATTACAACTCGGTAAATACTAAACTTCACTCGGTAGACATTCCGCCTTCATTAACCGATAGCGATAACCTTAGGGTTTACTGACTAGGTTCCTTAGGGTTTACCGACTAGGTTCTTTACTTGATAACATAGTATAGTATTAACCTTTACAATTTACAACATATGTATGATGTTAAAACAATCTAAACATCATGATCTCATCATTGTCTGACTTGGTAATAGTTGCCCATTGAATACCTTATTCATCCCCTTATTCATCATATTCTTTCCTGTGTCTTTTACCGACATCTTTATATTCTTCAAATCATACTGAATTAGAAAATCAATTTCTTGACATCAATGACAAAATAATATTATCAAGACAGTAAACATCCTTAATCAGTTATATCCATAATCATCAACAACCTTCTCAATATCCTTATTAAAATGTCAATAATCTTTCATTGTCTGTTATAATGCTATATTGCCAACAATCTCCCCCTTTGGCATTGATGGCAAAACCAATTGATTTGACCTTAAAAGATTTAGATTGCTGTGATTCTGAAATGTTGAAATGCTCTCTTGCTGTCAACAGACATTCTCCCCCATACATTAGACTTCTCCTCTTTTCTCAGTCTTCTTTGCAAACTTTAGTCTTCTCAATTTTCTCCCTCTTAAATTAGTCTTCTCCCCCTTTGACAACAATGCCAAAAAGTAAAGAACTAAAACATAATTTCTTCCTGTATGAAGTGATTTCCTATTGTTGTGTATCAATGCAGTCTCAGTCAGAGCATTTTGTCTTCAATTCCTGTTCCCTGTATTGTTTCCTATAATATTTCCTGTACACCTTTAGAAAACCTCCTAAAGTGTGTAAATCAGTATCAACTCCCAAAAGATATTTGATAGAGTCATCGGATTGATGCTTTCACCGAACTAGGTCAGTGAGTAGAAGATATTCAAAAGTGTCCCTTGGTAGTGGCTTGGTGAAGATATCTTCTATTTGTTCCTTTGTGCTAACATACTCCAACACCACTTTCTTCTCTTGAGCTTCTTCTCTAAGATAATGATATTTGATAGAGATGTGCTTATTCTTAGAGTGCATAATAGGATTCATTGAAATATTAATGGCACTAGTATTGTCACAGAATATAGTTACTAGCTTGGTAACTTTCTCATTTATACCTTCCAATAGTTGTTTGATCCATGCAATGTTGGTACAATTCAATGCTGCAGCAACGTATTCAGCTTCTATTGTTGACTGTGAAACACATCCTTGTTTCTTGCTAAGCCAACTCACTAGTCCTTCTCCTAAAAAGAAAGGTCCTCCACTTGTGCTTTTTTTGTCATCAATGTTGCCTGCCCAATCAGCATCAGTATAAACCTTTAAATCAAAATCATTTCCTTTCTGATATACTAAGCCATAATCCTCTGTGCCTTTCATGTATCTAAAAATTCTTTTGATTGTTGTCATGTGTGTTTCCTTAGGATCTGCAGAGAATCTTGCAACTATACCTACTGCATGTGCTATGTCTGGTCTGCTGTGAACAACATATTGTAGCTTTCCAATCATGGATCAGTAAAGTTTCTCATCAATAGATGCAGATTTATCATTCTTTGATAATTTATAGTCGGTAGTCATAGGAGTACTTACTGGTTTTGAATCCTCCATTCCAAATTTCTTCAAGATTTCCTTTATGTACTTGGATTGAGTAATGAAAATCTCATTTTTCATTTGCATTATCTATAAACCTATAAAATACTTTATCTCACCGATTAATGACATCTCAAATTCTTTGCTCATTTCATTTCCAAAGTTCTTGCATAAAGAGTCATTTCCACAAAATATAATATCATCAACAAATATGGTTGAGATCAGTATTCCATTTTCATCATTCTTCATATACATATTGTTGTTCTCACTTGTCCTTATAAAACCAATCTTAATCAAATAAGAATGCAATCTTTCATACCATGCTCTAGGTGCTTGTTTCAAAACATATAAAGCTTTGTTCAATTTATATACCTGATCTTTATTATTGCCTTCAACAAATCCTTCAGGTTGTTCAATAAAAACTTCTTCTTCTAATATTCCATTCAAAAATGCATATTTGACATCCATTTGATATACCTTGAAGTTTTTGAAAGCAGCATATGCCAACAATGTTCTTACTCCTTCAAGTCTAGCAACAGGTGCAAAAGTTTCACCATAATCAATTCCTTCTTCTTGAGCATAACCTTTGCAAACTAGTCTTGCTTTGTTTCGAATGACCTCTCCTTTTTCATTTAGCTTGTTTATGAAAATCCACTTTGTACCGATTACATTTTTATCCTTTGGTCTTGGGATTAGTGTCCATGTGTCATTCTTCTTAATTTTATCAATCTCTTCTGTCATAGCATTTATCCAATCTTCACTGTTAAATGCCTCTTTCACTATTCTCAATTCAAATTCAGATATCAAACATGTGTTTTGTCTCAGTTTGTTCCTTGTCATCACTAGATCATCCTTATCTCCTATAATCTAACTTGGTGCATGATGTCTTCTGACATACTTGGCTAATACAGGCCCTTGGTAGGCTTTGTATGATCTTCTTCATCACTCGGTAACTGGATATTCTCTTCATTTTCTTCAACAGTCTTCTTGGTAAGACTTCTCAGTTGAACATAGACAAATTCATCATAGTCTTCTGGTTCCTTGGAATTTCCTTCATCCTTTCTTTCTGCAAATTCATCAATTTTCACATTTGCACTTTCTACTATTTTGTTAGATAATTTGATTAGACATTTAAATGCTTCGCTTCTAGAAGAATAACCTAGAAATGTTCCTTCTTCACTTTTCTAATCAAACTTGCCATTTCTATCATCTTTGTGAACATAGCATCTACTTCCAAAGATTTTTAAATAACTAACTTTAGGTTTCTTATCATACCAGATTTCATATGGTGTCTTCAAAGTACCTTTCTTCAATTGTACTCGGTTCAGGGTGTAAACTATTGTGCTTATTGCTTCTCTCCAAAATGTTTGTGGCACCTTCTTTTCAATCATCAATGTTCTAGCACAATCCACAATAGATCTGTCTCTTCTCTCAGCTATTCCATTCTGTTGTGGAGTTCTTGGTGCCGAGACTTGTCTTTTAATACCATGATCATTGCAGAATAAGTTGAATTCATCAGATGTGAACTCTCCTCCTCTATCTGATCTAAGACATTTTAGTTGTCTTCCTGTTTCATTTTCAACTCTTGCCTTGTACCATTTAAACATTTGAAAAGCTTCTGATTTTTCTTTTAAAAACATTACTGACATCATCCTTGAATAGTCATCCACAAATAATATGAAATATTTATCACCATAATAATTTTGAACTTTCATAGGACCACAAAGATCAGTGTGCACTAGATCTAAAATTCCCTTTAAAGTGTAAGACTTACTTGTAAACCTTGATCTTGTCATCTTACCCATCTGACATCCTCGGCACATAGCATTCTCAGTTTTTTCAAGACTCGGTAGACCTCTTACTCGTTGCTTCTTACTTATTTTGATTAGATTATCAAAATTTACATGACAAAACCTTTTATTCTATAACCAGGTATCATCTATCTTTGCATACAAACACTTGTTACGAGTTGAGTCAAGGTGAAATGTGTTACGTTTTGTTTGTGTCCCGGTAGCAGCTAACTTTCCATTCTTGTCATGAACTTTGACAATTCCTTTATGAAATTCTATTCTGTAACTTGTGTTGTTTAGTTGTGCTACACTCAACAAATTGTATTTCAAACCTTCAACCCAATAAACATCATTACATTTATCATTGTCAAGAAGTGTTATAGATCCTTTACCTTTCGCCGGACATGATGAATCATTACCAAATCTAACATAGCCTCCATCATAATCTTCTAATATAACAAACCTGTGTTTATCTCCTGTCATATGATGTGAGCATCCACTATCTATGATCCAAGAATCATTAGTGTTTATGTGTGATATTAGGGCTTTTTCTTCATACCTTTCTTCATCTGATCCATCTTTGATAGCCACATAAACTACTTCCTCTGTATCAGTTTCATCCAATTTATCATCATTGAATTCCTCATCAGCTATTAAGCATGTCTTTCTATCTCTTCTTCTGAAGTCTCGGTGTCCTCTGTAATGATTATCTTTATGTCTGTCATCTCGGTAATCTCTCTTTTCAGTAGAATCTTTGTCAGGATAGTTAGAAGCCATATGTCCTATCTTATCACAGTTGAAACATTTCAAAGGTAGCTTTCCTTTATACTTACCTTTGCCTCTCGGTAAACTTTTGGCTAACAGTGCTTCAAACTCTTCTTGCTTTTTGATTTCCTTCTTCCATGTTCTTACGAAATCTTTCACTTGCTCCACTGTGATCTCCTTCAGAGTACTTATACTTTCTTTCATTGAAATCATTAGATTCATCAAGATGAAAAGAACTAAATGCAGATTCAACTTTATTTACTGAAAATCCACTGTTATCAAAGTTGCTTAACTCAAATGCATGTAGCTTACCAATAGTAGCATCTAAAGAAGCTGGCATATTAGGTACGGACCTCAATTCATTGATTGCAGAGACTCGGATTGCATATGCCGGTAGAAGGGTTGTTAACAACTTACTTGTTATATCCTTTTCTTCAATAGTTCCACCTGCTCCTTTGATTTGATTGACAATCTCCTTTAGTCTTGTACTGTACTGAGTTATGTTCTCACCTTCATTCATCCTCATAGATTCAAGTTGTCCTCTTAGACTATCTACTTTTTCTCTTTTGATCTAAAAAACGTTTTACCCTGCCTAGGAACTTGCATATATTTCTTGGAACTTGTGTCAGGGTATTGCGGTTCAATCTGAACTGTAGATCTTCATGTCGACTTTCCTTTGCCATAGATTCATTAACAAACTATATTTTTGGCATACCAATCATTTAATCAGTTCTAGCTCATCAACTTCCTTCATTAAATAACGCATGTAACCATTTAATGCATTCTATTATATCTCGATAAATACTAAACTTCACTCGATAGACATTCCACCTTCATTAACCGATAGTGATAACCTTAGGGTTTACTGACTAGGTTCCTTAGGGTTTACCGACTAGGTTCTTTACTTGATAACATAGTATAGTATTAACCTTTACAATTTACAACATATGTATGATGTTAAAACAATCTAAACATCATGATCTCATCATTGTCTGACTCGGTAATAGTTGCCCATTGAATACCTTATTCATCATATTCTTTCCTATGTCTTTTACCGACATCTTTATATTCTTCAAATCATACTTCTCAAGATATGGCAACATCATACTGAATTAGAAAATCAATTTATTGACATCAATGACAAAATAATAATATCAAGACAGTAAACATCCTTAATCAGTTATATCCATAATGATCAACAACCTTCTCAATATCCTTATTAAAATGTCAACAATCTTTCATTGTCTATTATAATGCTATATTGCCAACAGGAAGAACTTAAGAAACTCCTAGATGTTGGTTTTATTAGACCAATTGACTATGCGGATTGGATATCCAATATTGTGCCTATTGGCAAACCAAATGGGGGCATTCGTATATGTACTAACTTCAAAGATCTGAACAAAGAATGTCCTAAAGATGACTTCCTCTACCAAACATCGACATAATAGTAGACCTGATAGCAGGACATGCCATGCTTTCACTCATGGATGGCTTTTCAGGGTACAATCAGATAAAGATCGCACTTGAGGATCAATATAAGACGACCTTCACATGTCCATGGGGCACATACTACTGGAATGTCATGTCTTTTGGTCTAAAGAATGTAGGAGCAACCTATCAAAGAGCAATGACCACCATCTTTCATGACATGATGCATACCATAATGGAAGATTATGTTGATGACTTATTGGCAAAATCACTAACAAGAGAAGTTCATCTAGAAATATTAAACAAAATCTTTGATAGACTGGAACAATATCATGTTCGACTCAACCCAAAGAAATATGTCTTTGGAGTAACCTCGGGGAAACTTCTAGGATACATTATCTAAAGCAAAGGTATTGAGGTCCACCCAGCAAAATTCAAGGCAATCATGGACATGCCACCACCAAAGAACATCAGTCAGTTAAGGACATTACAAGGGCACCTACAATCCTTCTGAAGATTCATTGCACAACTGGAAGATAAGTGTCACCCATTTACACACCTGCTACATAAAAACATACACTTTCAGTGGGATGCCAGATGTCAGCAGATATTTTAGATGCTTAAAGTGTTGGCATATGCACACTCCAATGAGACATTGTATGTGATTGAAGGTTTTGTCATTGATGGCAACCTTGCAATCCTATGGTACCAGCAAAGGCATTATACCAGCATCAGCAGATCACACTCTACACTGGCACCAGCACAAAGAAAAGAAGTATACCGACATAGAGGCCGACAGGATTTTGTTATATTATATTTTGTTTATTATTGTAAAAACTTTGTAAGCCAACTCGAAAAATTGTAAAATAACTCTTATATATAAAAGAGATCATTGTAGACATTTTGTAATGAGTGTGAAATATAGGCTAAGGGTTTATGTAAGAAGCAAAGCAGCAACCAGTACTAGATCAAGCATTATAGATGCTATTGTAAAGCAGTACAAGATATTGGATTTGTATAATCCTCATTGTAAGTCAGTGAGACTTCCCATTGAGCAGTGAGCTCTAGGCAGTTGGCCTTCCTGCATGTGCAAGCCCCTATTGTAAGTAATATTCTCTTATTGGCCAGTGAGTGAATATTGTGGGTCACAAATCCCACCGAGGTTTTTCCCATACCGGGTTTCCTCGTTAAAACCTTGTGTTATGGTGTGGTTTTCATGTGGATGTTCTTGATTCTGTTTATTGCATTATTTCTTTCATACCGGTACAATATTATAAAATGTTCTGCATGTTTTAATTCAAGAAATATTAAATATTGGTTAGATATTGATTCACCCCCCCCTCTCAGTATCTATGGGATTCCTAACAATTGGTATCAGAGCTTGGTCCTCTGTTTTCAGAAGCCTAACAACTTGAGGAAGATCTTGACACCGGTAAAGATGGAGAATTTGATGAAACAACTTGAAGGAGCTCTTACAGACTATGATGCAGAGAAATTGAAAAATATCAAACTAGAAGATGATTTAAGGGTAGCTCAGGATATCATTAAAGCACTTCAAGAAAATTTTACTTTTGCAAGAAATAAGAGAAGAGAACTTTGTAAAAAATTGCAAAATGAGAATGATGAAAAGGAATCACTTAATGACATAATAAGAAAGTTGAAACAAGAGAACATGACAACAAAGAATGAGATGCAGGATATGACTATGAGATTTTGCAAAGAGATTGAGGATAGGAAGAAGAATGAAGAAGAATTGACCAAAAGACTAAGTGATGTAGCAAATGAGAATACAAGACTTAGCTATGAAAATGACATGTTGAAGACAGATCTGATGCATACTCAGAATGACTCAAATGAACTGATGAGACAAAAAGAAGTCTTAGAAAGAGAACTAGAAACTGCAAATCAACATAAAGAAAAATTCAAGAAAAGCTCAAAGGAACTTGGCACCTTGCTAAAGAATCAAAAACCTAAAGGTGACACTTCTGGAATTGGCTTTGAAGTTGGTGAAAGCTCTGGTACTACAAATACTCAGGATCACAGCAAACCGGTAAGACAACCTAATGCTTATAAATTCAATGGAAAATGCTTTAACTGTAATAAGTGTGGTCATAGAGCATATGAATGTAGATCTATAAATTATTAGAATATCAACACACCCACCGGTCAAAGTTCTTAATGCAACAAAGTTTGTCACAACTCTGAAAATTGCAAAATGAATGTAAGATGTTATGTTTGTGGAAGATTTGGATATTTATCTAATCAATGGAGAACACAAACCGACATAGGTTATGGAAAAGATATTCAAAAGAATAATGTAACTTGTTATGCATGTAACAAGATTGGGCATATTGCAAAATTCTGTAGAAGTAAAGGAACACAGGTAGACAAAAAAAGTTCTATCTTGAAAGGTAAAGAAAAAGTTGAAGAGGTTAAGAAAGAATTCTCAAAACAATGGATTAGAAAAGCTGATCTAAATACGAGGAATACTCCTCCACTGGTAGAACAAACCAATGCTTCACTGGAAGGACAGAGTGATGCTTCACTGGTAGGACAGAGCAATGCTCCACCGGCAGGAAGTTCTTCGTCTAATTGAAGAAAGTTTCCTTGAGGGTTTGGCAATCTAATGACACATGTGCTATTATTCCCTCAGTTAGAGATAAGAAGTTGAAAATTACTTTTTACCGACAGACAATGTTAAGAAAATACTTAACCAGCATGCATTTAATGTGGTAGATGGCAAAAAGACACTATAAAATTGAGGTTTTGGCTCCATTCCATTTCACCGAGATTTCAAACCTATGAAGAGCATGAAGATTCTGAGCTAAGGCATTTCGAGCAAGAGGCAAGAACACTCCAAGCATTCATCCATCCTAAAGGCAGTAAAAGGTATTTAATCATGGCATCCACCTCTACAATTGAATATATAGCCAACCCTACTATTATCGAAGTGATAAAAAGACCTAGGCCCATATTTCAGTTAGTTCCCGAGGTAGCAAAGAAAGATGATACCTTAGGTGCTTTTTCTCAAATTCCCAAGGGAGTTGTTTATGTTGAAGACCCCAGAATTTACATCCACTGCAACATTGAGGAACTAGGAGATGAAGAGATTAAAATCATGTTTAAAACTGAGATATGTGATAAAACTGGCAATGTAAAAGATGAACACAAGATCATTGAAACCCTAGGATTTACAGAGATCCTTAGCATTCCTGAATTCCCCAAGGATGTGATTAGGATAGTCTTAAGCAGGGTACATGGTGAATTTTTCTGGTTAGATGCAGTCCACAAAATCACTAAGGAAGCTGTGAAAGTTGTCACAGGGTTACCGACCACCGGTAAAAGGCCAGATAAAACCAAGAAGGTATCCAATGACCTAGTTACAAACCTAACTGGTGCAACATTCGACAAAAGGTCCCTAAGAGTTAATGATGTAATAGACATTAATGTGAGAATTATTAGCATGATATTAGTGTATAAAGCTACTCATGCAAATAGACTCAATTCAATTTCAAGTTTATGCATTAAGAGTGCTTATGATATGGTCACAGAAAATGCAAAGATTGATGTATGTGAGTGGTTAAAAGATGAATTAATTGACAACCTTGGAAAGATTAAGAAGGACAAGAAAGGAACTTTTAGATTTGGAAATCTGTTAGTATGTCTGATGCTACATATAACAAAACAGGTTCCCAGTATAGGCTACAAAGAACTTGGTTATGATATACTAGTAGGTAAACAGTTAACAGAACTATTCAATAACATGGGAGAAGACAAGGAAAACAATATTCATGACTTTTTTCAAGCATTAAAGGCCAAAATGAAGAAAAGAATCAGGTTATCACAAAAGATTGTCGACAAATACAAAAATGAAATATGCTTTGTAATCAAGAAGGATAAAATCTGGATGGAAGCAGTCATCCCTAGGATAGTTTGGGTAACCGAGATGGGCTATGAAACAGATGATCATATAATAGAAATATATGCTAAAGCACTTTTAGAAGCCCCCAGAGAACCTAAGGAAGAAATATTTGGTAGTGTAGAAACTATTGAAAGCCAAATACAATCAAAGAAAAGAGTGAAAAAGGTTGAGGCAGTTGTAAGGAAAGTTTTGAGACAAGCAAAGGCCATCAAAGAAGATGTGTTGAAGAAAACCGGTATAATAAAGGATGAGTTAGCAGCTCCACAACCTAAAACTCACCTATCACCGGTAGGTACTTCTTCTGGGAGTGACATGCCTGCAACTTCCAAAAGAGTTGTAAGGAAAATAGATCCCTCACCGACAACCACACCCTCACCCAAGAGGACAAGACAAAAATAACAAGCAGTGAGATCTCTGGTAATAAAGGCTACACCAAAGAAGAAGAAACTGACACCCAAAAAGAAGAAGAGGACAAACAACGACTTGGCCCCTCTTGATATACTGCTGAATGAAATTATAGAGGAAGTTAAATTGAAAAATATAGAGAAAATATATGACACTTTAATAGCTAATGAAAAAGAACAAGTTGAAAATAGTGTTATATTGCATATGAACTATTTAAGAGACTGGAAGCAAGAAGACAAGCAGTAATAGAACTGGACAAGAAAATAAAGATTGAAAAGCTACTTGTTGTTTATCCAGTAAACTCACCCAAAGAAATTGATGACCCAATTGCTCAAGCCAACCAGTCAGTATTTTCTAGTGCACACCAACACATTGCTTTAATGGTTGGAAGAGTTAATGAGGTAACTGAGGAAACAGAAAATGGATGGGATATATTCTTAGTTGAAAAAGAAAAATAAGAAGAATAAAGGAACCCCAAACCCATAAAAGTTTATCAGAAAGATAGAGACAAGGGTAAAGGTAAAGTTGGTGGACCACCTAGTATCAAGGTTAGAGACAACTTACCCCCACCTCCTTTGATTACTCCACCGATAAAAACAACAGCTATAGAAGATCAACCGGTAGCTGAGAATATGGATGTAGAGGATGGTAATACTAATTCTGAAGTCTTATATACTATGGATGTTGATACTCAAAAGATCAACATAGTGGTAGACAAAGATACAGCTAATAAGACTGACATGGCTAGTGAGTCTCCAGTAGCTGAGCAAACTGAAAACACACAGGAGAAACCAGTAGAAGACAAAGAGAAAAAGGTAGAAACTCAGACTGAGACAATGCAACAAATAGAGAAAAAGGCTCTGGAACAGGAAAAACAGCAACTGGAACAGGAACATAAGGAAATAGTGCCACTGGCAACTGGAGAAATAGAAAAACCATTGCTTAAAGAAATGCAGACACAAACAGACCTACCAGAGGTCAATACAAGCTTGGTTATTTCCACCGGTACCTAGATTGTTGGTTCATCATCAGGCTTCAAATCAACTAATGTGACTGAGGTACTATTAGATTCAATAAAAAAGATAACAGACTACAGCTCACAAGCTTACAAGGCAATTGATGATACCATACCAATTTTGAAGGTAATTGCTCCTAATTGTAATATAGACAATAAAGATTCTTTAGGACAACTTGATACACTGTGTAAATATATCACAGAAAACATTGAGAAAATAAAGGATGTCATTGAAAGATAAAGTAGAAATTGAAAAACAAAAATTCTTTGATGAGAAAATAAAGAAGTGTAACAGAGATTTTGACACACTTCTACCGGAATTGTGTAATTTACTGAAAGAGTACAAAACTCTGTACAAAGACACCTATAAGACAAACTTTTTGAATATAGATATAGACAAGAAGATGAGAAAGGTACAGGATGAGATCAATAAACTTGCAAATAATTTTGTTAACTCACCGGATACACTATCAGTTTTTGAGGAGAAGATAAAAATTTTTGAAGAAGAATTACTTAAATTAGAAAGAGAGAAAGAGAGAATTGTGAATAAGACAAAGTATCTGAGATTAAAACTAAGTCCAAGATTGGACTATCTAGCATCACTACGGAAGGAAGTATCTGAGGCACTAAAACAGGGAAAGAAAATACTGGTAGAGCATTTGCAGCATCTCACTGGTACAGTGAAGAGAACAGAGACAGCAATAAAGGATAGCAAGAAGTTTATGGACAGTATAAACTTGATTTTGGGAGATCTTTTTCAAATTGTAACCACCCAGTTACAAGGTTGAAACTACAAACTCTACTGACATCTTGACAACCTTTGTCATTGATGCCAAAGGGGGAGTAGTGGGATGAGAAAATTCAATATCGCAGGAATCACATGCTCAGGGGGAGCACACACATTTTTTGTATCATTTTTGGACTTCACATTTTTGGATACATTTTTGAAATTTCTCATGAGTGTTGCCATCAATGCCAAAGGGGGAGATTGTTGGCATATACACACTCCAATGAGACATTGTATGTGATTGAAGGTTTTGTCCTTGATGGCAACCTTCCAATCCTATGGCACCGGCAAAGGCAGATCACACTCTACACCGGCACTCAGGACACCGGCACCAGCACAAAAAAAAGAAGTATACCGGCATAGAGGCTGACAGGATTTTGTTATATTATATTTTGTTTATTATTGTAAAAACTTTGTAAGCCGACTTGGCAAATTGTAAAATGACTCTTATATATAAAAGAGATCATTGTAGATATTTGTAATGAGTAATGAGTGAGGAACCATTGAGGAAAAATATTAGGCAGACCTATTATGCGAAATATAGGCTAAGGGTTTATGTAAGAAGCAGAGCAACAACCGATACTAGATCAGGCATTATAGATGCTATTGTAAAGCAGTACAAGATATTGGATTTGTATAATCCTCATTGTAAGTTAGTGAGACTTCCCATTGAGTAGTGAGCTCTAGGCAATTGGCCTTCCTGCATGTGCAGGCCCCTATTGTAAGTAATATTCTCTTATTGGCCAGTGAGTGAATATTGTGGGTCACAAATCCCACCGAGGTTTTTCCCACACCAGGTTTCCTCGTTAAAACCTTGTGTTATGGTGTGCTTTTCATGTGGATGTTCTTGATTCTATTTATTGCATTATTTCTTGCATACCAATACACTATTATAAAATGTTCTGCATGTTTTAATTCAAGAAATATTAAATACTGGTTAGATACTAATTCACCCCCCCCCCTCTGAGTATCTGTGTGATTCCTAACATAAAGACTATCTCATGAATACACCATTGTTGATCCCACCAGATCCGAGCAGACCTCTATTACTCTATATATCAGCAACAAGTACAACATTAGGTGTACTATTGGCACAACACAATGCAAAAGGGAAAAAGTGTGTTGTTTACTACATCTCTCGTACATTGGTTGGCTATGAACTCAATTACACACCTATTGAGTGAGCTTTCCTAGCAGTAATCTTGGCAACCACTAAACTAAGGCACTATTTGTTAACACATAAAGTACAACTAATTGCAAAGATTGATCCACTCAAATACTTACTCAGTAAATCAGCATTAATAGGTCGCTTGGCCAAATGGGTGATGATTCTAAGTGAATTTGACATCAAGTATGTGGACCGTAAGGCTATCAAATGCCAAGTCATTGTAGATCAGTTAGCTGATGCTCCCCTCATAGGTGATCATCCTCTCATTTCCAATTTTCTAGATGAAGAGATATTCATGATCATAGCGGCACAACCATGGAAACTATACTTTGATGGTTCATACACTAGGCATGGCTCGGGGGCAGGCATTCTGTTTATCACACCTCAAGGTGACAGCATCCTGAAGTCTTACAAACTCACATTTCCATGTACAAACAACATAGCTGAATATAAGGCCTTGATCACAGGACTCAGACTAGCCATACAATGGAAGTTACAAGAACTACAAGTATATGGCGACTCCCAACTAGTCATTTGACAAACAACAGATGATATCAGACTAAGGATGACAAACTCATGCCGTACAAACAAATTATGGACAGTCTAAAGGCATCATTTACTACTATAACTTTTGAGTAGATACCCAGATATCAGAATCGAGCTGCTGGCACTATGGCTACTATTGCATCTCTCCTAGATCTTCCATAGAATTCAACACGCTACGAGTTCTTGGTTGAACAACTTTGGATTCCTACTTATGATATCCTCAAATCTGAGATGATATGTAGCCTTATTGGTTCTAAATCCCCATTGTACGGTGAATTATACACCTACCTTTGTGATCACACACTTCCTCCTAATCAGTTGAATAACTAGTGTAAAACCTTCATTCACCAAACCACTCGATATACCATTATTGCTGAAACCCTATATCGACGCAATCTTGATGGTGTATACACCTAAAAATGGTCTGAAGATAGTTAATTAAATACGCAGTTATTTGATTAATTCCCCTTCCCAATTAATTGAATTCACAAGCAATTTAATTAATTTCTCTATTCATCTACTAGTAAATAAATATAAATGATTTATTTATATGGCTCATCTCACATCCCCTTTGATTAATTAATTCTAAATTAATTAATGTCTCCCCATATTAATAAATTCTTCTAATCCCTAATTAAGATTAACAAACTCAAGTTTGTTGAGATTAATTACCATTTTCTAATTATTTGAATTTCTAAATTCAAATGAGCACATGGCTCCCAACTTTAACCACCTAACCTAACCATTCCCTAACTTAACCCATTCAATCTAATCTTGGGTCTAACTAACCCTATCCTATTTTGCATATTCTAACCTCCTTATCCTAACCTCCCATGGTGTGGATATTCTCTCCTTGAGACACATGGCACTTTTGCCACATGTCTCCTCCCTTGGACACTTGCCCTCTCATGAGCAAGGCTCCTTGACACTTGTCACCACAAAGATGACAAGTGTCCCTTCCTCCAACCTCTTCTCCAACTTCCTCAATCTTGGCCCTTGATATCTTCAGATCAAATCTGGACCATCGATTCCTGCCACCTCAGCTTTGGCCTTGGAATTCCTATAAATATCCCCCATTTTGGAGCAATATGGATCCCATCTCATATCAATTTAGGCATCATTACTATAGGCAAATTGCATTTCAATTATCTAGTAATTAGATTTTGGATTAATCATAGCATGTTAATCTAGGTTCTCAAATCATGCATTTCATATCATCTCCATAGTCAATCATGATCAAATAGCTACTCAACTCTTGAGTTGCCATGTTGGAGGTCATTGCTCAGTTGAGAGTCCATCAATCCAACACCTTCAAGGTCCTCAAGAATAGAGGAAAATGGGACATTTCAAGGAAGGCTTGTAGTTTGCATCTTTGATTTAGTTTTCAATTAAGCTTTTCAATTATATTATATTGTCTCATTATATGTGTATGCCTCTTATATACCACATTTTTAGCATCACATTAATTGGTGCCCACCATGGGGCCTAGCCCCTTTGATCTTTAACAAGTTTGCTTGCAGGAAATTTCATTGATAGGTTGATTAGCTCTTTCAGAGTGCAGATTAGCTCTCTTAGGCTCCCGAATTGCGTTCTTGGCCTCTTTTGTGGCGTTCCAGCACCTCAAATGACGTTTATGGGAGATTCCTCAACTCTGTTTTTATGTTTTTATGTACGTTAGCGCTTTCAGTCTGTACTTTAGCATTTTTGGTATGTATGGTGGCATTTTTGGTACATTTGGTAGCGTTTTCAGTCTGTTTGATAGCATTTTTGGTTTGCAAAATAGCATTTTTGGTTTGCAGAACAACGTTTCTGGTGTGTAGAGCAACGTTCTTGGCACATATGATGGCATTTTCAGTTTTTTATTAATTTTGCAAATATTGTATGTTGCATTCCTCATTTCTGCTTCTGGACTGTCATTTTCCTGAGCCTAATTTTTAGATTGTTGGTTTTGCAGGTACTTATTTTGCTGTGAAAGACCGGAGTCATAAACTATTTCGCCGCCAAAGAATGCAATATAAACTACTAACTTTGTTTGCAGCCGTGGGATTTTGTACTTATATTTTTTAAATTAGGCACATAGACTAATTACAATGGAAATGAACAAACATGTCTTATGTGTCTTGATGATAGGTGAGTATGCTCTCACCTTTCTTAGGTGATCAGAAAGCTAGACTCATCCTTTGCTTTCAATAGTGCATATCTTTAATGGGCCTGTCACAGTGGGAAAAAGTAATCACCCTGTGAGAATGACCCAAGTGAGTACAGTTGGACCTAAGCATTCCAACTCACTATAATAAATAGGTCTCTGATGATTAAAGTTTTAGAGGATGGGATTATTTGAGTTTTCTCTTTGAGATCTCTCATATCGGGAATTTTGTAGAGCCTCGCGGTCTCAATCACATTTATGTGACTACAACTTGTTTTGGTACCTTGTCGGGCTATAGGCCTCCATAATACTTGCATGACTTCAAGGGGTAATTTCAAATAGAATTCCTGACTAAGAACTATAAAAATAGAAGCTACCTGATTCACCTCCGAAAGGGTGATAATCTTTATGCAAGAGAGATAGTAACTCTCCCAAGACACTTGCCATATCGTGCCCCCATTAGCATTTGGAGTCGAATAATACGGCATTGAGAATCCATTGCATGATGCTTAACGGTTGTATTCTGATTAGCTATTGGGTGTGTACCTAAGTCAGCAAGCAAAGGTTTTCATTCTCAACCAATCTCCTTAGGATAGACTGATTGATGTGTTTTTAATTGTTCAAAACCTTTGGGACAAAAATACAATCTGATTTCTGTGTTTATAAGTCAAGTCAAGATCTCATCCATTGAAATACAACAAACATTGAAAACTCAAACTTCAAACTGTCAAATTCACAAGTTTTGTAGCAAATTAGCTCTTTCAATCCAAACAATCGCATCTACAGTCCAAACAGTCGCATCCATAGTCCAAACAGTCACATCTACAGTCCAAACAATTGCTCTTTCAGTCCAAACATTAGCTTTAATAGTTCAAACATTAGCTCTTTCAGTCCAAACGGTCGCACCTTAGGTCCAAACAGTTGCATTTTCAATCCAAATGTCAGCTCTCTTGGTGTTAATGTCAAATTTCTCATATTTCAACATTAACTCTCAAAGGTTGAGCATATTAGAGTTTCTGGTTTGTCTGTTAGAGTTTCTTTGAGTCTAAAATTCACAGAGTTGGGTCAAAATTGTAATCTCCTAAGTTCAAACACTCAATTTGCTAAACCTACATATCATTATTTGAACTTTAGAGTCACTGTATTGCAAAATAGAGTTCCTGGTCTGCTAGTCAGCGTTTCTAGTTTGTATGTTAGCGTTTCTGGTCAGTATAGTAGGATTTTTTGTAAGACTATCAGATTTTCTAGTCCAAACAACAGTGTTTCTAGTCCAAACAGCAGCATTTCTGGTCAGTATAGCAGCGTTCCTGGTTATTTTGTCAGCATTTCTGGTAAACTGCACCAAAATCAAAAAATAAAAGCAACCCATTTCTCAAACAATCAAACATAGACACTAGGTCATCTTCTTGGGTCATTAAATCAGGTTATCTTCTATCAAAACAAACACAAGAACAAGACACACAAAGGTCTCAAGTATTCACCTCAAACAAGTTAAAGAGAAAACACCTTAAAGTGCATTATCACCCTCTTTGATAAACTAATCACTCAAACATAGTTTCTCATTAGGATCAATCATCCTTTATCACGAAACTACAATGCTTGATCAAAATAACCTCGTTCTTTATCATAGGATATATCATTCCTATTTGAACTTGGCCATATCAAAAATCACAAAATTTGCACTCCAAAACTAAGATTGAAAAACTTGCCAACAACCAAATACTTGAAAAGATCATTTCCCCAACAATTGATCACTTATTGAGACACATTGTGCAAGATTTAATCACAAAAACATTCAAAACACAATGCCCATTTTAATTGTAGCACAGAGACATAAGATCGTTGAAACATTGGAAATACCTGAAGATCATAGAAACATGGCATACCAAAGAAAAAGACAAGAACACATAACAATCCAACATATTGGAGAAATCAAACAAGTCCAGAATCAAAATCCAACCATGTCAAAACTTAACAGGGATTCAAATACATATCCAAAAAAAGGTGGCTCTTTTATGCAACTATTAAAAAGATCCTTAAAAGATTTGGATGAGATAGATCACAATCATGCACCTATATCTAGCAATGGTTCATCCCCCCATAAGAAAATTAACTCTCCAAAGGCATCTATTCTTACACTTCTTAAAAAAGTGCAAAAGCCTTCCATAACATCCTCACCAAACAATACACCCAAAGATGATGTTCCCCAAGGGATATCCATAATGGCCATCAAACCTATTTTAGTGGATCCTATTCAAAACCCATCTACTTCATATCCAAGCATTGATTCCTTGCAACATCCCCATAGTGCTTCCTTGCAAATTGAAGTCCTCATTCATAAAACGCTCGTTAAACATGTCCTAATAGATGGGGGAGCTAGCTTAAATATTTGCTCATTAAGTCTTGTCCGTGCTCTAGGTTATTCAGAAGATGCAGTTGATCCCCTAAAAAAGATCAAAATCAAAGCACATAATGAAGAAGAGAATTCCTCTAAAGGAGTTGTGGTATTACCCATCAAAGTGGGACCTTTGCAGAAAAACACAACATGCCAAGTCCTAGATTTGGAACTACCATACAACATACTCTTGGGAAGACCATGGATACAGGACATACAAGCTATTACATCAACATCTCATCAATGCTTAAAATTTCCATACCATGGATAAGAAATCACAATATCAACCGACTTAAATCTAGTGCAATGTGGTAATAAACTGAAATCAGCTCAAGAGATCATTGTTTCACATAATAGAGAGGAAGCATATTCAAACACACAATCCAAGGAACAATCATTTGCATCAATTTTGTCAAACAAAGAAGAACAAATGCAGCTAAAAGATCAAGGGAACAAAGAATATTCATTATCATGGAACAACAAACAAGAGCAACTTGAAATTGAAAGGGAAGAAGCAGATGTAGGTGTTGATGTAATTCACACGTATGCAGAACAAACATTAGGAACTAGTCTACTTGACTCAAAATCACATACGGCTAACATGGACTTAACCGAGGACGATCAGGATTTTCTTGTACGAGGTCATTCTGATGAGAGTATCATCCTAGACATGGAAATACCTACTGAAAGCCTCAACATCTCTATCATGACCTCTAATATATTTGACATAATCCAACATGAGGATCCTTTATCCTTAATTCATCCTGAACCTATGGAATGGGAAAATGAAGGACATACTGACATTGATACCTTACCTAATGACCATGACATATACTTATATCTTAATGAAATCAAACCTACAACAACTTTCACCGGGGATTCTGCTAACGTATCTTCAAATCAAGTGGGTGCCAAATCTCCTAGTCGCAAAATTGAAAATAAAGAAAACAATATCAGGTCTAATGCTGAAAACCATTTATTGGCAATATTAGACCGAGAAAAGGTAAAAATAAGGACGCATCTAATGGTGAAAACCTCCTCGAGGCACCGAAAGATGGGAGATTTGACACCTTACCTAAATACTATCAAGAAAGGTCATCAATCTTGATCAAACCAACAAAGGCAGTTATCATTGGCACAATTGATCTACATCCAGCAATATCTGTATCAGAACTAGAAAGGCAAAAATATGTGAAATCCTTCAAAAGGTGGCAAATCAATTTTACCTGGTCATATGCAGACATTCCAGGGTTCAATCCAGATCTTATAATACATCACCCAAATATCAGTCCAGGAGCAAACATCAATAATGGAACACAACATGGATCAAGAGAAGACATCAATAGAGGAACACAACATAAATCAGGAGCAGGCATTCTATTTATCAAAATGGCTACAGAATGGAACATTAAACAACTTCAAGTCTTTGGAGACTCTCAGCTCGTCATCAATCAAATCAATGATGACTATCAAATAAAAGATGACAAACTCATGCCTTACAAAAAGATGGTGGATGACTTCAAGAAATATTTTTTTGAAATCACTTTTAAGCAAATTCCAAGAAATGAGAACAAAGAAGCAGATGCTATGGTAACAATTGCTTCTCTATTGAAAACACAGGAAAATCAAGAGCGTTATGAATTCCTAGTTGAAGAGTTGTCATACCCTTCTCATAATTGTCCGGATTCCCAAACCATCTGCCAACTTATTGGACATAATAATTCTTCCCACTATGGCCAAACTTACACATACCTGAAAGATAACACCTTACCTCTTGACTTATCAAAAAATCAAAAGAGAAAATTTATTCACCAATCCTACCATTATACTCTCGTCGTGGATACCCTATTTAAATGAGGTCTAGACGATACTCTTTTAAGATGTCTTGAACAAGAAGAATCTAAGAAGGCCTTAAAGAAAGTCCATAATGGTATTTGTGGCACTCATTCAAGTGGTCTTACCCTTTCGAAAAAATTCATATGCTTGGGCTATTATTGGCCGACTATGGAATGAGATTCTTTTCAGATAGCTAGAACGTACAAACAATGTCAGATCCATGGGAACTTGATCCATGCACCAGCACAAGAACTTCATGCTTTGGCAACATCTTGGCCTTTTTGTCAATGGGATCTTGATCTAGTAGGAAAGATAAATCCTTCTTCATCTAATGGTCATAAATTCATCCTTGTAGCTACAGAATATTTTACAAAATGGATCGAGGCATTACCTCTCACAAATATCATAGGAAAACAAATTGTTGCATTCATCTTGAATTACATCACCTGTCGCTATGGAATACCAATGACTATTATCATTGATAATGGGTGACCATTCAAGAATCAGGATGTACAAGAGCTATGTGAGAAGTTTAAGATCCAACACAGATTCTCCACACCCTATTATCCACAGGGGAATGGGCAAGCAGAAGCATCTAACAAAACTATTCTGAAAATCCTCAAAAAGACAATCAACTATGCTGGAAAAGATTAGCATATTCAACTAAACCCTGCTCTCTGGGCCTACCGCACCAGTATCCACACACCAACAGGTGCCACACCTTTCTCTCTTGTATATGGATCAGAAGCCATATTTCCAATCGAATTAGAGATTCCCTCTCTACGTGTATCACTAAAAGGTCTCATCCCAGATGAGGAACAAAGAGTGTCTAGACTACAAGAGTTAGAATTGATCCAGGAACAAAGACGAAATGCCTTTGATCAGTTAAAGGTATATCAGCAAATAATGTGCCAAAGTTATAATCACAAGGTCAAATCATGAATCTTTCAAGTTGGAGAACTAGTACTAAAGGAAAATCCTCGAAACCAATCAGATCGAGAAAAGAAAGGAAAATTTGAACCAAACTGGTTAGGTCCATTTGTGGTCACAGTAGTATTTGGGTCAGGAGCATATCAGCTATCAACATAAGATGGAGATCAGCTCGAGGAACCCATCAATAGCATGCATCTAAAGAATTTTTATGTCTAAAAAATCCAAAAACAGTGAAAAAGCAAAAAAATCCAAAAACAGTGAAAAAAAAAAGAAAAAAAAAATCAAATATGGGAAAAAGTGCAATAAAAATAGATGGTAAAAACCTGGCAAACAAGCGCTATCTGTCGGCTAGCTCTACAATCTATTGGTTCACGCATTCTTCCGTTTGCATTATTTTCCGTCAGCGCTGTTCATATTCATCATAAAGCCTTTGTACATATGCAAGCATCCCAGGTGATTTCTTGTCATGGTTTGGATCATTGACTATATCATAATAAGATTTGTTTCTAGGTTGGGGGCAAAATCCTGAACCTGGCTAGGGGCAAAAAGTTTTGATCATTTTGAGCTTAATCAAAGCAGGTAGAACAATAGTCAGACAACGCTTGTCAAGCAAAAAACTGAGATACATCCAACATTGAACATAAGATCACATTGTCAACCATTAACTATCAATCTAAACATTACAAAACACATATCAATGGATGATATATCTTGACTCATGATTTTAACACTTTGGCAATAATGGTTCAACTATTTTATTTGGATTTTCACTATCATGATTTCTGAGTAACTCTGGGATGTTGTTGACTAGAGGAACGAGGAAGGAACATGATATTTTTCTTGTCTACTGTCTGTAAATTAATCATTAATATATGCAAAGTTGTCTAAGGAAATGATCACTAGAGTATCATCGAAGACATTTCAGACTTGCATATAGAAATGGTTAATACTGCCTGTTTTACGTAGGCAACACTCTGGTCATCTTGGTTCAATTATACCTCGATGCTTGTGCTAACTTGCAATATCAAAACCCAGGAAAGTAGTGCTCAGGTCATCATGGTTCAATTATACCATTGATGTTTGCACTCACTTCCCACATTTTAAAAGCTCAATGATGAAACAAAGCAATGACTCCATGACCGGTCTGATCACTGCATTGCATTTCATTTTTGCATTTGTATTTTAAGATAGATTTGCATTTCATTCTGCATGGGATCACAATGCTCATCTTTTCCAAGGCCAAAGCTAACATGGTGTTATCTCTCTTATTACGTGATTGAGTACATTGGACAATAACAAAAATAATCAATTCATTCACCCTGCATGATAAGTTAGTTCATCTCAAATAACCATTGCATACCAAGACATCATTCATATAAAGCATCAAATCATTCATTCATTTAGTAAGATCATTGCATGGCATTCATCAAATCTCACCATTGCATTGCATTGCATCCATCTCATATTAACATGCATGAGAAAATCATAAAAATATCATAAATATAGAAAACATTGCATTGTGCATACATCACATAGAATTTATAAGCATCACCATACATATTTGCATACATCATTTAAATACTGCATCATCATATATCCATCATCTAGAATTCATAAGCATATAGGAATTAAAGCATACATCATGAGAGTGTCTACACAACATAATCATATATCAAATAGAATACATCCATCATCTCATAGGTCACATAGAGCGAATAGGATCAACTGCGTATCATATCATCAAAACAAGATCAAATGTCCAATGTACAATGATATCACAAAATACATGAGACACATCACAAATATACATCACAAGACTCATCAATATCTCATCACAAAAATGTGTGTACATGAATGGATCAATGTCCCATATTAGTGTGACCACTAGGATGCGGAGCGGAACTCAAAATCATCAAAATCGAAAAATCGAAAAAAATCAAAATCATCAAAAATCGAAAAAAAAAATTCAAAATCATCAAAAATCGAAAAAAAAAAAATCAAAATTATCAAAAATCGAAAAAAAAATCAAAATCATCAAAAATCAAAAAAAAAATTCAAAATCGAAAAAATCAAAAAAATCAAAATCATCAAAAATCGAAAAAAAAAATCAAAATCATCAAAAAAAGAAAATTCAAAATCATCAAAACTTGAAAAAAAAATTAAAAAATCATCAAAACTCGAAAAAAAAAATCAAAATCATCAAAATAAAAAAATCAAAATCATCAAAAATCGAAAAAAAAATAAAAAAATCAGCAATCATCAAAAATCGAAAAAAAATAAAAAAATCATCAAAATTGAAAAACAAAAATTAAAAAATCATCAAAATCGAAAAAAAAAAAAAAAAACATCGCGGCCCCTGTGGCGCTGGCAGCTCTGCCCACAGTGCCAGCAGTGGCTGTAGTGGCGCCCGCAGCGCCGCCAGCGGCTGCGGTGGCGCTCGCAGTGCCAGTGGTGGCCGCGGTGGTTGCCGCTGCACCACCGGTTCCCCCTCCCCCCCAAATATGCCAACATTAGCTTATTTGAATCTTCCTGCAACATGATATCAACAAACTATCAGTTCTTTATCCAATCAATCTTATCAATTTTATCAATCCAACTCATCTGATCCTTTATATCATGTCTTATACAGGATGAATCCTTCCTAGAACTAGACGTTTTGATCAAGTCTTATACAGGATATATCGTTCCTAAAACCAGATGTTTTAAGCATCTTTGTCTTATACAGGAGGTGCCATTCCTGAAACCAGACTTCATCTCGATCTTGTCAATCCTATCAATTCAATCAAACTCTATCAATCATCACATCAAGAACCACATCATAGTGATCGAAAAACTCGCACTTTCATCAACCACAGTTGCAGGAATCATCCAATAGTCTATCGGGAAATCAATTTCACAAAGATCCAAAAAAAAAAAACTCCAAAGATCAATTATCTCAATTGATCTCCCGAGGGGGCATCCTCGCATCAATATCTATCAATCAGCATCTAGGGCTTCATATCGAGGTTTATCATCTCAAACATCGAATCCACATCATATCGGCATCATATCATCTCAAACATCGAATCAACATCATATCGAGATTTATCATCTCCAAGATCGAAACAAAATCATATTGAGATTTATCATTTCCAAATCAAATCAGTATCACATCGAAACCAAATCTGCATCAAATTAAGATCAAATCTACATTCTATCGAATCAACAACATCATCAATCAAGTTTTCTTTGAACCAATGCGTAGTCACACATCGCTTCAAAGAGGGGCAAAATGTATACACCTAAAAATGGTCTGAAGATAGTTAATTAAATACACAGTTATTTGATTAATTCCCCTTCCCAATTAATTGAATTCACAAGCAAGTGGTTTGTCACTAGCTAAGAAACTCCTGCGCACTAGATACTATTGGCCATCTATGGAAAAAGACTCCTATTACTTTGTCCAAAAATGCAAGAAATGTCAAGATCATGGAGATCTGATACATGCACCAGCACAGGAATTGCAACCAATCACAACACCATGGCCTTTTTGTCAATGCGGCCTTGACCTTGTGGGTAAAATCCATCCATCTTCATCCAACGGCCACAAATTCATTATTGCCGCCACTGAATACTTCACAAAGTGGATTGAAGTTGTTCCACTTACCCAAGTCACCGACAAGCAGATCGCCTCATTCATCCTCAATTACATCATCTGTCGGTATGGTGTATCCATGTCCATCATCACAGATAACGGTCTTCCTTTCAAGAATCAGGATGTTCGTGAGCTCTGTGAGAAATTTCATATCCAACACCACTTTTCCACTCCCTATTACCCACAAGGCAATGGTCAGGCCGAAGCATCAAACAAGAACATATTAAGAATCCTCAAGAAGACAGTCAATGATGTCGGTCGTGATTGGCATGTTCAATTGAATCCAACACTATGGGCATACCACACTAGCATTCAAACCCCTACAGGCGCAACTCCCTACTCATTGGTCTATGGAGCCGAAGCTATCTTACCTATCAAAGTTGAAATACCATCACTATGGGTTTCCTTGCATAATCTCATTGATGATGAAGCATACCGAGTATCACGTCTTCAGGACTTAAAGCTACTTGATGAGAAGCGACAAGTTGCTTACAATTACCTCAAATCCTATCAGCAGAGCATGAGTAGAAGCTATAATCATCGGGTTAGACCTCGTACATTCAAGGTAGGTGATCTTGTTCTTCGAGAAAATCCTTGTAACCAACCCAACTGAGAACATCAGGGAAAGTTTGAATCAAATTGGCTGGGTCCATATGTTATTACTATTGTATTTGGGTCCGGGGCATACCAATTGGCTACTTCAGAAGGAGAACCGCTAGCAGATCCGATCAATAGCATGCACCACAAATGGTTTTATACATAAGCTACACAAAGCATCGTGCTCCCAAGCATATCGACAAAAACACCAAAAACATTTAGATAAATGACCTGAAGAAAATACATAAAACATCAAAATAGTAAAGGAAAATCATGCATCCAAATGGTGAACAACCACTCCGGTGGCACCTTGGGTAAGTGCGATGGTGAAAACCTGGCAAACAAGCACCACTCGTAAAGGCTATGGCTCCATTGTTTTTCAGACTTGTTGTGATCACGTTCATTGCATCCACTCATCCATTCGTCCAAATCATGGCTAGTTATTGATCTGCAATCCGGGATAGTACTTCATGCATCTTGCATCCTGCTTTTTCGAAGTCATACCTAAACTGGGGGCAATACCCTTAATCTAGTTTGATGGAAGTGGATACTACATTGTTTTGTGCTTCATTAAGTTCTTCATTCAAAACTGGCTCTCAAAATCCAAAAACATTGACAAACTATCTCACAAAATCCAAAAACATCAGAAAACAGAAAAAATAAATCAAAAACATGGCAACGCCCTGTACATACGTTTTTCAAGGCAGATACCAAACAAACATTGTGACAAACTCCAACGATGACCACTTATCCGATCAACCAGACAATCAACATCAAAAATGCAAACTGTCTTAACAAGGATGCATTCTTCCTTACCAAAACAAAGACAAGATGACATTTTTTCTTTTACAAGAAAATTATGTTTAAGCTATCAAATACTTGGTTGATTTGTGGGTTATTTATTCATATCAAGTTCCTACAGCATTGTTTGTGTATCTTCTACAAATTATTCCGATGAAGTACTGGGGCATGTCCTAATGGTGTCTACGTGGGAAGTTCACTAAACTACGTGATCATAGGCAAAATACAGTCATAGATCGCTATAGTTTGATGACTATAGCGTATACCTCGATCATATGAGCATGAACCATTATCGAGAATCAATATTCTTTATTCATTATATATGTTGTTTGCTTATAGGTACAATGCTCCATCTTTGGTTCCTACTGCCTCATCCAAACTTGATGATGGTTTATCTCTGATTACGGTATGAACTTGTCTCAGGATATGAACGGCAAAAGATCAAGGAGGACGTTCCAAGTCATGCATGAAAGGAGACAATCCTTATATGTTCCGCAAGCAATACTCAGGTCAACTTGATCCATTATATCAAGTTACTTGTATTAACTTGCTATATCAAAATTCATGTAAGAACTACTTAGGTCATCTTGAATCATTATGTCAACTTGCTTGTATTTTCTTACAACATTTTTTAAGCTCAATGATGAAAGTAAAGCACTATGGATCGTCATTCCATCTCATCTGTTTATATTGCATTTCGTTCCATCTCGCCCATCCATTTAGTCATTCATTATTCATATACAGGGTTTTGTATGCAAGTGCAAACAAAGTTAAATATAAGTAGTTATGTAGAAATTGAGCTGGTCTTGGATACAATCGCGACAGAGTACTCTTATACATCATCAGTGCATCATGCAAAGTCTAAACAACCTTGCATTCATCTATCATGATCATATCATCATCATTACATTTAGTTGCATTTACATCAAGTACATTTCATATCATTTAGATGCATAAAGTTACATATAGTTCATTATCATTTGTTGACATTAGTCTTATTATACAATTTATCATTGCATGCATCTATTTATCTATCCATTAAGTTAAGTGAATTCATTTATCCATTTAGTATATTTTTATACTCATTCAATACTTTTCATTTAGGATTCATTACAAAATACATTCATTTTTTAATTGCATTAAGGTGCAGTTATTCATGAGTTGCATTATCATTACATTATCATTTCACATCACCATTTAGATTCATAAACAAAACCATTTGTTTCCACATAGGTTCATATACATTATCCATATACGTTCATTTAGATATCATCATTTCAACATTTTGTACTTTACATTTGTTACATTCAACATCTAGATGCATTTACATATATAAATCATTCCTTCACCGTATTAAATCCTAAAAACATTGCATATCATTTGTCTCATCAAAATCCAAACAAACATCATAATCATCATTTTATTATGCATACATAATCATCATGGCATTACATACATAAGGCATTACATCACCAACACATCATGCACACATATATAAACCTGACCTGCATATACATGTTAGCATCACGTCATACAAAATGCATATAGACATCATGTAGGCATAAATCATCATAAAAACATGCATATAGGAATCATCTCATAAAAACACATACATATAGCAAGTATAAAGTATCCATCTGAGCATAAAATCATAAAATCATCATCCTGCATAAACATCCATACATGTCATCAAAATGCATATCCTCAAAAAAATGGGATCTCCTCATATATCATATCATATCACCAAAAATATACATATATCAGAGTACAATGAAGTCCAAAACATCAGCTACCAAGAGCCATCCAAGACATAGTCCAAAATGACAATATAAATACATGCATACAAAATGCTCTCTCAAATGCCACTCTGACTAGATGTTGCACACCCATCTCTACCTGCTCCCCCACTAGCCCTTGCACCACCTGATCTTTCTCTCCGTGGAGGACCCATCACACCACCACTGCTTTACATCCTTTGAGACCACTCTCATCTCGCCCGCCGCATCTATGAATAGCTAAGTACTCACTGACTAGCTAGCACTGTTTGCTCATATAACCCCCGCCAATAGTATATCTCCTCCTGTGCTCGTCGCATCTCCCTCATTGCATCCCCTATAGGACCCTGTGCTCCTACTCCTGCTTCCACCCATACTCTCTCCTGCAACACTGCAAATCTCTTCATGGCCTCATCCCTCTCCTGCAGCACCATAGTAAGCTCTGACTCTCGCACAAATAGTTGCATATCTCTAGCTACCACCTCTACCTCCAAATTCTATACGCGAGTCTACAAATATCCTATCATATGATCCCACAGATCTCCACTTGTAGCTCCCTCCCCCATATCCATAGGTGCCTCCCCAGTGGCTCCCTCTCCCATCGCTCCCTCCTCTATATCCATAGGTGTCTGTCCCTCACCTACATCCCTACCACCTAAACTCATGCCTCCCTGCATCAAAGGTACCTGACATAGCCGCAATGGCAACCCACCTCTCCCTCTCCGCTGTAATCGACCACCACCCCCACCTCCACCTCTGAATCCTCCACCCTCCAAAACCACCAACCCCTCCTCCTCCTCCATCCCCACCACCAGCATCTCCATCACCACCATTCCCTCTCCCCCGAACACCTACTACTCTGTGACCTCCTCTCCTCCTCCATCTCCATCCCCTCTCCTCCTCAAAATCTAGAATCGGCTCTGTCGGATCTGATATCTGAGGAATCGGATGAGCCGCAATATACTGCATATACTCCTCTGACACCCCAACATCCACCATCCCCAGCCTTATATGCCATGGTCTTGCATGTAGTGTGCAAAACTCTACTAATGCCTGATCATACAGTAATATTGGCCCCCATAAGCACCTCTCTCAGACCACCTTGACATACTCTCCTGTACCACTAAGCAATCCCTGCCTCCACCCAAACTGTCTCAGCACCCGGCCTGGAAGTTGTCTCTCCACATTGTAGGTTATCCTACCAATGAGGAATCGAATCATAAAAACATAGGGCAATGCCTCCGCATCATCCTCCCATGGCTCACACACAATGTACGGCCTCTAGATCACTGTATCCAAGTCATCCAGTGCCCACCACCACCACTCTAACTTCCCAAAGTGGGGCTGACTCATCATCCCTCCATACATGTATACATAGGGCTGATCCATTGCTCAGAATCTCAAACTGACTGGTCGAGTAACTGGAAAATGCTCCCATGCCCAAATCTATGGTAGCGTGATCCCCACTCCGAAGGAGCCCATCCCTTAATATGCTACCTCATGTAGCTCCCGATATAAGTGCGATAGCATGCACGGTCCCCAGGCAAACTGAGTCCCCTCTGTCATCATCTACTCGATCACTTAACCCCAACCAATGGCCTATCCATGCGATTGTCTATCTGGACACAATAGTCCCCCAACAATACCTGAGAGAACTGTTGGTAATGGCTCGTACAATGGGGCTATGTCCTCCCAGGTTATCGATCTATCCTCAAAAAATCTCTACACTGGTAGAGTCCCCCACGCTTGGTCATAGCTCACCAACTCTCCTCAGATGGGAATGTGCAGGATGCGCCATACACCCCCCAGTGTAACTGTCATCTCTCCCTGCGCTAAGTGAAACGTACATGTCTCACTATGCCACCGCTCTGCCAATGTTGTAATCAAACCGTGATTCATCTGAATCATGGGCATATACATCGCATCGTATAAGCCTATCACTGTAATGCAATCTACCTTGGCCTCTATCAACCAATTGCGCAACACCTGTGTGGCGGGATGTCTCTCACACAACTGTAAGATGCGAAGATCCTCCTACACAAGTGCATCAACCATCATCATCAGTTGTTATGTTTCAAACTTTCTTAAGTTTAAACCTAGACTATCAACAGATACTTTGATCAAGTATCTTCGGGTCTCAACAAGTAAGCAATCATGGCACACCTAGACTTCAATGGGCATTTATCCTAATGACCTAAGTCTCATTAGAGTTGCTTTGGTTCAAAACAATTCTCACCTCACATCTCCATCCATCCATCATTGGCATCGAGAGATTTTTGTTTCAAACACACTAGGGCATCTATTTTCTTACACAAAAGTGCTAATATCCTAACAAAAAGTGCTCAATCAACTGGGCAATAACGCTCAAACTACAATAGTGCTATATTGACTACGCAATAGTGTTAGCTCACCTCAAATGCGCTAATTCAACTACTCAATAGTGCTAACAAAGCAAAAGCGCTATTCTAACTACACACAAGTGCTACCTCGAAACAAAAGTGCTCAATTGACCGAGCAATAGCGCTAAAACAACTATACAATAGCGTAACTATTGACAAAAGCGCTAAAACCACTACGCAATAGCGCCATAGCGGCACAATAGCGCTAATTAAATTGACAACAGCACCAAAACACAGTTTTTAGTGCTATTGCCTTGACTCAACTTGGACCTAGCTAAAAACACATCAAAAATGCACAAAAATAAAAAATTCAAATTCACATACCCCTGGTACATAGTCGTCTGGCCACTGGAATCGATAGACTCGCTCTAATCGGTGCTCTGCTATGGGAACCGGCATCCTGACTATTGCTTGCTCCTTCAAAAAGTCAAAACCAAAGCTAAGATTTCACTATGGTCGCAAATACAAATGAGTCTATTTTCACCCCTTTCTCCCCATATAAACCCTTCGTTGTAACCCTAGTTTTCCCCTGCTCACCGTCGTGGTCCCTGTGAACTTTCCAAGCCTCCCATTTCTTCATTTTATCTCTGATTTCTTCTATTTTTCACTAGTATTGCTAACTTCTTCTCTTCTACCACCCTGTCAATTTTCATTCATTTTCGAGAGATCGCCTGATTTTTCAAAAAAAAATTGGTCCATCTCTCGAGGGGACATACCACCCATTAAATTAATATTTTATGGGGCATTTCTTCACACCTATTTCTTTTTCTTTGAAACGGCGTGATAAACCACACCATCTCAAAGAGGAGCAAATGTAGTCACATAAATCTGTCCATTTTAATTAAATGAATATTTGCTATTTATTTGATTAAAAATCCACTAGCCATCAGTTAATTAAATTAATATTTAATTAATTCATCTTCAAACATTCTCCTATTAATTAAATAAATTATTCAATTTATTTTAATTCATTCATTAAACCAAATTCACAATCAATTAAATGAATAAATTTTATTTATTCAATTTAATCCTCTTTCCTCTTTTAAATAAATTAACCTAATCCATCCCCTAATTATTGTCACATTCCTAAGCAACTTGGAGTCACTTCTCAAAGACTTCAAAGTCTTTGAAAAGCATTTAATGCTTTGTGTGTTCAACAATTTAACCTCTAAAGTCTTCCAAACCACTTATGGCTCTTACATGACCATTTATGGTTAACCCCTAACTCAACCCTCATATGACTCATGTGTCTCCTCAAGCATTTATTGCTTTGACCATAGTTATCCCTTTTACCTTTGCACAAGAGTTTATCCATTGGATAAAAGTTTTATTCTTTGAATAAAGAATTTATTCACTCGATCCAACCTTGACCTTAACTCCCAAGTTAACTCTCAGGTCATGTCAAGCATTTAATGCTTATTCCCTCTCCTCTCAACCTATCTCACATTGACACTTGTCATCCTGGGATTGGGTTGAAAGTCATTTCATGGATTGAATATCATTCAATCCTGACTCTTGTTGAGATTACTCAATCTCAACCATCCATTGCTCCATTTTTTCTATAAATAGAGCTCATTTCTTCATAATCCAAATCCTGAAAACTTGTATGCATCTAAGTTATAGAGAATTTTAGAGAGCATTTAGCATATCTTACTCATATTCACTCTTTTGGATTAAAATCAACACTAGATTAGATAATAATCTCATTTCTAGCTTATTCATACTTGCATAGCATTTAGAGTAATCATCTACAATCTTGAACCTCCATAAGCATCCATAGTGAAAAAATCTACTGAGAGCTACACTAATTTGGAACTTGGAGAGGAGAGGAATAAAGGAGAAGGAGCTAAGAGCATGTTAAAAGGCATTTGGAGATGCCTTGTTGTATTTACTTTCATAGTTAAATACTTTAGTATGTTTTTAGTGTCTCTTTTGATATGCCTACTTAGATTAGTTTTTGGTTGAATAACACTAACTTTGATCCTTGTTTCTTGTTGTTTTTGTGTGTTATACGGCCACAGGTTTTAATCTAACACTTGTCCATTTCACAGAGCATCACAGATCATCTTAAAAAACAATGTAAATGCTTTGCATTGACTATGAAACAACAGTTGGTTGACTTGGAGAATCCATCTGAACTTGGATCAATCACAAGGCATTGGAAAATGATAGATCAAAGTGAAGTATTGCGTATTGAAATACCAGAATATTTAAACCTTACTGATTTATGTCAAACAATGATATTGGGGTTGGTGGAAGATGAGAGAGTTTTCAGTGCATTAGGGCTTTTGAAATTAAAGATTAGAAACAAATTACACAAAAATTTGGAAACTTGTTTGAGGTTGTTTGCAACTCAGTATAATGTTAGAGATTTTCCATATGATAGGGCACTGAAAATCTAGAATTCCATGCGTGAAAGATGAGGGTTGTGCAACACTTTAAAAGTTGGTGGTGCTACTGCTATTGCTAGTGTTGAGACAAATGATGGATCACAGACTTAGAGTTAGCATGAAGACGAAGAAATTTTTGAATACTCGACTGAGAATGAAGATGAACCTATTAGTACTACTTAGTTTCAGGATCTTGAGTCCATTTGGGATATAGAAGCCTTAGACTGAGTCACTGAAGTGAATTAGCAGTCAGTTTATAGGTATTTATAATTATACTACAATTCTTGAGTCATATTACAATTTTAATATTGTATTCCTTGAATTTGTCAATCAGAACAGATGCTTATTTCATATTTTGAATTGTGAATTTGAATTATTAGTAAACAATTAGAATTTATTTTTTGAATTATTAGTAAACAATTGAATTATTAGTAAATTGGTTCCACATTATGTTGAACATGAAATGCAACAATTTGTGTGACAAGATCCATTAAATTATTCATATTGCATAACTATTAGAGCCTTTCTATTGTTCTACATTAAATCCTTAACATGATGTTCATGGCGATTAGGGTTTTGTGTTTGTTTTTTGTCTTAGTTGGCTAGTAAACCAAAGTTGTCGTGCATTGAAAATCTGAGTTGTCCTCTCTTTATTTGTCCATCTCAATGTCAAGTGTGGTCAAACGGTTGGTCAGACAATGAGACATGTTCAATGTTTCATCTCTAACTCGCAGATAAATTTCATGTTTAACAATTTAAGTGGCGAGTTAGCGCGTGTTGGTTTGGGTTTAAATCGCGAGGTCTCTAGTTTTTTGGGTGTTAGCATGTTATGTTAGCAATCTGGAGATTGTTAATGAAATTGCTTTGGCCACGAGATCTCGAATTACTTTGATGCCATGCATTATAGTCATGAGAGTTAGCGAGTAAGTCATTAATGGTTTGTGTACCACTGCTCGCGCCTGTTTATGACGGTAATTAACATAAAACATCGATTTTTGTTGGTACTCGTTGGGTCGCTGCGGTCAAGAGATAAATAGTTTTGATATTTTATGGTTATCACTAGCTCACAGGTCCTTTATCATCAAGTTAGTTTAAGTCACGAGCTTGCGAGTACTGGGAGATTTTAGTTGTCGCTACCTTGCAAGATGTTTTGCACTTGACCATTTTATGTTGTGAGGTTGCGATTGGGTGTGATTTTATGTTATCGCAAGGTCACGAGGTGCTCGTGGTTAAGCCATTTTAATTTACGATCATGCGATGTGGTTGGTATCGTAGCTTAGTTGGTTTCATCGCTTGCTCGTAGGTTTTGAAGTTGTTTAGCATTTTATGTTGCGATCTGGCGACACGTAAGTTTTGGTTTGATTTTGTGGTCATCGCATACTCATGGGTTTGTAAGTCTTAAATCAAAAAGTGTTGCGAGCATGTGATGGTGGTTAAGTGTCTTGTTGTTGTGGGATCGCAATGGTTTAAGTTAAGTTAAGTTTTGAGTTGCGAGCTTGTGATGAAATAAGTTGTTTTGTTAGATTTACAGTGGTTGCCAGCTCGCAGACAAAGAAAGAATATTACAAATGTTGTTGCGAGGTTCCAACTGAAGGGCTTATGAAGATCAACGGTTGTTTCTCACTTGCGAGATTCTTTGAGGATTCGTAAAAGGGGTTGCGAGCTTTTGATTAAGAGGACTTGGTAGCATTGTCGCTAACTCATCAGTTACTTTCCAAATTGTTATAACCGATTGCGAGTGTGCGATTAAAGATGGGGATTGACACGTGGACTTGTTTTTCAAGTTCTGTAAAAGTTTTGAATGGCAATCGCCAATCAAATAGAAGGGCATGAATTCAAATTTTTCTCTAGAACTTCAGCTTTGAATTAATGCCACAGTAGCTAGTTCATGCAAGTGTGGCAATTAATGAGACTTGAGAGAAGTGACGGTGCCCAAATACCATAAATTGCATGATCGAATCGAGATTTTGTATAATTGCATTAATGCATTGTATCTTTGAGGTAATCTAGTGAATTGAGCTCTATAACAATGTTGGAGAATTCAGAGTGTTGGGTGTGGGAAAATTTTAGAAAATTGGTTAATTTTTTCTCCTGCAGCTAAAATGAGCAAGGCGACAAGTGGAGCTGGAGGATCCAAGCCCAAGGCCACTGAGGAAAAGAAGGATAAGAAATACAAAGAATAATTTGTAGATTTTCTGCCAAGGAATTCCATTGCTCTGAATACAAATGATTTGGCATGGAAAGATTTATGGAGCTAATGCAGAAACCCGACCACGCTTCATATGACCGGTTCTGCTTGGTTTCAGTATTTCTGGAATAATAGGGTTAAGGGTGTCCCGATGTCAAACCCTTGGGATTTAAATATGGAAAAGTTAATTGTGCTAGATGTTTATGTTGATGTGGGTTTGATCAAAGAGTTGGCCAAACACTATTACCTAGTATCTAGGGTAATTAGAAGAAAGAGCCAGTCTGCCCTAGTTTCAATTAACAGAGCTAGCTTTGTTGAAGCTTTCCATATTACTAGTGCTGCATGTACATATATATATTTGGAGCAAATTGTAGAGGATTATGACAAATACAAAGGTGTTATCAAGAAGCATGCAATGCCCAGATACATGCCTAGGGTGAATAGGAAACCGGTTATAATTCCAGATAGTATTGAACCACCATTTTACATCACACCTTTCCACCATTATATGCATTGTAGAATCTATGGATTATGCAGAGTGTTGGGTTTTGATGGAGATTCAACAATGTCAATTGAATTACTAATGATGAATATGGACATTCAACACCTGGATGTTAACAAAGATTACGATTATGTGGGCTATGTGGTTGAACACATTCATAATGCTCTAGTTCAAATTCAGAGTGGTGCACCCAGCCCTACATTCAAACATTGTTCATTGTTGATGCATTTAATCTTGTTCTATAATGTTGAGTTCATGGATAAACAATTGGATCTTTTCAAAGAAGAATTGGCTATCTTAATGCCAATACAAAGATGGACCTAGGTTTGGGATAGTAGTTCTCTCCATTCTTCTTTATTTTTCTTTGAAAATTGGATTGTTTTGCCAATTATGGAAATGCTAGGAATAAATAGGGAAAGATTGTCAATTAATGTTAGGAGAGTTTTGAGACCTTACCAGTATGTTCCAAACTGGTCTATTTCACATAACTAGGGGGACTTTTTCTTTTTTGATAACTTTATTGTGATCAGAGTCTATGAGTGTCCTCGGCCTCCCCATATTTTACCAAAATTTATTCCAATTAGGATTGCTTTTATGGAGTTTATTTGGCAATTGACCCTAGTTGAAAAAGAATACCTTGACAAACACAAGAAGGGTTCTCTTAAATAGTGTAGGTTGGTTAATTTTGTGTCTAGATTCTATGATCCTGAACAATTTATTAAACGTGCATTGCCAAAAATGACACCTTCGGCCACAATAAAGGACCATGAACCATTGGATGATGAAGATGTGGTTAGAAATTTGTTGAGAAAAGAGGAAGCACAAGAAAGGAGAAGAAAATGGAAAAATTTAATGAGAGTTGAAGCAGAATTGAAGGTTGTTGACCCTAGTTTCTCAAGTTTTTGCCCTGATAACCTGTACCTAGAGATGATTAACAGAATGTTGAGTTTATATGAAATTCTGATGGAATAAATTCCCTAAATTCTAGAAGTGGTTGCTCAGCAGCAAAACCCCCAAGATGGACATTATTCACATGAAAAGAGGCCACTTAGTGTGTCTGCTGATGATGTAGAGAGGGGGGATGAATTTCAATCTACCCAAGTGCCACCTACAAAGAAACAAAAAACCAAAGAGGTCGATACAATTGTGAGGAGAGACCCTGCTAGAGCAATTTTTATAGAACAAGGACACATCTCATAGAAGCGGGACAAAATGAAGAACAGGGAGAAACAAATGAAGCCCTTGCTCAAGGCTTTGATGAGCGTGTGATGTTGTCAAATGGGTTCATGAAAGATGATGACTTTATTTAGTCAGATGAATTTAAAAGTTTTTTGAAAAGGTTGAAACAAAATTAATTAAGACAAAATTTGATCAGACGAAGGAAATTTAGAAAAGAAAGAGGAGATCATCAAGGCATTGCAGGAATATGATCCTGACAGGGAGCAAATATATGTGGAACATGCAAGACAATTTATTAAGAGTGTTGGTATGATTATGATGCCTGACTGGGATATCTAGTCTATTTTTATTATTGATCAGATTAGGAAGCAAGAGGACACAATGTTTAAAACTGAATTTGAAATTGGAGATGTAATAAGAGGATCAGGTTTTAATCCTAAGTCAAAGACACTTGCTGCTTGGTCTTTGGCCCCTTCCACTCAAAATCCCCACCTTCTAAATATCCAAGTAGAAAAGAAAGTTAAGAGAATGATCTGGAATTTACAAAACACAACTGACACAGAGATTGCCTCATTTTTTACTCAAATTTCTTTCATGAATTTATCAAAAACAGAGGATTTGTCAAGAAGATACACAGAAACATATAGCCAATTGATTGCATTATCTCAAAAATATGAAGAGACACTGATGAAGAAGGGCACTCTAGAGGAAGAGTTAGTGGAATTGAAAGAAAAAATTGCAAATGAGCCCCCTCCAATACAAACTACAAAACAAGTAAAAGAAATACCAGCTGATGTGAAATACCAGCTGATGTGACATCGAAAATGGAGGAATACACCGAGAAAATTGAAAATCTTGAAAAGGAACAAAATGTCAAGACTATCTTTGTTGTGTCAGGAATTTTGAAACACAGGATTAATGTATTGAAAGGAAAATTGATGGTAGTGCATGATTTTCACATTTCTTTGAAAGAGGCAAGTAAAACATCCTCTGAGGTTGTCGCTTTTCTTGGACCTTTGTTCAATGTTTGGTGAGGAAGAAGCGGATTAATGGATAAGCTAGATATTGCAATGATGTATAGTGACAAGTTCCCTCCCAAGATCAGTGGCATTAAATACATGGTGGAGGTAATGAATGTAGCTTATGGATTTTTCACAGGGAAGGATGTGCTTATAAATGAAAAATTGCAGACATTTGGGGAAGGTTATAGTAAATTGGTGCCTTCAATTTATGGTACTAATGAAGATTTGAAATCCATTTCTGATTGGACCAGCAAATTTGATTTGATTCTGGAGGAAGAAGAAATAATCAAGCATATAGATGAACAACCTGATGTTGATTTCCTTAATGGTATGCTTGATACATTGTTCAAGGTTGAGGTTGACCATGCAAATTTTATTGTTGAGGCCAGGGCAGTTACAGATGCCAAATGGACAAATTCAGTTGGAAAGTTGGAAGAGGTAAAGGCATTTAGTTGGCCAACAGACAAAGAGGTGGACAGGTGGTAAGCCATGCCAAAGCACAAGAAGAAATGTCAAGTTGCTACCCAAGATTCCTCATAGTAATTCTAAGCTTGTTGAATCCTTGTCTTATAAAAGGATTCCAAGATTAATTTGAGAGGGATGGCCACTTTTTTTTTTATCGATAGAGAGGGATGGCCAGTTGGCCACTTTTATTGATGTTGAAAACTCTGATATAGTTATAATAGTTCAACTGTTCAAGAATTTGATAAGTGCATATTTGAATCGCATTTTGAATTTACTTTTTGATATCATTATGAATATAATATCAGTATCATTTGTAGTTTGAGATCTTCACATAATTGTATTTGTGTTGAATTTATGTTTTCACTATGAATTGGATGGTCAAGGGTTTTTCAATTTATGTATGAATCTGGGTTGTGTATGTAATGGCATATTCATTCCTATTTATCTGCAAATGAATCTTATTGAAGTTTATTATCGGGTTATCTTTGAATTGTAAGTGACTCTATGCCCTAGGATAAGGAATCGGTTTGTTGTCTTGATGTTGACTTGGTGAAGTGACCTTCCAATTATAATAGTTGATTCATTGTGGGTGAATATGTTTTCTTGTTTTCCTTTGATTATGAAATTGTGATTTGTCTATAACATCTATCATGGAATTGGATCCTCAAAAGATATTCCCTTTAATTGAGTTGCATGCATGTTTTACTAATTATGTTGTATTCCTATCTATTGTGGTGTTTGATACTATCATTCTTAATACTCTTATGATTTTATATGTTATGGATGTTTATGTAATATATATGGAGGTTTTCTATGACTATCATGTACATGTTTTCCCTCCGCCATAAAGTTGGCATTTACTCATACCTATAATTTGCCCACCAATTACAATGAGATGAATCCTTAATATGATTATAATAGGAAGCATTAAATGAAAAATTACATACACCATAACAATGCAACAAATGAAAAAAGTTAAAACTCATGATTCTGATCATTTGAAAGAGATAGAATTATACAGCGGAGAGAAATATATTGTAATTTAATTTCTATTGAATAAAATTACTACTTTTGTCGACCATCACAAAATAAATTTATATATAACTCCTTCAAGAACCTGCACAAAGCTTAACACTAAATGCTTCTCATTTGCTCTGTAAATGACTATACAACTTGCTCCCTTCACCTAGAGTCTAGAATCACTACTGGAACCAGAAAAGGAACCCCAGTGACTATACAACTTGCAAAACTGCTTGAGCCATGCCATTATCACCCTGATGCCTTCAGATGGAATGTGAGATGTTACGTTCTATCCAACAGATCGTTTCCCTTCTCAGAAGGGATACTGGGACCTGGCAAGAAGTAACTTAGTAAAGTCACCCCTAAAAATTAAAATAGAGGAGGAAGCCTTCATGCCCATGAACAGAGAAAATGGAAAGAGGAGCTCGAGCCTTCATGCTCACGATCAGGGAAAGTGGAAAGACGAGCTTTAGGGTAAATGTAATATGTTGGGGAGGGGTTGCAGCTTCCATGTTGTCACAAAGATGACTAGCTACCACTCCCCACCCAAAAAAATCCTTCTTTCATTCCTCTATGGGCTCCTTCTTCAAACCCCCTGCCATCCTGTGGTAGACTAGAAGTAGAGGATGTGCCATGCTTGGCCTTTCTTGATAAGAAAAGGCTTTCACACCCCCTCTAGAAATCCTTCTCACTTTCACAACCCCTCTGACAATAAACAAAATCACATAGGAGAAAACAAAAAAAACCCATTCGGTATCATAGAGCACACAACAACTCCATGCACGATCTTGCTCAAACATCATCTTCCTTTCTGAGGAAAAAACCACTCTCAAAAAATGAAAAGGGTTTCTTTTCTCTTCTACCAATTAAGTCACCACTTCATTGTATTTATAACCTTTTAACACTTTATTTGGTGATGCTCATTCACGTGAAAAATCAACATTTTGGTGTTTTTCAACATGACTATAGACTCTAGAAGTCATGCCTATCAAATCCAATGCATCCTGCTAAGGCTCATCTATTGTGAACAATTTTGTTCCTCCTTGATTCGACATATTCTGCTTCAGAATCCCTGACAACAAGCAACTTGAGCTCTGATTTCTTAGAGAAATTCGTGATCTCCCATCTCTAACTCAGAAGCTATCCAATAATTATATGCCTCTGAAACCGTCGTCCTCGCTTGTCTAATCAACCTCGACTCAGGAGAAACCTTCAAACTAGTCCCTCAGGAATGAGTCGGCATCCAAGCCTTAAAAATTCCTTGTACATATTAGCTTGCCACCACAGTTGTCGCTAGCTCTCATGTTTGTTTAATGTTATCATTTTTAGGTTGCGACCTAGAGACCAAATAGTTTGTGGTTAAGTTTTATGGTTATCGCCAGCTCACGAGGTAAAATGTCTGAATACGTGATCAAGCCACGAGCTGGCAAAAAGTTGGTTTGGGTTTACATCATGATAGCTTTTTGGGTGTTAGCATTTTAAGTTACCGAGCTGGAGATTGTTAATGAAATTGCTTTGGTCATGAGGTCTCAAGTTGGTCTGATGTCATATATTATAGCCGCGAGAGTTAGCAAGTAACTCATTTCATATAGTTGTTGCTAGCTCTCATGTTTGTTTAATGTTAGCATTTTTATGGCACGAGCTAGAGACTAGACAGTTTGTGGTTAAGTTTTATGGTTATCGCCAGCCTGTGAAGTTAAATGTCTGAAGATGTTATCAAACCATGAGCTTGCAAGTGAAGTGCTAGTGGTTAAGAGATAAACAGTTTTATGTTGGTGAGTACATGACAAGGGTTAAAGTTACCACTATCTCCAAGTCACTATGGTGATGAGGACTTCACATTTTGTGGTCGAGAATTAGCGAGTGGCATTTCAGTTTCCCTCAGTCGCTAGATCTCGAGGTTATGAAGGCTTAGCATTTTCAGCTTGTGAGTTGGAGATAGAGTTGTAAGGGCTTGTCACTAGGTCGTGAGATTTTCTAATGGGCATTCTTTTAGGCAGAGAGTTGATGATTGTGTGCCACGTGTTTTAATGACTTAATATCTTGAAATTGCCAATATAATTTTTTTATGGTTTGAAAATAGCTTGAAATAACCAATATTTTATTTTTATGGTTTGAAAATAGGTTGAAATTGCCAATATTTTTTTAATGGTTTGAAAATAGGTTGAAATCGTCAATGCAAATATTTTCTAGTTTTAAAAACATTACAATTCGCCCATGCAAATATTTTTTGGTTTTTAAAACATTACAATTCGCCAGGATTTTTCACAAACTTTGAGCGATCACGGCTAATTCGCCAATGGAGATTATTATTTTTTCTCTGTAAACTGCAAAAATTTGCCAGTAAAATTAAAAATTTCCTTGGGAATTATATAGCTTTCACTAGGTTTTTACACCTTGTCCAAGGGGGGTTTCTTAAAGTTTTCCCTGGTTACTAAGTTCGATGAAGTGGTGATCAAGGAGCGATCAAGGTTTTTTTGATTGATGTGTAGAGATTGCTATGTAATCCAATGGTCATACTTGAACTGATTTGTTTGTAATCTCTAGGAGAGTTAGGTTTTTGTTGTGTTACCAACTTGATTGATTTGTATTTAAGGTTGATGAAGTTGTTTAGTTTTATAGAGTTGGAAAAAGAGAGACATAGTTCAGTTGAGTGTGTGGTTGTCAAACCAAATGATGTTTCTACAGTTTGAGTAAAGGCAGATGGGAGCATGAAATGGATCTGATCAAGCAAGTGTAGTGATTTTCAGACAGATCATAAAAATCTTGTTGTTTTCTAACAATTATAGTAGAATTGAAATCCCCTAACTGGGTAAGCTCTAACAAGCTTGGTGCTATTCATATCCTCTAACAAGGTGGTCTATTAGATTAGATTTTCAAATCCTCTACCGAGGTTACTCCTTACAGGGTATTGCTTCTAACAAGGCATTTGTAGTCAATCCCTTAACTGGGTGATTCCCAACAAGATCAGTTCTTAACATAAATTTTTGTAAATCTTTAATAGGCTAGGCTCATGATAGGCTAAATTTCAGAAGAGTTCAGATAGTTATCTTGTGAGTCTCATCTCACCATGGTTTTTACCTATTTTGATTTCCATGTCAAAAATATTTGTGTCAAGTGATGAATTTTTTTTGTGGTTATGTTTTCATGGTTGATTTACTTAACTACTTACCTATTTTTGATAAGTAATGATAATCGGAAGCCCTGAGATATGAAGAAGTTGTTTATTGTTAATTTGTTGTAACAGTCAACCAGTTTATCTTATGAGTTTTTATCTTGACAGAATTATTATTCTAAGTTTACTTTGAGAGATTGATTTTTGAGATTGGTGAAGTTATTATTAGTTTTTCTCTCTACTGATTCACCCCCCCCCCCCCCTCTCAGTAGTTGACCAGATACTTATTCTTTCATCATACCATCAGTATGTAGGATAGTTAGTTCTCATTGTGATCAAAATTGTGTAAGGATGAAGGCCACACCCTATAAATTTTAAAGTTTATTAACTCACATAATATCCTGAGAACATATCTGTTGTAGCATCACATAAGCCTAAAAATATTCAAAGATGGTGTTGTAAGGGATACCCACCTTGGTTTAACAGAGCCTAAAGTGTAGAGAGTGTGACTAGTTCCTTATCCCTAGTCATTACTTTGTTAGTTGGTCCACTGATCTAAGGCCTTGAAGATTGAGATTGGCCTCTCATAGAGGGATTTTGGAGTAATCGTTTGGAAATGCCAACAAAATGGTGACTCTACTGGGGAGACTAGAGAAATAAATTTGTTGTTGATGACAACCCAGAGTTTGTGAGATTGCATTGTGAACCCTGAGATAAATTGGCCCATTCGAGTCACCAACAAAATGGTGACTTTGTTGGGGAGTGCTTAGAGTCTCTAGTGAAAATTTATTGAGTTACGATATGGTTGAGATTACCCCATTCAAGTCACCAACAAAATGGTGACTCTACTATGGAAATGAACAAGAAAATATTACTCCCATAATGGTGTTACCTCACAACAATGAACTTCCATTCAAAAGGCCTATTGCAAATTGGAGACAAGAAGAGCTTACAGATGCGGCTTCCCATTCAGGTACTAGTGGTTGGGATAATAGGAGGAACTTTGTTAAGTATAGGAAGATTAATGTGGTTCTAACAAAGGAAGAATGAAGAGCACAATTGATTGATCAAGAAATTGAAAAATTGCTAAACACCCAACCCATGTGAGTAATTTTGATCTTGTAATCTTGATAGATTGAGATAGGTTTTGTTTTAAGTTTTAAAACTACATTTATTCCTAAACCTAAGGGTGGTGACTCTTTGTACTCTTTATACCTCTGAATTGATCATTTTAAGACCCATAAGAATCCTTGTTTTACTAAAAAGGGGATGGTAAGAACTAGAGCTCAAGTCTAATCGAACAAGAATATGAGTCAGGAAACCCCAAGACAAACTTGGGTACCTAGATAGTTGGGTTAGTCAACATCTCCTAATACCCCTAACATCACAATTTAGAAGCCTACTTTGACCCCAAGAATAGAGCACCATCAAGAAGTTATCATGAGTAGCAATATGTCTCAGATGTCCACTTTAGGGATGAGTATAGGGCTTGAAGGGATTTCAAACCCTCAAGATGCTATGAATGTTTATTTAGTACCATTGGACAACCTCATCCCTAATGTTACTGAATCATTTGAATTGACAAGATGGTTGCAATAATCCCATGATCCTTTGTATATGGTTCAAAGGAAACATTAGAATTTGAACGCTCAAGTGGTATTTTCACCACAAGACCCAAGCTCTTCCTCTTACCATTTACCTTTGTCTCAAAGCTCAACTACCAATCAAGCCCAAATAGCTCAACCCTCGGCTCCATTTGAAAATACAAATTCTAATTCTTGTCCAACTTCAGTGCCTCGATTAACTTATAATGAGACGAAGTTACGAAATCAAGCTATGTAGGAACAAGTAGACATGATTAGGCTTGAGAAGGAAATGGAAGCCCTTTCTCAGTAATTAACGGCCTTATGACCTGGAGGAAACATGAATACTAGTGTTTCTTCTCCTAGTATATCCACTCCCTTGATCCAAAGTGTTGCGCATATGGGGAATACTCAACTAGGACCTTCAAATGCACCAGTTTATGCTTCCTCTACTATGCCAACCTCGGTTGGGACTAGCACTCAAGGATGGCCTATTGTGTTCAACCTTTTTACCTATTTCAATCAAGGTTCTACATCTTCTCATTCCTTTGCTATGAATCAAAATTCTCAAGACACCATTGTACCTCTATACACTACATCATTTCCCATGAGTCAGGTGCCATAAATTATTGGTATGCCTCCCATCCAAACTATTGAAACCCCTATTAATTCTTTTGATCCATTGCATGATCAATTGGACCTATCATGGGTTAACTATGAGAATCCAAGTATGTCGGCTCATACTTATAGTCATATGCCCAAATTTGATGGATTTAATATGTGTGAAGGGGATGCACATGTCAAAAGGTTTCATAGTTTAATGAAGGAGCATTTGTTTAGAGAAGAGGACATGTGGATGAGGTTTTTTGTTAGGTCTCTTGATGCGAGAAATAAGGATTGGTATTTAAGTTTTCCTAAGAGGTCCTTTGCTCATTGGGATGAACTAGTGGGTGCTTATAGGGAAGAATTTGCAAGAGAACATGTTGATCTTGTCACAAAATTACCTCAAATTAGGAGGTAAGATGGAGAGACCAGAATTGTTTTCAGCCATAGGTTTACGATAACCTTGTCAAAAATCCCTAAACAATTTAGGCCTGATATTTTAGCTTCCATTAATATGTATTTTGAAGCTTTTGAAGAAGGTTCTAGTGCAATGTTGAAACATTTCAGAATAGTGGATATGCAGATGGCATGTGACTTCTTGGATATCATGGACAAAATGAGAAATGAGTGCATGCAAATTTTGTTGTCCATAAGTAGTAATGATGATAATAAGTATGTTGAAGTTACGAATAATAGTATGGATGCAAGTAATCAAGTTTTTTCAACCTCAAAAGAAGAAAAGTGTATGGTTGACATCGTAGAGGTTGAAGATGGAGCAACGTGCAGAATTGGTACTAATGGAAGTGAAAATATTTATGCTTATTCTTAAGGGGGTTTGTTTAACCTATGAGGATCCAGTTAATACTGAGAGGGGGGGATGAATCACTTTTAACACCAATTGAAACTTTAAACTCAAAACCAAACTTATCTCAGATCTGAAACCATTTAACAAATATGTCAACTTTTGTAATCACATCTAATACCCTCTTTATCAGATTTTCTTAACACATTAATCAAATCATTTACCAAAAATTTCACCACCAAATAAATCATATAAACTTGATCATTTACCAACATATTAACCTTATCAATAAGATCAAAAACTTTCTCAAACAACTTCTTATCAGTACCGGTAACCTCTGATAAGCTTCTGATAAAACATCATAACTGATGTCTCAGAAATAATGCATGAAATAAAATATAAATAAGAACATCACATGAAAAAAATTCCTCACATGAACACCATAAGTTTTTGACGTGGAAACCCAAATAGGGAAAAACCATGCTGGGAGTTGGCACCCACAATATCCTATCATATAAGTCTGACTCAGGAGTTTGTACTCTTTTGAAGTATGCCTTGTTAGGAGCTTAGCTTTGTTAGGAGCTTACAATATGCCCGGTTAGGAGCAAACCCTTTTAGGAGTCACCCGGTTAGGGGATTTTCCTTGTAGCCCTATTAGGACCTTGATGACCTGTTAGGATCAACCTCGTGAGAGGATTTGACACTCTTTTGAGAGCTTCCATGTTAGGGGACTTAAATGTTTAAGGCCTGTAAGGACCTACCCAATGAAGGGATTTAACCTGTTGCAACTGTTAGGGAACAATAGTAAGAAAATGATCTGTTTACTTGGACTTCTCCTCTTGCTTGATCAGATCCAGTTATACACAACACTCTGCAACTCTTAGGTAGATCTCACACTTCACTTGGATGGCTTAACACATTCTCTAAGACCACTGACATAATGAACATCAACTGTGTCATCCTAAATATCCATCTCAATGAGGTCGGCCACAAAATTTAATTACATCATAAATTTACAATTATATCACAAGATATCATCATAGATCATTATAAGATCATTACAACAAATTACAATGCAATCAACCATTGGTTTATCTTAACCCATCACAGAAATCCTATATGTATCCTCAAAACACTCTACTAAGTGTTTCACTAATTCCCAAGAAAATCTTCCTTGAATCGCGTCAAAACAGCTATCAAATCTTTCATGTGGGTTGTTCCATGTTACCAACTTCATGTAGACTTGTTGTCGATCACCATCATAATAGAAATCATTACCGGTTCGATGATTTCTTCACCGGTCCTTAAACCCTACTAAAACCTTAGCAAAACTTCATCAAAAATTTGAAACACACCTTCTGGTAATCATCACAAGTTTCGGTTCTAGTCATATACACATTTCCATGATATAAGTTCACCATCCAAACCACATATCACCAATCATTGCCGATCAACTGATCCAATCAGAACAATTATGCTTTATCGGTTAAAGTCCTATTTTACATACTTTAGTTCAGTGTTGGTAAACCCTGTCTTCTGGTAAACCAAATCACTTGGATGACAAAACAAACCATTAGGAACATTAGGGATATTAGTTGACATCAGTTGCTTGCAATGACAACACAAATAATTGATCATGTCATCTATTCATAGAATCTCAATCTCTTCATCACAAATAGACTTATATCCTTTACCGATGCAATCATTCAACTTCAACTGCATCACCTGATCTGTATCATTTGTACCAAATGCCAACAAGGTTACCTATCAGCAAATGATGCTAATAAGAAGCTCAGTAATAACACTCAATGGAGTATTGAAGAGCATGAGAATGAGGATTGTAATCAACCCATGGAAGACCAATGTGCAAGTGTGAGCTTCTACCATGAAGACCCAAGTGTAAATCAGAATGAACACATAGAAATCTTTCTTTCTATGGCAGACTATGACCCTTTTTCTAATAAGTTTGTTGTAGATTTAATCTCGTATGATATTGAAAATTTATTTTGTTATCGGTATATTGAGTTTTCACGGGTTGATGATGATAGTAGTACAACTGATCATAATTTACAGCTTGGTAACACCAACAACAGTAATAGGGATCAATAATGGGAAGAGGTAGAAGATATGGATTAGGATAATGGTTTATTAAGCAATGAGAAGATTTCAAATTTGTTGTCAGTGTAAGATCAAAGGTATTTAAGAAAAAGTGACTTTGAATTCTTGTCTTTTTCTCAAGCCAAGGATGACACCTTTTGTGTTGGCATTATGTTGTCATTGATGTCAACCGGTATAGGATGGAAACTAGTATGGGAGATGTATATGCATCACTATCATGAATGCATATCAGATGTGATGTCTTTGATGTCACCTAGCTAAGAAGGTCACCCGTAAGGAAGAGAATTTCATCCAGCACAATGGCCATTAGAGTAACTGGTACACAAGTTAGTGTTGACTTGTGTTGAAGACATGGACATGAGACTGGTATAATATAACAATCGGCAAATGATGACATCTGTAAGAGAGAAAGATGCTTGGTTGTTGATTGTGATGAAGAGGCAGAATGTTACAAAAATAACATCAACACTGGAGGTGAAGCATGTGTAGGCCACCAGTATGCTATGTGGATGTGAAACAACAAGACTCCCACTAGATAAAATTGCAGTCACCGTATGAAGAGATGACTGACAGTGAATGTGCCCAACCAGATCACATGTGCCTATTTGAAGATATGCATGCTCAAACAGGGAAACCATATTAGTGCATTGCCAGATGTAGATGACAAGGATCCACTCCCACCAATAAGTGTAACTTATCTCACTACATACATAGGAATGAATCATATCCCTCTAAGATAAGACAGAAAAGTAGAAGGCGAGAGATTGGTGGCTCACACCAGATCAACTAGTGAAACACTATGTTGCCTCAAATGCATGAGATTAGGGATGTGTACGGAATGTGCAAGGGAAGACATGATTAGTTGCTAGTACAGAAAAGGAAGAATAAGTTTATCACCTTGACAAACTGATTGAGATGATGTCTGGGCTGATGAAGAAAAAGGGAATGGTTGAAGCAGTTGTAGACAGAGAGGGAAACTAGATTAAATATGGAGAAAAGTGTTGCCACAGATGCAGATAGATGGAGTTTGATGAAGGTGTTACCGGTAGGTATGTCCACCGATAAAGCTGACAAAGTGTAGATGCAGAAGGCTCCCATCTGTTGAAGATGTGCATGAGGAAGGTTGGCAAGTGTGTTGACCAGTTTGAGTGTTTCACCGGAAGAGAATGAAAATGCAAGGTTGATGGTAGACTAGTTAGGGTATAACCGGTAGGGTTTGTGAACCGGTAGATGAACCCGTTTGTGTGGTTGGTCAGTGATATTGTCGAATTGACATAGTAAGCCAAGGTGGATGCTGACAAAGGTGCCATGTGGAGTTGAAGTGGCATGCATGAACAGGTCAGTGTACTGTGTCAGTGAGATTGTTGGGGATTGGTCCAACATTTGATGGAAACTGTGAAGCTTGAGGAATGAAGGTAGAGGTTTTTGGTTTGAGATCAAGGAAACAACAAGGATCCAGGACAAATTGATCTAGCAGATCGAAGAGGGTGAAGGAAACTTCTTTATGCACGTGCTTTACCAAACACAAGGCCGAAAATCATGCTACAAATGGCTAAGGATAGAAGACATGAATCACAAGGTAAATAGAATGGTGATGTTGATTAATGAGTTGCATATCATTAATCAAGGACATGACATCCGATTGGATATGATGTGTTATGATGATAAAAGATCGGATCGGAGGCAGATTCGATGCATGGTGGAAACCCTAGCATAAAAATGTTTGAACTCATGCTTAAGCGGGAAAATATGGCTATAAGAATGTGATCCAAAGATTTAGTTGTGGTTGCTAGATTGAGAGAGTGAGGTTAGTAAAGAGAAAAAATCAGCCAAGAGGTCAACATCAATCAGAGAAGAGACTGAGTGTGTGAGGGTGAACCAATCTAAAGAGTTCAACCGATGAGAGTGAGACAACCGATAACCTGCTATTAATCCTAACAGAGGAGTACATCGGTGATGATTGAACTAGAAAAGAAGAGCCACAAAATATTGAGGTGAAGATCCATTAAGCTGAGAGCTGGTAGGAACCAGATAGTAGACAATTGACTGAGAGAAGAAGATCGATGGTGGCTAGCAGTAATGTGATCAGAGAGCAGTGAGCAAAGAACAAAACCTACAAAGAAGAAGAATATGTTGAACCGGTAAGGTTGTAGAAGAGAATGAGTTGTAGTAGGAGATAAGGTTGTTGTAGTGAGAAGGTGAGCAAAGATCCGACAGAGAATTAGAGAGAGGAGAACCGGTGGAGAGACTTGGATAAGAGTTACAAAGTTCTTTTGTAACAAGGCCATTACTCTTGTAATTGATTATATTCATTGTAGATCACTAAGTTGGAGCTCGATGCAGGGGTTGGTGCTCCTTGGGTTGGTTCCCTAAACTCAAGGGTTGGTGCTCCTTGGGTTGGTGCCTTAAAGGAGTGGTACTCCTTGGGTTGGTGCCCTAAATGTTGTAACTAAGGTTTTCATAATGAGGCTAGATTGGAGCAATAGTCTCTACCAGCACTTCTCAGTGAGGTTTTTCCCATATTGGGTTTTTCTCGTACATCTGGTGTTATGTGATGTCCCTTTTTATGTGTGGTTGTTTTTGTGTTATCCTTCCATCTAACTGGTATGTCTACTTTATGTTAGATCAGTTAACCACTACACACATATAGGATAGAAAAGGGTTAAGTTTGCAAACCACTGATTCACCCCCCCCCCCCTCTCAGTGGCATCTTATGTTCAACAATTGGTATCATAGCCTGGGTTCCTTGTTGATAAGATTTCTCTAGCTTGGGTAGATTTTGGTATTTGAATACAATGTTTTGTTTAGTGTCAATCTCTACTCCTGTATTTGATGGTTCAATTTTTTCTATATTGAGTTGTAGGATGGAAGTCTACCTATCCTTTTTAGGGTTTGATGTGTGGATGTTAGTTGTAAATGGCTTCCCTAGTAAATTTGGTCCTCCCACGGATTCAGATGCAAAAAGAAGAAACCAATGTAATGATATAGCAATGAAAGCTATACTCAGTGGGTTATCAAATGATGTCTCCTCACAAGTGGAAAGATGTAGATTAGCAAAAAGCTTATGGGATAGATTAAAGAATCTCTATGGAAATGATCCTACCACTGCAGAACCAGTTTGTGAAGACAAGATGAGAAATGCAACTCATGTGTTTGCAGATGATGAAGGCATATCAGTCAGCAGTTACAATAGTGATGATGAGGAAACTCATCTCTTCATGTCACAAGAGAGAGAAAGTGAGGTGCACACATCAGAAGGTGACAATGTAGATAAATCTCACCAACAAGATGTGTTTGGTAGTGATGATGAAGTTGATGAAGAAGATGAAGCTAAGGTAGATCTTGAAGCTGAACTTGTAAGTGCACTTGAGGAGCTTAGTAGAGTAAGAAATGAATAAAATTTGTTCAACAATGCTGCTATTGTAGAACAAAACTAATTGATCAAATGTCTTGAAGAATCTAAGAAATGTATCTCTGAGTTGAAGACTCAACAAGAAGATACCAAGGGGTACAGGTGCAAAGATCTAGAGTCTGAGCTAGAGGAAAAGGATAAAAAGTATCAACAGCTAGAAGGAGAAATGGAGAATCTCCGCAAAGACCTTGAGAGATGTCAATATGAGCTCAAGGTAAGAATCTAGAATGATGGCAGCACTAAGGCCTTGGATAAGATGTTAAGCCAACAAAAATACTCCAAGGATACCATAGGATTAGAATGTGGTACCGATGAATGCTCTATAAGCAAGGAGACCTCCCACAAAGATTTTCAATTTATCTCATCAAATGAAAATGGTAAGAGTCAGACCTTCACAATTAGAAATTCTCCAAGGAGCAACGTTGATCTAACCAAAACCGGTGAAGACATGAAGCTAAGAAAGAAGACCGGTGTTGCAAGAAGGAGCAACAATGCAGATCCCCAAGCAAAAGGAAAGATGGGAGAAGGCAGCTTCACCGGAAGCAAGAACATGAGAAGACAGCAAAGAAGACCTCCTACTGATAGAAGACAAGGAAATATTGCCACCCACAAGTCAAGGCAAGTGTGGAATAAGAAGGGACTAGATGGAAGAAATGCAAAGAATGGACAACCTAGGGTCCATCCCTGAAGAAGTAGAAATGGAGATGCCAAACCAGTAAGATCTCCACAAGCACAGCAAAGCAAATTTGTAAGTTATGTGCCCCCTTTCTCTGGTTACTATTTTGCATGTAAAGAATATGGCCATAGGGCAGATGAATGCAGAATGAAGTCTAGGAATAGATAGTATTCTCTTCCTAGAAACAATAATGTTGTCTATCGGAGGTGTAATGGATTTGGCCACAAAAGTCATGATTGCAAAAGGATGTATGTGAATTCATGTGGCAACGGGTATAGTAGCAATGCTCAGTATGAAAATGGTTTTAGAGCATATGGAATTCAAATACCTACATGGAACCAAAGGAGAGATGTCCCTGAAAGATCAAGAGGTCCACCGGTTCTGGTAGCCAACCACAATAGCCTGACTAGAAGAAGATGGTCGCACTGATTTGATAGAAGGTCCTCAAGACAACTGCCTGGTGTGAATGCAGTTTGCTACTACAACAATGTCTCCAGTTATGCTATAGAATCTTGTATCCCAAGGACCAATTAGCAGAAGAAGGCAAGACCTACTCCCAAGACTGAAAATGGGAAGAAGAATGAGACCAAGCAGGTTTGGAGGAAGAAGGAAGAAAGTAGGACCATGGACCAACACTGTGCATTCATTGCATAATTGATTTCTCCCAAGGCCTAAAGGAGATGCGGGACCTTAGGGGGAGTAGTACACTGACCATGTCATTCACCTCCTTAGTGGAAGAGGGAAAATGGAAGAACAAGTTGTCGGTATGAAGGAACGAAATGAGATGGTAAGTGTGTGTAGTGGTTGCCTTGGCTAAAAACCTATAGATCAGAGATGGATCACTACTACATGTGTCGATAAATGGAAAATTTGCAATTGGGATCAGAAGAAAATTGATACTAGAAAATAGGAGATAGAGGAAGGTGCTCTGGTAGAGATGATGGACCGATGCAAGAAATCAATATGTGCAGTATGTTACCAGTATGTTTCCTAACCAGTATTTGAAGGTTGTGTAAGACAATGAGGTCCAGGATCATTGCATTAACTTTGGTAGCATGGATTGAGGTGTTTATGTCTCAGGTGGTATTGGAAATGACCTGAATGACATATGACTGTAGCGTCGTAAATTGTACGCACTTGCTAGGGTGGTACAATTTCACACCTAGTTTAGCACCCGCCTTGGCGCATTTTGCATTTTGCATTGCATTTCCCCTTTAGCACTTAATTAATTAAATTAATTAGGTCTAAGATTCTATTTTATCATCTCCCATATCATAAAGTTGGGCCCTTTTCATTAAAGTGTGCCCCTTTCATTTTATTCCTCTAATACATCATTTAATCAAAAACCCTAATTAGGTCCTATTTTGAACTTGGGGGCTTGATTTCGGGGGTAAAAACATCTCGAAATCACCTATAACTTCAGGATTCTCTCTAAAATCATCATATCTGACGGCCCTGAAAATTTGGTGAAAAGTTGTCAGGACCATGGCGCCCGGAGAGCACATGGTCCCGGACATTTTTCCCGAAATTTTAGGAGCGCGATCCAATCATTAAATAAAGCTTAACCCCAAGAAATTGGCGGTAGATTCAATCTCTAGGTCAGCCAAAAGTTGAAATTAAGACCTAGGGTTTCATATATAAGAGCTCTCTTTCTTCATTTGAAAGGATCCGAATTTTTGGTTTCAGGAACCTCATATGCAGTGAAAGAGCTAATCTTTGAAGACTTCAACAACATTCAACATCCATCCATCAAGCATTCATCAAATTCATTCATCCATTTAGGGCTTTGAAGACATTGAAGAGCAATAAGGGATCACCGACTGAAGATTGGCTTGTACCCCTCCCTTGGGGTTGGGTATGATTTCATGTTGTTTTCATGTCTTTGCATAAGCCTCATTATATCACTTGTATTCATGTTTTAGATCTCTTTACATCTTGATTTGGAGCATTTACATTATCATTTGCAAGCAATTAGGGTTTACTTTCTAGGTTGCTCTAGTTTGCTTACTTGCATTTTAGGATCTTGCACACACACAAGGTCTGCACACACATTACTTTTACAATACAACTTGGCTATTCGTGGAGGTGGAAATCACCAAAGCGGGGGTTTGACTAAGGCAAAACCCTATATAGCCGCCCACCATACCTTTTCAGATATAAGTGCAGGTTTCGGATTCGGACGATGCCGCAAGTTGCAGATTCAACGGAAGCAGACCGAGACAGAACTTCACACCAAATTGTAGAGCAAAAGACCAGGACAGGAGTGTGGGGTGCCCTGGTCCTGCCAGGACAGGGGCGCTAGGCACTCTGGTCCCTAGGACAGGGGCGCTGGGCACCCTAGTCCTTCTGTCAGACAACAAGTTTTCAGCACTTTCCGACAGCTTTTCAGGTTGCAAAACAACAGTTTCAGGAGCAGAATCATAACAGTGGTGCCCACGCCCCCGTCCCGAACATTTTCACTCAGATTTTAACTCTGGGTACACATCTGCATTCTTATCTTGTCCTTGTGTTTACAGCTTTCCATTGTTTAAGTTCAATTCTGCAATCTTGTTATTGGTTCATACTTGCACTTTGGGGTTAGGGATTGAACTTGCATCATTTTATCTTTCAATTGCAACAAAGGAATAGAAATCCTAATAGGTAGCCCGTGGCTCTCTCTTCCACAAAAAGAAGTAGCCAATTGTGTGATACCTCTAGGCTCTTTCATATTCCACAAATGTGTGATTGAAAGTGAGATTAGGGCATGTTTGCTTAGTGTCACTTTTTCCCCCACACATTTTTGCTGAACCCGACGTGAATTCCAATCTTCTCTAATTCTGATTTATGTTTTCAAATTTGAGTGTTTATGCTATTTCAAAATCAAATCTGTATTTACAAGTTTTAATTTCTTGCAAGATTCAAAAATCTGGAGGAAATTTTTGCTAAAACCCTAATTTTTCAATTCAAAGTTGAACTTGTGGATAGCTTAATTGGGATCAATAATTTCAAATCTGATTTAGGAACTCAGTTGAATCACAAATTTCATTTTCTAAATCTACATTCTAAGTGCTTGCATTGGTTAAAATTAAACATTTCCTTCTATTTTGCATGTGTTATCATTTGAAAAAGGAAAATTGTTGTCATGATGCATTCATTTCATAGATATGATAATGGGTTAGCTTCCCTTGTTTCAATTTTTCCTTCTCCTAAACAACCTCCCCCCATCTATAACAAAATTTTAGTGCCTAAAAGAGTTGCTACCAATCCCTTTGATACTCTCCCATGCTCTAAGGATGAAGACTTTAAGAGTGATCTTGACAATTCTCCTAAAATGTGCCCTTCCTATTTAGCTATCCTAGAGGAAGAGAATGATATCATAAACACCTTTCTTAATGTTACTTCACCTTCCCTACATGATGCCTCTCTAAGTGAAAAGCTGTTGATGGACATTGACTTATTTTCTCCTAAAGTTGGTCCTTCCAATGGGGGCATGTTAGTGCAACAAGAGGTTATGAACACTTCTTTCAAAGATCTCCTTCCTAAGCATGAATCTTTGGAGAAATATGTTCATGTTCCTCCTAAAAAACACTCCCTTCATGAGGATCCTTTTGTGCAAGAAGATGACATTATCCCTACATTTCCTAGTGATGGCATTTCCTTTTCCAACAAAATTCCCACTAGAGATGATGAATTAATGATAAATGCTTACCCTTCTCCTAAAGTTTGTCTTACCCATAAGCATCCCTTAGAGAAAGAAGATGAAATAATAAGCAATTTCTTTAACTCTCTCTCTCCTAAAGATCATATTGAACATATTTTGAGGAAAGAGGATGAGTTTAACACATCTATTGATGCTCTCCCTCCTAAGGATGAGCAATTAATAAACAATGTTATCTCCTCTCCCGAAATTGACAATACTTCAAACATTCCTTTCAACAACTTCACTATTTGGGATGAACCATTAGAAGAAGGTGTAGACTATTCTATACCCCATGAGAGAACCCTAGCCAAAGGGGATGAAATCAAGATTGAAAACTCCCTTGATAGTTTCTCACCTTCCTTGAATCTCAATTATTCTCCCTCTAAAAATAAAGCATCTCCCTCTCCTCAACTTGGTTCTACTCATAAGGATACCCTAGTTCAAAGCAAGATGGTTAACATCTCTTTCAAAGATCTCCTTCTCAAAAGTGAGACTTTAGAGAGTAATATTGATCCTTCTCCTAGAGAGTTTATTCCCCATGTAGATCCTTTGATGATAGAGGATGATATGACCTTTCCTAGTATTACTCTTCCTACTAGAACATCAATGCCTACCCCTTGTCTCTCTCCTAAAATTGATTTAATCCGTGATAAGATTTTAGTGCAAGAGAAGACTATCAATAATTCTTCCAACACTTTTGTTCATTCCTCTAAACCATCCTCAATCAATTTGATACATGTAAATGAAACATCTAACAAACCTCTCTTCACTATCCAAGGTGCTTGTCCTTCTCAAAATTCTCAACCTTTAAATAAGCCTATCTTAGTGGTTCAAGGTGGTTATGCTAATTATTCTTTTTGCACTCCTAAGAAACCTATTATTACTGTGCAAGGAGGTTATTCTACTAAGAGCCCTTATGAGTATGCTAAGCAACTGAATAGAGAGCGTTATCATGCGGTTGCCCATACTTATAACACAAGAAATAATAGGCAGCCTAATCCTCCTCCAGTTATCCCAACTTCACTTCCTCCTCCCCAACCTATTCTTCCGCAAGCTCCATGTATTTCACAAGTTCTTGGTAAGGAATATGATCTCATAGAACAACTTAAAACTACACCTGCTAAGATATCCCTTTGGGATTTGATCCAAACTTCTTCTGCTCATCATGGAATGTTACAAGATGCCTTGAAAGATTTGAATGTTCCTCCACCTAATACATCTAGTCATATAGTGTCTTTGGTTAACTCTGTGATGAATCCTAAAGCTCAAATTGTGTTTACTCGAGATGAGTTGCCTGCTAGTGAAATTCAACATCAATATGATCCCCTGATGATTGTGGTTATCATAAATGACACTGCTATAAGACGAACACTAGTAGATAATGGCTCTGGTCTTAATGTGTGTAGCATTAATCTATTGCATAAGATGAATGTGGATACATCCCTTATTGAGCGTGACTCTCATCCCATTCGAGGCTTTGATAATGTGGCTAAGTCTTCATTAGGTATTATCACCTTACCCATCACAGTGGGACCTATTACTTTACCTACTCCTATCCATGTTATGTCGGGAAATCTAACATACAACTTGTTATTAGGGAGACCTTGGATTCACAGTATGCAAGTTGTCCCCTCTACATTGCATAGACAAGTTAAATTTATTTATAATAGTAAGACATATACCTTGATAGGTGATACTAATTTTCAAGCTTGTTTGCAAACATCTACTTCCAAAGGGAGTTCTTCTAAACCTTCCTCTTCTAGTGATGACTCGTTAAACAAGATACCTATGGATGAATCATCACCCTCTGATAATCAAAATTCTTTGGATGAGTCTGAAGCTCCTGAAGAAGATTCTTCTCAACTTGAATCTACACATGAAAAGGCTTTTGATCTTGGGAAGGTTCTCGCAGAAGACGATTGGGGATCTCTTGATTTCAATCCCACCTTTGTGGGTGAGTATAGGGTTCCTCCTAGAGAGTTTAAAGTTAAAAAGAAGGAAGAAACTAGAGATCAATCAGTCTTACCTGAACCTATGAGCAATAATTTTGTGGCTGCTTCTCAAACTTCTTCTCCTCACACCTCTAATTCTAAAAAATTTGATTCTTTGTCTTATGAAAAACCACCTTTTCTTTCTGAAATGGCTAATCGTTATGGTCGTGGTTTTCACATTTTGGCTAAGAGTGGCTATAGTGGAAATGGTTGTGGCGCAAATGAACAAGGAATTAAAGTTCCTTTAGAACATAACATGCATGAATATTCATTTGGACTTGGATATAATCTTTCTAAGCCCACCAAAGCATCTAAAAGACCAACTCTCAGTGTGAATGCTATATTTAGTAATGATGATGATCTCACTTCAACTAAATCATCTTCTACTTCTATCAACTCTCATTCCCCTCATAAGGAAATTTTGGCGATGAACAAATCTCTTTATGACTCCCCTCAAATTTCTAAATCCACTTATGAATCTTTATCTCCTATTCATCATAAAGTCCTTTCCTCCAAGGATAAGGCTCTAATAAATTACACTCATCCCTCTTCTAAGATTTCTTGTGACTTTTCTTCTTCAATTTTTATCATTTTATACATTTTTTTGATCTCACTTATAGTTGAGCATTTAGCATGTCATATTCAAATACCTCATTCAATCTATCATATCTTTAAATAACATTAATGGCTATTATGTTGCTCATCATTATGTGACATTGGTAGCTCATTTACTGGGGGCTCATTGTCATTCATGATGGTACAATTTCAAGTGCAATCATATTTTTGAAGCAACATAATAGCCTAATTTTCTATGTTATCTCTTGTTCTTATGGGGACAAGAGTGATTTCATACATCTCTTCTTTTTATGGTTAAAATTTCCCTTTGGGGTAATAGTGTGGAAATATTGATCATCTTTTCTTTAGAATCCTCTTTTCCTAGATATGGGAGAAGATGTGTATTCTCTTTCTTACCTTACCCACTTCTTGTGAGGAGCATTTTACATACACTAATGTCTTGCTTGCATGAACTCATGTGAGTATGTAGTACATTTTTCTTACGTCTAAATCTCTCCCTAGAAGATTGTGTAAGTCCTTCTCATTGACCTTGGGAGGCAATGATCTTTTCTTATTTTTATCTAAGGATCCACTTTTTCCTATTTTGTGGATGGTGTGAACTTTATTATTTGATGTTATTCCTTGTATGCATTTGTTGTTGTTTGTTCAAGGATTCTCTCTTACAAGAGGTGTAAGTCCTTGACTACAACCTCTTTTGCACTTGGTAAAATACATCCATAATGAATTCACTCTCCCAATTGGGTTAAAAAGAGCGTCATCCTTCATTAAGAATCACTTTCACCTCGCAAAAGAAGGAAGTATTGCATTCTTATTCTCTTCTTTGTCTTATTCTAGAAGATGTTTGTCTAAGACAATTCCTCTCGGGGATAGGTGTCTTTTGTACAAAGATCTCTTCTCCTCTAAGGATCTCCTTTACACATACTACAAGATATCCCTTTTCAACTATCTTATCCTAGCTTAAAGAGTGCAAAACTCTCTTGCTTGGATCGATGACATTGTTGCATTTTTGGGGTATCTTCTTTTGTGATGAAGGTAGGTATCCTTGTTCTACTTTGCTTATGACATAAACATTACACTTTTTGAGCAATGGGTTATTCTCAGAACCAGAGCACAGACTCTTAGAGCGAGATGTCTCCATTTTTCTTTTATGCAAGGTGATTATTCTCGGAACCAGAGCACAGACTCTTAGAGCGAGATGTCATGCTTTTGTACTATACATATACAGGTTGTAGCATACTCGGGCATAGACTACTATGAGGTGCTTCTAACCTCACTTACACACACATGCACGAGGTTGAGTGGAACTAGCGGCATAAGGCTAGATTTTCTCACTCTCCTCCCTTACATGGATCACCTAGACAGACTCTAGGGGCTAGTTTTCCATGTCCCTTTTTCCATGGATCACCTAGATAAGATCTAGGGGCGAGAAGTCCATGTTTTCTCTCTCACTATTCTTCTCATGGATCACCAATGTGTGTATTCATGCTTTTTTTCCTTTCTTTTCTTCTCTTTGCATTTTGTTTCCATTTACATCCTTCATCTTGTGTTGGAGAACTCTCAAATCCTCACACTCTTTATTGTGTTGGAATTGAGATTTGGTCCTCTTTCTTACCAAATGATTCTCCATTAGTTTTTTATCTCATATCAAATCTTCTTGTGAGCATTTGTCATCAATATTCTTTAACAATTCGAAGTGGTAAACATGATACCCTGTTTCAACTCACTAAAATTAGCAAGCCGAAACAGGGGGGGGCATATAGCTACCCTCGAATTTTCATCACCTTCCTTAGTAAGCATTAGGTGATTTTGTGATCTAACGTGTGTTTTGTAGGGTGCAGTTCCTAACTGTGTACTGCAGATGCCGCTGGGGGCTTCATTCGACAGACTTATGGATATATCCTTTTTCAAATAATGTTTACTTTTTTGTACTTTAGCTTGCATATGCACGTAGTGTTCATATGACCGCTAAAGTGGGGGCTAAATGTAGCGTCATAAATTGTATGCACTTGCTAGGGTGGTACAATTTCACACCTAGTTTAGCACCCGCCTTGGCGCATTTTGCATTTTGCATTGCATTTCCCCTTTAGCACTTAATTAATTAAATTAATTAGGTCTAAGGTTCTATTTTATCATCTCCCATATCATAAAGTTGGGCCCTTTTCATTAAAGTGTGCCCCTTTCATTTTATTCCTCTAATACATCATTTAATCAAAAACCTAATTAGGTCCTATTTTGAACTTGGGGGCTTGATTTCGGGGGTCAAAACATCTCAAAATCACCTGTAACTTCGGGATTCTCTCTAAAATCATCATATCCGACGGCCCTGAAAATTTGGTGAGAAGTTGTCGGGACCATGGCGCCCGGAGAGGACCATGGCGCCCGGAGTGCACATGGTCCCGGACATTTTTCCTGAAATTTTAGGAGCGTGATCCAATCATAAAATAAAGCTTAACCCCAAGAAATTGGTGGGAGATTCAATCTCTAGGTTGGCCAAAAGTTGAAATTAAGACCTAGGGTTTCATATATAAGAGCTCTCTTTCTTCATTTGAAAGGATCCAAATTTTTGGTTTCAGGAACCTCATATGCAGTGAAAGAGCTGATCTTTGAAGACTTCAACAACATTCAACATCCATCCATCAAGCATTCATCAAATTCATTCATCCATTTAGGGCTTTGAAGACATTGAAGAGCAATAAGGGATCACCGACTGAAGATTGGCTTGTACCCCTCCCTTGGGGTTGGGTATGATTTCATGTTGTTTTCATGTCTTTGCATAAGCCTCATTATATCACTTGTATTCATGCTTTAGATCTCTTTACATCTTGATTTGGAGCATTTACATTATCATTTGCAAGCAATTAGGGTTTACTTTCTAGGTTGCTCTAGTTTGCTTACTTGCATTTTAGGATCTTGCACACACACAAGGTCTGCACACACATTACTTTTACAATACAACTTGGCTATTCGTGGAGGTGGAAATCACCAAAGCGGGGGTTTGACTAAGGCAAAACCCTATATAGCCGCCCACCATACCTTTTTAGATATAAGTGCAGGTTTCGGATTCGGACGACACCGCAAGTTGCAGATCCGAGGGAAGCAGACCGAGACAGAACTTCACACCAAATTGCAGAGCAAAAGACCAGGACAGGGGCGTGGGGCGCCCTGGTCCTGCCAGGACAGGGGCACTGGGCGCCCTGGTCCTTCTGTCAGACAACAAGTTTTCAACACTTTTCGACATCTTTTCAGGTTGCAAAACAACAGTTTCAGGAGCAAAATCAGGACAGTGGCGCCCACGCCCCCGTCTCGAACATTTTCACTCAGATTTTAATTCTGGGTACACATCTGCATTCTTATCTTGTCCTTGTGTTTACAGGTTTCCATTGTTTAAGTTCAATTCTGCAATCTTGTTATTGGTTCATACTTGCACTTTGGGGTTAGGGATTGAACTTGCATCATTTTATCTTTCAATTGCAACAAAGGAATAGAAATCCTAATAGGTAGCCTGTGGCTCTCTCTTCCACAAAAAGAAGTAGCCAATTGTGTGATACCTCTAGGCTCTTTCGTATTCCACAAGTGTGTGGTTGAAAATGAGATTAGGGCATGTTTGCTTAGTGTCACTTTTTCTCCCACACAATGACAACCCGACAGTTGATCGTGTATACATGCATCTTTTTGGGCTAACCGATTTGACTTATGGCATGATAGTGATATTGTATGGAATTGTGTACATCTATGATCATGTTATATGTTGTGGTGGAAATTATGGAGCTGATAGATCATCATATTGACCACATATGCACAGCTCGATAGGTATATGGTGTAGATTGGAGATCTGGTTTAGGACCTAATAGGTAAATGATGACCTAAGATGTATGACTTAGGGGGAGCTGACAACCATATCTTCTAATTGTTTTCAGACATGCTAGACATAGGGGGAGTGCAAAAGTATATGGTTGTACCAGTATGATTGAGACCCTGGGATGTGCTCATCAGTCTGAGGTTGTGATGTATTTCAATGACTATTCAATTTGTACTTAATTGAAATCACAATTGGACCACCGAGAGTGTTGTCTACAAAAAGGGAGAGTTACCTACATAAGAGAACATGCATTTGGTATCGAAAGAGATACAATTGGTATCAGCAATTTGGGGTCGGGAATGGCTTTTGCATATCAAGGGGAGATGGTTCAGTTTGGTCAACAGGTATGTTGTAGTCACTGACACATGTGTCTTCAATTGGTTTCAGAATTGTATATGCATGTGTTTATGGTTTTCATATACACTTGGTTGTTGAGAAATTGGTGTCAGTTGGTGGTTGAGCCCTCCATCTCAAGTGTTGTGAATTGAGAGGATGCAATGTACGATGGTCAAAGGAGCAGAGAAAAATCTAGAAGTGCCCGATAGACACAAGGAGGGGAGAAATCATAAAAGTGCCCTTTGCCATTGTTGTCAAAGGGGGAGAGAGATTATGTAGTATTCCACATACTACATGTGTGAGAATTCATGGAATACTCAAAGGAGGAGAAAGAGAATCTTTAGTATGCTAGATACTAAATGTGTTGACATCAATGCCAAAGGGGGAGATTGTTGGCATTATGTTGTCATTGATGTCAACTGGTATAGGCTGGCAACCAATATGGGAGATGTATGTGCAACAATGTCATGAATGCACAACAGATGTGATGTCTTTGATGTCACCTAGCTAAGTAGGTCACTGGTAAGGAAGAGAATGCCATCCAACATAATGGCTATTACAGTCATCGATACATAAGTTAGTGTTGACTTGTGTTGAAGACATGGACAGGAGACCGGTATGATATAACAATCAAAAAATGATGACATGTGTAAAAGAGCAAGATTCTTGGTTATTGATTGTGATGAAGAGGCAGAAAGTTTTAAAAAATCACATCAACAGTCGAGGTGAAGCATGTGCAAACCACCAGTATGTTGTGTGGATGTGAAATAGCGACACTCCCACTAGATAAAGTTGCAGTCACCATATGAAGAGATGACTGATGGTGAATGTGCCCAACCAGATCACATGTGCCTGTTTGAAGATATGCATGCTCAAATAGGGAAGCCATATTGGTATAGTGTCGGATGTAGATGACAAGTATCCACTCCCACCGGTAAGTGTAACTTATCTCACTACATGCATAGGAAGGCATCATATCCATCTGAGATAAGACAAAAAAGTAGAAGGCAAGAGATTGATGGCTCAAACCGGATCAACCGTTGAAACACTATGTTGCCTCAGGTGCATGAGATCAGGGATATGTACCAAATCCGCAAGGGCACACATGATGAGTTGTCGGTACAGAAAAGGAAGAATGGGTTTGTCACCTTGAAAATTGATTGAGATGATGTTTGGGTTGATGAAGAAAAAGGGAAGGGTTGAAGCAGTTACAGACAAAGAGGGCAACTGTATTGAAGATGGAAAAAGGTGTTTCCATAGATGCAGACAGATGGAGTTTGATGAAGTTTGATGAAATGGCATCATCAAGGTGGTTACCGATAGGTATGTCCACTGGTAAAGCTGACAAAGTGCAAATGCAGAAGGCTCCCATCTGTTGAAGATGTGTCTAAGGAAGGTTGGCAAGTGTGCTGACCGGTTTGAGTATTCCACCGGAAGAGAAGGAAAATGCAAGGTTGATGGCAAACCAGTTAGGGTATAACTGGCAAGGTTTGTGAACTAGTAGATAAACCCGGTTGTGTGGTTGGTTGATGATATTGTCAGATCGACATAGTAAGCCAAGGTGGATGCTGACAAAGGTGCCACATGGAGTTGAAGTGGCAAGCATGCATAGGTCAGTGTAGTGTGTTGGTGAGGTTGTTGGCGACTGGTCTAGTATTTAATGGTGACTGTGAAGCTCGAGGAATAAAGGCAGAGGTTTGCAGCTCAAGATCAAGGAAACAATAGGGATCCAAGACAAACTAATCTAGAAAATCGAAATGGGTGAAGGAAACCGCTTTATGCACATGCTTTACCTAGCACAAGGCCAAAAATCATGCTAGAGATGGTTAAAGATAGAAGACGTGAATCGCAAGGTAAACATAATGGCGCTATTGATTGATGAGTTTTTGATATGATATTTCATAATGATCAAAGGTCATATCGGATGCAGATTCAGTGCATGGCGGAAACCCTACCACACAAATGTTTGAACTCACATTTAAGAAGAAAAATATGGCTATAAGAATGTGATCCAAAGATATAGTTGCGGTTGCTAGATTGAGAGAGTGAGGCTCGTAAAGAGAGAAAATCAGCCAAGAAGTCAACGTCAATCAGAGAAGAGACTAAGTGTGTGAGGGTGAGCCAGTCTGAAGAGTTCAACCAGTGAGAGTGAGACAACTGGTAACCTGCCAGTCTGAAGTACACTGGTGATGACCGAACCAACAAAGAAGAGCCACAAAAGATTGAGGTGAAGATCCAGCAGGAATCAGATAGCAGACAACTGACTAAGAGAAGAAGATCGATGGTGGCTAGCAGCAGTGTTATCAGAGAGAAGTGAGCAGAGAAGAAGATATTGAACTGATAAGGTTGTAGTAGAGAATGAGTTGCAACAGGAGATAAGGTTGCAGTAGTGAGAAGGTGAGTAGAGAACCAGTAGATAATTGGAGAGAGGAGAACCGGTGGAGAGACTTGGATAAGAGTTACAAAGTTCTTTTGTAACAAGGCTATTACTCTTGTAATTGATTATATTCATTGTAGATTATTGAGTTGGAGCTCAGTGCAGGGGTTGGTTCTCCTTGGGTTGGTTCCTTAAATGTTGTAACTGAGGTTTTCATTATGAGGCTGGATTGGAGCAGTAGTCTCTCACAGCACTTCTCACTAAGGTTTTTCCCATCTTGGGTTTTCCTCGTACATCTAGTGTTATGTGATGTCCCTTTTTATGTGTATTTGCTTTTGTGTTATCCTTCCATCTAACTGGTATGTCTACTTTATGTTATATTGGTTAACTGGTACACACACATAGGATAGAAAAGGGATAAGTTTGCAAACCACTAATTCACCCCCCTCTCAGTGGCATCTTACGTTCAACATTTTGTAAGGAAATATATGACACATATATCTCTAATTTTTCTTCTACCAATGAGTTGGTTAGTAAATAGAGTGACACTACACATGAGGGTGAGACATTATTTGATTGACATACTCAAAGTATTGATAGCTCTAAAAAGAGTGATGATGAATCCAATAACTTTGGTATGTGCAAGGTCTCAGCCCAACGCATTAATTCTCATGATGACATGTCTTCCTATGAGTTAGACCCTTATTATGAAGTTCTTCATATGGATATGGGAGTTGATTGTGAATCTGAATCAGAATTTCCTTGTGAACTAGAACTCCATTCTTGTGAATGTGTGTGGGATTTTGATAGCATTGCTACATCATCTTCAGAGGATAAATAAGTAGGTGAGCTTATGGGTATGCTTTAAATTCTTGATGATTCTTCTTTCTAGAAGAATATGTTGTTGTTTCAAAAGGAAGCAATATGTCATTTTGTCTCTTCTCATATATTGGAGGATTGTATGCATGAGTTGCAAGGTTTGAAAGAGTATAATCTTAAAGATTTTCAGTATGACAAGAAAACTAGTGATGGAAATATTTTGAATGATAACAGATGTATGTTAGTGCAAGAGTTTATTATTTTTCAGTTAAAAGATATTTTCATGAAGTGTGACAGTATGTTGAGTCATGAAGATTGTTATGATCAGTATGTAAGTGTTTTGTTTAGTGAGCATAACATACTTTTGTCACACAGTTATCAATATTTTCAAAATATGCTTGAGTTTCAAACATTTAGTGATGGTGAAAATACTTATAGTATTCATTATACCAGTTGGATGAGAGATGTCAATATGTTTGATCAATTTCATTCCAGTTGTATCTTCACATTGGTCTCAGTAAGATCAAGGGAAACTTATGTTTGTTCCCATTATGGATGAATTAATTATGTGTTACATTGATGTTTTGTCATTGATGTAAACACTAGTTGTTATGGTTGGTTACCGACAGATAGGTTTTAGTTACCAGTAGAAGATCTAGTGTTACCACCATAAGAGACTATTTGTTGGACACTTTTGACATGTTTGAATCAGTGAAGTATGTTTGATTTTATGTGTTACATGTTCCTTGAGCATGTTTTGGTTAGTTGGTATTGACTTGGTAATCAAATGATATCATACACTCTTGTAAACCCTTACCGGCATTGGTTTAAGGTTTTACCAGTAGAGCTCTCACTGAGGAATCTTGACATGATGCATAATTGGTGTTGGTATAGCTTCTAGATGGATTTTAGGATGTTGAAGATGTTCTCTAATCGTGCTTCAACTGCTTGAAGATATTGCTTTGGCGTGATGGACCCAGAATGGGTCTTGTACCTATCTAGGTTATGGACCAATATCATGTTAACGTGTACTCTACATGTTACCAGGATGTTTCGGGATGATTTATAGATTTGTTATTGTTGTTTTGGTCTTAAGACGACATGGCATATCATTGTAATATGGATTTATGTAATGATCTTATTGTAATATCTTTTAGGTGGCCGACCTAATTGGTTTAGACCTTAGGGTTGGTATAAAATGATGTAAGATCACATTGTAGACTATGGTATGGGAATAGAATAAGTGTTTGTGGTCATGGAATGTAATATCATATGCAAAGGAGATTTGGTCAATCATAGGTGATCGAATTGGGATTAAGGAAGAGATCAAAGACCTCCAAAATTGAGCTTAATTGGGACTGTAATCAGGCATGGTAGATGCTATCTATGGCAGCTCATTATTATTGATTGTTGTCCATATATCTTGAGGTGGTTTTAACCTCTATAGTCATGAGACTCCTTTGTAATGAGCAGTACACTCTAGGCAGTGTGTCTTCCTGCATGTGCAGGCCCCTCATTGTAACACATACTTTCTGCAGAAGTATCATCTAACTGTGGGTAGGCTTCCCACCATGGTTTTTCCCTTTCTGGTTTTTCCACATACAAATCATGGTGTTATGTGGTATGGTTGCTTTGCATTGATTATCTATTTAATTGTTAAGTTGCATTGTTTACCGGTATTTATTTTTTCTTTACTGGTACTTAATCTGGTTAAAGGTTATTAAGTTGATTAAATGTTATAGTTTGTTAACAACTTATTCACCCCCCCTCGTAGTTTTTCACCAGTTATCCTAACAATTGGAATCAGATCTTTTGTCCTCTTTTGCAAAAGCTTAACCGCTTGAGGTAGATCCTAGGGCAGTTAACTTTTCAAATCCACCGGCAACTATTTTCAGAAGAGAAATCCCTAAGCTTGATAGAACAAATTATGGGATATGGAAAATTTGAATGGAGACTCATATTAGATGTCTTGATAAGGATATTTGGGAGATCACTGAGAAAGGATACACACCTTATGATCTGGCATCTAGCAATCCAGCTCCTACAGACTTGGACAATAATATTGAGAATGATTGTAGAGCTAGAGAAGCCCCCTTGTATGCACTTACTGATCAGCAAATCATGGGATTAACTGATAAATCATCAGCAAAGGTTATGTGGGACAAATTGAAAACTCTGAATGAAGGTGGTCCTACTGTCAAAATTGCTAAACTTGATGGCTATCGGGTAAGATATTAAAACTTGAAGATGGAAGATAATGAAATAATTGTTGTATTTATGGAAAGAGTAAATGAGATTGTTATGGGAATTCAATATTGTGGAGGATGTTAGATACTTGATCAGTCCCAAAGACACTAAGAGGGGGGTGAATCAGTGTCTAACCAATAAAAAAAAGATTTAAACTTGTTTGCAACTTTACAACCCAAATTAATATATCGGTAAGAAAATAATAATGCAGTAAAGAAAAACAAAAGTATAACCATCAATGCACACCATAACATAGATATTTTTGGTGAGGAAACCCAGAAGGGGAAAAACCTCAATAGGATTTGTGACCCACAATATTTACTCTTTGGACAATATGAATAAGTATTACTTATACAATATGGGCCTGCACATGCAAGAAGGCCAACAGCCTAGAGCTCACTGCTCAATCACAAAAAGGAGTCCCACTAACTACAATTGGATAGTTAAATCCAATGATAATGTACATCTTAAAATAACATCTGCAATGTTGGATTCAGTACCAATTTAAGCTCTATCAGATACTTCTTCCATAAACCTTGCCTCGCTCTGCTCTGCTCTTATTCGCTCATAAAATAATTACATCAAAATGCATATACAGTTATTCACTCTCATATACTACTTACATTCATTTCCTAATTACATTTTTAAATGACCTACAAGATCTCATACATATATGACTCTTTACAATACATCATGTTGGTTATAAAATATAATTAAAATACAAAACAATATTATTTCCATGTCGGCTTAGAGTGTCGGTGTGATCTATTGTCAATGTAGACTGGATGCCAATGTGAATAAACTTGTAGTGCCTGTTGGTTCTGGTAGATGATGTTTGTTGCCGATGTAACCTATGAAGCATGTTACCAGTTGGTTTCCATCATTGACAACATCAACTATTCTCATTTGAGTGTATAATATCGACAATCTCCCCCTTTAGCATTGACGGCAACACTCATGAGAAAATCCAAAAACTGATATCCAAAATTTGAAGTCCAAAAACTGAGTGTGCTCCCCCTGAGAAAATAATCTCCTTTTGTACATTTTTCTCATACACAACTACTCCCCCTTTGGCATCAATGACAAAGGATATCAAAATAATCAAAGAATTCAAAATTTATCTAGAAACCTATAACTGGTTATGTACAATCTGAAAAAATGTCTACCAAAACCAAGTTAAGACCTTGCAAAAACTTAGTACTATCAGAAATTATGGTTTGAGAGCCCTTCCACCGGCTTACAAGATGAAGGCAACTATAATTAATGAGTTGAGAACAATGGCAAACTCTTCAGTTAATAGAGACATTCTGATTGGGAAATTATGTGCTTTTGAGCTTGAATAATTTGGATCTTCTGGAACTGTAAAGTCTGAACTTGCTTTTCATGCATCATCATCATCATCTACCAGCAAAAGTGATTGGAAATTCCTATATGCAAAATAATTGGAAGACATGAGGAAAGAAGATGAATAATTTGAGCAACTTGAATCCTTATTTGCTAGAAGAGTACCTAAAGGTCTGACAGGAAGTAGGTATGAAGGACAAGCACCTTTTAAATGTTTTGCATGTAATAAGATTGGTCATTTTGCATCTAGATGTCCTGAAAGGAATGCAAGGTTTGAGGAAAGAGTTAAGAAATCATTTAAGCCTAACCAGAATAGATATAAATTCAAGAAAAGTAAACAATGCTACATAGCAAATGAAGAAGGAGTAACTAGTGACTCTGGAGATGAATCGAGAGAAGACTCTGCTAGTGGATCTGGCAACGGAAAGGAATGGGTGTTCTATGCTTTAAAAGAAGATGAACCAAAACTGGCTATCATAAATGAAGAAAAGGTCATGGCAGCAAAAGTTGAAGATAAGGATGAATGGGTAATTGATGGTGGATTCTCACATCATATGGCTGGAGATAAAGGGAAATTTTTGTCCCTGCAAGAATACAATGGCGGTCAAGTCAGATTTCGAGATGACAAAGCATGTATGATCAAAGGTAGATGTATTATTTTCTTGAATGGCAAGCATAATACTGATAATGTCTATTATGTAGAAGGTTTAAAGAATAATCTTTTGAGTGTTGGTCAATTGGTGGACAAGGGTTTCCAACTTCAGTTTAAAGATAGAAAATACAAAATCATTAACAATATTGGTTTGGAGATTGCAACCAGTATTCAGACCGGAGGTAATATCTTTCACTTGAACACTGGTAATAAGACGTGTTTGATTGCTCATATTGATGAGAGTTGGTTATGGCATAAGAGGTTGTGTCATGTTAATTTTGGTTGTATTATTAAGATCAGTTCAACTAAGGCAGTTAGAGATATACCTAAGATTATGAAGCCTCATAATCTTGTATGTAACGAATGTCAATTGGGAAAGCAATTTAGAAGTTATTTTAAGAGCATACATAATAAATCTAATGATGTACTTGAATTGATTCACACTGACTTATGTGGTCCAGCAAGGACTAGAAGCTTTCAAGGTGATAGGCATTTCATGTTGATTATTGATGACTATTCTAGGATGATGTGGGTGAATTTTCTAAGGCAGAAGTTGATGAATACTAAGAGGGGGGGTGAATTAGTATGCCAAAATTCTTTGCACTTAAATACTTTGCAAGGCTAACAGTAAATAGATAAAACAATTTAGCAGACAAACCGGTTAACAAATATGCAAACCAAATAGCTAATAATGCATTCACCCATAGAAGCACAAACACCATAACACAAGAGATTTTGACATGGAAACCCAAATGGGAAAAACCACGGTGAGATGGAACTCACAAGTAACTATCTACATAATAGGAACCAAACCGGTTAAGGTTAGATCGGTTAAGGTTTTAAAATGTTCTTTACCAAAACAATCCTGTTAGGAATCTCAATCTCTGCAAGGAGATAAGTCTAATTAAAGACTACCTTGCTAGAGGATTTTAGATCCACAGATGTGAACCACCTTGTTAGAGGATTTACAAAAGGCTTTTGGGCCTACCTGATTAAGGGCTACAGACTTGTCAAAGATGTGAGTAATCAACAAGTGTTTGATCTAGCTAGTTGCACAGACTGCTTGGTTAGATCCTTGGTAGCTCGTTCATAATGCAATCCAGCATTACTTCAGTCTTCTACACATTCATATTCTCTCCAACACCTCAATCACCTTAAACCCTAGCAACAACATAAAATTTATCTATATCCACATCAACAACCTAAAACCCTAGACATGATGTCCTTATAAAGGAATCTGATTTTATGTTGGTCCAATAGGATTACATTACAATTTCCCAGGTTCAATGAACCTGGACATACTTGGTACCACGACACAAAAAGCACCGTTAATGTGTCGGCACCGTCAAACAATCGATGGATGGTAACTCATCACAAAATGTCGGTTGGTAACTCATCACAGAGTATTACCGATTCATACAAAATGCCAGTTGCCAGTTTGACAAAAATGAAGACTGGTAAAAATGTGTTATGTTGCTTTAATCCCTCGAACCGCTTGGAGTCAACATGTCGCTTCAGACCAGGAAACACATTCTGCAAAACATCAATAGTCTAAAGACTATAATACAACATACCGGTTGGAACAAATATCGGTTGTGCTCTAACTCATACATATAAAGAGGATCTCAATGCAAGTGTGTGTCCATCAATGACAATCACAACATAAACATCAAAAATACCGACAATCTCCCCCTTTGGCATTGATGGCAACACTTAGGAAAATAAAATTTTGACATCTAAGTGTTTTACAACAAAATCATGCCATTAGCAAAATTGCTCCCCCTAAGCATATACACTATCCCTTTAACAATACAATGTATAGCACTTTTGCATATAGAGCATAAACATTGAGATATTCAGAGCATATAATCAAAATTTTGATTACTAGATACTTCTCCAAATAGAATTTCTCTCCCCCTTTGCCAACAATGACAAAGTACAGCTGAACAACCCTATTTTCATTTGATATTAAAAGTAATAAAAGTTTATGACAACAAGGAATGATACTTGTCAAAAATAGATTTAAAATCCTGCAAGAATTGTTTCACCGACAAAGACCAGGACTCAAGTAGGGAGGTGGCTACTTCTTGCTCTGTCTGCATCTAGGAGACCTGTTCTTCCATGGCATCAATTGTGCTCATCTCCTATGTAACTGTTAAGGCATCCAAGTTTAGATAGCACTTCTGAAGAATTTTCAATCATGGGAGTAGAACCAGTTGTAGCTCCTGCAAATCTCTAGACCGAGTGCTGATCTCTTGCTCCATTTTTGCTGACTGGATGTGAAACCGGTGAATGGTTTGCCCATTAGTTCTAAGGGAATCATAAGGTGGCTTGAATGTGCTCAAGTAGGACTGCAAGTCCATTTCAAGTTTTTGCTTTTGAGCTAGCACATCATCATAGAACAGATGGGGTTGGCAGATCTTGTTGAGTAGCAAATTCCCCTCATCTAGAGTGTCCCTTATATCCTTTTGTTCTTTCTTTAGTTCAGTCTAGAGCTCATTTAACTTCTTCACCAGAGCTATATTAAGAGCATTTTGATGCTCCTTCTTGACATTAGCCTTTGTTGCCTCTTCAAGGCTCTGCACCTGATCATCCACTACTATGCATAGGAGCTTGAGTTTAGCTAGTGATGAATCAGTGTTGGGAATATTTGTACTGGGTATCAAACCAGTAAGCGTATCCACAGTCGCTTAAATTACATCCTACTCTTTCTTCTATCGAATGATTTCAAGGAACTCTTGAGCTACCTTGATGCTCTGCATTAGCTCTGTTTCACTTGCAAATTGGAGATTGATAGGACTGGAGAGATCAGCTGGTTTGGCTTGACTCTCGGTTGCCTTCAGAGTCTCCATCTGGGTGCTCTTCTCCGCTTCTCCTGCCTTGTCCTCTTCCACTTTCTTCTTCTCCACTTCTCTCCTCTTCTCTGCTTCCTTATACTCCTCTTCCTTCTTCCTTTTCTCTGCTTCTCTCCTCTTTTCCTATTCTTTTTCTTCCTCTTCCTTCTTCTTCTTCTCTACTTCTTCTTCTCCTATTCCTTATCTTCTTCTTCCTTCTTTTCCTTTTCATCTTCTTGCTTCTTTTTCTCTTCTTCATCCTTCTTCTTCTTCTCCTCTTCATCTTTCTTCTTCTTCTCTTCTTCATCCTTCTTCTTTCTCTCTTCTTCATCTTTCTTCTTCTTCTCTTCTTCATCCTTCTTCTTTCTCTCTTCTTCATCTTTCTTCTTCTTTTCTTCTTCATCCCTTTTCCGCTTCTCTTCTTCATCCTTTTTCCTCTGCTCTGCCTCTTCCTTTGCTGCTTCCTGTCTGTCATCAGCTTGCTTATCAACCTGTTTAGCCTATTACTTCTATCCTATTGCCCCATATGGTGTTACCTGAGTAACACCCTCAACGTCCAGAGCATCGACATCAATGGTGTCGATCGGTTCAACAACCGGATTTCCTTCATCATCAAATACTTCATCTAGTTTGGATATAACCGATTCTTTTTCAACTTTTCGGTTGGATAGATGTGCTTTTGGTTGTATTTTGGTATGGTTTTGTCATCGATGTCAACACTTGCTGAATACACCTACTTTGGAGATCCAACAACATTCACCGGCAAGCAGTAATCTGTGCAACAGTTACTGGTATATGATTCACCGATAGGATATATTGTTCATCGGTACCTGGAATGACATGGAAGACACTTGGTAATGTCGAAAACATCATCCGGACACTTTATTTTGAAGAAATAATCATTGGTATATTCATATTTGCATATTTGCTTTTACCGGCAAATAGGTCCAGGTTATCTAGGGTTACACCAGCAGGTTTATCTTTTCCAGATCAGCATGGCACGCTATGGAGATGATTTATTATTGTTGTAAATACATTAAGCCAACATGTTTAATCAGTTATTGCATCAGATATTATATTATTTAAAAAATGTTTTTATTGTAATATCTTGTAGAGCCGACCTACTAAAATTGGTCCTAGGGTATGGTATAAATGTAAGATCTTATTTGTAAGATCAAGTGTGGAATGCGAAAAAGATTTGAGTGAAGGTATATGCGAGATCAAGCAGAGGCATACACAAAGACATCATTTGAAGGTGAAGTTAGCTTTTTGTAGAAGCATATCAACATTACACCGGTACTGAATCCAGCATATGAAGATGCTATTTTGTGCAATACATTCTTATTGGATTTAACCATCCAACTATAGACAGTGTGACTCCTATTTGTGATTGAGTAGTGAGCTCTAGGCTATTGGCCTTTCTGCATGTGTAGACCCCTTTTATACACTTACTATCTACAGTAGTATCATCTGATTGTGGGTAAGGTTTCCCACCGCGGTTTTTCCCCTTACAGGGTTTCCACGTACAAATATTGGTGTCATGTATCGTGGATGACTTTGTGTTTATGTTTCATGAATTAATCCCTACCGATATAGCAATTTACTATTAACACTATCTACCGGCATACTTAACTAGTTTACCGGTATTAAGCATTAAGTTGATCAATAAGTTTTTGGTTTGAATTTATTAGACAACTGATTCACCCCCCCCCCCTCAGTTGTCTCTGGGACCTGACAATTGGTATCAGAGCTTAGTCCTCTTTTTGCAGAAGTTTAACAACTTGAGGAGATCCAATGTCTACTAATTATTTCAGGAAGGACAGTCCTAAACTTGATGGAACCAACTATGGGATATGGAAGATCAGAATGGAGACACATCTGAAATGCATTGGTAAAGACATCTGGGAAGTTACTAAGAATGGTTATACTGCTGCTGTACCTGGTCAGACTGCTCCAACCACCTTAGCCAAAGATGAAGAGAATGATTGCAAAGCAAGAGAAGCACTCTTGAGCGCATTATCAGATCAACAAATCATGGGATTATCAGATAGGTCTACTGCTAAAGCTATTTGGGATCACTTGGAAACACTAAATGAAGGAGATTCCATAGTCAAAAATGCAAAACTTGAAACCTTCCAAGTCAAGTATGAACATCTGAAAATGGAAGAAGATGAAAAGATTTCTGCTTTTATGGAAAGAGTAAATGAAATTGTTTTGGGTATCAAATGTTGTGGAGGAAGCTTGAGTGAAGATGAGATTGTTTCAAAAATCTTAAGAGGTTTACCACCGGCATACAAAATGAAGGTTAATGCTATAAATGAGTTCAGAACAATGCCTAATACATCAGTAACTAGGGATACATTGATTGGAAAACTTTCAGCTTTTGAAATTGAGGAATTTGGTCTTGTTGCTACTATAAAGACTGATTTGGCCTTTAAAGCATCAACATCATCTGCTCCATCATTTCACAAATCAGACTGGAGAGCCTTTTATGCAAGAGAACTTGAAGAAACCAGGAAGAAGAATGAAGAGCTTGAAGAACTTGAAGCACTATTTGCAAGAAAAATGCCAAAAGGTCCAATTGGAAGGAAGTATGAAGGTAAAGCACCCTTTAAATGTTTTAACTGCAATAAGATTGGTCATATGGCTTCAAGATGCCCTGATAGACATGCTAGACTAAGAGAAGAAGCTAGAAGAACATACAAGCCTAATCCTGAATATCAGAGATACAGATTTAAGAAGAACAAAGATAAATCTTGTCACATTGCTGATGAAGGTGTGACTGATGATTCTGATGAGGATCTAGCAGACAATGGATGGGTTTCTGTTGCTATAATAGAAGATCAACCAACACCTATTGATCAACCGGTAGAACAAGCCCTAGTAGCTAAAGTTGAATCAAAGGATGAATGGATTATTGACTCAGGATGCTCACATCATATGACTGGAGACAAAGGTAAATTCTTGAACTTTCAAGAATACAATGGAGGTTTAGTAAGATTTGGAGATGACAAAGCCTGTTTAATCAAAGGTAAGGGTTCAATATCTCTTGATGGTAAACATAACACTGACAATGTCTACTATGTTGAAGGATTAAAGCATAATCTTTTAAGTGTTGGTCAATTAGTTGAGAAAGGTTTTCAGTTATAGTTTAAAAATGGAAAATGCAAAATCATGAATAGAACTGGTTTGGAAATTGCAACCGGTAATCAGACTAGAGGTAATATCTTTCATTTGAATAACAGTGAAAAGGCATGTTTAATTGCACATATAGATGAAAGTTGGTTATGGCATAAGAGACTATGTCATGTAAATTTTGATTGCATGGTAAAAATCAGTACTTCTAAGGCAGTTAGAGATCTACCTAAAATTGTGAAACCTCATAATACAATTTGTAAGGAATGTCAATTTGGAAAACAAGTTAGAACTACTTTCAAAAGCATTCCAAAAAAATCCAATAATGCTCTTGATTTAATTCACACTGATTTATGTGGTCCAGCTAGAATTAATAGCTTACAAGGTGATAGATATTTCATGCTAATTATTGATGATTATTCTAGAATGTGTTGGGTTACTTTTCTCAAAGAAAAATTAGAAGCACTTGGGAAGTTCAAACTATTCAAAGCAATGGTTGAAAATGAAACCGGTAAGAAAATCAAATGTTTAATATCGGATCAAGGAGGAGAATTCACATCTAAGGACTTTAATACATTCTATGAAGTGAATGGAATCAAAAGACAATTATCAGCACCTCGGACACCACAGCAGAATGGAGTTGTTGAAAGGAAAAACAGAACTATCTTGGATGCAGCAAGAAGTATGTTATCAGAAGCAAATCTACCACATGTGTACTAGAGAGAGGCAGTAAGCACTACTGTCTATACATTCAATAAAGTTCACATCAAAGGTGAAACCGGTAAGAACCCTCATGAACTATGGTTTGGTAATATTCCTACTCTTAAGTATTTCAGAATTTTTGGAAGTAAATGTTATATTAGAAGAGATGAGTATATTGGCAAATTTGATCCTAGAAGTGATGAAGGAATATTTCTTGGTTATTCATCTAAGAGCAAGGCATATAGATGTTTTAATAAAAGATTGTAGAAAATTGTTGAGAGTACAAATGTAAAGATTGATGAACAATTCAGAGGAACTTCAAGGTATATAGACCCTGAACCGGCAACAGAAGTTATGACAAATGAACCTACATTGAATCCACCCGTACAGAATGAAGATCCAGTTACCCCGGTATCATCAGAGGATTCCACAGTAATTGAAGAACAACAGCAAACTAAGACACATCGGTATGTAAGACTAAATCATTCTGAAGATCAGATAATTGGAAACAAATTTAAAGGAGTTATGACAAGAGGAAGATTGACAAATGAAGAGGTATGTCTTATTTCTGAAATTGAACCATCATCTATCAATGAGGCATGTGAAGATAAAGTTTGGATTAAAGCTATGGAAGAAGAATTCGGACAAATTGAGAAAAATAATACTTGGACATTAGTTCCCCGGCCTAAAGATAAAAATGTAATTGGAACCAAATGGGTATTTAGAAACAAACTTAATGAAGATGGTAAGGTTGTCAGAAATAAAACAAGACTAGTGTGTAAGGGATATTCTTAGAAAGAAGGAGTTGATTACAATGAAACCTTTGCACCAGTAGCTAGAATTGAGGCAGTTAGATTATTCTTGGCTTTTGCAGCTCACAAGGATTACAAAGTTTAACAAATGGATATTAAATGTGCATTTTTTAATGGAGATCTTGAAGAGGAAGTTTATATTGAACAACTTGATGGATTTTCTTTGACAGACGACAATAATATGGTTTGCAGGTTAAGAAAAGCTCTATATGGATTGAAACGAGCCCCAAGAGCTTGGTATGCAAGATTGGATAAGTATCTTTTAAAGATTGGTTTTACTAAAGGAAATGCAGATAGCAATTTATATTACAAAGTAACTAATGATGACATCTTGATTATTAAAGTATTTGTTGATGATATAATCTTTGGAGGAGAATATGGATTATGTAAAGAATTTTCTCTTGAAATGCAGCAAGAATTTGAAATGTCTATGATTGGAGAAATAAAATTCTTTTTAGGATTGCAAATTTCAAAGACTAATAAAGGTATATTTTTAAGTCAATCCGAGTACTTGAAAGAACTACTAAAGAAATTTGGGATGGAGAACTCTAAACCGGTAAGCATGCCTATGACTACAAATGACAAATTATCTCAAAGGGATGAATCTACACCTATTAATCCAACTAGATACAAATCTATGATAGGAGGTTTACTGTATTTAACACAAACCAGGCCTGATATTATGAATGCAGTATGTATTGTTTCTAGATTTCAGAGTAATCCTAGGGAAAATCATGAATCAGCAGTGAAAAGGATTTTCCGGTACTTACAAGGCATAGAAAATATTGGATTATGGTATCCTAAAGATGAAAATTTTGATCTACGTGCATATACAGATGCAAATTGGGCAAGAGAAGTGGATGATAGAAAAAGCACCACTGGAGGAGCATTCTTTCTTGGAAAGAGATTAGTTTCTTGGTTGAGTAAGAAACAGAGTTGTACATCTTTATCAACAGCAGAATCAGAATATGTTGCAGTAGCAACAAACTATACACAGGTACTTTGGCTTAAGAAAATGTTGAGAGACATAAAGGTAAAATGCAAGGAACCTATTACTATATACTGTGATAACACTGCAGCAATTGATATATCTAAAAATCCAGTATTACATTCTAAAACAAAACATGTTTCTATCAAACTGAATTTTCTAAGGGCAAAAGTTGAAGAAAAAGAGATAAAACTGGTTTATGTGATTACTAAAGAACAGCTTGCAGATATTTTCACAAAACCTTTGCCTAAGGAGACTTTTGAGTATCTCAGAGATTATCTTGGAGTCATACCACCACCGGTAGAGACTTAGATAGTTGATTATTGTCATCAACCGACAGAATTAAATGGACAAATCTTTTTTCGGTATTTGATGAGGAAGCTACTTCTCAGGGGGAGTAGTTGGTATATTGAATTTATTGGTATTTTGTATGAACTTGACTTTTGTAAACTTTGGCATTTGATGTCAAAGGGGGAGAGATATCTATGGAAAAACACATTATCTTTTTGGTAAGAAAAAGAGATTTTAGGGGAGAGATTTTGAAAAACACATTTAAGGAGAAATCGGTATGAAAGATTGGTATTGTTACTCCCAGGGGGAGAAATGGAGATTGTTGGTTTTTGTTTTTGGCATTTATGTTTTGGCACTTTGATGGTTTTTTCATCTTGTATTGCCATCAATGCCAATGGGGGAGATTGTTGGTATTTTGGTATGGTTTTGTCATTGATGTCAACACTTGCTAAATACACCTACTTTGGAGATCCAACAACATTCACCGGCAAACAGTAATCTGTGCAACAGTTACTGGTATATGATTCACCAGCAGGATATATTGTTCACTGGTACCTGGAATGACATGGAAGACATTTGGTAATGTCGAAGACATCATGTGGACACTTTATTTTGAAGAAATAATCATTGGTATATTCATATTTGCATATTTGCTTTTACCGACAAATAGGTCTAGGTTATCTAGGGTTACACCGACAGGTTTATCTTTTCTAGATCAGCATGGCACGCTATGGAGATGATTTATTATTGTTGTAAATACATTAATTCGACATGTTTAATTATTTATTGCATCAGATATTATATTATTTATAAAATATTTTTATTGTAATATCTTGTAGAGCTGATCTACTAAAATTGGTCCTAGGGTATGGTATAAATGTAAGATCTTATTTGTAAGATCAAGTGTGGAATGCGAAAAAGATTTGAGTGAAGGTATATGCGAGATCAAGCAGAGGCATACATGAAGACATCATTTGAAGGTGAAGTTAGGTTTTTGTAGAAGCATATCAGCATTACACCGGTACTGAATCGAGCATATGAAGATACTATGTTGTGCAATACATTCTTATTGGATTTAACCATCCAACTGTAGTCAGTGTGACTCCCATTTGTGATTGAGCAGTGAGCTCTAGGTTGTTGACCTTTATGTATGTGCAGACCCCTTTTGTACACTTACTATCTACAGTAGTATCATCTAATTGTGGGTAAGGTTTCCCACCGTGGTTTTTCCCCTTACAAGGTTTCCACGTACAAATATTGGTGTCATGTGTTGTGGATGACTTTGTGTTTATGTTTCATGAATTAATCCCTATCGGTATAGCAATTTACTGTTAACACTGTCTACCGGCATACTTAACTAGTTTACCGGTATTAAGCATTAAGTTGATTAATAAGTTTTTGGTTTGAATTTATTAGACAACTGATTCACCCCCCCCCCCCTCTTAGTTGTCTCTAGGACCTAACAGCTTTGTGAGTCTGGACAGTGGTTCTCATATACAGATGAGTGTCTTTTTCGACATCATCAACTCTACCTTCTAACAGCCAGATTCTTCTTCTTCTAGTGAAGAAGAGTCCTTTATTTTGGTCAATAACATCAATAAATTCAGAATTTGATAGGTCGAGAAAGTACTGTGCAAAAACTTTCTCCCTAATTTCCTGTTCCTTTTCCATGGCAATGTTCCATCTATTGTCTAATGACATATATAAAGAATCCGGTGTCTGAGACTTAATCTCTGAGGATGACTGGTCATTAACACATAAATACTGAATTATTTCCTTTTCAACCGCTTCCTTTTCATCATCATTAAAGTCATCAAAACACTCAATTAAGTCATTTAGCACTTTTCTCCTAATATTCTTTATTGTTCTTTGACAATGTGTCAAAGGTTTGTAGGAAGAGATATATATATTTATCGATGCAGATGATGTCGGCTCATTCTTTGTCTTCCTTTTTGCTTGACGTGTTCTCTTTGGCTTTTCCTCAGACATAGTTTCTTCTGAGTCTGGAGAGGTATTCCTTGTCTTCCTCTTTCTCTCAAACACTTTAGCTGGTGCTGCTTCTGGTTTCTTCTTGCCTGGTGACCGCTAGGTCACTTTTGGAGTTGCAGTAGTAACCGGTGCTGATGCTGCAGGCACTGCCTTTGCCTTCTTTACTGCCGGTTCTTTTTCTTTCATTGCTGGTGGTTCCTCAACCAGTCCTATCCTCTCTAGGTAGGTTTCGGTTCTCTTTGCCTTAGGATCAAGCGGTGAGGCAATAAGGGTAGACACATACCCTTCCAGCATATCATACATCACCTCATAGCCCATTGGCTCCACTTCTTCCTGTCTAGGCTTAACAGCCTCCATTATGCATTTATCTACTTGGATGGTGAAGCAGATATCGTCTTCATATTTCTTGATGATGTCACCTGATATCCTCACTCTTTGGCTCATTTTCCTTCTTAACTCATCAAAATACTTGTTTAGAACATCAGGGTAGCTGGTTCCAATTGCTTCAATGCTTTCCTTGATTTGCTTGGTCACCGGTTGGTCACCAGACCATTGGACATCTCCTACTCCTGGAAAGTAGCCTTGGAAATAGAAGAAAAATCCAACCAGTAGTTGTCCAAACTTGAACCTAAGAGAATTATCCTATTTGATCGACTTTAGATTCAACAGGAGTTGTCTTTGCATACCGGTGCACCGATCAAATGATGCATCCTCCTTTATAATTCGGTAAGCAGCATTTACCATTGTAGCAGATACAGAGTTAATTCTGCTGACTGAGAATGTCTGGTATCCAATCACCATGCATGCATACTTCACCAGATCATCCTTGATAGAATTTACTTTCATGCCTCGTGAGTCGCTCACTGAACCGGTGAGCTTGGACATTTCAGTTTTGCTTACCGTCCTCAAGGCTGGCACTTCCCCTGTGTTGTAGAATCCAGTGACTACATGAATTTCCTGTGGCATGATATCATGTGTTCTCTCCAAGTACATCTTATCACCATGGACTCTGCTCAGAATGATCCTTATATGATCCTTTGTGAAATCCTCTAGGAAGTAAACAGCATTGTGGAGCTTTTTCTTCTCCAAAATATTAAACTCTAGTTTGATCTTCTTATCTTTTCCACAAAATAAACCTAACTTGGTGTGGATAGCTACAGACCCTAGGTCTTCAATCTTGCAATCTATGTAGTCAGAAATTCCCTCTTCTACTATCACACCAGCCGAAACTTATGATAGGGCATTATACTTGGACTTTCGTTGAATAAAACTTGCAGACTCAACAGATGCACTAGAACTGGTATAAGATGCGGAAGCCATGGTAGAAATCTTAAGAACTCGAGAAATACCTTTTGAAACACGTGAAATTAGGGCTTGTCGATTCTCCTTCACTTCACAATCTGTCGGTTGCTGAATCACCACTTTGTGTTCTCCACTTGACCATTTCCATTTTGAATTTGAATGTCCTTCGCAGTTTCTCAATTTCTCAAAATCTCTACTCAAATCACCTTTTCGTCACTCTTCTCTTTGAAAAACTTTTCTTCGCTCAAAAACTGATAGTGAGAAATGATTTGAAAAATGCTTTTAAACATATTTCTCACCTACCGTCATTAATGCTCCTCCATTAGGGTGTAAACCCTAATTTACCTTTTTACCATTTCTGGTCTTCTGCCAAATGACAGGTATAACATACCGATTAAGGTCTTTTACTGGTCTAAACTGGCGGTTTGAAACATTTCGCCGTTTGCTCCCCCTAAGCTTTTCTGAAGCTTAGTTTGTCAATTCTGTGATTTCCACACTAGGTGCAGAAATCGGTTCTTCTTGTAGCACCGCTGGTTTCTCCTTCCAGATTTTGTTCATGTCCACTTGAACAGTGTCAACATCAATGTTTCCTTCTGGAGTGACCAGTATATCATCAGATATGTTCTTTCTTGATCTATAGAATCTGGCAATGTGACCCGGTTTGTTGCAGTGATAGCAGACCAATCCAGGTGCTCTCCAAGGTCCATTGTTCATGTTTCCATTCTTCCTTCTACATGTTGCAGTAGTGTGACCATGACCATGACAGATCATACAATTTGCTCTCCATCCAGTTGCCGCTTGATAACCACTGCTTCTTGGCTGATGATTGAAGGCATTAAACTGGTTGTGATTCCGGTTCACAAAAGGTTCAGGACCAACTCCTTGGGTCCTCTGAGGATATCTTCCAGTGTTATTCATAATAGACCTGCATTCAGATGCTCTATGCCAATACTTGTTCCATGCATAACAGATACCATCAAATCTATAGGATCTAGGATTACCATTTAGGAAATAAGGAAAATTGTTGTAAGCCTTACTCCTACACACATTTGCAATATGTCCTTCTTTAAGACAGTTAAAGCAAATAGGTTTAAACTTTTTCTTACCTTTATCCTTTGATGTCGGTGGTTTCTTTGATGTTCCAGCATTTGTACCAGAGGTCTCACCTTCCTCATGACTGGAATAGCAAAGTCCATTGGTATTCTTGACTGGTTTGGTAGATTCAATCTTTTTCTCTAGCTTGATAGTACTCTTGTTGAACTTAGCAAGTATTTCCTTTGACTCAGAGAGTTCTTTGGAAATAGCAGCATTTGTTTCCAACAGGTTTTCATTCTTAGACATGGCAGTGTTCAGTTCTCCTTGCATGTCTTCCTTTTCCACTTTGCTTGCATGGAGTTGAGCATTTAGGGCACTCATCTCTTGTTTCAGCTTGGAGATCTCATGATCTCTTTCTTTCACCAGATCTTCAGTTTTTCTCCAGTTCTCAAGCTCTTGACACATCCGGATAGTCAGTCCTTCCAACTCCTTTCTCAGGTTGGAGTTTGATTCATTCAACTTATTTACTTCTACAATTAGGGCTTCCATGTCTGCTTCATCTGAAGAACTAATTTCATATAGCTCCATCAGCTTTTCTGCATGTTCTCTTCTTTTTGCTTGAGATTCCTTGTATTTGACCATAAGATCATCATAGGCTTGCTCAAACTGAGTGAGCCGGTGGGTAAGTTCCCTCAAAGTGTATTCCCCCATATTTCTTTCCAAGTGGTTAAACTTATAGAAAGGTTGGCTCTGATACCAATTGATGAATACTAAGAGGGGGGTGAATTAGTATGCCAAAATTCTTTGCACTTAAATACTTTGCAAGACTGACAGTAAACCGGTAAAACAATTTAGCAGACAAACCGGTTAACAAATATGCAAACCAAATAGCTAATAATGCATTCACCCACAGAAGCACAAACACCATAACACAAGAGATTTTGACGTGGAAACCCAAATGGGAAAAACCACGGTGAGATGGAACTCACAAGTAACTATCTGCAGAATAGGAACCAGACCAATTAAGGTCTTACAATGTTCTTTACCAAAACAGATCCTATTAGGAATCTCAATCTCTGTTAGGAGATAAGTTTGATTAAAGACTACCTTGCTAGAGGATTTTAGATCCACAGATGTGAACCACCTTGTTAGAGGATTTACAAAAGGCTTTTGGGCCTACTTGGTTAAGGGCTACAGACTTGTCAAAGATGTGAGTAATCAACAAGTGTTTGATCTAGCTAGTTGCACAGACTGCTTGGTTAGATCCTTGGTAGCTCGTTCCTAATGCACTCCAGTATTACTACAGTCTTCTACACATTCATATTCTCTCCAACACCTCAATCACCTTAAACCCTAGCAACAACATAAACTTTCGCTATATCCACATCAACAACCTAAAACCCTAGACATGATGTCCTTATAAAGGAATCTGATTTCATGTCGGTCCAATAGGATTACATTACAATTTCCTAGGTTCAATGAACCTGGACATACTTGGTACCATGACACAAAAAGCACCATTAATGTGTCAGCACCATCAAACAATCGATGGATGGTAACTCATCACAAAATGTCGGTTGGTAACTCATCACAGAGTATTACTGGTTCATACAAAATGTCGGTTGCCGGTTTGACAAAAATGAAGACTGGTAAAAATGTGTTATGCCGCTTTAATCCCTCGAACCACTTGGAGTCAACATGCCACTTCAAACCGAGAAACACATTCTGCAAAACATCAATAGTCTAAAGACTATAATACAACATACCGGTTGGAACAAATACTGGTTGTGCTCTAACTCATATATATACAGAGGATCTCAATGCAAGTGTGTGTCCATCAATGACAATCACAACATAAACATCAAAAATGCCAACAGAAGTCTAAAGCCTTTGAGAAATTCAAGATCTTTAAAGCAAAGGTTGAAACAAAAAATGGATTGAAAATCAAATCTAAGATCAGATCATGGTGGTGAATTCACTTCTCATGAATTTAACAGTTATTGTGAGACAAATGGAATCAAGAGATAGTTATCTACATCTACGACTCCTCAGCAGAATGGAGTAGTGGAAAGAAAGAACAGAACCATTTTGGATGAAGCAAGATCTATGATGATGGAAGCCAAATTACCTCATATCTACTAGAGAGAAGCAGTGAGTACAACAGTCTACACATTCAACAAAGTTTACGTCAAAGGTGAAACTGATAACCCTTATGAATTATGGTTTGGACATACACCTACTGTTAAATATTTCAGAATTTTTGGAAGTAAATGCTATATCAAAAGAGATGATTCAATTGGAAAGTTTGATCCTAGATGTGATGAAGGGATATTTCTTGGTTATTCAATTCAAATCAAAGAATATAAATGTTATAACAAAAGATTGCAAAAAATTATGGAGAGGGATAATATGAAAGTGGATGAGCAATACAGAAATAATTTTATATCACATGACAGGGAACCAGTAGCAAAAATGATCATAAGTGAACTGGCAATGCCTCAATCGGTACAGGAAACTGAGACAATTACACTGGCACAATCAGAGAAGTGAACCTGAAGTTCAGAAGACACCAAGGTATGTAAGATTAAATCATTCTGAAGATCAAATCATTGGAAATAGGAACAAGAGAGTTATGACAAGAAGAAGACTGGCAAATGAAGAGGTATGTCTTATTTCTCACATTGAACTGCCATTTGTTATTGAAGCTTGTAAGGATAAACATTGGTTAAAAGCTATGGAAGATGAATTAGATCAGATAGAGAAGAATGAAACTTGGTCTTTAGTTCCCCGACCTAAAAATAAGAATGTTATTGAAACTAGATAGTTTTTTAAGGAATAAACTGAATGAGGATGGTCAAGTTGTAATAAACAAGGCTAGATTGGTTTGTAAAGGATATTCTCAAATGGAAGGAATTGATTATGGTGAGACATTTGCACTTGTAGCTAGAATTGAAGCTATTAGACTATTTCTTGCCTATGCAGCTTATAAGAGCTATAAGGTTTATTAAATGGATGTTAAATGTGCATTTTTGAATGGTGAACTTGAGGAAGAAGTATACATTGAGAAACCTAATGTATTTTCACTTACAGATGATAAATATATGGTTTGTAGATTGAAGAAATATTTATATGGATTGAAACAGACTCCTAGAGCTTGGTATGCAAGGTTGGATAAATATATTTGGAAGCTTGGTTTTTCTAAAGGCAGAGCTGATAGTAATTTATATTATAAGATCACTGATAATGATATTCTGATTATTGAAGTATTTGTTGATGATAGTATTTTTTGAGGAGAAGATAAATTATGCACGAAATTCACTAACAATATGAAGAATGAATTTGAAATGTCCATGATTAGTGAAATGATATTTTTCTTAGGTTTATAGATTACTCAAACTGACAAAGGCATTTTTATTTGTCAAACTAAGTATCTGAGGGAATTGTTGAAGAAGTTTGGTATAGATAATTCCAAACTGGTAAGTACTATGGTGGCAAGTGGGAAATTATCTATCAAGGATACTTCTACACTGGTAAATTTGATAAGTTATAAGTCTATGATTGGTGGTTTGTTATATCTAACTCAAACTAGACCGGATATTATGAATGCAGTAAGTATTATTTCAAGATATCAAAGTAATCCTAAAGAAAATCATGAATGTGCAGTAAAAAGGATATTCTGGTATTTGCAATGAATAACAGAATATGGTTTATGGTATTCTAAAAATGATGATTTCACTTTATGTGCATATATTGACTCAGATTGGGTAGGAGATACTGATGACAGGAAGAGTATCTCTGGTGGAGCTTTCTTTCTTGGAAAGAAATAGGTTTCATGGATTAGCAAAAAATAGTCATGCATTTCTTTATCTACTATAGAAGTTGAGTATATTGCAGCAACAACTAATTGCACTCAAGTCTTGTGGGTGAAGCAAATGTTGAAGGATATCAGGGTAGATTGTAGTGAACCGGTAGTTATCTCCTTTGATAACTCTATAGCTTTTGACATGTCTAAAAATCTAGTATTTCACTCTAAGACTAAGCATATATCAATAAAGTATAAGTTTTTGAAGGACAAGGTAGAAGGAAAGGAAGTCAAATTGGTTTATGTGAACACTAAAGAACAGATTGCAGATATATTCACTAAACTGCTATCTATGGAATCATTTGAGTATTTGAGAGATAGGTCAGGGGTTTCTGCCCCTCCGATAGAGACTTGATTGATGCAGTTTGTCATCAGTCTGGCATGCATTATCAGATATATTATTCATTCTGGCACTGATGAGTGGTGCTGCTACTTAGGGGGAGTAGTCAGCTTTGAGATTTAGAGGTTTACATTATTGCTTTGATATTTTTGTCAGATTTCTAGCATTGATGTCAAAGGGGGAGTGATAGTGATGTGAAAAATAATAAATTCAGAACCTTACAGAGATATCATTCATAGGGGGAGAGTTACTGATATTCAGGAGATTGTTGGTTATCTTCCACATGGGGAGACTTGTTTGGTATTTTTTGGTACTTAGATGTTTTTCACATCTAGTGTTGCCCTCAATGCCAAAGGGGGAGATTGTTGGCATTATGGAAGAATTGATTATGTGTTACATTGATGTCAACACTAGCTGTTATGGTTGGTTACTGGTAGACAGGTTTTGGTTACCGATAGAAGATCTAGTGTTACCGGCAGAAGAGAATATATGTTGGACACTTCCGGCCTGTTTGGATCAGTGAAGTATGTTTGATTTTATGTGTTACATGTTCCTTGAGCATGTTTTGGTAAATTGGTATTGAATTGGCAATCAGATGCTATCATAAACTCTTGTAAACCCTTAAGGTTTTACCGGCAGAGCTCTCACTGAGGAATCTTGACAGGATGCATAATTGGTATTGGTGCAGCTTCTAGATGGATTTCACGATGTTAAAAATATTCTTGATCATGCTTCAACTGCTTGAAGACATTGCTTTGGCGTGGTGGACCCAGAATGGGTCTTGTACCTATCTAGGTTATGGACCGGTATCATGTTAACGTGTAGTCTACACATTATCGGGATGTTTCAGGATGATTTATGGATGTGTTATTGTTGTTTTGGTCTTAAGCTGACATGGCATATCATTGTAATATGGATTTATGTAATGATCTTATTGTAATATCTTTTAGGTGTCCGACCTAAATGGTTTAGGCCTAGGGTTGGTATAAAATGATGTAAGATCTCATTGTAGATTGTGGTATGGGAATAGAATAAGTGTTCATGGTTGTGGAATGTAATATCACATGCAAAGGAGATTTGGTCAATCATAAGTGATCAAATTGGGATTAAGGAAGAGGTTAAAGGCCTCCTGTATTGAGCTTAATCGGGAGTGTAATTAGGCATGGTAGATGCTATCTCTGGGAGTTCATTATTTTGGATTGTTGTCCATATATCTTGAGGTGGTTTTAACCTCTATAGTTAGTGAGACTCCTTTGTAATGAGAAATACGCTCTAGGTAGTGTGCCTTCTTCCATGTGCAGGCCCCTCATTGTAACACATACTTTTTGCAGAAGTATCATCTAACTGTGGGTAGGCTTCCCACCGTGGTTTTTCTCTTTCTAGGTTTTTCATGTATAAATCATAGTGTTATGTGGTATGGTTTCTTTGCATTTATTATGTGTTTAATTGTTAAGTTACATTGTTTACCGGTATATGGTTTTGCTTTACTGGTACTTAATCTTGTTAAAGGTTATTAAGTGGATTAAATTTTATAATCTATTAACAATTGATTCACTCTCCCCCTCTCAATTTTTCATCGGTTATCCTAACAATGTCTATGACAGGGGAAAGAGTAGGCCTTTCTTTTTTGATGGTCTCGGGCCATCACAAGTGGTTTGGTGTTCAAGCCATAGTAGTTAGGGGCAAATATTACCTTTATGACTCTACGCCCAATGGAGTAGGCACCCAGTCTGCTCCCCAAAGATTTGAATTATTTGCATGCTTGCAAGAGGCATGCATCCAAAACCAAAGCCACTGTTGGGATGCTTTTTGAAATTTTTTGTCCATCATGCGTATAAGGTTTATTTTTGCTACAATCTTTTTGGTCTAAAGCCCATAAACCCTAAATCCTAGTCTTTGTTACCCATCATTTTTACAAATTCGGAATATCCCCTTTGGTCTTGATGTCCCTTTTAATTTTGGGTCACATTTCATATGTTTTGGTTCCAAAAATTCTCGATCAGTTGATCAACCTTATTTTAGGCATCAAGTCTCACTTATGTATAAAGGGGCCCTATCCTTTCTTTATCGACTTATCACCACTCAATGGAAGTATAACTCATTAGTTCTCATTTTCATCAGTATTTGTTCCCCTCGATCTCCAATCCCCGATAGTGTTGTGTCAATGGGCCCCTCATAAGTCCCATATCAGTCGATCGCACTTTTAGGGTGTTTTTGCACATGTGTTCTATTGTTCCACAGTTCTTAAAGAACTACCTATGCTTTCTCTCCAAAATAGAGCCAAAGAACTTTATAGAAGAAAGTTAAGACAAGCATTATATAAAGGATATGGAGGAGGAATTTGATCAATTTGAGATGAATAAAACATGGGAGCTTGTCCCAAGATCTTGAGGATAAGAATGTAATTGGAACTTAGTGGGTTTTCATAAACAAGATAAATGAGTATGGCCAAGTTGTGAGGAATAAGGAAATATTAGTATACAAGGGATACACTCAAATAAAAGGATTTTTTTCAAAGAAACCTTTACTCTTGTTGCTTGTATGGAAGATATCAAGATGGTTTTAGCCCTTACTAGTTTTAAAAACATCCAAAGTCTACTAGATGGATGTGAAATCAACCTTCCCAAATGGTAACTTGGAAGAAAAAGTGTACATTGAACAAACCATAGGATTTATCCTATCAAATATTGAGGACTATGTTTGTAGGATAAATAAGGCACTCTATAGATTGAAACAAGCCTTGATGGCATAGTACTCAAGGTTAGACACGTATCTTTAAGAACAAGGCTTCAAAAGAGAAATTTTGGATAGAAAATTGTATATCAAGAATTAAGGGGATGATTTGTTGATTGTTATGTACTATTTTTTGGGTATCATTGATGAGATGTGTCTACTCCAACTATAATAATAATAACTCTAATTAAAATCTCAACCCAAAGTTTGGACATTCATCTGGTAAAGTTATTATTTTCATGGCTAGTGTTCATTTAGTTATCAACCCAAGGACGTAAAACTTGAAATGGGTCTGCACTATATATGCACTAAGCTCCTTCAATGGCTATTTTGCATTGTTGTAGTAACTAACATTACACGGAAAGGAAAGGCAAGAATAGAAATTATAGAAGGCTACAGGAAAGCTTATAAAAACAATGCTGGAATGATCTAATATAAATAATAGAAATCACTCTGTTCTGGCTTGGCTGCAGGAACAGTCAATGGATCTATTTCCAGTGGTTGCAGGAACAAACAAGGCATGAACTTCTACTGCAACTAAAGAAGAACTAATTTCAATGAGCATAAACACAGGATCACTCACCAAGTGGGCCCCCTTGGATGAGTGATATCAAGCTTCTAGAAAAATACTTTTAGCAGATCAGAACAACATATCTTTTATTCATTGCTTCCTAAAAATAATTACATGTTTTAAAAGAAAAACTTCAGAATGCTTATCAAAATTCTTTTCTCTATTCCTTTATATTTTGTCTAACCTCTCAGAAAAAAGGAAGAGCTTATTAGAAAGAAAAGATCAACTACAATGGACAACTCAAATCATGCACAGAAGAAGAGGCGGATGATTGACTGATGAAGAAGATAACTAGAGCTTGGCTACGGGAAACATGGATCTAGACCGAACCACAGTCTTTGCATGCCGTAGCGATATTTTGTGAATTCAATGCCCACTAGAGTTAAAATTTTGTAGTGCTACTTGGAAACTCTACTTATGTCGTACCTTGTGCTCGCTCGACTCCTCTTCAGTTTGATCTCCAGTTATTTCTTACGCGATTCTTCCTTCTTCAGGCGAGAAATGAGAATATCCACTGCGGTATCATTTATTATTTGCACTACAACAAAAACAACATACAAGGACATGCATACGTATTTTATTTAATTAATAAATTCATTAATTCACATATGATATTACCCTAAATAATCCGCATAGCAATAGGAACAAATCATTTGGCTGCAGGAATAAATGGCATGGTGCAGGAATAGACCGGCAAAGTTCAAACATGATTTCATAAGTTCTGGTATAACACATGGAATACATATAGTCAATTTACAATACTTCAATACTACCATGCAAACCAAAAGATGTCAAAAACCTAAGAGTTTTGATGATAAAAACATGACAAAGTCTCAACTTATCAAGATGTGTCAAGATTTTTTCATGAACATGTAGAAGGAGTTCAAATTGCTTGGGCTAGAAATTTCCCAATCAAATAAGGGAAATTTTATTTCACAAACCAAGTATACTAAGTGTAATGGTATAATTTGGAACTATGGTTTCACCAAGTAGGATAACACCACTAATTAACCAAACTAGCCAATACATTGAAAGAGGGTTGAACCTAATAGAGCTAGCCACAATTTAAGTATGGAAAAGACTGAAATTTTGATTAGATTCACTAGTTAGTGTTTTGTTTCCTCTTTCTAAATTGAAATTGGATTTGTAATTAAGAAATTAGGGGAAAATGAGGAATTATTGAAATAAATTGATAGAAACAGTAAACTACATATGTCCCAAGGAGTTACCAACTGAGATTTGGTCAACAGAAGATGTTTAGAACCTCTTCACAGAAGTTCAGCCTTATTTTTCAGGACCAAGTAGCATAGATCCGCCTTGGTGACGAACCTATTTGTCACTATTGAATCTGTCAAAATTCTCATATATAGCTCATACACCTATCTCCTACACATAGAAAGAGAATGAAAGATGTTGTCGATAGGGGTTTTCCTTAGTCAAACCCTATTTTAGGAATTAACCTTGAATGAAAAATGCAATTATTAAAATAATTGTTAAGGAGATATAGCTCAAAAAATTGTTTATGATTATGATATGCTCTTAAAATTTAATCACAAATGTTGAATGTAATGGCATGAAAAACACATGGACATGAAAAAAACTAATCACACACACATGCTTTCATGAAGATTGATGTAACTTTGCTCCACAATACAAGAATGATAAATATGCAACCTTGAATCTCTGAATATGCTTGATGATGAATGCTTCATGGATGCATGAATACTTTAGTTAACTTATGGATTCTTAGATCTAAGATGAATTGATGTGATTTCTTTATATAGGGTTCCCTAGGTAATTTACAAATTAGGCCTACCTCCAATGGTCATGTATAGCCATGGGGACCAAAAACCACTGCCAAGACAAACGGCCTACCCCATTTCAAATTAGGGCATGTTTAAGGGGGACTAGGGAATTTTGGGGTGCCCTAGTCCACCATCAAATAGGACCACTAAAAGAGGAAATGGGGAAGGAGTCTCAAAAATGGGACCCACACAAAGGTGTTCATGACATCAAAGTTGGAAAATGAGGCCAAAACGGACCTTGAAAGGGGATTGGGTTGGGACACGCTAAAGTAGGGGCACAAACATGAGGTGTAAATTGTACCGATTATAATTTATGATATATTTATCCCCCACTTTAACAGGAGTATGAGCCTATGCAAATAATCACAATTAAGTAGAAAGATGTGAGAGAGGATCAATTAGGAGCAAGATCGTAAGGAGATAAGAAATCATCGATTTCGAGGAACTAGGCCCCCAATCTTAGGAACTTAACTCACACAATCACATACAAGGACACACAACACAAGGGTTTAGCACTAAAAACAAAAAGGCTCCAAGTCAAATACTTGAAGAGACCTCAATAATCAAATGTCTTAGCCACTAATATCATTCTCTAAATACTATCAAAAGAACACAAGTGATCACATAAAAAGAGCAAGAGCATGCATCAAACCATGAACCACAAATAGAAAAGATATGATTCAATGGGGAGAAGAAAGGGGAAACATGGATGCCATGAGCTAGCAAATAATGTTATGCTAGGTGATCCATGAGAGTAAAAAGCAAGACATGACATGAATATCCACAAGACACCATGTTGTATTATGTTGGGGAGGAGAGTCAGAATAGTCTAGCTTTGTTTTGATAGTTCCACTCATCCTATTGTGTATATTGTTGTCTAGTTTCAGGAGTTAAGAATCTCGTATAAGACTTTTTTTGGTTTGATTTTGAGCATGAAACAACCTGTGTAAGACATGAAATGAAAATACAAATGTGTTTGGTTTTGAGAATGAACACCACGTGTAAGACAAATATATGTCTAGTTTCAAGAACAACTCATGTAAGACTTTGTTTTTTGTAGTTTCAAAATGTGTAACCCCATATAAGACATATATAAAATGTTTTATCTAGTTTCGGGCATGAAGCATCTCATGTAAGACTTTGTTTTGTCTGGTTTTGAGAATGAACACCCAATAAAAGACATGCAAAAATATAGTACAAAGAGGGTGATATGAAATGCCCCCCCCCTTAAGATGTCAACATATCCCTATGTTGATGTCTTAAGGAAGCCAGAAACAAGGATACACACCTTCAACACTAAGTAGATATCCTTATAGGAAACAATGTTCATAAATCCAAGCTAAAGAGGCATTACTTTTACAAGCAAGGACAAGATATTTGAAAAAGAGATACCTTGCAACAAGTGTAAAGGGAATCCTTGGAGGGAAAGGGATCTTTGCTCAAAGATGTCTACCTCCAAGAGGAGATTTTTCAACAAAAATATTATAAATAGCCAAAAGAGAGGAAGGAGAAAAATAATACATATCTTCCTCCTATTGCTAGGCAAAAGGGATTCTTGATGAAGGATGATACACTTTTCACCCAAAGTGAAGGGTTTATTATAACAGATATACATTTCTAAGTGTAGAAGAGGTTATATCCAAGGATACACACCTCTTGCATAGGATAGAATCTTGATAAACTTATAAGGCACCGAGAGGTGGGGGTGAACCAGTGCAAGCAAAAACCACAACACAAATCTGACCACCACTTTAAATAACTTAAAGCTTAATAAACATAAAAGAAATATCACCACATAAGCTAACACCCAATATATCATTCTCCACATAACACAAATATTTATATGTGGAAACCCAAAAGGGAAAAACCACAGTGGGAGTTAGTACCCACAAGATTCACTATCTGTGGAATAGAAATCTTTGACCGGTTAAGGTCGTACAAACATGCTCGGTTAGGAGCAAACCCTGTTAGGAGTCACCCGGTTAAGGGATTTACCTCAGCCCTATTAAAATCTTTTCCCTCTTAGGAGAAACCTCTCAAGAGGATTTAGACTCAAGTTAATGAGCTACCCTGTTAGGGGATTTACAATTTCAAGCCTATTAGGACTTGCCCGGTTAGGGGATTTGACTGTTGCAACTGTTAGGAAAACAACAGTAAATGATATGCATGTATCACCTTTGTGCTTGATAATATCCACTTCAATTCCACTCAATATATCAACAACACATCAATACAGTGCTTCACAAATTGTCGCACTTTCAAACTCTCAATATTCACTCATGATCTCATGCTTTATCTCATAACTCGTCATGATTTTTATAAACATCAACTTACTCGGCTAACAACCTTGGAACAATTTCCTAGGTTCAATGTATCTGGACAATCTTGCACTTCACACTTTACTTATGTCGGCCACCGACATAACAACTCAAAAATAAAAAAATGATGTGTATCGATTTATCAATCTTAGTGACTCTATTCTACCGGATAGCTATTTTTCATGATTGACTGATCTGTACATCATAACTCACTCATCATGTTGAATCTTCTATTGTGGTGATAAATATACCTGCAAGTACCTATCTCCAACATTACTGCAAAACTGCATCACCCAACTCTTCATTGATTGCTCATATTGATTGCTTGAATACAAATTTGTTCATGTTTACCAATTGAAGTCCTATTTGTTGGTTCACTGATAAACTATCTCCTCTACCAGTTATGCTTTATCGATTCACCTAAAAGACTTAGATGACTATCAAATCATAGTTTCCATCAATGGCAACATAAAACAAGTCATCATTCAACCTATTACATCAAAACATCGTCATCAAGCCAACAAATGATACACACCTTCAACACTAAGGAGATATCCTTTTAGGAAACAATGTTCATAAATCCAAGCTAAAGAGGCATTACTTTTACAAGCAAAGACAATATATTTGAAAAAGAGATACCTTGCAACAAGTGTAAAGGGAATCCTTGGAGGGGAAGAGATCTTTGTTCAAAGATGTCTACCTCCAAGAGGATATTTTTGAATAAAAATATTATAATCAGCCAAAAGAGAGGAAGGAGAAAAAGAATACATACCTTCCGCCTATTGCTAGGCAAAAGGGATTCTTGATGAAGGATGACACACTTTTGACCCAATGTGAAGGGTTTATTATAATAAATATACATTTCTAAGTGTAGAAGAGTTTATATCCAAGGATACACACCTCTTGCATAAGACAAAATCCTTGAGAAAACAAACAACTTCACACAAGGAATGACATTGTATTGTAAGAAAAAACCACTTCAATAAAGGAAAAGTAGATCCTTAGAAAGGATAGGAAAAATAAATACCTCCCAAGTGTAGGGACAATGAGAAGGATTTATGTTGGTATTTTGGTATGGTTTTGTCATTGATGTCCACACCTACTGAAACACTAGCACTTTGGAAATCTAGCAACATTCACCGGTAAGCAAGTAACTATTGCACAGTTACTGGTATATGGTTCACCAACAGGATATAATGTTCACCGGCACTTGGAATGATATGGAAGACACTTGGAAATGTTGAAGACATCATGTGGACACTTTGTTTTGAAGAATTAATCATTGGTATATTCATATTTGCATATTTGCTTTTACCAGCAAATAGGTCCAGGGTTATCTAGGGTTACATCAGCAGGTTTATCTTTTCCAGATCAGCATGGCACGCTATGGAGATGATATATTATTGTTGTAAATGCATTAAGCCGACATGTTTAATCAGTTATTGCATCGGATATTGTATTGTATGTAAAATATTTTTTATTGTATTATCCTGTAGAGCAGACCTACTAAAATTGGTCTTAGGTAATGGTATAAATGTAAGATCTTATTTGTAAGATCGAATGTGGAATGCGAAAAAGAATTGTGTGAAGGTATATGTGAGATTAAGCAGAGGTATACATGAAGACATCATTTGAAGGTGAAGCTAGGTTTTTGTAGAAGCATATCAGCATTACAACGGTACTGAATCCAGCATATGAAGATGCTATTTTGTGCAGTACATTCTTATTGGATTTAACCATCCAACTGTAGTCAGTGTGACTCTCATTTTGTGATTGAGCAGTGAGCTCTAGGCTGTTGGCCTTTATACATGTGCAGACCCCATTTATGTACACTTACTATCTACAGTAGTATCATCTGATTGTGGGTAAGGTTTCCCACTATGGTTTTTCCCCTTACAGGGTTTCCATGTACAAATATTGGTGTTATGTGTTGTGGATGACTCTATGTTTATGTTTCATGCATTAATCTCTACCGGTATAGCAATTTACTATTAACATTGTCTATCAGTACACTTAACTGGTTTACCGATATTAAGCATTAAGTTGGTTAATTGATTTTTGGTTTAAATTTATTAGACAACTGATTCACCCCCCCCCCCCTCTCAGTTGTCTCCGGGACCTAACAATTGGTATCAGAGCTTAGTCCTCTTTTACAGAAGTTTAACAACTTGAGGAGATCCAATGTCTACTAATTATTTCAGGAAGGACAGTCCTAAACTTGATGAAACCAACTATGGGATATGGAAGATTAGCATGGAGACACATCTGAATTGCATCGATAAAGACATCTGGGAAGTTCCAAAGAATGGCTATACTATTGTTGTAGCTGGTCAGACTGCTCCAACTACCTTAGCTAAAGATGAAGAGAATGATTGCAAAGCAAGAGAAGCACTTTTGAGCGCATTAAATGTTGTGGAGGAACCTTGAGTGAGGATGAAATTGTTTCAAAAATATTAAGAGGATTTCCACCGGCATATAAAATGAAGGTTACTGCTATAAATGAGTTGAGAACAATGCCTAATACATCAACAACTAGGGATACATTGATTGGAAAACTTTCAGCCTTTGAAATTGAGGAATTTGGTCTTATTGCTACTATAAAGACTAATTTGGCCTTTAAAGCATCAACATCATTTGCTCCATCATTTGACAAATTAGACTGGAAAGTCTTTTATGCAAGAAAACATGAAGAAACCAGGAAGGAAAATGAAGAGCTTCAAGAACTTGAAGCAGTAATTGCAAGAAAAATGCCAAAAGGTCCAGTTGGAAGTAGGTATGAAGGTAAAGAACCCTTTAAATGTTTCAACTGTAAATGTTTCAACTGCAATAAGATTGGTCATATGGCTTCGAGATGCCCTGATAGACATGCTAGACTAAGAGAAGAAGCTAGAAGAACATACAAGCCTAATCCTGAATATCGGAGATACAGATTTAAGAAGAACAAAGACAAATCCTCTTACATTGCTGATGAAGGTGTGACTGATGATTCTGATGAGGATCCAGCAAACAATGGATGGGTTTTTGTTGCTATAATAGAAGATCAACCAGCACCTATTGCTCAATCGGTAGAACAAGCCCTAGCAGCTAAAGTTGAAGTAAAGGATGAATGGATCATTGAATCAGGATGCTCACATCATATGACAGGAGACAAAGGTAAATTCTTGAACTTTCAAGAATCCAATGGAGGTTTAGTAAGATTTGGAGATGACAAAGCCTGTTCAATCAAAGGTAAGGGTTCAATATCTCTTGATGGTAAGCATAACACTGACAATGTCTACTATGTTGAAGGATTAAAGCATAATCTTTTAAGTGTTGGTCAATTAGTTGAGAAAGGATTTCAGTTACAATTTAAAAATGGAAAATGCAAAATCATGAATAGAACTGGTTTGGAAATTGCAACCGGTAATCAGACTAGAGGTAATATCTTTCATTTGAATAACAGTGAAAAGGCATGCTTGATTGCACATATAGATGAAAGTTGGTTATGGCATAAGACACTATGTCATGTAAACTTTGATTGCATGGTAAAAATCAGTACTTCTAAGGCAGTTAGAGATCTACCTAAAATTATCAAACCTCAGAATACAATTTGTAAGGAATGTCAATTTGGAAAACAAGTTAGAACTAGTTTCAAAAGTATTCCAGAAAAATCCAATAATGCTCTTGATTTGATTCACACTAATTTATGTGGTCGAGCTAGAATTAAAAGCTTACAAGGTGATAGATATTTCATGCTAATTATTGATGATTATTCTATAATGTGTTGGGTTACTTTTCTTAGAGAAAAATTAGAAGCACTTGGAAAGTTCAAACTATTCAAAGCAATGGTTGAGAATGAAACCGGTAAGAAAATCAAATGTTTAAGATCAAATCAAGGAGGAGAATTCACATCTAAGGACTTTAATACATTCTGTGAAGTGAATGGAATCATAGGACAGTTATCAGCACCTCGGACACCACAGCAAAATGGAGTTGTTGAAAGGAAAAATAGAACTATCTTGGATGCAGCAAGAAGTATGTTATCAGAAGCAAATCTACCACATGTGTATTGGACAGAAGCAGTTAGCACTGTTGTCTATACATTCAACAAAGTTCACATCAAAGGTGAAACCGGTAACACCCCTCATGAACTATGGTTTGGTAATACTCCTACTCTTAAGTATTTCAAAAATTTTGGAAGTAAATGTTATATTAGAAGAGATGAGTATATTGGCAAATTTGATCCTAGAAGTGATGAAGGAATATTTCTTGGTTATTCATCTAAGAGCAAGGCATATAGATGTTTTAACAAGAGATTGCAGAAATTGTTCAGAGTACAAATGTAAAGATTGGTGAACAATTCCGAGGAACTTCAAGGTATATAGACTCTGAACCGGTAACAGAAATTATGACAAATGAACCAATAGTAAATCCACCGGTACAAAATGATGATCCATTTACTCTGGTATCATCAGAGGATTCCACAGTAATTGAAGAACAACAATAGACTAAAACACCCTGGTATGTAAGACTGAATCATTCTGAAGATCAGATAATTGGAAGCAAATTTAAAGGAGTCGTGACAAGAGGAAGATTGGAAAATGAAGAGGTATGTCTTATTTCTCAAATTGAACCATCATCTATCAATGAGGCATGTGAAGATAAATTTTGGATTAAAGCTATGGAAGAAGAATTAGGACAAATTGAGAAAAATAATACTTGGACATTAGTTCCTCGGCCTAAAGATAAAAATGTAATTGGAACCAAATGGGTATTTAGAAACAAACTTAATGAAGATGGTAAGATTGTCAGAAATAAAGAAAGACTAGTGTGTAAGGGATATTCTCAAAAAGAAGGAGTTGATTACAATGAAACCTTTGCACCGGTAGCCAGAATTGAGGCTGTCAGATTATTCTTGGCTTTTGCAGCTCACAAGGACTACAAAGTTTATTAAATGGATATTAAATGTGCATTTTTGAATGGAGATCTTGAAGAGGAAGTATATATTAAACAACCTGATGGATTTTATTTGATAGATGACAATGATATGGTTTGCAGGTTAAGAAAAGCTCTGTATGGATTAAAACAAGCCCCAAGAGCTTGGTATGCAAGGTTGGATAAGTATGTTTTAAATATTGGTTTTACTAAAGGAAATGCATATAGCAATTTATATTACAAAATAACTAATGATGGCATCTTGATTATTGAAGTATTTGTTGATGATATAATCTTTGGAGGAGAAGATGGATTATGTAAGGAATTTTCTATTAAAATGCAACAAGAATTTGAAATGTCTATGATTGGAGAAATTAAAAAAAAATAAGGATTGAAGATTTCACAGACTGATAAAGGTATATTTTTTAGTCAATCCAAGTACTTGAAAGAATTACTAAAGAAATTTGGGATGGATAACTGTAAACCGGTAAGCACACCTATGACTACAAATGACAAATTATCTCAAAGGGATGAATCTACACATGTTAATCCAACCAAATACAAATCTATGATAGGAGGTTTACTGTATTTGACACAAATCAGGCCTGATATTATGAATGCAGTATGTATTGTTTCTAGATTTCAAAGTAATCCTAGGGAAAATCATGAATCGGCAGTAAAAAGGATTTTTTGGTACTTACAAGGCACATCAAATCTTGGATTATGGTATCCTAGAGATGAAAATTTTTACCTATGTGCATACACAGATGCAAATTGGGCAGGAGATGTGGATGATAGAAAAAGCACCACTGGAGGAGCATTCTTTCTTAGAAAAAGATTAGTTTCTTGGTTGAGTAAGAAACAGAGTTGTACATCTTTATCAACAGCCGAATCGGAATAAGTTGCAGCAATAACTAACTGTACACAGGTACTATGGCTTAAGCAAATGTTGAAAGATATAAAGGTAAAATGCAAGGAACCTATTACTATATATTGTGATAACACTGCAGCAATTGATATATCTAAGAATCCGGTATTACATTCTAAAACAAAACATGTTTCTATCAAACTGAATTTTCTAAGGGAAAAAGTTGAAGAAAAAGAGATAAAATTGGTTTATGTGAATACTAAAGAACAGCTTGCAGATATTTTCACAAAACCTTTGCCTAAGGAGACCTTTGAATATCTCAGAGATCGGCTTGGATTCATACCACCACCGGTAGAGACTTAGACAGTTGATGATTGTCATCAACCGACAGAATTGAAAGACAAATCTTTTTACTCCGATCTTTGATGAGGAAGCTACTTCTCAGGGGGAGTAGTTAGTATATTGAATTGATTGGTATTTTGTATGAACTTGATTTTTGTAACTTTGGCGTTTTATGTCAAAGGGGGAGAGATATCTATGGAAATACACATTATATTTTGAGGAGTGATTGGTATTGAAGATTCTTCTTTGGATAAACACATGTTGCTCCCAAGGGGAGAAATTGTTGTTTAAAGGAGATTGTTGGTTTTTGGTATTTGGCATTTCTGTTTTGGCACTTTGATGGTTTTTCCATCTTGTGTTACCATCAATGCCAAAGGGGAAGATTGTTGGTATTTTGGTATGGTTTTGTCATTCATGTCAACACCTACTGAAACACTAGCACTTTGGAAATCCAACAACATTCACCGGCAAGCAAGTAACTATTGCACAGTTACTGGTATATGGTTCACCAGCAGGATATAATGTTCACCGGCACTTGGAATGATATGGAAGACACTTGGAAATGTCAAAGACATCGTGTGGATACTTTGTTTTGAATAATTAATCATTGGCATATTCATATTTGCATATTTGATTTTACCGGCAAATAGGTCCAGGGTTATCTAAGGTTACACCGGCAGGTTTATCTTTTCCAGATCAGCATGGCATGCTATGAAGATAATTTATTATTGTTGTAAATGCATTAAGCTGACATGTTTAATCGGTTATTGCATCGGATATTATATTGTATGTAAAATGTTTTTTATTGTAATATCTTGTAGAGCCGACCTACTAAAATTGGTCTTAGGTTATGGTATAAATGTAAGATCTTATTTGTAAGATCGAATATGGAATGCGAAAAAGAATTGTGTGAAGGTATATGCGAGATTAAGAAGAGGTATACATGAAGACATCATTTGAAGGTGAAGCTAGGTTTTTGTAGAAGCATATCAGCATTACACCAGTATTGAATCCAGCATATGAAGATGCTATTTTGTGCAGTACATTCTTATTGGATTTAACCATCCAACTGTAGTCAGTGTGACTCCCATTTTGTGATTGAGCAGTGAGCTCTAGGCTATTGGCCTTTCTGCATGTGTAGACCCCATTTATGTACACTTACTATCTGCAGTAGTATCATCTAATTGTGGGTAAGGTTTCCCACCGTGGTTTTTCCCCTTACAGGGTTTCCACATACAAATATTGGTGTTATGTGTTGTGGATGACTCTATGTTTATATTTCATGCATTAATCTCTATCGGTATAGCAATTTACTGTTAACACTATCTACCGGTACACTTAACTAGTTTACCGGTACTAAGCATTATGTTGGTTAATTGGCTTTTGGTTTAAATTTATTAGACAACTGATTCACCCCCCCCCCTCTCAGTTGTCTCCGGGACCTAACAATTTACACAACCACTAAGGAGAGATTTATTCGTAAGAGATGTACCATTTTAACCAAGGAATAAGTCCTACCCAAGGAACACACATGTACTTGAATGAAGGATAATTCTATGCAAGAAAGGACAACATGTTATGAAAAAATGCAACACAAAAAGAAGAGGTAATATTTAAAAAGAGAAATAGGAAGGAAGGATGCATTATCCTTGCCCCTCACGCAAGGTGTCTCGACTTGAATTTCATCCTCAGAATATTGCCTGCAATAAGTTAATTTCACAAAATACAAATGGAAATGCTACAGGAAATCCAATTTCAACCAATGAAACTACATGAAGTACATATGAAATAAAATACTAATATTACCTTCATGGCATATGTCCCATTGTGTCCTAACTCCACTGTTCTTGGTTTCATATGGTGTGCTCTCAAACAATGCATTGATGGCTTCCAAGATGGCATATGAAGAATGGACTGGTAACTTGTAGTTACCTGATACTATGATATGCAATACTACATGATTATGCTAAATGATTATACTATATGATAATTGTTATTTGCTATTTGATTCAAGATTTAAAACTCACGGATGCATATGATTAATTTGAAGACTCTTGAAGTCTCTTGAAGTCTAACTCTCTCTCAACTGAAGCTCTTAATTTTATAGACTTTGAGAGGATGAGATGATGTGACTTAGATCAACGGTCATGATCAGATCTGCAGATTTGAATGGCCATGAGCAAAGGTGAAGGTTGAGAGAAACGGGGAAGAAGACAAGTGTCACTCATCTCACCTTGATTGGGTTGTTGACTGAGAGAATCTAGGTATGGTTAGAGGAAATTTAGGCATGATAGGACAAGTGGACTCAAGTCTTTCCTAAGATGTAGAGGGTGTTGCAGAGAATATAGGAAATGGTTATGAAATATGTGTACATACACAATTTTCATTAAATTTGGAAGTTGAAGATAATTGATGAATTAATATTTAAGAAATATTAATTTCCTTAGCCACATGTTTGATGAGTTGGCAAAGGGAAGATGAAGTGGAGATGGAAGGTGAGTTGGAAAAGGGATTAAATAATTTTGAGAATTATTTAATATTTGAGACTATAGGATAGGAGAATAACCACTAAATATTGGATATTTAATTGATTGGAGGAGATAATTAAATATTAGATATTTAATTAACTTGGTTAAAAGGATAATTAAATATTAGATATTTAATTAATTAGAGGAATATGATAGATGAATTAATTAATAAAATATTAATTAATAGAAAGACATGAAAATGAATTAAATAAATTATTTTTTCAAATTAACTATTTAATAGAAGAATGATCATTAAATAAATATAAAGCATTTATTTAATTGCTCATAGCCAATTTTTATGTGTATACATTTTGCCCCTCTTTGAAATGATGTGAAGACAACATTGTTTCAAAGATTAAATCAAGTCTTGATAATGCGCCTGATAGAGATAAAAATCCTGATTGTGTGCCCCCTTAGGAGATTGATCGTGAAATTGTCAAAAATTCTGGTTTGAACGATTAATCTCATGATAACTGATAAAAATTTAGTCAATTAAATTCATTTGGAAAAAATAAATTAAATTGCCCCATTGAAATTAATTACTTTTCAAATAGTAAATATAAAATTAACCAAGGCTAATTTTAATTTCATTGTTATCCTTGTCAGCTTGTGGAGAAAATATTCTTGTTGAGGTGGCGAAATGGTGATTCCCGTGGAGAACCATCGATTTGAGCATGTTCAGCGTTATCAGCGACCTGTCAAGCATGGGTATCTGGTATGTATCTTATCCCGAGCTTTATTTTCAAATTTTCGTGCAAATTTTCATGTTTTTAGTGTGTTTTTGCATTTTGAATTTTTTCGGCATTAGGTTAGCGCTTGTGCAATTTGTTTTAGCGCAAATGCATTTTGGTTTAGCGCAAATGCATTTTGGTTTAGCGCAAATGCATAGATTAACACATATGCTCTTTCTATTAGCGCATATGTTAAGAATGTTAGCGCTTATGCATAGTTTTACGCATATATTTCATTTGTTAGCACTTATGCTTATTAAGGTAGCACATTTGCATGGGTTTGCACATATGATTGTAGATGTAGCACATTTGTTAAAAAGGATAGCACATATGCACTATTTTAGCACAAATGCCTTTAGATTTAGCGCATTTACTATAGTTTAGCACAAATGTTCAATAGGATAGCATTTTTTCTCAAATTTGATGTTTTTGATAAGTGCAAAGGCTAAAAATCACTTTGATAATTAGATTTAACGTGTTTAATACATATTGATATGAAATAGGGTCTTGATTGAAGGATTGCATGCTTGATAGATTGATAGATAGCTTTGATTGTTGGATTGGTTGATTGATAAATTTGATTGATAGATTTGATTGATTTGATTGATAGATTTGTTGATTGATAGCTTGATTGATTTGATTGATAGATTGATAGAGTAGCTCTAAGAAACCGATTTAGTTTCTGATACAAGAACTTAGCAGAGTTTTGATTGAAATCAGTGATTGATAGAAAACCATGATTGATAGGTTTTAAAATGATTTGATAGCATAAGTTGTTTCAATTTGATTTGATAGATAAATAGATTGTTGATCGATCGCTTGATTGATTTGATAGATTGATAGATTGATTGCTTCAGTTTGATCTGATAGATAAATAATGATTGTTGATCGATTTGATAGATTGCTTGATAATTTGATTGCTTCAATAAATAGGAGAAACTTGATGTTCTCCAGTGTCGGGAGAAATTACCGGCAATACGTCATTTAGTTCCAGAGTTGACCCAGGTAGAGATTAGACACATAGATGCATATGGTTTATGCCATTTGTTGTATATGCCTGAGATTATGCATAATAGAGGATTATTGATGGCGTTAGCCGAGAGATGGCACAGTGAGCATAACACTTTCCACCTACCTACAGGTGAGATTAGTGTGACTCTTGAGGATGTCTACAAGATTCTGCACATCCTAGTGACTGGCGAGCTAGTGCAGTATGATTTTTAGGATCGGGTTGGGACAGAGGCTTGCAGAGTCATGTTTGCTGATGAGAGCATTGGTAGAGGAGAGATATGATGGGTAGATATGGTGGTGTATTACGAGGCTCTTCCCGTTATTCTTGTTGGTCTGATTGGAGGATTTATATGTCCTAATAGGAGATCATGAGGTTTTTCAATTGGATGGGGTGAGATTCTCTTGAGTATGATGCAGCATCGTACTCGATATGTTTGGGGTGTTTGCATGCTGGCACATTTATATCATGATCTTCATCGGGTAGTGTATGATGAGAGTGTGAGTTTGTCTACAAGATGCACTTTATTGCAGATCTGGTGTTGGGAGCACATTGCTATTACTTGGCCTATCCATATGTATATTTTTATGCAGGTATCCTTACTCAGCATAAGTTGGGTAAGATGGAGTATTAGCATTGGGTGCTTGATTCATTGGATAGCATTACTTGGAGACCATATGTTAATTGTGAGCCATGGATGGATGATGCACAGACATTACCATTTATCATGCAGAGTAGATATCTCATTGGTCGGACACCTTACATTGTTGAGCAACAGTTGATTGGTCACATTTTGAGACAGTTTGGTATCATCTAGCCTATGCCTACTAGTGTGATGATATATGCTCGGTGGTACAGAGATAGGCCAGATTAGGGACCTTCTTTGTCATTTGAGATTGCTCGTACAGAGTTTGTTGCTACTTTGAGAGTGGCTTATGATATGAAATTGCACATTCTTGATCCTGGGGTTACTGCAGATTATGCTCAGTACATATTAGCTCATCCATTTCCTCGCATTACTGATCCAACAGATCCTCCTCCCAGCTCAGGAGATGAGGATGATGATTCAGATGATCCAGTTTCTAGGAGATGGAGATGGGAGCTCAGAGCTACTCATGCAACTAGGGGAGGTGGAGATGAGGGTGGGGATGGAGGTGGTGGTGGGAGGAGACCTGGATGGAGGGGAGGTCGACTAAGAGTCCGTGGAGGACCGTTTGGACCAGTTGGAAGGATTAAGAGAGCACGTCCTATGGGTGGGAGAGATGTTGGATGGATTGGGAGGGAGCATGGTAGGGTAGGTATGACATCACTAAGAGGGTTGCCATTGACAGGAGGTAGGGTGAGTGGACTAGATGGGGGTCGCAGGAGAGGTATTGATTTTGGCCAGATTCAACCAGATCCTAGGGTTATTGCAGCTCATGGTGGAGATGATGAGGATCTTGAGGATCATGTTCCTCTTATTAGATGACGGATTCAAAGAGTTACTCGGACCGAGATTCCAGCAGTTGGATAGGTTGGTGGTGAGGGGATTAGGGTTCATACACCACAGCAGGATTTACCAAAGCAGGATACACCAGAGCATGATATGCCAGAGCATGATGTGCTAGGTCAGGATACCACTGACAGCCTAAGAGTACAGATTAATCAGCTTCGAGTACAGGTGTAGACTCTTATGACTGAGAGGGATAGAGCTGTTAGGAGATGGTAGGATACTCTGGGCCTTCTTGATCACATTCAGCAGGTTGGATCAGGTACTCTCTCAGCTGACACTGTTAGAGAATTAGTTCGGGCTGGGAAGGAGACTTCCCACTGGCAACGATGATATGAGGAGGTAGTTACAAAGAGTCAGAGAGCAGTTAGTTATCATACCACTGTGTTGATGGATACTAGCAATGGTAGGGTCATGGGACCTCCTCAGAGGAGTGGTGATCATGGGAGACAGGCATCTAGAGGATCTTCTCGCCCACATCCATAGAGACGGGCAGAGTCAGGTGGTAGTGGTACAGGACAGTCATGACTTGATTTATATTTGATGAGGCATTTGTATTGTTTATTTGATATCATTGTATACTTGGACTTTTATTGTTTTATGATGATCTATATACAGACATGGACTCTATGTGATGATGATGATTTATATGCATGTATGTTTTTATTTTCTTTGATTATATGGATGCAGTGATTAGATGGATGATGATATGATGATGATTGTCTTGCCTTATGATTATGATCTATATGATGCAATGATAAATGTTTTTGTTTTGATTTTCAATTTTTGATGATCTTGGATGCAAATTAAATTGATTACTATTTTAAATGATGCAAATGCAATGATCCATATGGAATGCAAACGAATGATTGATTTGTTTTTTATGATGATGATGTAAATGATCTATATGAAATGTTTTTGTATTTTTATATGTAATGTTTATAATGATTATGAATCTAAGTGCAAAGATGCAACTAAATAATCTTAAATGAAATGATAATGCAAACTATAATGATGATACACTATATGATGAATAAAATGCACTTATTTGAATGCAAACTAATGCAAATGATTTATATACAACTAAATGAAATGGATAATGATTTAGAATTATTATAAAATGAATGCACCTATAATGATTAAATATAAATTGTTTTTGTTTGTCCAAGTATACTCAATCTTTATTTATGACTGATGATCTGTTAATGAAATGATATGCTTATAATACAACTGACAAATGAATGCTTATAATGCAGATGAATAATGAGCTAATCCAAAATCATCTAACTAAAAATTGTACTGCCATTCTTCATATGCGATCTTGTAACAGTGCTTGATTTCATCATTGAGATTTAAAATGTTGTAAGAAAATACAAGCAACTTGACATAATGATTCAAGATAAACTGAGTATTTCTTACATGGATTTTGATATAGCAAGTTAATACAAGTTGTTAGGCCCAATATGGAAAGCTAATGTACTAAGAGGGGAGGGGTGAATCAGTACTTCAAATCCTTTTATCAACAATATCTTTACTATTATGCATAAACCAAAAACTATTGTAACATAACATAAAGCTAAAACAAATGAGTAACAATCATACATGATTCACTCCATAACACATATATTTTGGTTACGCAGAAACTCTTGGTTAGAGAGAAAAACTGCGGTGGGGATGGCACCCACAACTTCACTACTGCAATAATAAAGAGTGCTTGATTAGAGCTACATTTAGCTATTTTTGATAGCTTACCCTATTAGGAGTAACAAGATCTATTAAATCTACCTTGCTAAAGGATTTTACAACACTATATAAATGTTGCACCTAGTTAGAGGATTTACAATTTATAGACTTGATTAGAGTCTTTTACCCTGTTAAAGGTTTCTCTTACAACTTCAAAATATTACAATAAGATTTTACAAATATCTGTAACTTTACATCTGAAATGCTGTAGCAGATTCTATGTGCTCAAAATAAGATTACCTTGCCTATAGCATACCTCGGTAACACATAAAGTAACTTGGTAAACCCTTCTGTTTACTCTGTTCTTTGACTGTTCTCTGATAACCTTCTCGATGACCTCTATGTATCTGTAACAGTCATAATACTATGTAATTTCTCATGTATCACATAAGTCTTGCTTCATACGCATATGCACACACATTCCTCTCATTCACTTATATCTCTAATTCACACACGTCTCTAACCCTAAATTCATGTTATATAAATAGACTTCTTATGTTGGTGGTCTGATTCATTGCTTCGATCTTACAAACATGATTTCTCGAATAAATAACCATGCAAAATATTTCATTGGTTAGATGACCTCAAAATTATACAAAATCTATATGTGCAATTTCCAATGTAATAATGGTTCTATGTGCCTCGATCTTGTAACATGTTTTCATATGTGTGTCCAAGTTCAATGAATCTGGTAACACATTTCACTCAGTGTATATCAACTCGGTAGACAGCTTGGTGTATACTGCGTTCTGTGACTGTTTTCCTTCTATAACCGACTAGACTATTCATACCGACTTCTCAGTGTGTACCGACTGCATGATTCAGTAATGCTAACCGACTAGAATATATAGAATGACTTTGGATATAAAACTAATGGCAATTTGATAAGTAGTAACAATCTCCCATTTTGACATTAGTTGAGAAGTGATATGAAAATCAATCTCATAACCCATTGGTGGCAAAGATTGAGTCCTCGGTTCAACATCATTCATATAACAATAATCGGTGTCGACCTCAAAACATATTTCATCTTTGTATTTTTCTACCAGCTGTGGTGGAATCCGGTACCTATTATACATTTTCTCTTGGAACTTGCTGAAGTAATCATCCATTATATCATTAAAGTTATCACCTAACTTCTTGATGAAGTCATTGATCTGATGGGTGATTGGTCGGTGTAGTTCCCAAACAACTTTACCAACTATTGGAAAAAACTTCTCAAATTAGAAAAACATACATACAAGTAGTGATCCAAATTTTAGAGTATTTGCCGAGTTGTTCTTATTTGGCTTCCTGATTGTGTTCAGATTTTCAAACAAGTTCTTCAACAATACTTCACACAAGTCAATTTTCATGCCTTTCTTAACAATTTTGTATGCTAAGTCCACTGCTGCACAGGGTACACTATTTTCCCTTGCCAATTGGAAGAAACAGTAACCAATTACTCTAATGGCAAATTTGAATTCAGGATCAATGACATTGTTCAACTTCAGACCTCTGCAATCAGATTCTACTCCAGTCAAACTGATCAATTCCTTCTGTGATATCATTTTTTGTGCTCGGGCATGATCATAGATAGGATAACCGGTGATCAAATGAATGATTTCTTTCATGATCTTAAACGGTTTCTCTTGTAGCCACATGAAATCATCATGCACTCGTCTTAGTACAAACTTGACCCACTGGGGTTTTAACACACGGAGATAGGTTAGGGCTTCAGTCAATCCCTTGATTTTGATATGCTCATACTTGCTATCCATTTTACCATCTGTGCACAATTCATCATATGTATCTTTGATCTCAACATGACTGAGTTCTTCAACATGACATTTTGTGAAGAATCTCACATCCTCGACTAACAAGACTCGATCCGGGATGAGTGAAAATGCAGTTTTGTCATCCAGTTCAGATGCGATTTTGGGAGTCAAAGAGTATTTTAGTGAGGGCTTCTCTACATTCCTAACAACAATGGGGTCTTGGATCTTAGGTGCCATTTTGATTTCAGATAAAAATTGACACAGGAACCTTAGGGTTTGAGAACTTAACAAACGGCAGACGCTTCACACTCAGCAGATAATAACAACTTAACTAGCTTAGCAATGCGATGAGATTCAATGTAAATACCTTAGATTTTGCTTTGAATATGGTTTGATCGCCTTGATTCTCTATGCTCTACTTCTCGAAAACTTGGTGAATGAAAATGACCATGAAAAACTTGTAAGTACTCAAAAATACCTTATCAGGCTTCATGCAAGTTAGGTCAAAACATTAAATGCACTCGGTTCACTTAACTTTCTTTCCCTTTTTGCACTTTAAAAAGTAACCAAATTCCCTTCATATACCGACTTGACAGGCTTCCTAAATTCACCGACTTGATAGATTTCCTGTAAAGTGCTCCAAAAGACTTTGATAGAATTTCAAACTTACTAATACATCTTACTAGGCAGATTTTGAATTTAGTACATACTAAAATAGGAACTGTTTAAGATATAACCTTGTGAGAATGTAATCCCTTCATGCCTTTACCAATTAATTTGGAGTGGGAGCACCTAACTCGGTAGGTAAGATGCTTTCTTTATTTGACACAATTTTCTTCTTTCTCCAAATCATCTTTAATTTCTCTTTTATTTCCTCAGTGTCTTCTCTAGGATGATCTCTACAATCTCCAACCAAGTGTCCAACTCTGTGACAATGGAAACATGCCATACCAGGATTTCTCCATGATCTTCGGTTGTTCATTCCAAACCTTATAAAGCAGTTGGTACTTATATGTCCATATCTTTCACAACATTCACACCATATCCTTGTATTGTAATCCCATGGTACTGCAGAATATTGTCGGTAAGGATCTGTGTGAGTTCGGTAACCTCTAGTGTTTGTTCGGTGTGGATATCGCATGTAGTTCTTTTGCTTAGACCAACACTTCTTGGTATTATGTCCATATCTATTGCAGTTTCTACAAAACCCTTTGAATTTTGCCTTCTGATAGTTGTTAACAGACTTTGTCCTACATTGATTAGATGTGTGACCATATTTATTGCAATTGTAACAATATCCATTGGACTTATTGATATTTGGTTGCTTACCTTTTCTAATCTGACATATGTTGGCAGTATGACCTTGATTTCCACAGTAGTAGAAAATAGGCTTCTTCCTTTTGATGCTATTCTTGATTCTAGCTTTCTTTCATGATTCTCCTCTCTCGGTAGTGCAGATTCCCTTCTCGGTAGAGTCTTTTCCTTTGTAACCAAGTCCTTCTTTGTAGGGTCAACTTGTGTTCAGTTGCTCATCCAACATCTTTGATGCTTCATAACTCTTCTTCAGTGTTTCCTTGGATTTCTTCTTTGTTTCAAGTTCATTGCTCAACCTTGATACTTCAAGTTTCAATGCTTGATTCTCATCATCTTTCATATTTGCTTCATGATGTGCATAACCTAGTTGATCTGTCATATTTTGTTGAATCCCAGTCAACCTTATGATTTCATTATCCTTATTAGATACTAGAGCTTCAAGTTGTTGTTTCTCTCTTTCTAGATCTCTTACTTTGTCCTCAGTTGTCCTCAATGCATCAAGATTTTTAGTCATCTGTGTACTGAAATGTTCATGTTCTCTTTTCATTGCTTTTAGTTGATCAGCCAGTGCTTTGTTCTTTTCTTTCAGTTGTCCAATCATTTCTTTAGTCTCTTCAGACATATTGTTCTCAGATGATGTCTCAATTTGTTCCACTAACTCTTGAGAGTCCTGCAAATCATCAGATAATATTCTTCTCACTTTCAAAGATTTTTGCATTTGCCTTTGCATGTCCGCAATCACTTAATTAGCATGATCCAATTCTTCTTGCAGATACACAATCCTCCGAGATTGTTTGTAGCCTTCCATTGATAAGATCTTTCTCTTTAGGTAGTTAAACCCTTTTCCAAGATTCAAGCTCTGATACCAATTGTTAGGCCCAATATGGAAAGATAATGTACTGGGAGGGGAGGGTTGAATCAGTACTTCAAATCCTTTTATCAACAATATCTTTACTGTTATGCATAAACCAAAAATTGTTGTAACATAACATAAAGCTAAAACAAATGAGTAACAATCATACATGATTCACTCCATAACACATATATTTTGGTTACGCAAAAACTCTTGGTTAGAGAGAAAAATTGCGGTGGGGATGGCACCCACAACTTCACTACTACAATAATAAAGAGTGCTCGATTAGAGCTACATTTAGCTATTTCTAATAGCTTACCCTTTTAGGAGTAACAAGATCTGTTAGATCTACCTTGCTAAAGGATTTTAAAACACTATATAAATGTTGCACCTGGTCAAAGGATTTACAATTTATAGACTTGATTAGAGTCTTTTACCCTGTTAAAGGTTTCTCTTACAACTTCAAAATATTACAATAAGATTTTACAAATATCTGCAACTTTACATCTGAAATGCTATAGCAGATTCTATGTGCTCAAAATAAGATTACCTTGCCTATAGCATACCTCAGTAACACATAAAGTAACTCGGTAAACCCTTATGTTTACTCTATTCTTTGACTGTTCTCTGATAACCTTCTCAGTGACCTCTGTGTCTCTATAACAGTCATAATACTCTGTGATTTCTCATGTATCACATAAGTCTTACTTCATACGCATATGCACACACATTCCTCTCATTCACTTATATCTCTAATTCACACATGTCTCTAACCCTAAATTCATGTTGTATAAATAGACTTCTTATGTCGATGGTCTGATTCATTGCTTCGATCTTAAAAACATGATTTCTTGAATAAATAACCATGCAAAATATTTCATTGGTTAGATGACCTCAAAATTATACAAAATCTATATGTGCAATTTCCAATGTGATAATGGTTCTATGTGCCTCGACCTTGTAACACGTTTTCATATGTGTGTCCAGGTTCAATGAATCTGGTAACACGTTTCACTCGGTGTATATCAACTCGGTAGACATAAAATAACACTTGGTAGATAGCTCGGTGTATACTGCGTTATGTGACTATTTTCCTTCTGTAACCGACTAGACTGTTCATACCGACTTCTCAGTGTGTATCGACTGCATGATTCAGTAATGCTAACCAACTAGAATATATAGAATGAATTTGGATATAAACTAATGGCAATTTGATAAGTAGTAACAATCTCCCCTTTTGACATTAGTTGAGATGTTTGACAAAACTACTTTCAAAGTCATTACTCAAAAATTTGTATACTTTACAAAATTTGACTAAACATGCAGTATATACATTAGTCAATGAAATAGTATAATCAAATATACTCCCCTTATCAATATGTTGTACAAAACTTTGATTATGTGTGCTCGATGATCAATACTATGTAATCATTGTTCTTTCCTCTGTTCACTGCTATGTATATTGCTCTTGGATACTCTGCTTATTCTGCTCGGTATACTCCCCCTATATACTATACTCCGGTTGTTTGATACTTTGAATACTATACACTCCCCCTGTGTACTTTGATGCTATATATACTTTGATGATATACTCCCCCTTTTTGACAAACATCAAAATTTAGTTACCATTTAGAGGTGGCAACTGATCAAAAATGGATTTGTACTTTGTCTTGGCTTCGGTGAGAGCGACAGAGAGTGCATCCTTTACATTGTCCATTAAAGAATTATGTGCATTAAATTCAGCCAATAATGAAATTAAGCCATCTAAGGTGCTTCCCTCTTGTGTAGTAGAGAGGTAAGTGGCTCGGTCTAGTTGTTCTTGAACGGATGAAAGATGAGGAAGGAATAATGTTTGAAGTGTCATTATGTCCATCCTGATCTTGTGTTCTTTATTCCTCAGTTCCAATTGTTGAGCCATGAGCTGTTGTAGCTTAGTATAAAAATTATGAACCGAATTGGGCTTCGGGGTCAACTTATTTGAGAGATGGGTGATCTCTTTCTCAATTGTTGTTGTTTTATTCTTAATGTCCTTAAGGAATAAAGAAAATGTGCAAAGTTTCTAAAATAATGAAAGAATGTGCTTGAGTTGAGGGGACAACTCAGCAATAAATTTGACAAGTTTTACCTTGCCAACAGCAATAGATTTTTGTACTTCCTCTATCATTTTAGCAGTTAGCTCCTTGTCTTTTAGTTTGCTCAAGTATTTGGATGCATCTACTCCAGATGTCTCAATCTGATTTAGGAGTTCATCCAATTGAATATGGATGGTTGCATCGGTAGATACTGTAGCTGAAGGTAGCATATCTAATAGTAAGGTCTTTACCTTCTAAAGTACTTTATTCTTCTCTTGTATGGCTAGTTGCTTCTCCTGTTCGGCCTTTGCTTTGCTTTGCATAGTTCACCGAATTCAGTGAGTGTTTATATCATGCCTCATCATAGCTTCTCTAGTCACAGACATCCTTGAGTTGCATAAAGTACATGATTACCAATAAAATCAAGATATAAACACTAAATCTTATATGTCATTCACATATTCTTATGGTCATTAACTGATATAATCATCTTGATGAATGATCTTTGATAATCCTTTATTACTTGTTGATTGATTCTTCGGTTTTTGAGTTTCATGATTCAGTTGTTGATGAAATGCCTTGATTTTTTTGTTGCTTTGTTGCTCGTTATCTATTTCAAAACCCTAGATGTTTTTGGTTTTTCTAAATTTTTCGAATGTTTTGGATTTTCAAAGATTCAAAAGATCACCTTAGCAAAAGGAATTAGGATTTTGCCCCCAGCGAAAACAAAAATTTATTATGGATGTATGAATTGATCAAGATCCAAACCATGGAGGGATACAAATGCAGATTGATTGATTCTGATAAAATCTAAGACAGTGACTACAACAAGTATGTCAAAGATTGATAACTGTTGGTAAGTTGCATATTTCTTGCTAAATGGTTCAGAGCAATGGATGTGAAAGATGCAATGGATAAGATAGGATAGATAGAAGCAATAGATGTGATAGGATGGAGTGGATAGGTGCGCAAAGCGATCTCATAGATGGAGGAACCTACTTCTAAGATAGTGCCTATTTACCAGGTTTTCACCATCTAAATTTATTGCATTTTTTGGATTTTATATGCTTTTTTAATGACTTTTTTTAGGACTTTATATGCTTTTTGTTGATTTTTTCAGGACTTTATATGGTTTTTGTTGATTTTTTCAGGATTTTATATCTCAAGCATAGAATTTATTGAGAAGGATAGAATTGATAGGTTCATCAAACCAATCACCTTCAGGGGTAGATAACTTGTATTCTCTTGATCCATATGTTGCTACTATGACAAAAGGTCCTAGCCAATTCGGTTCAAATTTTCCCTTCTTTTCCCAGTCTTGCTGATTTCTTGGATTCTCCCTTAGAACTATATCTCCAATCTGGAAAATATGTGGTTTGACTCTGTGATTATAGCTTCTTGCCATTCTTTGTTGGTATACTTTTAAATGTTCTGTTGCATTTTGGCGATGTTCCTGAATCAATTCTAGTTCCTAGAGTTGAGAGACTCGTTGTTTTTCTTCTGGTATAAGACCGTGAAAGGATACTCGTAGAGAAGGTATCTCTACTTCTATAGGTAATATAGCTTCTGATCCATAGACCAAACAATATGGAATTTCCCATGTTGGAGTACGGATGCTAGTTCGGTATGCCCAAAGAGCAGGATTTAGCTGAATGTGCCAATCTTTTCCAGCTTTATTGACTGTTTTCTTCAAGATTTTCAACATAGTTTTGTTTGATGCCTCAGCTTGACCATTACCTTGTGGATAATATGGAGTAGAGAACCTATGTTGGATATGAAACTATTCGCATGGCTCTTTCACATCTTGATTTTTGAATGGTCTTCCATTATCAGTGATAATGGTCATAGGAACTCCATAGCGACAGATTATGTAATTTAAAATGAATGATAATATTTGTTTTCCTGACACTGTTGTTAAAGGCACTACTTCAATCCACTTAGTGAAATATTCAGTAGCAATTAGAATGAACTTATGTCCATTAGAAGATGAGGGATTGATCTTTCCTACCAAATCAAGGCCCCACTGTGAAAATGGCCATGATCCTGTCATAGGATATAACTCTTATGCTAGCGCATGAATTAGATTTCCATGGATCTGACATTGTTTACATTTTTTAGCATAGGTGAATGAATCTCTTTCCATAGTAGGCCAAAAGTAACCCATATGAAGAAGTTTCTTAGCCAATGTTAAACCACTTGAGTGTGTATCATAAATACCTGCATGAATGTCATTAAGAACTCTCTCAGATTCATCTTTTTTGAGACATCTCAACAATATACCATCTAGACCACACCTATATAGTATATCAACAATAATAGTATAGCGAGAGGACTGACGGATAAATTTTCTTCTTTGATTACGAGATAATTCAAGAGGAAGGATATGATCTTTCAAATATTGGTAGGTTTGACTGTATAAGGACTGACTGGTTCCTGATATATGGCAAATTCGATAGGTATGTTGGGATTGGATGGTAGGGGTTAAGATATCTTCCACGAGAAATTTGTAACACTGTTGATTCTCCTTATTTTGTAAGAGAGATGCTATTGTATCCATTGCATCTGCTACTTTATTCTCATTTCTGGGAATCTGGGTGAATGTGATTTATTTAAAGTGTTCTTTAAATTCCTCCACTAGCCGTTTGTATGTCATAAGCTTATCATCCTTTGTTTGATATTCATCATTTATTTGATTAATGATAAGTTGGTTATCACCATAGACATGTAGCTCTTTGACATTCCATTCAATGGCCATTTTAAGCCCTATAGCCAATGCTTCATACTGCAATATTATTGGTGCATGGAAATCACAATCTATATGATTTCGGAATTGTGTGTCCTTAAGGTGTGATGAAAAATATTCCTGTGTCTAATCCATATTGGGTATAAGAACCATCAAAGTACAATTCCCAAAAGTTTGTACTTAATGTCAAGATATCTGCATCAGTAAATTCGATGTGCAAAGGCATGTCATTTTGTAAAGGTGCATCAGCCAATTGATTAGCGATGACTTGTCCCTTGATAGCTTTCCGATCAACATATTCTATGTCAAATTCACTCAGTATCATAACCCATTTGGCTAGTCTCCCTGCCAATGTTGACTTGCTCAACAAATATTTGAGAGGATCTATCTTTGCTATTAGTTTCACAGAATGAATCAACATATAATGTCACAGCTTCTGAGTTGCAAATACAACTGCTAGACATATCTTTTTGATTGAGGAGTAATTTAATTCATAGAAAACAAGTGTTATGTTGATATAATAAAATTCTCTTTCTTTTCCTTCATCATCATGCTAAGCTAGGAGAGCACCTAATGATACACTTGTTGCGGAGACATAGAGTAACAATGGTTTCCCTTTGGTTGGTGATATCAGTACTAGTGGACTCATAAGATATTCTTTTATTTGCAAGAAAGCTTATTCACATTTTAGATCCCATTTGAATGGAACATTTTTATGTAGAAGATGGATAAATGGAAGACATCTATCGGCCAACTGAGAAACAAATCTCCTAATTGATTGCAATCTTCATTGTAAAGATCACAATTGACTTATGTTCTTAGGTGAATCCATCTCCATGATAGCTTTGACTTTTTCAGGATCTACTTCAATACCACGAGTTGATATAATGTACCCAAGGAGCTTTCCAGAGGTTACCCCAAATGCACATTTATTTGGGTTTAATCTCAATTGATATCTTTCCAGCCTATCAAAAATCTTGCTTAAAATGTTCAAATGTTCCTTTCTTGTGTGAGATTTTGCAAGTATGTCATCAACATAATCTTCCATAAATGTATGCATCATATCATGGAAAATTGTCGTCATAGCCCTTTGATAAGTTGCTCCTGCATTCTTAAGCCCAAATGGCATAACATTCCAGCAATATGTTCCCCATGCACAGGGGAAAGTTGTCTTTTCTTGGTCTTCAGGTGCAATTCTTATTTGATTATATCCTGAGAAGCCATCCATTAATGAAAACATCTCGTGTCTTGTTGATAATTCCACTATGATATCAATGTTTGGTAGCGGGAAACCATCTTTTGGACATGCTTTAATCATATCTCTGAAATCTGTAAAGACTCTTATACTCTTATCTGGCATTGATACTGGTACAATACTTTAAACCCATTTTGGATAAGCAAGTGGTCTTATGAAACCCACTTCTAATAGTTTCTTCAGCTCGGTTTTTACAAGAAGAGCAATGTGCGGATGCATCTTTCTTAGCTTTTGCTTAACGGGTTTTTCTTTTAAATCCACATTAAGATGATGCATGATAAGATCAGGATTAAGTCCTAGCATATCGGCATAAGACCAAGCAAAATTTATTTATCTTTGCTTAAAGAATTCCATGTATTCTTTCCTCTCTTTTTCTGATAATGAGGCAGCAAAATGAAGTATTTTAGGATCCTTTGATGTATCAATGTTTATTGCTTCTATTGGTTCTATCAGGATAGCAGATCTCTCTTGAAAATATATAGAAATAATATCAAACTTTCCATCTTTTGGCGCCTCAAGGAGGTTTTCACCATCACATACATCCTTTATTTTCTCATTTGATTGATCTAATGTTGTTTGAAATGGTTTTCAACAATAGGTCTCTTTCCTTGTTTTATTTTGCTTTTGTGACTGGAAAGTTTGGCATTCTCCTAACTATGAGAAACATTACTTGATTCTGCAATGGAAGATATCTTAGGTGGGATAGGTTCAACAGTGTTAAGGTACATGGCTAAGTCGTGATCATTGGAAAAGACATTCATTTCAGGGTTGTCTAAATTATCCCAATCAATTACTTCAGGATGCAGAAGGGGTAAATCATAATCACTGTCATCATTAGGTATTTCAACATTCATGACATAATGATCATAATTTGGCATAGAATAGGTACTTCCATAGATTAAATGTGTTTGAGAATTATCTTTCCCAAGCGTCTCTGAATTAGTCTTAACAAAATTATTATTAGCATTGTGTAGCTCACACTCAAGTGATTCTTCAACTGACGTTTGTCCCTTAGATGAATGGATTATGTCCACACGCACATCTTTAACACTGCAAATTCCTTCTTGATTGACCTCATTTGCATTTTGGAGTTGACATACTTGTGTATGTGATAAAGAAGATTCATTAGCTAGATTTTGTCTTCTTTCAAATTCAACTTCTTCTGGACTAATAGTCAATCCAACTTGACCATCTCTTAATTCTTCTATGGTTCTTCCATATCTGATGTTTGTTTGTGCTTCTTGTGGCATTGATTCTCTATATTTGTCATTCCCTTTTCTTTTTGCATACACCTCTTTTCTCTGAATTCTGAGTTTCTCTTGTCTTTTTTTTAACTTCATCTTTTGCTCTGCAATAGACAAGTCTTCTTTCGTGATAGCTGCATATTCTTCATTGTGTTCCTTACTTGATGTAATGGATAAGGCATCTGGACCCCATTCATATTCATTGGAATCTATCTCTGAATCTTGATCTAAGATTACTCCACTATACCATACTGGAATGTCATATGGTGCAAAAAGTTCTCTGATTTCTGCCCTCTATTTTTACTGCTTCTGGAATATCTTGTTCAGATTTTGCCTTTGTTTCACAAGATTTTTCTTCACCTTTGATGGTAATTTCCTCTTCTTTCTTTTCATGTTCTTCTTTCTCTTTTTGTTTATTGGTTACTGTTTCGACCGCTTGTTGTAGCTTTTCTTGCCATTTTTCTTCTCTAGAAACTGATTTCTTTCTCCATTTTTGTTGTTGATGATTATGTTGCTTTTGATTAGACTTTAGATATCCCAGCCCGAATTTACCTTCTGTAGATTGTGAGTGCGGACATATAGGTTCTGAAATACCTTGATGTTGCTTACCAATTGTTCCTTTTCCTTCATATTTCATCTTTTGCATGATTTTGTATCCTTTGCCATATTGTTTTATGGGAATATTGACTTTTGTTGTTGTTTCTATAGTTTTGTCATCCTTTTACAACCAACCAAGAATGTCTTTGTCTTCATTTTCTTCTTCACGAGTTCCAGCACTAATAAATGTTCCTTTAAACATATGTTTTGATCTTTCTGATGGCTTTGACTGAATATATGTAGGCTTACCATATGACTTAGGGGAAAGTGGAAAATTATGCAAAGAATATTTTCCCATTCCTTCATCATTTATCTTGAGTTTTTCTTCAAAAGTTTCCCATAACTTTGCTTGAATTTCTTTGGTATGATATATTGATTCTCTATTATGTGGAACTCTTGTATCTTGTGTGGGCTTCAAATTATTGCAATAATGACTAGAATCTGCAATTATATTGATCTATTTTTCTTCATGAGGAAATTTTACACATTGATGATATGTAGGAGGAATCACTTGCATCTTGTGAATCCATGGTCTTCTTAGAAGAATGTTGTAAGAGATGTTCAAATCTAAAACTTGACACAATGTATCCCTTTCCACAAGTCCTATCCTTATTGGTAGTACAACAGTTCCTTTAGAAGAACGCTCTGCTTCATCATAAGCCTTGATGGTTATTTTCTTTTTTGGGTCTACTGCATTCTCTGAATATCCCAAAGCTTTTATCAAACTTAATTCACAAATGTTTAAGCCAGCTCCTCCATCTATGAGCACACGTTTGATATGAGTTTTATTTATGGAGACTTCAACATGTAAGGGAGCATTGTGAGGATGTTGTAAGGATGCGTCATCATTTTCAGAAAATGATAAGCAATGAGGAGCTATAAGGTGTCCTACCATGTTTTGGAATTGATCTACATCCAAATCTTTTGAAACTGTTGTTTCCACTAAAGCTTTCTCCAACATTTCCTTATGCATAGGTGAAACCTTGAGAAGTTCCAGAATTGATATTTGAGTGGGTATTCTTTGTAATTACTCTACTAAATTGTATTATTGTGATGTGGATGTTGAATATTTTGCTATACCTGAAAAGGTAACCTTTGCTTTGCTTCTCGTGATAACATTGATTGGTTCTAAAGATCGATTTTTGTTAACAATGATCACATTTACTACATCATCATATGTATAGGTGTAATTCACTTTGGCTTTTCCTTTGTCATCTTTTAATTGGGACGATTCACCTTTGTCATAATTTGGAAGTGGAGTTTTGAAAGCCAAGTGTGATTTATTTGTCTTATGGCTATCCACTATGATGGTTCCATTATCAATTAGATCTTGGATAAGGTGTTTCAATCATTGACAATCATTTGTTAGGTGTCCTTTATTCCGATGGTAATTGCAAAAATGATTGTCATTCCACCAATTGGGCTTGACTGGTGGTTCATAACTTCTTGCTTCTGGTAAAATAATCAATTTGTTAGCAAGCAAAGCTTTTAGAGCTGATTTCAAAGATTCTCCAATATTTGTGAATTTCCTCCGCGGATTGGAGAAAAGGGACTTGGCTTTATTGTTTTCTGGATTGTTATTGCTTGGGATTTGGCTTGATAGATTAAAAATTGGTTGTTTTTGTTTTGTATTACTATTATTGTCATTCCCTTCATTGCTGACATTCCTATTCTCTGACTAGAACTTGGGTTTTCCATTGTTGTTGTTGTTGTTGTTTTTGTTGTTGTTGTTGTTGTTGTTGTTGTTGTTGTTGTTGTTGTTGTTGTTGTTATTGTTGTATGAATTATTGTAAAGTTTTAGCTCTCCTTTCTTTATCATTGCATTCTCTATTTTCAGACCATTCTCGATCATTTTGGCAAAAGAGGGAGGACATTCCATCCTTAGTCAATAACTCATTTCACTGATAAGATTATCAATGAATATGTCCCTTTTTTCTTGATCAGGTACATCTTGGGGATACCTGTTAAACATGTGTTTCCATCATTGTAAGAAAATCATAAATGATTCACCATTCTTTTGTTTAACATTGCAGAGATCCAACATTGTTATTTCATTACTTATATTGTAGGAATATTGTGAAATAAACATATTCACAAGTTCTTCAAAGGATTTGATTCCAGATGGTAATCTTGAAAACCACTCCATTGATTGTTCATTTAAACTCCTAGGAAAAAGACACATAAGTTAAGTTTCATCATGAGCAAATTCCATGCTCATCGTACAAAACTCCCTAATGTGATCTTGAGAATCAGATTTTCCATCGTATTTGTCATATTTAGGAATCTCGCAATGTTGTGGAAATGGTATCATATTCAGATTTTTATCAAAAGGATATGGGCATATATCTTCTAATGAATATTTCTTGGAGCTTGTCCCATTTTTCATGTCTTGTATCTGTTGTTGTAGAGTTTGTATTTGTTGAGTAAGGTTTGACAATGGATTATCCACATAGTTTCTCCTTATTTCTTCATGATTTCTCTTATCACTATGCTCTTTTCTTTTGTCATCCCCCTCTTTCCTTGTTTCTTCATTGCTTTCTTTGTTCACATCTTCATTATTTGGCTCATCTGTGTTTTTGGTGTTACTTGCCTCCGCATCTTGTTTCAAGCTTTCTATGTTAGAGTATTGTGGTAATTTAGCTCTAGATTTTGCCAACAACAAGATATATTTTTCTTTTTGTTTTGCCAACAATTTTTCCATTAGCCTATCAAATTTAAATTTTTTCTCAAGGTCTCTAATGGTGCTATTGACTACTTCTTCATCAACAGCGATGAATCCAAAATTTGGGAATACAGGATTATCTTCTTCCCCAATTTGTTGTTGTTTTCTAAGTTGTTCGTGTTGTCTCTAGTCCAAGCTAACATGTGATTATTTCAAAGTTGTTTGAAAGTTCCAAAGGACAAAGTCAATAGGTGATTATTGGTTTAGGAAGATATGCTTTGTTGATCTTACCACTATTGTTTGTTTGTTGGGATAAAGCGTCTCTTTGTTGAAAAGCACGTCTTTGCAAAATTTCACCGTCAAATTCTATACCGTGGCCATGTAAGTAGTGACGAAAATGGTTTAGGAATGTCTTATGTTTCAATAAGATCTTGCGATTGATATACAAGAATCTTATCCTTTTCTGAGTAGCTTTATAACTGGGTTTTCTTTTCTTAAGGTGATACTTAAAAGTCATATAAGCATTTGGCAATTCACAAGTTTGTTTGATTCCAATGTTGGTGCGATTCTGGTTTTGATATAACCTAGGTTCAAAATAGGAAAGATATATCCAAGATTAGGAACCTAGTATAGATTGATCAAGCTTTGTGATAGAGGATTTGATTATCCTGATGAGAAACTCGACAAGGATGTTGATTTTTGCACTTAAGATGTTTGAATCAATAGCTTGTTGAATGTTGATGTTTATAGAACCTTTTGAGTATAACATGTTGGATTAGTGACCTAGTTGTTTGAGCTAGTTTGAAAATACGTGGTGTTTTAGAGACAAATCTACTTCAAGAATTATTTTGATATTGATGTTTTGACACTTTGATCTTGATCTGGTATTTGAAGTGTTGGAAAGCTTTTTGTATTACTCTTTTTTATCAAACTTTTTCAGCAATTTGTTGGATTTTTGCTCACTTGTAGATGATAATTTTCTTCAATTTTTGACCATTTGGAACATGTTACAAACATAGAAGACACAATGTCTAATAAACAAAATGCACAAGCAATTACAATCCCTATGGCAGGTTGAGACAAACGTTGTTGAATCTCACATGGGGTTTCCCTCGAGGCTACACTATTCAAAGCGGATATTTAGATGCTTGGCCCCACTCGCTCCACCCTCAGTACTCACTTCTTCAGGGCAGCCAAGCACCAATTTCCATGAAAACTCCCCATGGAAAACTTTATATCTCTACTAGGAACCATATGTATGTGAGTCGCTTTAGAGGTCCGACCTCCTGCGCCAACAACTAGAAGGATTTTGGCAACTAGTACAAGTGGCTTTTAGTAAAGGCTTTCGATCATGTGGCCATACATGCAGCACTTTCAGCTCTATAAATACAGAAGGTTCCCAGCCTATAGAGGTTATGCTCCATAGGGTTTATGGGGAAACATAGTGTCGGTATGAACTTATCAGCACGTTGTTTGGGACTTTCGTCACAAACACGATTTATGTATAGTGGATTGGAAGGACTCAGTATTAGCCCGTTTCCACTTTAGGTAATTCCCCTCTCACTGGCCCCCTCAAGGCAGCTTGGGAAGGCAAACCCTTTAAATGATTTAATTGCTTGAAACTAAAGAAAGCTTAAAGGAGTGGGTTTGGCTTTTTGGTCACCCAATTAAGGGGAGAGCATATACCTACCACTTTCGAGACATAGAATACAACTGTTCTTTTTAACCTTTTCAAAGCAATTGTTGGCTAAGTCCTATCTGGAGATGTTGCTCCAACAAGCATGGTGTTCATTTTAGCCCTTTTAAAAGCCTATGTGCAACTATTTTAGAGAAAATACTAGAAATGCAAGTTGCATATTGTCAATTCATCCTCTTAGTTAAACTAGATGAACAAGATATGATATATTACTTCCTAAATGAAGACTTTTAATTAACTAGATGAGGAAATGCATAAAATTTGTCTTAAACACCATCCTGCACATGCATGTCAGTAGTCTAAAAAATCTGATTTCTTGGACATTCAGAGCTGCAAGAATTTTTTGTCAGTTCATAAACAAAAGCACTAATCGAACACATGCGCTATCTTTTTGCTCAAAAGCGCTAACCTGCAGGTCAAAAGTGCTAACCTAGACTGCAAAAGCGTTGCTTTGTGGATACAAAAGCGTGATTTCTTTGACAAATGCGTTAACCTAGGACACAAATGTACGAACCTATAATGCAAATGCGCAAACTTTAAAACAAAAGCGCTAACCTAAAATGCTCATGCGCTAACTTATAGTGCAAATGCGCTAACCTAGAAGGCAAATGCACTAACCTGCAGAATAAAAGTGTTGTCAAAATTCACACATGCATGAATATGCATTACAAATGTGTTAATTTTACTTTTTGTGAGATTTTTAAAGGTATATGCGAGGTCCATGTGCCCCACGGTGGGCGCCAAAATGTGTCGACTTGAATTTCATCCTCGGAATGTTACCTACAATAAGTTAGTTTCACAAAATACAAATGGAAATGCTACAGGAAATCCAAATTCAACTAATGAAACTACATGAAGTACATATGAAATAAAATACTAAGATTACCTTCATGGCTTATGTCCCATTGTGTTCTAACTCCACTATTCCTGGTTGTAGATGGTGTGCTCTCAGACAATGCACTGATGGCTTCCAAGATGGCATATGAAGAATGGACTGATAACTTGTAGTTAACTAATACTATGATATGCAATACTACATAATTATGCTAAATGATTATACTATATGATAATTGTTATTTTCTATTTGATTCAAGATTTAAAACTCACGGATGCATATGATCAATTTGAAGACTCTTGAAGTCTCTTGAAGTCTAACTCTCTCTCAATTGAAGCTCTTGATTTTATAGACTTTGAGAGGATGAGATGATGTGGCTTAGATCAACGGTCATGATCAGATCTGCATATTTGAATGGTTGTGAGCAAAGGTGAAGGTTGAGAGAAAGGGGGAAGGAGAAGACGAGTGTCACTCATCTCACCTTGATTGGGTTGTTGACTGAGAGAATCTAGGGATAGTTAGAGGAAATTTAGGCATGATAGGACAAGTGGACTCAAGTCCTTCCTAAGATGTAGAGGGTGTTGGAGGGAATATAGGAAATGGTTATGAAATATGTGTACGTACACAATTTTCATTAAATTTGGAAGTTGAAGATAAATGATGAATTAATATTTTTGAAATATTAATTTCCTTAGCCACATGTTTGATGAGTTGGCAAAGGGAAGATGAAGTGGAGATGGAAGGTGCATTGGAAAAGGGATTAAATAATTTTGAGAATTATTTAATATTTGAGACTATAGGATAGGAGAATAACCATTAAATATTAGATATTTAATTGATTGGAGGAGATAATTAAATATTAGATATTTAATTAACTTGGTTAAAAGAATAATTAAATATTAGATATTTAATTAATTAGAGGAATAGGATAGATGAAGTGATTAATAAAATATTAATTAATAGAAAGATATGAAAATGAATTAAATAAATTAATCTTTTCAAATTAACAATTTAATAGAAGAATGGTCATTAAATAAATATAAAATATTTATTTAATTTCTCATAGCCAATTTTTATGTGTATACACAAGGAAATAAGGATAACCATGATGAAGGATCACACACCCCTGAAGGTAAGATTATTCATAAGAGATGTACCATTTCAAAAAAGGAATAGGTACTAACCAAGTAACCCACATGTATTCTCATGAAGGATAATTCTATGCAAGAAAGGACATCATGTTATGAAAAATGCAACTCATAAAGGAAAAGGTGAATCCTTAGAATTAGGAAAGAGATAGAAACTTATTATTGCTCCCCGAGCATGGAGATAAGAATAAATAGACTATTATGTTTCTCACCAAGTATGATTGCACCTGAAATTGTACCACCATGAATGACAATGAGCCCCCAATAGGTAAGTTGACAATGTCACATAGTGAGGAGCAACATAATAGTTAACTTTAATTTTATTTGAAATGGTTAAATTAGAAATATGTCATTGTAGAGGAGGGGATTAGTAGCCTCTAAGATGATGAATCTCAAAGAACAAACCAGCCACTGCTAACTCACTTAAACTGGCGCTAAAGGTAAGCCATGGGATGAACAAATACAAGATAAAGCAACTACCAAACTAGCACATAAACTAACAACTATTGAATACCAAAAATGTATAGTACAAAAATGAAGTTTCAGTTGTAACAGAGATGTATCAAAAGGAAAGGTAGTGATTACCACGGGGCAGATTTGGTCTTCGGTTTAGGATGCCAGTGCGCCATGTGGATGTCTACATGTTGCGCTATTGTCTATACACATAGAGAACCAAAAATTGCATAGGGGTACCCAAAATATTGTCCTTTCATTGTCAGGACCTGTTTGTCACCTACACACACAAAAATGGGAAAAATGTTAGGGTTGTATAGTGATTTTCCTCAGTCAAACCTTCACTTTGTTGTTTCCATTGCCACAGATAGCCAAATAGATAGAGTGGATAAAAGTGATAACTATAATAGAAACTAACCCCACTTAATGGAGGAAAAATCCTACTACATAAGACGCAAGATAAATGATACAGATGCAATAGAAACAAACCTCGCTTAATGGAGGAAAACCCCTATTACAATATATACAAGATAAATGATAAAATGATAGACTAAATGTATCTAGATGATAGATGCATTCAAAGATACAACAATGCAAAGCATGCAATGTTAGAGATGAAGAAATAAGAAATAAGCCAAACCTCTCTCTTGAGATGAGAGCATGACAAAACTTGAGATAGTTTTGTTATTGTAAGGTAGTAGCCAAGTAATCACAATGATAGCCAAAGCATGAGAACCAAGAACATGAGAGAGTAATTCCTTCTTGTGCTTTAGAATTAGGTTATGAACCAAGGATTTGCCTCCAAAGTTCCCATTCCCAGAACCTGAATGGGCTTCCTAAAGGGTGAGGGGTATTTCGGTTTTAGTCAAACAATGGAGAAGGATACTATTGTATGATCTACGATAAAGAGCATTAGATAAAAGAATATATCAAGTAGCAAGTTTTTGAATCTGAGAATGCATACTCTTACTAGCATCATCAAGAAAACTTCCACTCTTAAGATAATTATAGATATATACAAACCACTCTTTCGAGTCTACATGAGCACACATAAAACTATCAAATTCAAGATGATCAGATATAGCAGGAGAGCGAAGAACGTGTACCACGAAATGATACTCATTTTTACTATAGTCTAGGCCTACAAGGGAAGAAATTCTTATCATTGCATCCGCATGATGGTTTTCTCTCTAAGATATGTTGTTGATAGTATAAGAAGTGTTTAGGTAAGGTTGTGACTAGGTCCTTATACTGAGATAGTTTCAATTGCTTGACATGATATGCTCTTGTGATTTGATTTACAATAAGTTCAGAGTCCCCTTGAATACATGTATGATTTACTTACATTTCAATCGCGACCCGTAAGCTAGTAATAAGGGCTTCGTACTCAGCGATGTAAGTGCAATGAAATTATAAACAATAGGAAAGAGGAACTAGATTTCCTTTAGGTGAGATCAATATTACACTTGCTCCTAAACCAATTCGACATCTCGATCCATTGAAGTACATATCCCATATGGGCTCTTGACTAATTTCTAGCAAATCCTCATAAGGGAAACGATCTAAAGTAGGAAATGATTTAAAAGAAAGGGCTTCATCCAGTTGCTCGGCAATAGCCTACCTGTTGATTGACTTATGAGTCACAAATTTTAGATCAAACTCAGAAAGAACCATTGCCCACTTATCTAGTCTACCCGAGAGGTCGGCTTTGGAAAAGAGTTGCCTAAGAAGATATTTTTAAATTATCACTCGCGTTTCCACATGAAGGATATAATGCCTTAACTTTTGTGTCACAAAAACAAGGGCCAAGCATTGTTTTTCCATTGCATAATATAGGGTTTCATAATCAACAAGAACACGACTGATGTAATATACCACCTTTTCTCTACCATCATCATCATATTAAGTTACCAAAGTTGCTAGAGAATTAGATGAGGCATAGATGTATAAGATAAAGGGTCTATCTAACATAGCCAGAATTAAAATAGGTGGGTAAGCCAAATATTCCTTAATAGAATCAAAGGCTTTCTGACACACTTCATTCCACTTGAAATATATATATCCTTGCAAACTACGAAGTTGAGAGATGTTCTTTGGTGGAGGAATGTTTACAATCGCATCAATCTTGTTTGTATCAATTTTGGTTCTCTGACAAGAGACAATATAACGTAAAAGTTTTCTGGCATCAACGCCAAAAACACATTTAAGAGGATTTAGTCTTATCTTATACAGTCGAAGCATTTCAAAGCTTGATCAAAGATTCTTGACATAATCTTGGTGGGTTACAGATTTGGCTAGGATATCATCAACATAATCTTCTAGAATCTTGTGAATAAAATCATGAAAGATGAGGCTCATAGCCCATTGGTAGGTTGCTAATGAATTTTTTAACCCAAACGGCATGAATTCATAACAAAAGGTACCCTAACATGTTGTGAAAGTGTTCTTATATTGATCTTTTGAGTTAATGTGAATCTAATTATAACCCAAGAATACATCCATAAAAGAGAGCAAGGCATAGCCTACAGTTGAATCTACTATCATATCAATATTCAGGAGTGGAAATTCATCTTTTAGGGAAGCCTTATTCAAATCTTGAAAGTCAATACAAATTTGGATTTGACCGTCAAATTTACTGACTAGAAAAATATTTGAAATCCATGGAGATGAGTTGATAGGATGAATAAAATTGGCTTTTAAAATATTTTCTATCTTTGTCTTGACTAACAAAGCTACCAAGGGATTCATCTTTTGAATAATTTGCTTTCTAGGCTTGGAATCGGCACTTAGCACAATATTGTGAACCACAATTGATTCATCAATTCCTGGCATTTTTTCATATCACCAAGCAAAAACATTAGGAAACTGATGTAGGAGATCTGAATATACCTTAGATTCCTCTGAGGATAAACACTTTCCAACTTTAATAACTATGTCAAGATCTTTATCATCCATGGTAACATCAATAGTATCTCCTTTGAGGAGGGTACTACTATCTTTTGGATGAGATAAAGATATGGTCTCTTCATCATGGGATAAGGAAGCCTCTTTGTTAACACTCAAGAGAGACTCCCCAAAGTATGCTTGAGCATTTAAACAATGTGGGAATCAACATTTATTATGGTAAGAAGGTAACTCAGCAAAAATGCCTAAGAATTATTTTAAAGCCTCTTCCAAAGGGAAAAGGTCCAAATGAACTTCATCAGATGATGTTTTAGTATCAATGTATTCAAGATGTACAATCTTAAGAGAAATAAATTTGAAAAAAAACATGTTGATAGTCAACCATGGTTTAGCCTTGTGAGATGTAGGTTGCTATCCAAGTCTAATGTTATGATGACGAGGTTCAAGTTCCAAGGGAATCTGAAAACCTTGTTCATTAGGTCTACAACCTTTACCATCATAACCAAGCTTTGAAACAAGATTATATCCCGGATCATAAATATCATGTAGCTCTTTACAGTTTGGAGGTTTGGTATAGAAAATATGATCAACATGGTAAGTATCACCTAACTTTATGGATGCATAATCATCTTTTGTAGTTGAGGTAAATGAGACTTTAGGAAATCTTGGGTGGACAAGGTCAACCTTGTATTCACCAACATGAGAATTAGTGAAATCCAAGGAACCCCAGTTGTCACCTAAGCATGCAGTCACTTTAGATGGAGAAGGTAATGCAGTAGGATATGACCTAATAGAAGAAGACTCAAAACTTTGTGCTTTTGGAAGGTGACTACATTCTACTGAGGGTTTCTTGGAGCAGAGAACTATCTTATGATTCCATACTCTTCACAAAAAGAATTAAACTCACTGGAGGTGAATTCTTCTCTGTCAAACCTTAGACACTTCAGCTTCAATCATGTTTGTCTCCACTTTAGCTTTGAATATTTTGAACTTCTCCAATGCTTTATATTTCTCCCTTAGAAAAGTAACCCACATCATCCTAGAATAGTCATCAATAAGTAACATAAAGTATATATCTCCCTGCAAGATTCTCACTCTAGAAGGTCCACATATATCAGTATGTACAAGATCTAATAATCCATTAGATGTATACAATTTTCTCTTGAATGAAATTCTTGTTTTCTTTCCCAATTGACATTCTTTACATATCGGATTAGTAGGCTTCACTATCCTAGGAAAATATCTAACAACTTGAGTAAACTAATCCTAATCATGCAGATAAAGTTGACATGACACATTCTCCTATGCCACAACCAACTCTCATCAATATGAGCAATAAAATAACTTTTATCACCGGCATTCAGATGAAAGATATTACCTTTAGTTTTAGTACCTAATGCAATCTCTATACCAGAGCTATTCAAGATCTTACATTTCCCATTCTTCAATTGTAAATCATATCCTTTATCAACCATTTGTCCAACACTCAAAAGATTATGCTTCAAACCTTAAACATATAAAACGTCATCAGTATTATGCTTACCATCAAGAGAAATAGAAACTCTACCATGGATTACACAAGCTTTATTGTCTCCAAATATTACTACGCCGCCATCATACTTCTCCATATTCACAAATTTACCTTTATCACCCATAATATGATGTTAACAACCACTGTGAGTCACCCACTCATCTTTCTCTTCAATCTTAGCAACCAAATAATTTTCTTCAACAGTACAACTTGTAGAATCAATAGGTACCTAATCATCTTCCTTGATAAAAATGAACAAAAATTCATCTTCAGAATTTCCTTTCTCGAACTCCTCATTCGTTACACCTTCATCAGCAACATAATAACATTTCTTTTGATATCTATACTTTTGGTTAGGCTTTTAAGGCTTATCATACTTAGACACTTTTTTTGCTCTTTGAGGACACCTAGAAGCAAAATGACCAATCTTATTGCATGAAAAACAATTCAAAAGTAACTTCCCTTCATACTTACCAGCTTGCTTAGGCAATATTCTAGCAATCAGTGCTTCAAGCTCTTCTAGATCTCTTTATTCCATCTCTCTCATTTCTCTTTCATATCTGGAAACTCTAATTGAGCATTCTCTTGGATCATACTTTTGCTTCTTGGATAAAGTAGCTTTAAATGCAATCTTAGTTTTACCATGTGATTCACCAAGTTCACTCAACTCAAAAGCAGCAAGTTTACCAACCAACATATCTCGTCACAGTTGTCACAATCTGAATCTCATCAATAGCAGCAACTTTATGTTTGTAAGCAGGAGGCAAAGATCTCAACACTTTAGCTACAATCTCATATTCTTCAAGGACTCCACCGACAGACCTAAAGTTCAGCACAAGATCATTCACTTTAGCCATAAAGGATGTAATATTCTCATCTTTCTCATCTTTAACATCTCATACTTTCCTTTCAAGCTCTATATTTTAGCAACTTTCACATGTTTATCTCCTTCATACAGGGTTTCAAGCTTCACCCAAATCTCATGTGCAGACTGCAATCCAATCACATTAGTCATCTTTGCATCAATTAGGGCACTCAATAATTCTTCCATAGCTCTTATATTATGTTCAGCAACTTTAATCTCATCTGCAGTAACAAGAAAATTCGGAGGAACAATGTATGCATTCTTTGTGATCTTCCAATAATCTTCTCCAAGATAGTTCAAGTGAACTTCCATCCAGTGCTTCCATATAGAATAATTAGTTTCATCAAACCTCGGACTCTCCTTGAAAACAACAGTTGTCATCTCGGATGTCATAAAGCAGTCAAGCTCCTTCCAAAGGATCTAGCTCTGATACCAATTGTTGATAGCAAGGCAGAAATAATGCAGGAAAATTGAAAGGGGAGTGAATCAATTTTCACCAAACTCAACCAAATTAATCATAAATTTAGATCTAATCAATGACAGCAATAACATAGATAATCACCACATCAAAAACACACATAACACAAGGATTTTTTACGTGGAAAACCTGGTTAAGGGAAAAACCACAGTTGGAACCTACCCACAATAACATGATACTTTGCAGTAGTATGTGTAAATATTACAATGGGGAATGCACATGCATTTAGGCACATAGCTCACTGCTCAAATACAAGAAGGGCTACAACCCTGACAAAGGCTCATTGCATTAAAAAGATCGGACAACAATTTGGATTACATGAACTAAAAGAATAGCATCTCCAAATAACTGATTACAGTTCTGGTTAAGCACACTGTCTGTACAAAAACTCTTATTTTCTCTTCCACACTTCCAAATGATAAATTCTCTTTTTAGCACATACAATCTTCTCTAAACTCATAAAAACTTGTAGACACACGAATAAATTGATATAATGCCTATTTATACAAATCATCAAACTTAACCTTAAGGTTGGCTCAACACATAAAACCTAATTACAAAATTACATCACATGATACATAAATCCATAAGCAGACCAATACAATATTGGCAAGGACATGGCATGGACCCAAATCAAAACCTCAAACATGCAACACCATCAAATAATTTGTCAAGATCATTCGCAACACGCTACACCATCGACTATGTTGCATAACATGAAGAATACCATCAGACCAATAAAATCTTCATTAACGTACACCAGAATCAACATGGACCACCAAAACACATAGCACATGATCAAAGAACATCAACGAGCAACATGAATTCCACCACAATCATCGCAACAGCTCAAATAACAAGAATCATCATTACTACATCACTGAATGTCAAGAACACAAATTGGCAAACTGATATATACACTTGCAAAGTTTTGAATCATGAACCATCCAATCAAAGGATACACATGAACGTCCCAAACACTCTCCAAAATCCAAAACTCAAATTATAATCATTGCAGAGCAATAAGGATCAAATACTAGCCAAAGTTGTAGTGTTTATGCAACACTAAACACTGATAAACCATTCCACATACCGGACCTCATAACTCGATCATATTACCTCATAGAATCATGAAAATAATATTGAATCAACTAGAGATAAGCATCTCAAAACCCATTAAACCGCATCAGCACATCTACAATAGATCACTAAAACTAACTCTCTACAACAACCAATTCTTTACAACACAAGAACATGTTGACATCAATGATAACAACATGTCCCAACAACTCTAATATCCAACATGTATGAGAAATGCTATTGTAGGAAGGTTGTCTGGATTGCATAAACTTAGTATACAAATCAGGAGCCTCTCCCTAGAATGGTTTTCCACCAATAGTTTTGACTTTCTTAGGAGAAGGACTTGTTGTAGTCAAATAAATGCATGGTCTCTTAGGCCTTCATGGGGCTGCAGAGACAACAATAACATTTACGGACTTTTCATCTTTCAATGAAGAGGAGTACAAAGACAAGTCATATTTTACATCTTCGTAACTTGAAGGAGATGCTTCCAAGAAGTTGTCCAGGACCTCATCTAGCATATCAAAATCATCCTTAGATAATGCCTTGTCTAACACATCAAATTCTAGAAGAAAAAGATCAGACATGAGGCATTCACATCAATTTCACCAAAATATTGAGGGGATTTGTTACCTCTAAGATGACAAATCTCAAAGAACAGACTAGATACCACTACCTCACTTAAACTAGCGCTAAAGGTGAGCCAGGGGATGAACAAATACAAGATAGAGCAACTACCAAACTAGCACATAAACTAACACCTGTTGAATACGAGAAACGTAGAGTACAAAAATGAAGTTTTGGATATAATGGATTTGTATAAATAGGAAAGGTAGTATTACCATGGGGCAGATTTGGCCTCGAGTTTAGGACACCAATGTGTCACGTGGACGTGTGTGCATCGTTTTGTCATTTGTATGAACAAAGATCCTAAAATTGTACAGGGTACCCAAAATCTTGTCCTTTTGTTGCCAATACCTATCCATCACCTGCACACACTGAAATGGGAAAAAATATTGGGGTTTTATAGGGGTTTGCCTTAGTCAAACCCCCACTTTGGTGTTTCCACCGCCACAAACAAATAGAAAGATAGAGTGGATAAAAGAGATAATTGTAATAGAAACTAACCCTGCTTAATGGAGGAAAATCCTACTAAATAAGATGCAAGATAAATGATAGATGCGATAGAAACAAACCTCGCTTAATGGAGGAAAACCCCTATTGCAATAGATACAAGATAAATAATAAAATGATAGACTAAATACACCTAGACAATAGATACATTAAGAGATACAACAATGCAAAGCATGCAATGTTAGATATGAAGAGATAAGAAATAAGAGAGGAGACAAAGAGTTCAAGCCAAACCCCTCTCTTGATATGAGATAATGAATAAGATCGAGATAGTCTTGTTGTTGTAAGGTAGTAGTCAAGTGATCACAATGAGAGCCAAAGCATGAGAGCCAAGAACGTGAGAGAGTAATTCCTTAGAGTGCTTGGAGAGATTTTTCCCAAGAGTGTCTAGATCTTGCAATGAGAAAAAAGACAAGGTTTTAGTGCAAAGAAATGAGCTGGAATAGTCATTATAGACATGCTCAAGTGAAGAGAAACACATCGGGGAAGGCCTAATGCAAAATATATGATTCTAGATTCAAAAATTTGTTGGGAGGTTTGCAATGCACAGATGTCTGTGCATTGCACTGCCGTCTAGACTAAGATAGTCCCAAATGAGATTTTAGGGTGATTGGGGACACATTGTCTTTTAAGTCCATGATGTCAAAGTAGTGAAATCTTGATCATGGACCTTGTCATAAATGCACTGGGTGCAATACGTAAGTGTCATAAATGTGCTAGGCATAATTTAGGACACTACAACCATTCATTATCACATATTATTTTTATAATATTGAAATCAATATATTTTGTATCAAAGTTTGGCACTCATTAGTAGAATGGCCATGAATTTGATGATACTTGCAAAGAGTAGAATTTTCAAAATTGTGTCTACTTTTCTTTCTTCATTTATGCCAAAGAGGGGAAATTAAGCTGCCATGAAGAAGATCGGACAAAGCATTATCTTGTTGTAAGGCCATATTGGAATGAGAAGACATGGATTCATTAGACAAGGGAGGAGGGGATGGTAACAAAGGAAGAGTTTTTAAACCTATCTTTTCATTAGAAAAGTGTGATTTCTCATGACTTTCAAGACTTTTTTGCACACTTCCTAAAACTTTTCCATTGTATCCATGTGTAGGATCAAGAGAGGGTTTTCTCTTAGGTGGAATTGGATTGGATCTTAAATAGGCCTAATCAATATCTATACATGTTATGATGGGTATCAAATTAATTTAGGCATATTAGATTTTCTACAAAAAAGAAGGTATGAAATATAATGATCCCCAATCATCCTCCAAGAGTTCCTCTTTAGGAACATCTTTAGTAGGAGATGGTGTATTTGTCTGAATTGGAGATAGGATTGTAGGAACCAACAAAGTATATTATGCTTCAATTTGTATGTTCTTGTCAACTTCTACCACAAACACTTCATTATTATATGTATAAGGCACCACAAGATACTCAGGTTGATGAGTCACTCCATCTCTTACAATAATTTTTGGGTCTTAGTGAGGTTGAGAGACATCTTGATGAAGGTGGACAACAACCTTAAGCTTCTCAACTACATGAATTAAATTTATTTGATCTTGGTTAGATTATTCATCCTTAGGAGAGAGGGCATTAGGAACATTATAATGATGGAAAATAGTATTATCCTTTCACTCTAAAGTATCTTCATGACAAACCTTTAGGAAAGGAACAAACATATCTCATTGATGCTTCATCTCTAGGGGGAAGGTTCTAAAATGAATAGAAGGTGAGGTTGTTAGGTCCTAGAGGCAACTGAGAGGGGGGAGGGGGGGGGAGGGTGAATCAGTTGTCTAATAAGAATTTAAACCAAAACAACTTAACCAAATTATTACTTAATACCAGTGAACCAGTCAATTATATCGGTGGACAGATTTAACAGATAAATGCAATACCGGTAAATATTAATGCATGAAACAAAAATACAAAGTCATCCACAACACATAACACCAATATTTGTACGTGGAAACCCTGTAAGGGGAAAAACCATGGTGGGAAACCTTACCCACAATCAGATGATACTACTGCAGATAGTAAGTGTACATAAATGGGGTCTGCACATGCAGAAAGACCAAGCGCCTAGAGCTCACTGCTCAAACACAAATGGGAGTCACGCTGACTATGATTGGATGGTCAAATCCAATAAGAATGTACTACTCAAAATAGCATCTTCATATGCTGGATTCAGTACTGGTGTAATTCTGATATGCTTTCACAAAAACCTAGCTTCACCTTCAAATGATGTCTACATGTATAGCTCTGCTTAATCTCGCATATACCTTCACACAATTATTTTTCGCATTTCACACATGATCTTACAAATAAGATCTTACTTTTATACCATAACCTAAGACCAATTTTAGAAGGTCAGCTCTACAATATATTACAATAAACATTTTAAAAACAAAACAATCTCGGATGTAATAACTGATCAAACATGTTGGCTTAATGCATTTACAACAATAGTTAATCATCTCCATAGCGTGTCGTCTTGATCTAGAAAAGATAAACTTGTCAGTGCATAACCTGGACCTATTTGTCGGTAACAGCAAATATGCAAATACGAATATGCCAATAACCTATTCTCCAAGTTAAGATGTCCAAACAATTTCTTCGACATTACCAAGTGTTTTCCATGCTATTCCAAGTGTCGATGATCATTATATCATGTCGGTGTACCATATATCGGTGACTGTGCAAAAGTCACTTGTTGTCGGTGAATGTTGTTGGATCTCCAAAGTGCTAGAGTTTTAGTAGGTGTACATCAATGACAAAACCATACCAAAATACCAACAATCTCCCCCTTTGGCATTGATGGCAACACAAGATGGAAAAACCGTCAAAGTGCCAAGACAGAAATGCCAAATACCAAAGTACCAATAAAGCCAACAGTCTCCTTAAAGTAACAATCTCTCCCCCTGAGAGTAACATGTGTTTCCTTGTGTACCATACCAATCTCTCCAAAGGATAATGTGTTTTTCCATAGATATCACTCCCCCTTTGACATCAAATGCCAAAGTTACAACAAAACCAAGTTCATATACAAAATACCAATCAATACAAATACACCAACTACTCCCCCTGTGAAGTAACTTCCTCATCAAAGTCGGAGTAAAATGTTTCTCTATGAATTCTGTCGGTTGATGACAGACATAAACTTTATAAGTATCTACCGGTGGGGGTATGACCCCAAGTTATTCTCTAAGATATTCAAAAGTCTCCTTAGGCAAAGGTTTAGTGAAAATATCTGCAAGCTGCTCTTTAGTATTCACATAAACTAGTTTTATTTCTTTTGCTTCAACATTCTCCCTTAGAAAATTCAATTTGATTGAAACATGTTTTGTTTTAGAATGTAATACCGGATTCTTAGATATATCAATTGCTACTGGTGAATGTTGTTGGATCTCCAAAGTGCTAGATTTTTAGTAGGTGTTGACATCAATGACAAAACCATACCAAAATACCAACAGAGGTGTTATTAAGGGAATTGTCAATCATATCACCCTCTTTTACCATAATATCATCTTCTTTCACTAAGGTACTCTCATGGGGAAGGGACATATTAAGTGAATAATCAACACCATTCTCAAATGGTTCATCCCAAAGACTGAGATTGTTGAGAGAAGTATTAAAAGTATCTTCTTGCATCAATATGTCCTATTTATGGAGAGAAACTTTGGGAGAGGAATAATTGAAAGGTTCATAAATGGGATTTTCATATATCTTAAATCCTTGTAGCTTAAGAGCATCCTCTTGCACCAAATGATTCTTATGGGGGAGGTACATTTTGCAAGGATGAACGTCATTCTTTGAAGCTTCATCTCTAGGAGAGAGATCTTTGAAAAAAGTGTTCATATTCTCTTCTTACACCAATATGCCCTCATTGGTGGGACCAATTTTGGAAGAGGGTAAATCATAGTGATGAATGAAAGGGGGAACTAAGTTATCATCATATGCATGAAAGGGAACATCATGAACATCTTTAATGTGACTTGAAATTGAACTAGAAAAATAAGATAAGAACTCCATATGTATTTATGATCAAAAAAGAAACTCATATGTCATGTAGCCAAAGTAATGTTCACTAAATAAATGCAATGAAATTATGAGAAAATATATTGAAACACAATTGAAAAATTATGCAACCCACAAGTCAAATTTAGAATTATAAATAAGGGTTTTTGTGAATTTAACCTCTAAATTTATGTAATTCAATTCAAAATTTAAACCATGAGTGTAAATTTGAATTTTAAAATGCATGCAAAACAATAAATCAGAATTAAGCATGAAAGATGTCAATTTCACCAAAATGTAATGTTGTAATTTGGAACTAGGGTTTCATCAAGTAGGATAAGACCACTAATTAACCAAATTAGCCAATACATTGAAAGAGGGGTGAACCTAATAGATCTAGCCGTAATACAAGTATGGAAAGGACGAAAATTCCAATTAAGTTCACTGGTTAGGGTTTGGTTCCCTCTTTCTAAATTGAAATTGGATTTGTAATTGTGAAATTAAGGAAAAATGAGGAATAATTGAAGTAAATTGATAGAAAAAATGAGCTAGAGATGTCCCACAAAGCCACCAACTAAGATCTAGGAAAAAGAAGATGTTTAAAACTTGTTTCCAAAAGTCTGACCTAATTTTTCAGGACTAGATAGCACAGTTCTGCCTTGGTCCTCTGAGTCATTCTCTGTCAAAAGCTAACCTATTCATCATTGTTGACTCTACCAGAACTCTTGTGTATAGCTCTTGCACCTGCTTCATGCATGCATAAAGAGAATGAAATATGTTATGGATAGGGGTTTCCTAATTCAAACCCTGATTTAGGAATTAACCTTGAATGAAATAATGCAATTACTGAAATAAATGTTAAGGAGATATACCTCAAATCTACAATTGTTGATGATGATGCAACACTCTTTAAATGTAATCACAAATGTTCAATGTAATGGCATGACAAACACATAGACATGAAAAATCATAATCACACACACATGCTTGCATGAAGATTGATGTAACTTTTCTCCACGATGCTTGAATGATAAATATGTAGCCTTGACTCTCTGAAGATGCTCGATGATGAATGATTCATGGATGCATGAATACTTTAGGTAGCATATGGATTCTTAGATCTAAAATGAATTGATGGGATGTCTTTATATAGGGCTCCCTAGGTAATTTACTGATTAGGTCGACCTCCAATGGGCATGTATAGCCATGGGGACCAAAAACCACTGCCAAGACAAAGGGCATGTCCCATTTCAAATTAGGGCATGTTTAAGGGGAACTAGGGCATTTTGGGACAGCCTTGTCCACAATCAAACAAGACCACAAAAAGAGGAAATGGGGAAGGGTTCTCAAAAATGGGTCTCACACAAAGGTGTTCATGACATCAGAGTTGGAAAATGAGGCCAAAATAGACCTAGAGAGGGGATGGGAGTAGGACACGCTAAAGTAGGGGCACAAACATGACGTGTAAATTATCAAGTTACAATTTACGATGCTACACTAAGGATATGTTGAAAAAAATTAGGATGGAAGACTACAATCTAGTGAGAACTCCCATGGTTATTGGATGCAGATAAAGTATCATGAATCTCCTAAGGCCAATCAAACTCTATAAATTTTTGTGATTGGTAACTTATTATATATGACAACTACAAGGTCCAATATTATGCAAGAAATTGGTTTAATGGCACATTTTTAGGCAACACCAAATAAAATCATGTGTAAGTAGTCAAAAGAATATTCAAATATCTAAAGGGAGATATGGACTTTGGGTTGTGGTATCCAAGGTGAAAATTTCACCCTTACATCATATACCTAGATGCAAATTAGGTTGGCAGGGTTGATAAAAAAAAGTACTAGTGAGGGAGCATTCTTCGTTGGCATTAGTCTTACATATCAAAGAGGCTTCAATTTTTCTATCTATATAGAAAATCCAAAATATATAGTAGAAATATCTTGTTGCACATTAGTTATATGGATGAATTAGACTTTGAATGTTATTAAGGTTGAATACAAGCATCCCATATCCATATTTTGTGACAATACGAGTGAAATCAATATTTCAAAGAAACCAGTTATACACTCCAAGATAAAGCATATTCTAATTAAATAAAATGGCCTAAGAGAGAATGTGGTTGATCAACAAGTGAAGTTGGAGTACATTACTACAAAGAAATAAACTACAGATATTTTCATAAAACTCATTCCAAAAGAGAGCTTTGAGTATTTAAGGGAGAAATTAGGGTGATATCACTCTCATCCAGACACTAAATTATTTAGAATAGGCATGTGTTCAAGGGGAGCTAATCATTGTCTTATCATTTAAACTCAAAAAATATTTGCCATTGATGTCAAAGGGGGAGAATTTGACTGTAGACGTCTAAAAATGGTCAACGCTTGCGGAGTCATACTTTAACATTTGCGCATTGCCTTATTTTAGGGTTTTTGCATTGCATTAACATTTCTTCTATGTTGCGCACTTGGTCTTTATCATTTGCGAGCATCAAGTCCTTCTTCTACATTCCTCATTTTTCTCTCTTTCTAAATTAGGTCTTGTCGATAACAATCTCCAATCATGATTTTGGTCGATCCTTGTCCTCTTGTCAATCTTGTCATCTTGCGATCGATTCGTCATCGATCCTTGTCCTTGTCAATCTTGTCATCTTGTGATCGATTCATCGTTGATCCTCGTCCTTGTCAATCTTGTCATTTTGCGATCGATTCATCATCGATCCCTGTCCTTGTCAATCTTGTCATTTTGCAATCGATTTGTCATCGATCCTTGCCCTTGTCAAATCTCGTCATTTTGTGATTGATTTGTCATCGATCCTTGTCCTTGTTAATCTCTTATCAACTTGTCAATCTTGTCATTTTGCGATCGATTTGTCATCGATCCTTGTCCTTTTCAAATCGTGTCAATTTGGATCAATTAGTCATTGTTCCTCGTCAATTGGCGCCTATCAATTTGATCTCCTTGTCAATCTTGGTCAATTTGTCATTGATTTTTGTCAGCCAATCTCAATCATTTATCAGCATTGGTCCTTTGTCAATCAGAATCATGATCGAACCTACATTAATTTCTTGTTGTCTTGACCTAATTCCTTGTCCTCTTATTTCTAGGGTTTTATGATTTGTTCATTTAATCCTTTTCTTCTTCTTTGTGGGTTAAATAAATCTATTTATTTAGTCCTAGGTCTCTTTCATGAATTAATTAATGGATGAAAACCTATTAATTAATTCACCTAATTTCTATTTCATCTTTTTCCTCATTTTTCCAATTTACTAATTTCTCCTAATTCCTAATTTCTATTTCTCCTATTTTCTTCAATTTTTCTAATTTTCCCCTCTTTTACTCCTATGTTTATGCTTCCATTTGTTGCAATCATGGAGGCTATTTTCTCTCTTCCCTTTTGTCATGGGAATGACATTTTAATCTTGTCATAATTTGTCATAATTTTGTCAATCAATCAATCTTGCATGTCAATCTTGTCATAATTTGTCATAATTTTGCCATTCATAATTTGAATTTCCATTCAAATCTCTTCATGCTAATCTTGTCCTCTCTCCAATTTGTCTATAAATTGGATGATTTTCTTCGATGAAAGGAGAGAGAAAACCACGCTTCTAGTATCCTTATGCTGCCATTTTTCTAGTCATCTTGCTTTCATACTATGCTTTTGCACTTGTAGGTGAGATCCACAAACACACTAATTTGAAGGAGAAAGGAGGACAATGGAGGAACAATGAAGGAGATACATGCTTTGGTTTGTGTTTTATTTTAGTATTTCATCTTCATACCTTTATTGAATGTTTTTAGGATTTCTTATCATTGCAATCTAGTTTTTGTGGTTGAGCTAGTTTAACATTGCTTTGATGCATTCCATTTTCCTATCTACATTGACTAATGGGGAGAATTTCACATTTCAGTTAGGGGAGTTACACTTAGAAGATTATTCTTACAAGTTTACCATCAATTAAAAAGGGGGAAATTGTTAGATTATTTTCATTGATGTCAAAGGGAAAATCAGTGCCGCAATCAATGGATGATTAACCTATGCCAATTTTCTATTGCATTATGATCAATATTTTGTTGATCAAAGAGAGAGGCAATTTAATTAATAAATTGCAAAAATAGTTAAGTTTTGACACCCCATGCTTGAAGGAGTTTTATAAATTGCAAAATTATTATTCAAAATGGGACAACCCCCTCATAGGTGTCACCCCTTATCAAGGATAATTAAATTAATTTTTAATTGATTTATTGTTTAGATCCCCAATTAGGATGGCCTCCTTAATTCTAGCGTCCGCCTTGGGCAAAGAAATAAAAACAATGAAAAATATATGCATTCCTACCTTGGCAAACAACCTTGGAGAGGTATATCCTTTTGTGAAGGGGTGCATTGGAGGGCACAAATAAAAGACCTTTGAGGGTTATTTTGATAATAAATTTCAAGAATATTTCAGTGTATGAAGAGAAAAATAAGAGTCTATTTAAGTATATGTGTAACAAGTATTTAAGAAGATTTGTGAGTTCTCTTTTACCTTATTTTGTGGAAGACATTTAGAGCGAAATTATTCAAGATTTATGAAAGCGATTTTATGAAGACTTGGACAATGTTATGAGCATATTTGTGAATGTATTATATATCAAGAATTTTGCATATATTCATTTTTTAGTTTAAAGGTTGGTGTCTTCCATTCTAACAGATCACAAGGTTGGTGTCTCTCATTCAAAGATAATAGCTTCTCTTGATGTACTAGTATCTGATTGTAGGGGATCAATGTCACCTTTGGGTTGGTGCCTACAAATTATTGTAAAGAAGATTTCATTTTGTTAATTATATATTTGAATGGTAAATGCAAGAAGCTATTTGTCACGGTTTTCTCCCAAAAAGGTTTCCGCATAAAATCTTGTGTCTTTGTGTGGATGATTATAATTATTTCATTATGGTTGCTAAAATGTTAAATAAGCAAAAATTGGGTCTTATATAAATTCACTCCCCTCTTAGTATAATTGTGTGTGTTTCTACATGAAGCTCCTCATCCAAGTATGCCTTCCATCTAAGTTTGACATATTCTCAGTTTTCTCTAGAATTTAAAACATCAACATCTAGGCATGCTCTTGCATTCAACTTTTTTTTTCTAATTCTTGTTAGACTTATCTGTTCGAGCATATCTTTCATCTATCCCTCACTCAATTTATTTTCCTTTTTTTAAGTTCTAGATTTAAACCTATCAACATACCTCCTACCCAAACTCTAATTTCTTAATCTATGGTATATGTCATGATATACCTCTTACCCCAAAAAATTTAAACTCCTATCTATTTGCACTATTCATCCACCTATCTCCCTACATGATTAGACTACTAATATTTATTACATGGATTATATATCTTCCATAAGGTTTTCGATTTAATTGACTACATAGAGCCATGTGACTCCCAACATTGTAAATAGAGACATGAATAAGACTCCAATTAATGTGGCAGATAGTTTTTCAAGCCCCATGGGATTTATTTCCATTATTATGGAGTACATTTTCAAGTTGTGGAAGTCATTTCCCCATCCTTTCTATGTACATCCCTTAGAACATAGTACTTTTAAAAGTGAAATTTAAAGGAAAAGGTTGCCCTCTAGATTTGGATTTTCTCTACTATGTACTATTCGTGTTGTTGCGCATTTAATTTGGTCCTCAACATTCTCTCTAAATGTTTAAGAAACATATATTTTTCACCAAAGGAATTATGAGAAAGAACATCAAAATCATAAATCATTTTTTTTAACCCTAGCATTCAAGCACATGTGTCTAAAAATTTAAAACCCATGGATGCATAGTAGGTAAAAGAAAAAATATTAGATACCTCATGCACCAAAGGATGAAAACTCTATTGGCTAAATGAGTGATTCTTACTTAGAGGTCGAATTAAAGCTTGAAAAGTGGCTAATATCAATGATATTAAGTCAACACAACACATGCAATTATTGGTTGAGATTAATCCAACAATATTTAAATCTTTCATGGTAGCACAAATTATCTACATTCTATCTAAGATGTCATGCCCAACTTTTGGGCACGAACGGAAAAAAAAAAAATTTTAAAATACTTACTAAGTAGCGACTTACTAAATTAAAAAAAATCAACTAAGTGCGATTAACTTAAATAAATAATGCATTTTGGGGTTGAGTCTAAACTATATTTGCATAAAACGGGTAATTAAACTCAATTGGGAAACATGGTTTACTAAGTTATCAACGAGCTATTATTTCTCCAAAAAGGGTAATCACTAAGCTTCATTAAATAATCATTAAAATCTTAAGTATAACGCTTAATCTCAATTTAAAACGTTCTAAAATTTATCTTATCTTTCTAGCCCGCTAGGATTTCTAAGTTTGATTTCCATCGTAATTTAAAACGCCTTATTTAATTGAAACCTCCATATTTAAAATGCTTCTTAATTAAAATTTAAATGAACTCTAGGTAATGTTACCAACTACAAATTTGAGTTATCAAACGTCTACAATAAATTTGAAATTACTTATACATATATATATATATATATATATATATATATATATATATATATATATATATATATATATATATATATATATATATATATATATATATATATATATACATACATACATATATGTATATATATATATATATATATATATATATATTTCTCTCTTTTTTTTCTAAAATATTCTTTTTGTTACCATTAACCAATTTGCTTGTTTAGCCGTCCATAACAAATATAATTTTCTTGTAAATGTTTACACATACTTATACACATAATGTTATATATATATATATATATATATATATATATATATATATATATATATATATATATATATATATATATATAACTAATCCTTATCTTACCATTTGCAAATTTGTTCTTCCAAGGGAATTGTAGGGATTTGAACCCCCTTTTTTTTTTTTTTATATTACTCCCCCCCTTATCTATCTCCCTCACTTTTTTTTTAAAACAACACTAAGATCTCATTGCCTTTGCCCTAACCCGAAGTTAGGGTTAGGGCGTGTGTAGTCTTTTTGTTTTATTTCTTTTTTTTTTAAAACGAGTGTGTGCGGATGATCAGGTGCGGAACGGCGGCCGAGCTCGGCCCTTGGCCAGGCCGAAGAAGGGAGGCGGGGAGGGCAAGAGCCGAGTGGAGCACCCACAACCCGAGCGTCGTTCCCCTTTTCTTTTGTTTGCAAACCTTACCTACGGCGCAGGGCGGAGTGTTTAGTTCCTAACGCAGCGTAAAGGGGGGGAGACGGGAGGAAGAAGGCGGTGGTGCGGGGAGCACCGCAGCGCGGCACCGCCGGCTGTGGACGCCGCCGCCCGTGAGCGCGGCTCCCGCGTGGTCTGCGCGCTGATCTTCGCATTAAACGTTTTTTTTTGTTTAGCGTTCATCAAATTTATAATATGTTTTTCTTTGTTTAATAACATTTTTGTATATATATATATATATATATATATATATATATATATATATATATATATATATATATATATATATATATATATTTATATATATATATTTATATATATATATATATATATATATATATATATTTATATATATATATAATTTGGTAAAATAAAATGCATAAGGGTTTCTGTTTTGAAACTGGCAGTCCTTTTTTGTAAAAGAATAAATGTGTATATATATATATATATATATATATATATATATATATATATGATATACCTAATCATATTATCAGTTTTCTTCTGTTTTTTTTTGTGGTAATATCAGATCTGGCTATGTATCATTTTTTTTTTGAAACAGATTCTTTAAATGATACTTAGTGTTTTAAAAATGTATATATATATATATATATATATATATATATATATATATATATATATATATATATATATATATATATATATATATATATATATATATATATATATATATATATATATATATCTGCATATATATATTTATTTATATATGGTTATTTGTCACTCAAGTAGGCATACATTTTTTTAAAAAAACTAACAAGGCTTTTTATTAGCAAATAACATTGTAATCCCCTTAAGTGAACCTAAATCTAAATGTAATATTTTCTTGTTCTTGTAACAAAATACTAAACTAATTTGCTAAGTATATTTTTGTGAAAGAAATAAACTATTACAACAAGTTTCATTTTCTGCAATAAATGGGGAGAATATATGGCAGTTTCTAGTTTAATTTGCAGCAGCATGTTCAACTAAAAGAAATATGGATTTACAACTAATATTAATTTCAGATTTCACAAAAGTGCATCTATATATATTATTTTTTTTTAAAATGAAAAACATGAAGATTTAAATGCAACTAACACATTTCTTTCTCTTTTTGCAATACTACCAAAGTAGGGAATAATACTATGTATTTCATTAACAGATATAAATACAAATGAGCATGGTTACAAAGGGGTTTTGAAATTTAAAACAACTACATTTTCCTTTTCATGATAATAGAAATACATTGCTTCATTTTATTTTTTTTGAAAATAAACACACAATGACTTTCTCTTTCTTTTACAAGCTAATGTTGAATACAAACATTCTTCTTTCCTTGTAAATAAACACAATCTAGCTCACTTTTCCTTCCCCTTTACAAACCCCAATAGTGAATACATTGTCCTAATAACTTTTTCTGCAACATAAAACAGCCACATAGCTCTTTAATCCATCTTTTCTCATTCCCATGCAACCTGCAATAAAACACATTTTTGACCATGGGAAGCTCACCTCCCAGCCTAGGCTTACTAGAAGCCACCCCCGAGCTTGGAGAACCAAGCACTAGACGGGTTACAAACAAGCAACTCCACAACAAAACATAGGAAGACACTTACATTCAAATTTCCCTTCCCAAGCTACACATTCACCACTTTCATGGTGACTCTTCCATGGGTGGAAGTGGACCAAGTACCAATGGGGAGAATGCATGCCAAAAAAAAGAAACAACACAAGCCACCTCATGGCAATACAAATGCAACAAATACCTCCACAATCCTTATGCCCCCCAAAAGGCTCAAGGCCATATTTGCTCCCCTTATGACCCCCAAATGCATACACAAGGCTATGCATCAAGGGTCACCAAGGGCACCCTTGAGAACACTCTCCATAAGGAGAGCCTCTCACCCATGGCTGTCATACTCCTTCCACCCCAAGATCTTCCTACCCTCCCAAGAGTAGGAGATCTTGGACACTCCCAAAAACAACAAGAACACAAAATAAAACACATAGAAAAGAAAACTACACATTCTTAACTTCCACAAAAACTTCATAAAACACATTCTTACAAGCAACTCTTTTCTTTTACAAATCACATAAACTAACACATACTACATAACAAGAGGAGGTAAGAAGTAACCAACCTTATTCTACCAATAGGTTTGCTAAAATTAGTTGGGGATGAGCTGCCCAATTCCACCCTAACTTTCTCCAAAATCCCACCAAAAGTGCTAATCTCCTACTAACTTTTCAAAACAAGCATAATCTCCAAGCCTAAGAAGGCCTCTCACACACTTCCCAACCCCTTGGGTGAGGTGTGAGTTCCCATTGGTTGCCCTTCCCAAACTCTTACACATTACCAAAATTGGAAAGGGAAAAGGTGGAAGAAGATGGGGAAGAGAGTTTAACTTCTAAAGGGAAGGTTCTCTATCCTAGGAAGAACTTTCTAAGTTGAATTTTCGTTCATCTTGAAAACACCACTTTTTGAAGTGACTAAATAGTCACATGGGAGAAGCCACATGTTGCAAAATACCCCTAACCCATAGGTATACCCTTTGGACCTTTGGAAGAGCCTAAAAACTTACCCTAGGAGTCCATTAAACCCTTTGGAAACCCAACTGAAGTTTACCTACGGGTCAAACTTGAGTTGACCACTCCCAAGACTCCCTACCCAAGGCAAATTTGGGACCACACTCATGTTTTTGAATGGCTTTGGTAGAAACAAAACTCCCTCCAAGAGACAAGTCAAAATCAATGACACTTAATTAGCACATGTGTCAAGTGACACAATAAAAATACAATATAAAAATCACACATGGAATTTTGTCTCTTGTAGGATTACACATATACATACAAATTAATTTTTTTTTTAACACTCAAGCATTATACACTTCACAAAATAAAATACATTACAATGGGGTGTTGTCTCTCCAAATAGACAACTCCCGGCTTAACAAACACACATAGGTCTAGGCTTGGTTCTCCATTAAATTCCATGGTCACATGGATAATTTTCCTGCGCATCTCAATTAACACATTAGTAACTCCAAATAATCACAATTATACATAATCAAATACATGGATTTCATTACACATCAAACACTCACACATTTGACAACAATAATTCAATATCTCATTCGTTCAAATTCAATTTCACATAAGAAATTAACATAATTTCCCAAAATTGAACCATTCATAGATAAGCATCATTTTTCTATCATCAAAATGAAGTCCTGCAAATTACCAATAATGACATTCACCATCATAATGTAATTCTATTCTAGTAACATATCTAAAGTTTCATAATCATCATGCATGAAATAAAGCATCAATATATGTCAGTGTGATCCAAATCATGGAATCATATAAGTTCTAAGTCCATAAACATAAAATAAAGCATCCATAATAGTCTCAATATGCAAATAACTGAAAATGTCAAACTGAATCGGGGTAGGGCCTCACATAAGATATTGCAAATCCAATATGTTGTAGACACATATCTATGTTGTTATTTTAGCATTGTTGTATTTCAAGTAGAGTAGTTGTGACTAGTCAGTCATTGTTCTTATTTTCATTATAGTTGTGTATTCCAATTTAATACTACTATGGTGGTAGCATTTTGTAAGCAACTATAATATGTTTAATATAATTTTTTTTGGTTGTTTATATTCCAATGTGGGTATGATCCACGATTTCAATTATCCATGTAAATGCATGAATGAAGAATTTCTATGGGTTCACAAGATTCTTGTTTTGTAATTTGGTTTAGTATATTAGGGAAAAACATATATTCTATCATTTCTCTTCTATTTAGGAATTGACCAATATGGTTAGGTTTTACTATTATTTGGTATGAACAGGAAGGGAATTTTTAGGCTTGTTAGTTGCAACTAGAAAAAATTAGGGTTTATCATTTTAAAGTCAAAGAATGAAATCTAAAGCATAATACTGGACTAATAAGACTGTTATATAAACATTCACATAACCTAGAGTTTCATAAGGTATGGTTCTACACTTTACTAAGTCATTGATATTATGGGTACACATTGATACAAATCTAGTGTTTGTATGGAGCCAACTTAAATGTTATTAAACCTACTAACTATTCATCCTAAATATTTGGTATAAAATCATAAGGTATACTAGAACAACTATATTAATAGTATTTTGAAGAAGGCTTAACAAGTATTGTGATAACTTGTAGTAGTTACTTTATACTTTGTTCTCCTTCGTAGTAACCCATTTGGTGATCCATCTAGTTGTCATGCGATAGGATTTGTCTTGAATATTTCTTATAAATACTCCTTTCATGCTCACATTTGAGAATTAGCCTATTCACATTGTTATCTTGCACTTAAGAAACATGGTAATCGTATTTCATATATTTATGTGTTAATTATTCTTTACCTATTAGAATAGCACATTCACTATTATGACATGTCATTCATTTATATTGTGGCTTGTATGAGTCTTTGAAATGACTCCAACATAAACTCTTAAACATTTTCCATAAATAATATGATTGCTCAATCCCTCACCATTGTTTCAACCCTAATATAATTATAAAAACTTAGAACATGATACCTCAATAATAATAAAAAATTTAAAAACTTATATGCAAGATTACAAAATCTTATTATAATATTTAACAATATTATAATAAACACAAAACAAGAGAAACATGCATGAAACCAAACCTACCTCTCTCCTGAAATTACTCTTTCTTAAGTCAATAACATCCACCACCACATTTGCAACTTAGTCAAATGAATAGTGAAAATTTTAGGGTCCATAAATGTTATATAATAAACAACATGAGGCATAAATGTTATTTAATAAACAACAAAAGGCATCTTATACATACATATATGTATAAAACTATACATTTGCATTGAGCCAATAATTCAAGGAAAAAATCACATCACCGTTAAAAAACAATGAAAAGCTCAAAGAACCAAATTTGGCTTTACTTGCCGACCAACATAGATTGTCTACCTAAAAAATAATGAGTAATTTGTCTTTGAAAAACACATGATACAATCAAAATATCAATAAATAATTACTTGAAAAAGACTATAGTGCAAAACAAAAATATTCTGATAAGACTATAGTGCAAAACAAAAATATTCCTCGGTTAAACAAAACTATCAAAACACTAATATCCTATCAATATGATAACCCCAAACATTTATTTTAGTGAGGATTCCCTTATAAATCTATAGTGGCGAATATATTACCTACACCCACTAGACTTATTTGACATTTAGTGATGGATAGAACTTTTTAAAAATAAGAAGAAATAAAAGAGCTAAATTCTTGTCCATAGAAAAGAAACACAAGTCACCTAATTTATATAATGCAACATCATTTCAAATATATATAATGGGTGGTATCCTTTTAAGATTTCTTTTAAATTTTGGTAATTTTATAAATAAATACAAAAAAATCATGTATAAGATATATTATTTTTAATTGATTATATTTTATAAAACAAATAGAGCAATCAAGTTTAAGGTTTGAGGATGATTTGTAAAAGCAACAAATCGAATATTTGGGTGGTTTTTTCTATTAAAAAAGTTATATTGTTAGTTAGTAATATTTAGATATTTGAGAGGATTAATAGTTTATAGTAGAAGATTCCAAATTCATACATAATATTGAGAATCAACTTATTTAATCTTGAGTGTAAGAATTGACATTGCCAAAAAGAAAAAATAGATTTGTGTGAATTCTAGAATACAAAGGAAGTCTTTGATAAGTTTTCGCTTCTATGAGATTTGCATTGTGGAGCTTGATATTAATGAAAGCTTCACACAAATTTTGGTATATTGTCCATATAATTCATTTAGGAATTGCAACCGATCATTCATTTGACTTGTTCATTGGACCACAATTAAAATTGGATATGACTATTTATTTAATTTATCATTCATCATTTGTATATTTTAAATCATTTAATATGTGTCTTAAGAATTTGAATACAAATATTCATTTTAGAAGTCTAGAAGCTCTTCTTATTTGACAAAACTCTAGAAACTATTATCGAAAACTAAATATTTTATGATTTCGTTTAACATAAATAACGAAGATTAATAAGAAAAGGATATGATTAATAGCATAATTAAACATTGAATGATTCAACAATTAAAAATATAAAATGATTGAATGCTCAAATCATTTCAAACTAAATAACATCTAAATTATTAGAATTGCAATTATGAATTTTATACAATCCGTAAAATTAATATATATAAAGTTTTTGGATCCAATTATATATATTTTTGTATGAGTTATGTTATTTAAATATACATCAAAAAATACACATAATTAAATCTAAAAAAAATTATAATAAAATACTATTTTTTAATTGAGAATATGAATTCCATTTAATTTCAAAACTTATCAAATCTTATCATTAAAATCCTTAAATTGTCAAAATATTTCTTTGTAGCTACAATCTCTATCTCAATGCACATGCTCTCCTCCTAAACATGCCTTTTGCATGGCTTTACAATATGCCTCTATCTTGTTGTGGATAATTCCTCTTCTCCTTTCTTTATTGCCTCCTATGTCACTTTCCTTAGTGTTTTCTTTCAGACCACCTCTTCCTCTACCATTTGGAGGTGTTTGGTTACCAATGGCATTCATTAGCATGGAGCGTCGATTACTCATATCCAACTCAAATTTTAGATTTTGAATGTACCCAACTCTACAATAGGCTCTCATATTAGGTCAACAATATCTCCACCTGCACCTCCAGTGACCCTTTTCCACCATTTTACACTTAAAAACATACATTTACATTGTTTATAATTTCTTTAGGTGGGTAGTTCTCCATTATTAATGTCATATCTCACTATTCTTGGTCTTTACCTTTGCTTCCTAAGCTACATTATTCTCATATACCTTTGTATCAATTCTCAAAAAACTATCTTCAATCATGAAAAACTAGAGGATTGCACCATCATGTTTTGTTAAGTAGTCATGCCTGAATATTGCAATGAGTTTGTCTATGACTTCTTGAAGTTGGAACACTAGTATAGTGAGCTCAAATATAACTTGGGAATGGTGTCAATGCTAGTTATTGAAGGCATTGAAGGATATGACTGAATTCAGTTTGAGAGATTATATATTAGTTGAAATATAATATTATATCTTAATGAGACTAATAAGGGTAAAAAATTATTCATTTGGATGTGTTGGAACCAATGGATAACTATTTTGAAAAAATTTGTTATTATGCTACTTTCATTGATGGTATCTCAAGGTACACTTGGATTTATTTTACTTTCTTTTGGATTTTTCAATGATTTTAAGTAATTTAAAGTCTTAGTTGAGAAACTAATTGATTATAAGATAAGGGTGTTTGAGACCTGAAAATGCAGGTGAATATTGCTCCAAGGAAGTTGATGAGTTATGTACGCATGCAAGTATTGTTCAACAAAATGTTGCTCCTTATACTCCCCAACAAAATAGGGTAGCACAAAGAATGAGTTGAACCTTAATGAAAAGAGCTTAGAGCATGTTGAGTTGTGTTAAGCTTGATTGATTCTTTCGGATAGAATTTGTAAATATTTATTTTTAGTTAATTAATAGATCTCCTTGTTCACCCATTGTTGATAAAACTCCTTATGAAGTGTGGGTAGGTAGACAGCCTTCAATTCTTCACACTTAAGGGCCTTTGGTTGTGAGGCTTTTGTTCATGTGCCTCAAGAAAAGTGATCTAGACTATATCCAAAAGCTCCCAAAAGCTCATAAATGCATCTTTGTTTGTTATAGTGAAAATGTAAAAGGTTATAAGATTGGGAATCCTCTAACCTAAAAAATGATTTCTTCTAGAAATGTAATTTTCAAGGAGTTTAGAGCTCACTTAGGTGAATAACAACCAAAGGAGAAAGATAAGACTAGAACAATGCACTTTGAGAGGAAAAAAAGTATGAAGATACAGATGTGGAATAAGAAAAGGGTTTAGAGACTTTAAATGATATGCCAGATGAGCACACAAAAGAACATGCAAAACCCATTACTCCTACCTTAGAAGGTCCACAAGACAATAGAATCCAGTTGACAGGTATAGCTCATTAGATTTGTATTGTGTATTTTCTTTCTTAAGTATTAACAATGAACCTAGACCTTTGAGGAAGCTTCTTTGTTCAAACGAAAGTGAATCTTGGATGCAAGACATGCAAGAGGAGAAGATGGTCGTGGTAAATTGTGACACCTAGGAACTTGTTAATTTGCCCAAAAGAAGAAATTTCATGGGTTGCAAGTGGGTATTTTAGAATAAATTTGGTGTGAATGATAGGTTAGAGAAATACAAGGCCAAACTTGTGGCCAAGCGCTACTCCTAGAGAGAGGGAGTTAATTTCAGTAAAATTTTCTTTGTTGTTGCTAAGTTGACTTCTATTAGATTCTTATTATCTATTATTTTGTCTTAATTATTTTGAAATAGAACAAGTGGATGTTAAAAACTTCTTTCTTGCATTGAGATCTTGAGGAGGAGATTTATATACAATAACTTTATGGTGTTGTCCTGAAAGGAAAAGAACATATTTGTTTGTGGGTTAAAACAATTATTCTATGGTCTTTAACAATCACTTGAGATGTGGTACCAAAATTTTGATGCCTTTGCATTGGAGTTAGGTTGTGTTAGGAGAGAGGAAGGATATTGTGGTTACATTAAAATTATTTATGGTTAGATACTAATTATTGTCTTGTATGTTGATGACATGTTTATAAGTAATAATAGAGTGATGATTAGGGAGCTCAAGTCTCAGCTTTTTGGAACATTCGATATGAAGGACTTGGGGGTTGCGAAATATATTCTTAGGATAGAGATCAATAAAGATTGAGTACACAAAATGTTTTGGTTAATTCAAAGTATATTGATACCATTTTTTGAAGGTTTAATATGTAACACTATAAGCTAATAAATATTTTATTTTTGATTGGTACTAAGTTAGAGTACATATGAGGCTCCTAATTTTGATGATAATTTTAAAGAGATATTTAAGGTTCTTTATATTACTATCATTGGTAGTTTAATGTATGCAATGGTTTGCACTAAACCATATATAGCCCAAGCAATGGGAGTTTTGAGAAAGTTTATGTCTAACCCTAGTAGAAAGCATTGGATTTTTGTTAAAAAGGGTATTTGGATATTTGTGGGGAACTTTTAATTACTATATGGTTTGTCATGGTTCCCATGATGTGGTCAATTCATTGGAAATAATAGAGGATTTCATTTATGGAAATTGTACAAGTGATTTACATAGTCCAACATCCACTGGTGGCTATGATTTTACTTTGTTTGGAGGTGTAGTAAACTAGATGAGTAAAAGACATCCTATGGTTGCCTTGTCCACCACTAAAGCAAGGTATGGCTGCTAAAATGCCTCTAAGGAGGCGATATGGTTACAGAGATGTGATAAAAAAAAATATTGGTTTTGATTGCAATATTGTGATAATTATATATGATAGTTAGGACACCATATGCTTGACCAAAAATCATATATATCACACTCATACCAAGCATGTTGATGTTCAATATTACTTTGTGTGAGAAATGGTTGAGAATGGCAAGATCTTGATTGAAATAGTTGACACTTTGAATGATGTCGTTGATTCTCTTACGAATCTAATAACCACTGATAAGTTTTCTTAGTGCAAGAAGGCCATGGGACTTGATCTCTATACTTAATTATTTTGCACCTTATGGGTGTAATTACAATGTATAATGTCAAGTGGAAGAATGTTAAGTTTATTTGACATTAACTTCGCAACCCTAAGTCATTTTCATGTCTATGTGTTCCAAGGAATGGGTTAGATGCCTAGGGGACATTAGAAGCTAAAATATTTAATATTTATTATCTTACGACATATTGCAATCGCATTCATAAAGATGGACACACTTTCGATGGCATTTACATGGCACCTAGTTTTTGGATAGGGACCATTCAAAATTGCATGTTTGTGCATGCTCACGTCATTTGCATGCTACCCAAAGTAGGGCAGCCATGTTTGCATCTTCTAGGTTTGAGTTGTCGAAGCCATCAAAGTGTAATGGAACACCCTGAATTGACCAATTTTCATTGGTTCTGGATTATGCACCCATGTGAAAGCCACTTGATGTTTAATTATCATTTACTACTTTTATAGGTTATCCACTAAGGGAGGCATGGGTTTTTTTATTAGTTTTTACTTATTGTTTTGAAGTTCCAGAATGGTTTTCTCTTGCACAAATCTCTATAAATTAAAGCCTTGATATAATAATATCATGTTGAATTGCAAGCAACTAGGTGTTGTTAGATTGCTAAAAGAATTGCAATCAAATGTATTGTTGTGCATCTTTCTCTGGAGATTATTAATATACTTGCCCTCTTTCCAATGTGGAGTTTTTTATCGAAAGGATTTTTTTGTGTATATGGTACTATCTATGGTATTGTTGACTTTATACTTTTATGTTGAATGTGCAATCACATTAATCTATTTTTATGAATCTTGAATAAGACATAATTTCATATTATAAGAGTTAATATTGCTAACACTTCTACCTTGATTTCCAATATAGAATGACATGGATCTTTACCACACCAATATCAACCCCTTGCCTAGAAACAATAAAGCCAAGCTAGATCCAAGAAGCTCTCCAACTACAGCACCAAGGACACTTTAAGTTTGACCTTAAAATGTGTGCCCCATGTGCCACTACTATCACAATTGATGCTCTATAATAACAAGATAGATTATTTAGGCTTCCCAACATGCACAAACAAAACTTCACACATAATCAAACTCTCCCAACCAAAATACGACAAAATGAAAGGACAATCTTTTTGTCGATGCAAGATTGTGCAACTCTTAATATCAAGTATACATTATCCAAACCCACATCATATCTAAATCCTCATCGTTCCTTTCAAAATGTCACAAATTTATTCATCTTCTAAGAACGCTCATATAATTAGTCTACTATAATAGATATAAACAGTGAAAAATGTAAGCAACGTTATCAAAGTTTATTGTCTGGCATGTCGAATCTAAAGCATAACTAGAATATTGTAGATAGGCAACCTTTGCCTATGAATATAGATCACATGTTGGAACAATTAGTTGTGGAGGATTACACTGTAATTCTTTGTTGGGTAGTGAGTCCTCCTTGTTTTGTAAGTCTTTTTGTGTTAAATAAATTTTTGTGCCTTTTTGAAAAAATAAAATCATTATCAAAGTTTTCACAACCTAAAGATAATATGTCAATAATTTTTTTGAAAAATAAAAAGAAAACAAATGTTATGATTAGTACACTTGGTAACACAGAGATGATAAAAGTTACATGTCAGTATTATTTATAGAAGATGTCATTGTAGCTTTTAATGTGCACCTAATTCACCCATTTTTGCAATTTTACAAGTCGTAAAAAGGTAGGGACTTCCAAAAGAAACTACACCTACATTCACACAAAAATGAGAAATAATCACCATATTTAAAATTGTAGAGAAATGATTTGACATTTAAAAAATCTAATAATCAGGGTTACTTACCTATGGTTCTTGAGATGATATATAAGTTTTTATGTTAAATTTCTATAGATCTTGTTTATATTTAATCGTGTTGTAGCAATGGATTAAGTGGACTGCCAACTAAACTTGTGCTTCATGTTTATACCAGACTTGTGCTTCATGCTTTTTATTAAAAAGCGGTGAAAACCGGGGCACTAACCCTTTACATAGCAAAACTATCAATGGAACCACAGTGCAACAGCAGCACTATAACAGCATTAACAGCAAACTAAAACCAGCCTTTCAAAACCATACTTGTGCTTCGTGTTTATGTTAGTTTGTTAGTTTGTTAGCTTGGACAGTTGTTTGTCCATTTGCTAAATAATTAGTAAATAATTGTTTTCTAACAAATGTAGTTAGAGTTCAAACAATTCTTATTAATTATTTGACTCTTTTTAGAAACTTCTAGCAACCAATTTGGTTAGGGTTGTTTAGTTGTTTTAATCTCAGCCGTTGATTGAGAATTAATCTCGGTCATTGGTTTTCCAACGAGAGTAGTATATAAGGGGGTCAGGGGGCATTTGGAAAATATGAATGAATGAATGAATTATGTGAAGAACTTGCAGTGTTAGCAAGTGAACTTGCAGTGTTAGCAAGGGCGCAATGATAGCGTTGGGATAGTAACGGGGTGGAATCTCAGCAGGAGAAATTGGGACGTCGTCGAAGCTCTGCCAGTAACAGGCAAGCAGTATTTGTGTCTCTTGATTTGTTGTAGTTAATATATATTCCTCATCTGCAGTACTGGTTTTCCCTTCGGGGTTTTTCCAGGGACAATTGTCCGAAAATATTGTGTTCATTGTGTTGCGCATTTATATGAGTTTGTGAAATTGCAGTTGTGTTATTTTTCGATATTTGTTGCTCAAATAATCTATCAAAGATAGGAGGATAATAATCAATAATTGTAATAGATTTTTCACATGGTATCAGAGCTAAGTTAAGGGTAGAAGAGATTTACCCTAGGCGAAGGAAACTGGGGGTTTGTAAAACCTAGTTTAACCTCTTTAGAATTTTTATTTGCTTTACCCTTTGAGATGGCCTCAGTTGGTTTAAGAGATCAGGATAGATTGGATGGAGCCTCTAATTTTGGTGTCTCGAAAGCCAGAATTTCTTTATTGCTAGAAGAGAATGGTATCAAGGAATATGTTACCACTGTTGTGACTGTACCTATAGATGCAACACAACTTGCAGCATACAAGAAGGATGATTCCAAGGCGAGGAGGCTAATCCTTGATGGTGTCAAGGACCATATAGTTCCACATATTGCAAAGTTAGATACTGCAAAGAAGATGTGGGATGTCATTCTGAATCTGTACCAGAATGCTACCACTAATCGGAAGCTGATTCTCAGAGAAAAGCTGAGGAATACCCGAATGAATAAGGGAGAAGACGTGACGAGTTACCTCACCAAACTCAGACTTGTCAAGGATGAGTTAGCGGCTGTTGGAGATAAACCAAGTGATGATGAGCTAGTACGGATAGCCCTAAATGGGTTTTCTAAGCAGTGGGATGTCTTTGTTCAAGTTGTGAATGGACGAGACACCTTACCAAGTTGGGATCGACTTTGGAGTGATTTCACTCAGGAGGAACTTAGACTAAGCCTTGTCAATGGAGCCAACAATAAGAGTCAGAAAAGTGAGGTGAAACAGGAAAACGTTGCCCTAGCGGGTAAAGGGAAAGCAAAGAAGGGATCCAGCAAAGGATCAAATCCACAAGGTGAGAAGAAGAAAGACTTGTTGAAGATCAAGTGCTACGGTTGTCACGAGTTTGGCCACTATGTCAGCGATTGCCCAGAAAGGAAGAAGAATGACAAGAAAGGCAAGAAGCAAGTTGCAGCTTCAGCAAGTGCAGATGAGCTCTCGAATAGAATGGCAAATGAGTTTGCACTCATAGCGTGTATGGTTAGCTCAACCTCACAGAGTGTTTGGTACATAGATAGTGGGGCATCATTTCATATGACAGGAGTTAGAGAATACTTCTCCAGTTATAAGGAGGAGAGCACCAGAATCCAGATCTCTATGGGAAACATGTCCAAACTCAACTCAATTGGGAAAGGGATTGTTCAGTTTCAGAGGAAGAATGGTAAGATGATTCCTCTTCATGATGTGTTGCATGTTCCAGGCTTAGGGATGAATTTGATTTCTCTATCTGTCCTTCAGGACAAAGGGTACAATGTACTCTTTAGAGGGGCAAATGTATTGATTAAGCATAAGGATTGGAAATCACCCATAGCTATTGGAGTTAGGAGTGGTCGACTTTATAGGTTGTAGTTTGATACTTCTAAGGTACTCATGAGCAGCAATAATCCTAGAGATCTTGGAGAGCTATGGCATAGGAGGATGGGCCATATACATCATGAGCACTTAAATTGCTTCATGAGACTGTGACAGGTGTTCCAGAGGTGAGCACAGAGCATGATGATGCATGTAAAGGATGTGTGTTGGGGAAGTTTGTGAAAGCAACTTTTCTAAGGAGTGACACTAGATCCAAGGGTGTTCTTGATCTAGTACATTCAAATGTATGTGGACCAATGTCGACGAAATCTCTCAGAGGGTATGAGTACTTTAGTACTTTTATTGATGATTTTTCCAGGAAGACCTAGATATACTTCTTGAAGACCAAGGATGAGGTTTTCAATCACTTCCAAGAGTTCAAGGCTCTTGTGGAGAACTCAACAGGAAGGAAGATAAAGGTTCTTAGGTCAGATAATGGAAGCAAGTACAAAGGGAATGAATTACAAGAGTTTTGTACCAAGGAAGGAATCAAGAGAGAGTGGATTGTTCCTTACAACCCGCAACAAAATGGGATTGCTGAGAGGAAGAATCAGTCCATATCGAAGGCAGCAAGGGCTATGCTACATGATCAGGACCTACCCCGTTACTTATGGGCAAAAGCATGTAGTACGGTATTATACATACAGAATAGAGTTCCACATAAGGTGCTAGGGAAGATGACACCAGAGGAAGCTTTCACTGGGAAGAAGCCAGATGTTAGTCACTTCAAGATCTTTGGGAGTTTGGTATATTGTCACATTCCAAAGGATACACATACCAAGTTAGATCAGACTTCAGAAAGAGGGTACTTTGTGGGGTACAGTGAAACCTCAAAGGCATATAGGATATTCATTCCAGGGACCAAGCGGATTATTGTTCGACGTGATGTCAAGCTCATGGAGGACAAGGCATTTAGAAGGTGCAAAGATTTGCCAGCAGATGATCAGAGTGAGCAGCCAACACAAGCTCCAAGGATCACTCAACCGAATCAAGGTCAGCAAAGCTCTAGTACAGTTCCTAGTACAAGCATAGGCTCAGGAGGTGAGAGTTCTCAGAGTATGGAGCAACAGGTGTAAGAAGAGATGCATCAAGAAGACGTAGAGGTTGATATTTCATCTTCTACAGTTGGTAGCAACAATCGTAAGGTTCAACAGACACAAAGAAATACTCAGGAGTTAGTGGGTACTCCTAGGAGGAGTAGTAGACAACGGAAACAACCAGGCAAGTTTGATGACTATGTTGCATTAGTTAGTCAGTTGGTAAATAGTGAACCTTCTAGCTATCAGGAGGCTACACAACATCAAGTGTGGCAAGATGCTATGGTTGAGGAGTATACTTCAATTATGCAGAATGATGTTTGGGAGGTAGTGCCTAGACCAACGGATAGAGTTGTGGTTGGATCACGTTGGATCTATAAGATCAAGCACAGTCCAGATGGTAGCATCGAGAAATACAAGGCAAGGTTTGTGGCAAAGGGGTTCTCTCAGAAGGAGGGAATAGACTATGAGGAGACATTTGCTCCAATTGCCAGGTATACTTTTATACGAGCTGTAATCTCAATTTCAGCACAAATGGGATGGCAGATCCATCAAATGGATGTCAAGACAGCGTTCCTCAATGGTGAGTTGAAAGAGGAGGTATACATAGAACAACCAGAAGGCTTTGTAGCACACAACAAAGAGACCCACGTGTGTAGATTAAAGAGAGCTTTGTACGGACTCAAGCAGGCTCCCAGAGCGTGGTATGAACGCATTGATAGTTACTTGCAAGAAATGGGCTTTGTGAAGAGTGAAGCGGATGCTAATCTCTACTACTTGGTGGTTGGGGGTGAGATTCTCATTCTTGTTCTATATGTAGATGACTTGTTTCTAACAGGTTCACTAGGGCTCATAGAAGAGTGCAAGAGGAACCTTGCAGTAGAGTTCAAGATGAAGGATTTGGGACTTATGCACTACTTTCTAGGCATGGAGGTATGGCAGACAGATGGAGAGATTTTCCTTGGACAAGGGAAATATTGCATTGAAATCTTGAAAAGGTTCAAGATGGAAGATTGCAAAGCCATGTCTACACCTATGATCACGAATTAGAGGAAGGTAGATACATCCAGGGAGAAGGATGTAGATCCCACATTATTCAGGCAGTTGATTGGTTCTCTCATGTATTTGGTCAACACCAGGCCAGATATAGCTTTTGCAGTTAACTCTCTTAGTCAGTTCATGGTTGAGCCAAAGGGAGTGCATTGGACAGCGGCAAAGCATGTGTTGCGTTATTTGCGAGGTACAATCGAGTATGGGATTAGATATGCTCGAAGTGAAGGAATCAGGTTGATGGGCTATACTGACGCAAATTGGGCAGGCAGTACAACAAACAAGTGTTGTTTCAGTCTGGGATCAGGAGTTGTTTCTTGGTTCAGTAGGAAGCAGAAGTCTGTGGCTCTGAGTTCTGCAGAGTCGGAATACATAGCAGCTAGCATGGCGACATGTGAAGCTATATGGCTTCGAAAGTTGCTAGTAGCCTTGTTTGGTCAGAAGGTGGAGACTACAGTGATACACTGTGACAATCAGAGTTGCATTAAGTTGACTGAGAATCTGGTGTTTCATGATAGGTCGAAACATATAGACATCAGATATCACTTCATCAGAGATTGTGTACAACGTGGAGTTGTTCAGCTACAGTTTATACCTACAAATAAGCAGGTAGCAGACATTCTGACAAAGGCATTGGGGAAGGCGAAATTCATCTTCTTCAGAGAGAAGTTAGGTGTCATGCAGAACAGCTTCCTCGCTAATAGGGAGTGTTAGTTTGTTAGTTTGTTAGCTTGGACATTTGTTTGTCCATTTGCTAAATAATTAGTAAATACTTGTTTGCTAACAAATGTAGTTAGAGTTCAAACAATTCTTATTAATTATTTGACTCTTTTTAGAAACTTCTAGCAACCAATTTGGTTAGGGTTGTTTAGTTGTTTTAATCTCAGTCGTTGATTGAGAATTAATCTCGATCGTTGGTTTTCCAACGAGTAATATATAAGGGGGTCAGGGGGCATTTGAAAAATATGAATGAATGAATGAATTATGTGAAGAACTTGCAGTGTTAGCAAGTAGTCTTGCAGTGTTAGCAAGGGCGCAGTGATAGCGTTGGGATAGTAGCGGGGTGGAATCTCAACAAGAGAAATTGGGAGGTCGTCGAAGCTCTACCAATAATAGGCCAGCAGTGTTTGTATCTCTTGATTTGTTGTAGTTAATATATATTCCTCATCTGCAGTATTGGTTTTCCCTTCGGGGTTTTTCCAGGGACAATTGTCCGAAAATATTGTGTTAATTGTGTTGCACATTTATATGAGTTTGTGAAATTGCAGTTGTGTTATTTTCTGATATTTGTTGCTCAAATAATCTATCAAAGATAGGAGGATAATAATCAGTAATTGTAATAGATTTTTCACAGTTGTGTTATTTTCCGATATTTGTTGCTCAAATAATCTATCAAAGATAGGAGGATAATAATCAGTAATTGTAATAGATTTTTCACAGTTTATACCATAAGCAAAATACTTTATTGCATTTTAATGTTTGATTCCCAATTTTCTTGTTTAGATCTATTTTAAACAATTCTATTCTACACTTCATCTATAAACAATGACTAAATCTATTAAATGTCATTCTTTATGTTCACCGCCTCTGGCCACCGGTTGACTTGTCCAATAAATATAAAACTGCTCCCTCCTTGTATACTAGCTGTATAATGGTAAACATACATTAGCATAAACAAACAAAAATAATCTCATTATTTAATATTAAATGTGACCCTGCAGCAGTCCAACTTGCACATTCAGAAAATGCTTTTATTGTTGATTTATCCGAAGTCCACTTATGGTTATCTTGCTTTTTGGTAACAGCTCTTATCCTATAAAAGAATGCTAAGTCTACGAGAATCTTGATGATGGCTCTGTAGCAATTATTTCCATCACCTGAATAGAGTTTCAAAAATAAAATCGATTAAATGAATCATATCAACAGTAAACTCGTCTTTAAAAGAATGGTCTTCCTCAAAAATAAATGCAACCTCCACTTAGCAAACATTGAATTACAATATATTAAAAACAAACATACCAGAAGCTTAGAATCTAGTCTCCCTGACATATATCAAGCCCCAACTATTGATATGTATTTTCCCTAGTACCGCGACATCTCCATACTCTGAATATTTTAATTATCTGACATTTGCTTTTCTATTGCCTGATAAATGCGATGATACTCTCAACACCTTTGAAAGAGCTTGAAATAGATTCTACCGTGTTCTTGCAGTTAAATGCATACTTAGCAATCTTTGCTCTTCTCTGTAACCAAAGCATTTTCTTGTTTGATCCATCAGCCTATTCTACCAGCACATTCATTAATGTAAGGAAGACTAGCCTGTAATGAAAACAAGCAGAACTATAGCTTCAAACTCCTAGTAAAATTATGTATATAAAAGCCATGCCAAATGTTCTCCATTGTTCAAATCTGAAGCTTCCTAATTTGCTTAATTATTAACAAAAGAATAATATGAAACCACTTCATAGCTTTCATTGTGTCATGACCACAGCCATACCATTTTAGGCCACTAAGTAAACTTGACAGGTAAGGAACAAACAGATTCACAGCAGTCGGTAAACCTCTGGCACAGTATCAATGCAGAGCATCGCAACTCTATTTCCCCTCAAAGTAACCTAGCTAAACAACGTTATCAACCTTAGGCATGAACATTAGTTATTGGGATACACATTCCCTTCTTATACGCCTGACTAACTGTTTAACAAAATGTATGTACTGTCATATGGCATCTGAGGTGTTTTCCAAAAAATTATACTTCGTAATCATACGTGTGTAAGCTACAAGTCAAAGTCACATGCAGTAAATAAATATTCCCTAAACAACCACAGCAGACATGCGAGTACCTTTGTAGATAGCTGGTAATATGAAAAAACATATGTTAAGGCATCAAATGGTTTTATTAGGATAATTATTTTTTCACATTAAAATATAGATAGATCAAACTTCAAAGATCATAAATCACTTCATCGATGCTTGATATGATTTCTTTCAAATAAAAAGTATTGTGACTCTTCTGATGTTGATTCTTATACACTCCAGAAGATTATTACTCGGGTGTAAATACTCATTATTCACTCCTTGTTAAGTTCTTTTTGGGTATCTTCTGAGTATTAGTAGTAACAAAAAATCTTCCATCATCTGTTTTCCACAGTCCATGAAGAATTCTATGATTGCTTTTGGTTTTAACTGTTTATATTTCTCCAATCAACATTTTGGATCACACCTAGTAATCCATCATCAGGAAGAGGAGTGTGATCATCATCATGGATCAGAGTAATCCGAAATGACGATTGGAAAAACATTGAGTTAAAACCAAAAGCAACCATACAAACCTAACCATTGATCCACCATATTAGATATGCACCCATACATCTTTTCAGGAGTTTTTAGTGTACCAGATACACGAGCTGTCATCCAGCTTCAATTATATCAATTTCTTGTGCCAACCTTCCAATCATGAAGTGTGCACTTCATCCTGTAGGCAGCATGGCACCTAAGCAGATGTTATCTTCTATCATATATGATACGACTAACTGTTTGTGAAAGCTTAATTGTCTAGGAACAAGTACCTTTTGAGTCAAATCTAGGTAGCCTGAAATGTGCAAGGAAACGCAATTTGTACGAACTATTTATCAAGCTTCTTTAAGGTTGAATAGAATGAATCATAGAAAGCTAATTTGCGAGAAATTGCTACTGTTGAATACCATTGTTCATTTCAAAGATTATGCAAGATACTTGAAACACTGAAAACAAAATTGAAATGTAACCAAGTACTTGTCTAAGGTACAATTACTCTAGTACTCGATTACATTTTTCTTCAACCAATTAACCAGTTGTCACACAACTGTTCCTCATTATTTATATTTGCCAAATCAAATCACTTCAACCAGTATTGAAAATTAGCCTATAATTGGTATTACTAATAAAAAGGAATGAACCAAGAGCGTTCATCAAATTTTTATCAATATCATGAAATGGAATTTAACTAGCAGCTCAAGATACATGTTAGCTTCTTACAAATGGAAAAATTGTTGGCTGACTTCCAATTCTTAACATGGCACATCATTAACTGTTTAAAGGAAGTTTGTCGCTACAGATTTACATAATTCCAAAATACCTGTTTCCAAAAGACAATTCGTTGCAATCAATTTTATAAAGTTCAGGTAGAGTACCTTCCATTTACTTAAAGGTGGTCATGGATAATTTATCTTTAGCCTTCAAAATATAAGAACAAATAAACCTTACCCAATAATTATATTTACAGCTATGTGCATACTTAAAGATGACCCAAATCCACCGGATCAAACAAAACTGTCTCAAGAAATTCTACTTAGATTAGCTACTCAGAATGATTAAGTGAAAACATCGTAGATGTTTGACATGGAAAACCAATGAAATGGGAAAACATGGAATCAACGAAGCTAATATATATAATCCCTTGGTCAGAATACACAGTTAAATGCAATTAAACTTGGAAAGCACACATAAACTATAGCTACACATTATGTAATAACCATCAAAGGTCTCCTTCACTGTAGCATGAAAGGCGGTACCTGCATGTTGTAAAGAACAACAAGTGGTTCTTTATCTATTGCCAAAGCATGAAATGATACAATTTGGACTTTACAGATTGATTCAGAAGGTTGAAAGTATCTACAGCCACTACAACTGTCCTATTAGGCTTTAAATTTCAGTTAGTTGGCAAGAGATTAGAAAAAGACAACATTCTCTTTGACAAGATTCCAAATGTGCTGCATATAAGAAATACAGCACAACTTAGTGCCTAACGGAAGTTAGCTTCTCAATACTAATAAATGTGGTCAATGACCTAGCTGTAGGGAATCAAACCTCCTTACAGCTATCCCCCATACAAAAGAAACGTTAACATTTGTGGCATGCGTAGGCTCTCCCATAAAATGAGGATCACTCTAGCCTGTTGACTGAAAAGTAGCCAAATTGTGAGTTGGCTGCATAACAACACCATGAACACCTGAAGCACTAGCGGATGGTTTCAATGGAGCACTGGCTGCAGCTGGATGTCTAGCTCCTAGATGTCCAGGAGCAGATGAATGCAACGAGCCAAATGAAGATTCAGGATTGTCAGACTTGGCTTGACTCTTTTTGTTGTCCAAAAGAAAGCTCCCTACAATCACCTGCATTCCAGTGTACAGCATAAAAACATAGCCAAAACAAAACAAAACAAAACAAGCATCAAAATTGTAGAACCTCTCTCAAATGTTACCTGCACTGGGGTGGCTGCCATTAGCATTCCAGACACTCCACCCCCAAAAACACGACCATCAGGACCAGCCAACGAAACACTTAACCCACCTGTTCTACTGCGTGTTCCATTATCATCAATTAACAAGAATGAGCCAGACAACGAAACTATATCAAAACGGCCCTGCAGAAATAAGATATGGAACATAAGTTCTAAGTGTATGTGGAGACACAATAGGCATCAATACAAAATGCACTAGCTAGAAACAAGCGAAAATAGCTGCATCTTCAATTGAACCGGCATAACCAAAAGGAAAGGAAATGAGACCAAAGCCACAAATGAAATGAAATCATGACAATACTCTGGAACATGGTCTTTATTCATTGAATCATGGAACTGGACACAAAGCTCCACTAAACGTTAAAAACGTTAAGGTGATTGATGAAATGTCCCTTTTGTTTGAGCAAAAAAATTTAATTTTGGGCCTGATCACTTCATATTATTATTGGTCCCATCACCATGAGATGTTTTAATTAGTGCTTTAAACACTTTAGCCTAATATAAATTCTAAAAGGGGAGCAATGGATGTAATTTAAAAGGATTTTAAAATACATGGGCAGAAAATAAAATAAATGTAGGACTCAAAAAAGGCAACTATAAAAGAATGGCAAAGGCAATCACTGTATTATGTTATTTTCACTATTCCTTGCATATTTTAGTTTTTCAGCTAAGTTGCAGGGTTTGCCTGCCTAGGGGCATGGTACCAGTCCGGTTCGGTCCAGATCTGGATCCTGGTCCAATACGCCTGCGTGTCCAGCTAGGGTCTATGCCCAGGCAAGCCAGTTCGTCTTGGGCAAACTCGGCCAAACAACGTAACTTTTTTTGCCAAATTTGATTAAAATTTGAAATCCACCACATGAAAATTAGAAACAAAACCCTAAAAGTGACTTTTATAACATTCACTTAGTTCATTTTTGCTCATTTGTTTTGCAAGCAGCTGTATTTTCCTTGCAGGTTGAGAAAAGTTTAGCTTCCAGCATCAAATAGGAATTGAAGATCAATTTTTGAAGCTTGATCAAGTGTTGCAGCTTCATTCCTACTCATTTGCAAGCTTCCATTGTTTACATTTTTTTCAGCCATTTTTGTTTCACAAACATGAAACATTATTTATTTAGTTTACCTATTTTTTTCAATTTTTAGTTTTTGTTTTTGAATGTGATCATTAAATTTATTGTCATAGGAACTAGAATGACATCTACCTCTTTCTCCATAGGCACAAATGAACAACAAAAATATAAATCAAATCCAAATTTTCCCCTATGGAAGTATGTTGATATTATACGACCACTTCTAGGAGGTGGGGGATTCCGTTGGAAATGCCAAAGATGTGATAATAGTTCATATTTTCAAGAGGTAGGCCATTTGTGTGGAATACCAGGAGGCATCAAAAACTGCCCTAGAAAAAATGGTGTCCCTATACCACAAGAGACAGTGTTAAAATATATTAGGGAGCATGAAGAAGCAGAAGAGAGAGAAGCCCAAAGATTAAATCAAACCATTTCAAAAAAATCAAAGGGAACGCAGCCCCCATTCCACAACTAAGCCTGAAAGTGAAGCACCCATTTCACGCAAAAGATCAAAGGGGCCTTTAGAAAGTGCATTTCAAAATGAAAGTTGAGACATTGTTGACCAAGATGTAGCAAGATGCATATATGCAAATGGTTTGGCTTTCAATGTTGCTCGCTCCCCATATTCGAAAAAGATGTTGAAAAGTGTTAATGAAGCTCCAAGGGGTTATAAGGGCCCAAGATATGGGAAGGTACGTGGAACGTTGTTGGAAAGAGAGGTCACGGGGGTTGAAGTTGCATTGAAGCTCATAAGAAATTTATGGACTGAGACAAGCATATCCATTGTTTTAGATGGGTGGAAAGCTTCCAAAAGTCATCCCTTGATCAATGTCATAGCAGTGTCCCCTGAAGGGGCAATGTTTTTGAAAGTTGTGGATTGTGAGGGTCAAGTAAAAGACAGGCAATTTAATGCAAATATTCTCATCTCTTCCATTGAGACAATGGGACCCCGTAATGTTGTTCAAGTCATAACGAACAACGAAAGAATTGTAAAGCTGTAGGTTTGTTGGTTGAGGAATGCCATCACCATATCTTTTGGACACCTTGTGCGGTCCACTCCCTCAATCTTATGCTACAAATGATTGGGAATAAAATTGATTAGATCAAACAGGTGTATGCAAAAGTCGAGGACATCTAGATGTTCATTATAAACTACCATGTCTTGGGGGAATTTTAGATATTTTTCAAGTTTGGAGCTATTGAAGGTAAGTGAAATAGTAATTTAATTTTACATTTTCTAATATTTTGATTTTCAATGTTCATAATTTGATTGTGTAATGTATAATCTTCTTTAAAGTTTGTCTTTAATATTTAATCAATTTGGCTTTAATTTTTGTTATAGGTTGCAAAGACCCATTTTGCATCTAACACAATTGTCTTGAGACAACTTGTGCAAGTTAAACTGGGACTTTGTAACATGGTGATCAACCAAAATTGAGCTATATGCAAAGCAGCACTGAGAGGGCAACAAGAATAAGGCAAAAGATATCAAATGACTCATCGTGGGATATTGTGAAGTATCTCCTTTGTTTCATTGAGCCCATTATGAGCATGAATCGAATACACTGACATTGATAGGTCTTGCATTGGAGAGGTTTATGATGGCATTGACTCAATGCTTGAGCAGATGAAGTGCATCATAAATACAAATGAGCAAGACCCCAAGAAGACTTTCTTCAAACAATTGTTGTAGAAAGGTGGAATAAGATGACCACTCCTTTACATCTTTTTGCCTATACCTTGACACCAAAGTACTAGAGCAATCAATTTCTTGATCAACCATGAAGGCTTGCACCATGGAGAGATTTCGAAGTGTTTTAAGGGTACAAGGCAGCATTCCTTAGATTCTTCCCTGAAGATGATGTGCAAGATTTGATTACAAATTAGTTCAGATATTTTGTGAATGCAAATGGTCTAAGTGTTGACACGTAGAAAGGTGGAATAAGATGACCACTCCTTTACATCTTGCCCATGCGTTGACACCAAAGTACTATAGCAATCAATTTCTTGATCAACCAGGAAGGCTTGCACCATGGAAAGATTTAGAAGTGTCTGAAGGGTACAAGGCAGCATTCTTTAGATTCTTCCCTAAAGATGTGCAAGATTTGATTACAAATGAGTTCACAGATTGTGTGAACGCAAATAGTCTTAAGTGTTGACGCTCTTCATCATAGGTTTAAGAAGGATGCTCATAGTTGGTGGTACTTCCATGGCACATGCTTCCAAAACTTACAGCCCCTCGCAATCAAAATTTTATCACAAGTATGTTTAATTAATTTATGTTTGTCACAAGCATAGTTGAAAATCTCGGACTCGCGAAAGATTCGGCAAGGACTCAGCAAAAAAAAAACCGTAGTTTTACAAAAAAACATAAAGAAATTAATGCATTTAGAGAACATAAGAGCCATAATTGAAACATTACACATGTCATGTGACCAACAAACGCACAATATTTGAAATTTCATCATTCATACTCTTCAAACTTTCAACTCTAAAATGTATAATACCAAGATTTCTTCAATGCTAATTATGTTGTTATATGGAGCCTAATCAGACTCAAAGGTTAAGTTTTCCCTACTTCCATCAGCACAGTTTCCCCCTATACTTTTTGATGGGGGTTTGGGGGCAGCGCCCCCAAGTTGGGGTCAAGGGGCAGTGCCCCACGAGGCCAAAAATACTTTTACTATTTTATAAAGGTGTCGGGTGTTATTTTTCTATTGGCCCACGTCCAATTAGGGTTACCCCTTAACCCCCAAAAAGGTCGAAAAGGGGGGGAGTTGCACCAAATGAAGGCAAAAAAAACGCATTTTTAAAGCTTACCTGATGGTTTTTCTGGGTCGCACGAGTCCATCTGAAAGACTCGCACGTCCGTGCAAAAGACTCGCGAGTCTTTCAAATGGACTCCCCAGGACTCGCCTCGCGAGTCCTTGGCGAGTCGACTCGTGGCTCCCACGGACTCGCGAGTCCGTGGCGAGTCCACGAGTTTTAAAACTATGGTCACAAATAAGTTTTATTTATAGTTTACTTTGTCTTCATAGGTTACTAGTTCATCTACATCAAAAAGAAATCGGAGAACATATTCTTTCATCCACTTAGTAAAGCGCAATAGATTGCAATCAAAAAGAGTAGAGAACTTTATATATGTGCATTCCAACTTGCATCTCCTTTCACACAAGCAACATGACTACAAGCAAGGGGAGTCAAAGATGTGGAATATAAGAGGCAAAACATACTAACTTGGATGCTTCCACTTCTCAACTTATTGCATTTGAGGACTCGGAATGCGAACACACTGATAGTGCAAGTGCAAGTGGCAGTGACGTTCGCATTGGTTCATCTAATGTCAATGCCAATGATGAGAAGGATGAGAATTATGAGTATGATGATGTTGACGATTTAGAGAATACATTGATGATTAAACGTTAAAACCATAGTTCCAATTGTTGAAACAATGATAGTTGAACTCGATATTATTATTTTTATATTGAACTTATTTATATGATGCTATGATGGTATAATCATGATGTTTTTGATTAAGGAAAAACAGGTTTTAAGGGACCTGAAACCCACTAACATATCATAAAGAAAAGCATTAGAAAAGCAAGATAGGACAAAACGAAGAAAGAAAGGCAACAAAAGATCAGCACAAAAGACAGCAACCAGAGAAAAGTACAGCAAAAGACCAGCGAGATACTAGCACACCTAAAACAAAATAGAACAAGGTGAAAATCTGTATGATCTCCTCAGCATCCTTGACAAGCATCATCATTGCATTTGCTGCCTCTTTAAGGTCTTTGCTTTCCTGCACCTGTTGATTACCTCTAGTCTTCAACTCCAACTCTTTAGCATTTTGCCTAGTTTTGAGTCTGGAAGAATGTTGGACAGAGCTAGAACCCGGCTCATCATCAACAATCACAGTATCTTTGTTCTGCTTATCCTTCTCCAAGCAGGCAACAAGAGCATTCATATTTTGGGAAGTCACCTTCATCACAGCCAAGCTATGCTCCATAACTCTGTCATTGAAGTCTGAACCAAAAAGGGTAATGATGAGATTAATATTAACCATTGATCCTGTCATAAAATAATTGCTCTCGAACGATATAATTAGCATCTTCCGCTAAAATGACCCCCTCATTAGCTAACAAATCGGCTACCCTATTACCTTCCCTAAAGGTATGGGTAATAACCACACTATCACAAGAATCTAACATTTTTTTTGCCTTATCAATGATATTTTGGATATTCCAAGAAAGGGAACTAATACCTTTAATAACCTAAATTATATTAAGGGAATCCCCCTCCAGCCTTTTTTTTTTTAAATTGAAACCTTGAGCAAACTGAAGACATTTTAACATTGTCAAAGCTTCTGCAAAATAGTTGTTTTGAATTCCAAAGGGAGAAGCAATCACAGCAACACAAAAGCCATGAGAATTTCTGATAACACCTCCCCCACCAGCATTACCCGGATTTCCTTTAGCTACACCATCAAAGTTCACCTTCACCCAATCATGAGGAGGGAACCTCCAAACCACATTATCTCTTCTACTCTTCAGATCAGACTTCCAAACCTTATTCAATAATTTCCACTCTGTAAGAATCCTTTTATCATTATCATTCATATCAATATAACTACACTGCTTGTTGCTTTTGTGAATGGTGTTGATGTTTTCTTTAATAGCACTACAAATCTTTTCAAAGACCACCTGAGAAGAACACTTAGTCTCCCTAAAAATTCTATTGTTTCTCTCCTTCCAAATATGCCCACAGGTCATAGGAAGAAGAAAGGACCAAAGGGTCTTGATGATGGGAAGCTTGGTAGGGAAAATCCAATGCCAAAGGACTTCCTTAAAACTATTCTACATAACCCAATCAACTTTCCATCGCGTCCACACTTTACCCCAAATTTCCCAGGTAAAAGAACAGTGAATGAACAAATGATCCACAGACTTAGCCTCTTTCTGACATAACTCACACCTATTAGGGATCATAAATCCTCTTCTGACCAAGTTATCAATAGTGAGAATCTTGTTATGAGTGGCAAGCCAGAAAAACATATTAACTTTAGGAATGAGGAATCTATTCCAAACTTTAGTCCATATAAAAGGTTACAAGCCTGAGTTGATATCTTTTCGTAAGCAGAAGCAACAGTAGAAGTACCCCTAGGATTACTCTTACATAAGAAGACATCATCTGAAGGTATAATCATGATGTTATGATTACAAGTTTATTGTGGTTTTGTTGTTTATATGATGCTATGTGACATTCTAAAATCTGCCTGAAAATTCCTCCAATAATGCACAAAAAGGAACCCTATGTAGATTCCCCTCAATGATGAACTAGGTTTTCATCCAATTCACGATTCTCCATAGGTTTTTGTCCTCTGGAAAATACCTAGCAAAGCTGCTCTGAGAAAGAATTATGAAAATTCACATACATAACGAGCAAATAAAATAATGAATTCTCTTTTATAAAACCCGTTTCTTACTTTGGATTCCAACGCCCTAATTAGCCACTTTTAATTTGGCTTTCAAGTCCAATTGTGGTTCCCATCCCTAGGTGGCATCCAATTTGAGGTAATAAAGTAACTTTATTTAGCTTTATAATTTAACATTATAAAATTACTTTATAATTTAACTTATTATCTTCTTTTAATTTTATAACTTAAAATTATAAAGTTACTTTATGATTTTCATTACTTGCCATAAATAGTCACTTAAATGATATTTTGCTATTTTTAGCAAAAGAGATTTTCTATTTTTAGCTAAAAGTGACTTATCCAAAAAATTGCATTATTTGCTCATAAATCAAGTCCACCAACTAACAATCTATAGCGTATAAAGTCCTCCCATGCGAAGAATAACATCTCCTATCCACTGCATTTACCTATGAAGATGGATGATACGCAAAACTCACCATCTGAGTGATCGTCTAGGAAAGAGGGGACATTACACAAGTTGAACTTCACTTTGTAGCAATGATGATACCTAGATGGAATCACACCAACTAGCTAAGGGGGTTTTCATCCATGAAACCAAAAATCTTGAGAGGATTTTAGTCCTCAAAAGATTCAAAAGAAATCAAGGTTCATTCTAACAACATAATAATATCATATTCACCAATCTATGTTCAAAATGACGCCCAACACCACCTCCTGATATGAGATTTTGGAGGGAAAAATGCAATTTAACATTGTGATAATTCATTTCCACTCAAGAGGACCTTTTTGAAATATTAATAACATTTCATGTGCAAAGGTCGCCTTATCTCTCCTAGGTGTCCACTTTTAAAATGCTTTATCACCTTTTCAACAAGATATTATACTTATGTCATTTAAATATTTAATATTTAGAACTTAAGTGATCATTTAAATTATTTACTTAAGTTACAAAAAGCACCGAAACCGTGAAACAACGTTGGAATCAAACTTTGGTCACACCAAAATGATATTGAAGATGTAGGATGATGATTGAAGCCAACCAAATGACTTACTAAAGATAGATTGCTCCTCCAAAAAGTTTGGATAAGCCACCAAAAGTCGAAATTAACTTTTGAAAGTGGCATGATGATTCGCATTGCCTATAAGAGCTCATTCCCAAGAACCAAAGTCATTGTTAACCAGCTTAGAGGCTCCAAGAAATTTGGAGTTCTTTGTCATAACCCTCTTTTTAGACCTGGATAAGACTTGCTATTATTACTATTATTATTATTACTATTATTATTATTATGAGTAATGTTAGATAGAAAAGATAAATTGGATAAGGTACAAATTTTAAATAAGAAGGAATAACAAATGGTGACACATGAGATTATTACTTCTAGTTACTTCAACCAAATGTAAAATTGGGACTCAACAAATTAATTGAGCACATGGTGTAGGAGAAAAGGGGGAAGGCCAAGACACTTGGCATAATTGAAGAGGAAAGTTATTCGTCAAGGAATAAATATTATATTTAGCAAATACTATGGCATAGGAGTTACAAGTTTATTCTATGACGAGAATAATTTTATTCATGGCATTTTTATGACAAGGGAGTTACAAACTCGTTTTTAATAAAATGGAGAAAATTTCAAATTCAAAAATTAAGGAATCAATGAACAAGTGTTAGCCTCACTCTGACAAGCCATAAGGAATATGTCATCGAATATGACAATAATAGTTTTGCATGGAACTATTTTGGGAAAAGAATCTCTAAATCATTAATTTCTTTTTGAAGTAAGAAATAGCTCTCTTTTTCTATATAATGAATACTATATTTTTGACAAAGGGAGTTCATTTTTGGTTATGTAATTTAGTCATTCAATTCTTAAGAAAACTGTTTCAAATTATGTTAGTTGTATGAGAAATTTTGTAAACATGTTTCATAATATGAGATAGAATTTTAGAGGTTTTTTGGAGAAGAGTTTGATTCAACAAGGTTTTCCTTCATCTTGTTGATCCAGGTTCCCTTCTTCCATTCTTTCATGATGCTTACTTTCATTGTTGTAAATCTAATTGCTCTTGCTTACTTTCTTGTTTTTCTTTCAAAATGGGAGAAGAGGGTGGATTTTATTTGCATGCATGTTGTATTTTTCTTTCTATGAAAAAATTTAAAAAATAAATGTAGATTTTAAAAGAGAGATATTTTGGTTTAAATTTGAAAGTTGGAATGCATGTAGTTATTTGAAAGATTTATATGTTAAAATGCATGTAGTTTCCTTTAAAAATATTGAAGAGTAATGTTTGATGCATGAAAATATTTATTTATTTATCTTTTTGAAAGGAATGCTAGATTAGTTTCATCCATTTTTTTTAAATAACTCATCTCTTCTCTTCTCTATAAAAAAATAAAATAAAATAAAACAAAATCTAAAGTTTTATTTCTAAAAAAAATCTTCTATAATTTGTTAAACATAAATATTGAATAATTTATATTATGTATCAAAATTTATTATAATTCATTAAATATTGAAGAATAGATGTTTAATAATAATATTCATTATAAATATAAGTAATTCTAATAAATAAATAAATAAAATGAATAATAGACATAATAGCATCTTAAAATAATATTAATCTAAAATAAATAACAATAAAAATTATGTCAAAAAGTCAAGGAAATGATGATACCATATTTATCGGTCTTCTTTTTTAAGTGGAGGCTTTTATTGAAGCTTTAAGCATTCATTCTAAAAAAAAATTTAAGAAAAAAAAAAGAAAAATATTCACTTTAATATATGAATAAATAATAAATGTGTATTATATAGGTAAAATTTTAAAATTATAACTATTAGATTTTATAAAGTACATCAAAAAAAAATTAATAGTAATAATTATTATATAGCTAGATTATTGTAGTAAATAATCAAATGAAAATAGTGATAATTTAAATAGTAAATGTATATCAATGTTGAGATGATATGAGGGAAAAGGAGTTGATTTTTCTAAATTGACAATTTAATTGAAAACATATTTTTTAAGTATATAAATAAGTTATAATAATATTATTAATAGAATACTATAATTTAAAAATAGAAATAAGAAAGAAAAAACTAAGAAAAAACATTATATATAAATTTATATCTATATAATTATGGCATTTAATTGTGACAATGTCGAGATGGGCATGTGCAGTGCATATTTTAGACATAAAGAAACTTAATAGATTTAACTCAAAATTTCTATTTTAAATATATTTTGTTAATAATAATTCACATTTTTAATATAAATATTACTAAGATTCTTGTTAATATTTATAATATTTATTTAAATATAATTTAATAATTGTTTACCATGATTTTCATATTTAACAAGTTAAATAAGAAAACAATTATGTATATATGTAAATAATATAAGTAATTTTAAAAAGATGAAGTATTGATTTTATTTCCATTTGAAATCTTTGAAGATGGAAGATGAATTTTATTGGATGAATCATATTACATACAACAATTTGAAAAATAGATGTGTCAATTAATTAAAATATTTAAAAATAATGTTAATAGGTAATTATTGGGAAAACATGTTATACTCCAAGTAGATAATTTTAGATATTATTTTAATAACAATTAATCAAATAAATGATATAAGTTCAATGATATAATGGAACTTATGAAATTAAACATCTTAGACTCTTATGATTAAATTCTTCCATAAGAAAATTGGTTTATTTTATTTGATAGGTATACTTATTTTTAAAATAATATAAGAAATTAGACTACATCCATGCATAATTAAGCTTAGCTTCCAAAATTAATTCTATTTAGTCTAAGTATTTTTATCTAAGAAAATAAGTTATTTTTGGAATTAATCAATTCTTTTGAGTAATTCAAGCTTGGTTGAACTAATCCCATCTAGTTGATTCATTTAAAGAAAATAGTACTATGGGTTTTACTTCCAAGTTCTATTATTGTATTGTTTTCATTGCAAGTAATAGTTAGTTTATCTCTCTATAATTTTGCAAAGGATTTGGCATTACTCTAAGAGCAACTAGAAATAGTTTGATTAAATTATTTATTAAGAGCCTTATTATTACTTACATTGGTTAACTAGCAAGTAATTAGACTTTTTTTTAATCTTATTTTCAAACAATTAGTATTTAAAAATAGTATGGTTATTTTGAAGCTTATTGTTAAATAGTTTTTCATAAATTTTAGTACCTTCCAAATATTAGGTTTCATATTTAAAAGTGCAATAGTTTTGTTTCAAAACAATTAGTTTAGCGATTAGTACCTTCATGTACTTAATTAAGGTTTTAGAGTTTAAACTATTTTCATAGTTTTCCTTTAAAGAATTGATTTGTTTATTTTCATTTTCAAGTAAATGTCCCTTTCAATAATTCCTTGCATATATTAGTTTTATTTTCATAATTGTATTAGTCTATTGTTTTACTTAAGATTCATGAATTTATAGTTGAATTCTTAGTTAGACAACTAAACAAGAGGAGATGAAACCAAAAACTTGGCTGTGTTTGGTATCTATGGTGCCTCTAGGTCAAGCTTACAGATAATGTCGTCATGTTGAACTACTGTACTTAACGCCTAATAAAGTTGCAAAAACGACATTTGCCTATAAACCGTCAAGGAGAAATAAGGGTCATTTGGAAGTTAAAATCCAAGGGACGGGTAATCCCCCTTGGACTCATAATCTAAAAAGATAAATTTTAAATGAATTTACATCCGCTTAATTAAACTTTAGAAAACCCCATTAGGGTTTGGTTGCGTGTGATATTTTGGAATTTTGTTATCTTGATGGAAATTCAATGGATGATAACGAGTCGAGGGTGATGTATATAATAGGAAATAGGACCTAGTTGTTTTAGGCCACAAGCAGAAGGCCACCTTGAACATTTTTGCTATAGAGCTACCATCGTGGGTAGCAACCGCGAAGAAACTGTCTAGGACATTGACCCTAAAAAGGGTTGTGTACCCACCAAATAGTTTACATTAAACCATAGTTGAAATCAGAACTACATATTTCACGCCTTGATCTCGTGCCAAAGCGGGTATGCAGGCAGTCTAGGGATAGAGTTTCCCTAGTACTCAGGCATTCAAGGATAGGGATTAGGAGACCATATAATAACAAATATTGATAATAAACTAGATGTTTTGCCTTGAATTAGACATTCACTTGCACTGACATGCTGACCTATCAAGGTGACTAGATAAAGATGAGCTTGGATTGTGTTATCAGCCTCTTTTTATATTTTGATGTCAATCAATATTTTTCCTCAAATTCAACCTGTATGGGGTTCACTCAAACTTCCACAAGTATTTCAAAAAAGTTGAGGAGCTTTGCAACTACTACTTCTGAAACAACCAAGTAGTTATAAATGGAATCATATTAGACTATGAAAAGCTATTGAGTGTCAGTGAGCAATCAGGTGTAATAGTTATAAGATTTTCATTTCATAAAAGAGTGTCTAAGGTGACAAGGAGGTCAATAATCTACTTTTCTCTTCAAGGAAACATTGTCTAATTTCGTATAGTCTTTTGCTTTAACAGTCATTATGATATGAATTATTGTGACTTGTCCATACAACTTACAAGAAATACATAAAAATCGTAAATATATATACATATTTGCAACATAAAATCAAGAACTGAGTTTAGAACACAACATAGCATCATATTATAAACAAAACCACCATAATTAAACATATTACTTCAATTTTGATTTTTCAACTTGAATGTCATGATAGACATTCATTGCATATCAGCAAAAAAAATTCTCAAGAATAAATTGGCAAATTAAAAGAATTTTGTTTTCAAAGAATTGTGTTTTAATTAGAGAATTTCTTAATTTCAAAAATGGAGAAATATAATGGCTACTTTATAATTTGAAGGCATTTTATTGCATAGAGATATGGAGAAAGCATATAAAAATAAGACCATATGAATTTGGGCATATAGAATGCCATTTGTGTTCATATCATCGATTACATTATAATGCACAAAGCATTATACATGATGCATAAATGATACTACATACTAATAATAGTTTCAAATTTTTCATTACAAAAAAAGGCCTAAATCATAACCAAAAAGATTGGAAAAAAAAGTTCACCGTTTAGGATTGCAATTTGGGCTATGTCGCTAAAAACAAGCAGCCCTAATGTATGCCTAAACATTGAAAAGAAATCAACATTTCGAGTTAGGATTTAGCGATCATGCAAAAAAAAGCCATGTTTTAAGTTTATTTTTTATCTATATTACCAATTTGTTCCTATTGGCCTGCCAGTTCAGGCCCAATCTAACTCAGATATGGGTTGGGATCCGATCTACCCTAGGGATTGTCTAGTGTCTTGCCAAAGACCTACGGGTCCATCCATGACGAACCCGAGCATACCTAAAGCAAATTTGGCAAGGGAGCAATCCCCAGTCGCAAGTTTTGGTGGCTTTCTAAGTTTCCCTAGAAAGCTAAAAATGCCCCCCAAAACCCTGCAACGTGGATTCCTATGCATTACAAAGACAAAAACTAAGTCATTTCTCTTATTGTGATTGCAAAACAAAAATATTTCTCTTATTGTGACTGCAAAATGATGTGTGCCATGAAGGATTGTGTGGTTTTGAATGCAAAATGATGCATTGCCCCTAGACCCTTTGGGGGCAAGGGCCTAGACCCCCCTACAAAAAGCACTACCCCTTGACCCCGCTAGGGACGTCGTCCCCAAACCCCCACAAGGGGCACTACCCCTAGACCCTTGTTAAGGGCATTACCCCCAAACTCAACAAGGGGCACTACCCACAAGGGTGTTCCTCCGAACCCCCATTAAACTCGTTTGATTTGTTAAGTAATCTCCAAGCTCAAGTTTGAAAACTATGCTTCCAAGTTTTCCTACACATCTTCACCTACAATACATCATCAAATTGGACAATCTTCTCTAAAATATTACTTGATACATGTTTTCCTTGTCGTCTATAATGCCTCCCATATTTGCATTTTGTCATTGCTTTCTTTTGATCCGAGATTGACTCTGTATATGCTATACTTTCACTATATGTATGTTATTCTTTTGTATTGGCATCCATGTGGTGCATCCTAATTACAATTATATTCTATTGGTAGTGTAAATATCACTGTTGATGTTGATAGTTGGTTATACTCATATTCGATGTTGATCATATATGCATGATGCTAATATTATGATATGACATGATGTTATATGATGACACGATATATATATATATATATATATATATATATATGCACAAGTATTTGTTGTGTTTTGGTTGACACAGGTGCGAGGCATCATCTCCACCTGGCTCCATAGCTCTAAGAGTGCCCATATCCCTGACGGTGCTTATAGGAGATAGCACACAAGCCATTTATGTCACCCAGCCCTTGCCATCATTCCTAATTTGGACGATTCTCCTAATCGCATGTGTTTCATAACCCCCAGTTACCATTTTGATAATGTCACTTACCCTAATGCATAATTGTGTAAGACACGTAACGACTGTTTGCACATAGTCAAACATTTGTAAATTGGTGTCATTTCAATGTGTATATAAATGATATTTTAATACTATTAAGCTGATTTAATATTTTATTGTGAAATGGCCTTATTTGTATTTGATTTATTGAGAATTGCATGATTTGTCTATAAGGATCATTTTAGGGTTTATTTAATATTCAAATTTTTTTTGATTTTATATTATTTTATTTCCTCACTCAAAAAGTGAGTTTATATTATGAATTGAAGTTCATTTTTAAACACTGTGTCATTTTTTTCTCATGTGCTCTCAAAAACACTGCCCTTGATTTTGGATTGGAGATTAAGGGAGTTCGGCTTGGTGGATTTTTGTGGCTATTGGCTCAAAGAATTGTCTTGGTAAAATCTATTAGCTGTCCAAAGATCTCATCCTCTTCCGTCGTCTCTAGTGTGCATTTGCAATTTGAAGTTTTGATCAAGTTCGACATAGGAATTCACATTTCTCCTTTGTTTCTCAATTAAACTGTTTCTAGTTTGTTTTGAATGATTTGTTGAATGAATTAAAGCATCTCTTCAAATTTAAATTTTGCCCTTTGGTTGTTTACATGAATTGTACGAATCGAATTTTGAAAATATGACTTCATATGGTGTTATGCAGCCCAATTTTCTTTGGATTGTCAAAATGGCAATTTGAGGGCATTTACATGTTGTTGGGTGGAAAAAAACCAATGGGTTTTCTCACATTTTTTATTTATGCATTTTGAAAATTTGTGCTTTTTGGAGGTCAATCAATGGTGGATAGCTTCATTGACTAGGTTTTGGTCCAATTTGAGATTTAATGAAAAGTGGATTTTTATATTTTTGAGTTGAAATTTTATTGTGGCATGATAGCATTATGTATGTTTGAATTGAGATCGATTCGGATCCAATTCCATTAAACCAAATGGTCATTTGGTGAATAGTGATATTGATGCACTGTTTTCGTGAACTCATTGAAATTGCACTTAAATTCTTCGTTCATTGGAGTGAGATGAGCTTAGGGTGTGAGCATTAGAGTCAAATTTGGGGAGTGGATCTCAATGGGGGTCGGAACCCAAACTGGCTGCCAAGGTAACTCATTGGAGAGTTACTAATTCAAGTGATACCATAATTAAAACATTGGGGAAAAACGCACTAATAAAATAATTGAGGATGTCCCTTGCATGCCTTGAGTGCTTGTATAGACTAAGGGTGTATTGGGAAGGCTTGGTTGTCTGTGGAGCATTTATCTGGCATGATCGAGTCTCCTTGTCTTCATGAGAGGACTCGGATCCACATGAGCCACCCCTTCGAGCTATGCAATGACACTCTCGTTTCTTGGTCTCTAATAGCCAACCCTTGTGTAGTTTGAGTAGTGACCTTATGTTAAACACCTCAAATGGGGTTTGATGTAATTAGAATACAACAGATATGGATTAGATTGGATTTAAGTGCCATATGTTGAAACTGAGCACGAAATATGGTTTTGTAACTTAAGCAATTAATGATGTATCATGTTAATATCTTAGGAACATTTCAATCGGTGCTCTAAAATGAACATGGTCATGAGTGCTTGACTGATTTAGTGTGGCTTTTAGTGAATCGGAGTCATTCCAAGCTCATTTAGGACAGCTTGTAGCGTGTCCCAAGGTTTCTCAACTTGGTGTCTAGATGGTGGAGACATTTACGAAGTGTCATGAAGTCAATTTTGGGCAGTTTAGGGTAGATTAAGTACCTTTTGGGCCCACCTAATTTCCAACTGGTCTTGTAGGTGTCACCTGATGACAAGGTAACACAATTCTTGTCCTATTTTCAAACCCTTTTGCCCAATTCTCTCAATTTGAGTGTCACAAGGACATTTTGAACTTCACCTAGGGTTTCAAGGTGTCCAGCAGTCCAATCTGTCCAACTGGGAAGATCACTAGTCAAGATAGATGCACATCTCAGAGGATGACAACACGAGTTTACTAGTCTGAAGGACACTAGCACGGATCAACGACTAATGTGAGAATTTAGGACACTAGAGCACCACGCATGTGTTCTAAAAACACACAAGTGTCCTATTGGGATCCCTGTGTCAAAGCAAGCGCCTATGTCTAGCCATTCAATCTAGAGAGGCTTTCGGGAGCTAGGGGTTTCATTTTGACACAATTTTGGATGCATTGCGAAGGTAGCGACGTTTGCGGACCCTTTAAAGGTGTCTTGAGCTGGTTTAGAGTTAGTTTGGATGGTGTCAAGGGCGTCCGATTGTGACTAGGGTTTCGTCGAAACTCATTAGTGACACCTAGGACCTAGCGATTGGTCCTATTTGTCGATTCAAATCTTGTAACTTTGGGAATGGCCTTGTGTGACCCTAATCACCTTAGTGACCTTTCCCTAGGGTTTGGGAGACCTTTTCCCTTGCTCAGTTGAAGTTTTGGGTGTTTAGCCTTCCGCTTGTGCATTGTCAACTATTGACAGTTGGGCCTAATTTTCAGGTTTGAAAATTAATCTTGAACTTTATCTATATTTTTCATGATTTTTCTTGTAAAAATCAACAAAAAAGTGCCAATTCATTGTTTAAATCATGGCTTTCAATGTCAGAAAATTGGCAGAACTGTAATTTCACAATTACAATTTATTTTGCAGTTTTTGCTTCTATGAAGCAATCTTTTATATTAAAATAATAAAATCAGCTATCAGTGTCGTATGATCATCATCATTGACATTAGACAATGATAGTTTTATTTTAGTTAATCCACAAGAATCAAATAGTTCTCAACCGAAGGATCAAAGTGGCCTCATTAAGAAAATGAAAAATCATGCTGGGAAAATGAACCACTTGATGGCAGGTGAATTAATAGCATGCCTCAAATATGGATATACCTTTGGTGCTGACTCTGGGACCAAGCAACTCAGCCTCATTGTCCAGGTTAATAAGCCACGTCAACCATGACCAAGAAAAGGAACAGCACTGTTTTTAAATACTTATTGCAGAGCAAGGGAAGACAAGAGGGAACATTTAAATCCAAGTAGGCTTCATCAATTCTACTGCAACATGCAGCTGTGGCACAATGCTGACTGTCCCAGTGACACTAACATGTTCATATGAGATGGAGGGCGGCTGAATACAACAAGCTGTTTCAAACTCCACACACTAGCTCACTTACACTTGGCAGCCAAGAGAGACACTCTTAGCCAGTAGTCAAGAAAATGAAATGGGCCTATAGAAAACCCATTTCTCAACTCCAGGTTCTGTCCAGGTTTGTTCTGGCCGAATCCAGGCCTGTTTAGACTCCAAATAGGCCCACGGGCAGATCAGATTCCAATCAGGCCAGACCCAGGCATGCTTTCTGACAAGTCAGTAACATGGCTGTCTAAGAATTTGGTCCCCTGTGTTGAATCCCTCTTTATCAAGTATGGTTTCAGTATGACGGATTTGGGATTTATCTGTTTATTATATCAAGCTTCACTAAGGATTATGACAAGGTGTACCCCATGAATCCATTAAAAAAATTAAAGAAATCATGGATTAGTAATACAGTATAAAAAACACTTAACAATTTCTCATAGATCAAATCTTGCATAAAAATAAAGCCATAAAACAAAGGTGAAGAAGAATCAACCAACATGTAGACAGCAAGACATATAAACAATGTCCACACCTCATATGTCACTGCTCCTCCAGAAGCAGCAGGCTGACGTAGAACCACATTAGATATAGCACCATGTGCTGAAAGAATGCAGGTTGCACGAGGCCCTTGTTGTGAAAATGACATAATTTTGGTTGCGATGTCCTGCATGTCATCAAGATCTCCTTTAAATTCAAGTCCAATTCTATGCTATCTTTATCAGTTTTTAAATCTATCAAGCTTCTCTCTTACATAGCCTTCATAAGATATATATATCAGAAGTACTCAATAATAAGTTTTAAAAGGAATTTAGTTTTTAAAACCATTCATATGGTTCTCCTATCACCAAAACTAAGAAAAACAACGTCAGTTCCAAGAAACTACACTTTAACAATAACCTGAAATCTTGAGAATTGATAAATAACTTTCAAGAGGATTAATCAAATCAACTATGTTGAACTCTCTAGAGTCAAATATTTTGTTTGAAAAATTGACTGTAAAATAAGCATCAGTAGTTGCAGCAGTAAAACTGCAAAAACAAATACCTAATGAAAGAATCAAATACATATTTATTAAAATCAAGTATACTACTCAATTATAGTGGTTATTCTACATTCATTTCTACTACAAACTTTATAAAATTTATTGCAGATAAAGCCTCCAAGTAGATTATCTCAAAGTAAAAGAGAGCAAGATGCTCAAAGCAAAAGATTAGTCGGATAAAGTATCACATTCATAGATAGAAGCACCTATAACTTGTTAGCAGTCTCTGAGAAGCAAGAAGCAAGAGGGTCCCACTAACTAAATGGGGAAACTAATTATTTCAGCGCATATCAAAAGTCTCATACGTGTCTTCCTCCTCTAAACATGAGCCTCTATACATTTATCATTTACATCGTGAATCATTTCTAGGCTAACATCTAATTTACTATTTTTTCTTGCATATTCCACCAAATAATCACACAATACATCAGAACAATGGTATTTGCAGGAGCTCTTAAATCAAACCCTGTGAATGTTAATTGTTAACTATGGAGTTTGGTTTCATTCATAGCTAATTATTTCTTCTTGTACAGCTCCAGTTCAAAAAAATACCATACCTGAACAAATCTTACCATAAAAATTCACCAATTGTCTCTACCATTGTTACTCAGCTTCACCATTAAATATAACTATTTCAGCTAATTTAATTTTCGAAGATTTAAGCAAATTTGCTCACATAGTTCTACACACAAGCCCCTTCCTTGACTTTATACACATTTTCAATAGTTTGGCAACTTTGGTTTGTGCCATAGCTAATTCGAATCCATTGTACAGCCAATTAATTTTCATCAAATGTCAGCAAATTTGTCAAGTCTACTTTGTGAGCTCTCTTCATCTTCCAGACTTACAAAAAAGAATTCATCAGATACAATTAGAACAGAATTGGATTCTTGTGTGGATTCTCCAGAAATGTTTACTTTTGCAGACTCTTCCTATTGAAACATCGAACATATTTTCATCATCTATATTTCAAAACAAACAAAAAACAGAAAAAACATCCTGACTACTCTGACTACGGTACATTTAGATAATTGTATATTCCAAAAGCCATACAGAGAATAGAAATGAAATAGCTTGTCAAACCTAAAAAACAAAAAACAGAAAACATCTTGACAACTCTGACTACAGTATATTGCAATATATTAAATGTTTCTTTTTCTACCAATTCTATCATTTGCCAATATTCATTGACGAGCAACCTATCTTGTAAATTTCCGGTTTAGTCTTCGAATAAAGTTTTTTAAAAGAAGCATCAAAATTTATTGACATTTTCATTAGAATCCATCCCTTCCAAAGGCGTATCTTTGTTTAAAGAAATTCATCTTAATTTTTACCCCTCCCTCCACAAAGTAGGTGTTAACAGAACCATCGATCACCTGTTCCAAAAATATCTCTTTGTCCCAATTGTGACCTCACCAATTGCTCCCCACAAGCTTCTGTCAGTCTTCCATAAAGTTACAGACAATTTTGTCAAGGCAAATCCACCTCACATCCACATGCTCACCATACATAGAACCACCACCAGATTCAGTAACATCAGAACATTGAATCTTCTTCAAGTCCAATTAAACAGCAATATGATTTTTTTTAAAAGACATGCCATCAATCATACACTCAATATATCAATCCACATACTAGACACAGCATTCATTACAGAATTACCATTGTAACAACATCATGCGACAAAGTAAATGCTTGAAATGGGAATTTATATTATTTAAGATAATAAATGATGCACAGATTAGCCAAATGGGCATCACTCAATTAGACAAAACTCCTAGACATTCTACTAGGATGTCTCACACCATGTTGACTACACTGAAAGAAGGGTTGACTTCATATAGACAAGATAATGGATGAATCTTGATACACAAACATGCATGGCAATTGGAAACAAGAACCCACAATGCACTGGATTCAGCAACAACATCAGAACATTAGATGTTCTTCGAGCAAAATAGCAATCCACATACTAGACACAACATTCATTAGAGAATTACCATTGCAACGACATTATGTGACAAAAGAAAGGCCTGAAATGGATATTTCTATCATTTTAGAGAACGCATAGATCAGCCAATTGGGCATCCCTCAAATTAGACAAAACTCCTAGACTCTCTACTAGGATGTCTCACACCATGCTGACTAAAATGCAAGGGTTGACCTAACATGGATAAGATAGTGTATGAACCTTGATACACAAACATAAATGGTGATTGGAAACAAGAACCTGCCCTAATTGCAACACTTACTAATCCATATTTCCACATAACAATGGTTTGCAATGCATGACTACATTATTATATATTTCATAGGCATTTACACTAGGTATTTGTGTAAATAACTCACCAGCTTAATATAAACACAACCAAATTTATTTTGAAATAAGGCCTAATGTTTTAATGATTCAAACAAAATTAATATTAAGGAATTTACACTAAGGCTCATTTTAAGTTTGACAAACTATTTCATTTCTATTCTCTTTATGGCTTGAGGAGCTCGCCCTACCCTCCTAGTTCAACTACTAGAACAAAATGAAAAAGACCTTATTAATAAACTCGTCATTGATCATTTGACTAGTTCCACCTGAAATAGTAAGACATAACCTTTGACATTTGACTAGTTCTCCATTGTGCACCTCTTGAATGAAATAGCAGATCAACATGCGCTTCATTTATTCATCCAAAACTTAAATTCATGTTCTTCAACATCTTCAAATGACTCTATTTGTTGCAGAGCGTCAGCAATTAATCTGACAATGTGCTTGTACCTCTAGATGCCTTAAGGTCAAATTGTTTTGCATGCAACTTCTTGCACTCTTTTGTACTTTGCCTCCTTAGAAGAAATAACAAGAATCAGCTGTTTCTTACTCAACCAAGAAACTATAACAAAGCCCACATGAAACACAAACCTAGATGTTAACTTTGCTCGTCAAGAAAGCCTCCCAATCTCAATTTGTATCTCTATGCATTCCAATAAAAGTTCAGGGTACCACAAACATATCTCAATAACCTGTTGGTTGCCTCCCAATTAACCATTTTGTGATCAAGTTCGTTCTGTGTGAGATAACTGAAATATGCTAGAACCTACCTCTAGAGAGTTTCATTCACATTCTTCTTAACAAATCTAAAATTCTTTAGCTCTGGTTCAAGGGGTATCAGAACATGTTAGCAACCAATTACCTGAATTTCATGAGCAGTTACTTCACATATTTTATTTTTGATACAAAACATGACTTGTCATTAGTCATTCCTCCAAGGCAGTTTTAATATGAACAAAGGAAAGAGATGAACAAAAAAGTGTGCTCCTCATGGAGAGAGCACAACAACATATAGATTCAGAAACACCCTGCTACAGCAACCTCACTAATGGAAGTTCAAGAACATCATTAATGATCTGCAACAACCTTACTTGTTACCTACAAGTGTAAATATTATAATACCCTCCCTCAATGACTAACCCAAAAACAGCATCACATTGTCCTGGAATTTGAGAAAGTAAACAAGACCAGGAGTTTCAGTCATTAAATCAGTAGGATGCTCCTGAGAAGCACAAAAGCAAAAAGAAATGTCTTCACAATCCACCAAATGCTGAATATAATAAGGATGAATATCAATGTGCATGGTTAGTGTAGAACACAGGTTTACTACTGGGGGGGGGGGGTCGGGGTCAATCAGTAGTAAATAAAACTTCAATCCTTATCAGAATTAATTCTTAAACAACTTAAAATTTTAATAAGTTTCATCTGAAAACTGAAAGAAATGAAAAGAGATGCCCAATAAAGACAAGATTTATGTAGAAACCCAAGATGGGAAAACCACGGTGAGAAATGCTGCTGGGATCTACTAATCCAGCCTCACAGTAAAAATGATTACAATTCTTTGAGGACACAAACTCACCAACTTCCTGTATGTGAGCATCAACTCACCAAACTTCCTATGTGAGGGCACCAACCCACCAAATTCTCCATACAATTACTTGAGCACCAACTCAAGAGTTTTAGAATTTCAATCTTCAGAAACAATACAATTATAAAGTTTGTTCAACAACAGCTCCGTAGATCATATATATATATAGATCAGTGTTAACAAACTGAAACTTATAAGACTGAATACAATTATACTGAGAAATGAGAGCCAAATATCTCTGTATATCTGCAATAATGATTTTCTGAAGAAAACAAGTCACACTGATAACCAAATTATTCCTGTGTGTTTGAACACTGAGAATGACCTGCAATCAATATTCCTCACAATACAATTAATCATCACAAATCAACAACCTGGCATCCACTGATAAACAAATGATCTCTCGTAGACTATACAGCCAATCACAAGAAAACACAAGATCTGCGAATCTGTTATAATGATTATACTCTAAGCATTGAGCAATTTCAGATGTCCTGTATCATGTTGTTCCCTTTCGGAATCTGTGACAACATCTGTAAATGTAAAATAGACTGTTATTGTTTCTGTGCAATCAGATTTGCTGTGGCTTCAATATCTGATATGTTAGAGTCAGATCGAAGAAATGAAAATCGATTATGTCTCTTATCGATTTGCCTCTGTAGGTACGAAGGCAAATGTATATATATATGTCACCGGTGTCTTCTAGTTTTTCTTATCCACATCGAACACCCCGTTAAATAGGAAGGATGGCGTATATATATTATTGTCTACATGGAATCGTGCCCCCACAGGGGGTCACGATCCTATGTGGAACCACGTGGTCCACATAGGGTCGTGACCCCTATGTGGAGCCACGATCCTCTACACTGGCGTTTCATAACTTTAACCAACCTTAACGTTTGCAAAGTGAATTTGTTAGTTAACACTAACAAAATTCCAATGTTTATTAAATCGTAAATAACAGAATGTGCGCTGATACAAACAGATTTAGTTTACGACTGAGACTATAATTTAACACTCCCTCTTAGTCTTAGGTGTATAGGCCTAAAATTTTAATTGAGCTCATCACTAATCTCATGAGAATCACATCACCTAGGTGTGAAGTATCAACTTGTGATACTAAGGATATACTCACTTTGATATCCAAGTTTTAAGTATCAGCCTATGATACTAAGGATATACTCACTTTGATATCCCTGTTATAGTATGTGCACTGACATTAATCTGCTTACATAATGTCTACTATAACTTATCATGTTACTGATATTCAAATTGTCTGATTTTAGTTTATATGATCTTCCAAACATTTATAAGATCGTCACCTTATGATGTTAAAATACAAGTGTTCATTAACTAAAGAATCGTCATCCTTTAGGAATGAACACAGGGAAAGGTTACATACTTCATATGCTCAAATATATGACCAAGAAGTTTACATAATTTTAGACATCAATTACATTTTAACCATACCAAGATACCTCCTGAAGTGATCAATTTTCACTCTTGCTAGGGGTTTGGTGAGAATGTCAGCTGTCTGATCTCCTGTATTGACATATTCCAGTCTTATTACCTTCCTCTCTGTCATGTCTCTTACATAGTGATATGGGATCTCCATGTGCTTGGATCTATCATGGAAAACTGGATTCACTGAAAGTTTAATGCAGCTCTGATTGTCACAATGAATGATAGTAGGCTTCAGACTTTCACCAAACAGTCCTACTATCAATTTCCTCAACCATGCGGCTTCCTTAGCTACCATGGATGCAGCTATATATTCAGCTTCTGTGGAGGTCTGAGCTACGGATGATTGTTTTCTGCAGATCCAAGATACCATAGCTGATCCTAAGCTAAAACGGCATCCTAAAGTGCTCTTCCTGTCTATCACGCTTCTAGCCTAGTCTGAATCAGAGTATCCATGTAGGTTCAATGCAGTGTGTTCATAATGCAGTCCATAGTCCAAGGTACCTTGTAGATATCTCAATATATGCTGCACTGCAACCAAATGTATTTCTTTGGGTTCAACCATGTGTTGGCTGAGTGCATTTACTGCATAACATATATCAGGTCTGGTATTGACCAGGTACATTAATGATCCAATAATCTGTCTGTATAATGTTGGATCTGCAAATTTGGAATCTGCTATAGCTTCTTTTAGTTTATGTAGGTTTGTTTCCATAGGAGATGACAATGGCTTACAATTCATCATTCCAAATCTCTTCAGAATGTCAATGGTGTATTTACCTTGGTTTAGGTAAATACCATCTGGCTTTTGCCATACTTCTAATCCAAGGAAATAATGGAGTAGACCTAAATCCTTCATCACAAACTCTGAAGCTAGTTCCTATTTGCATTTTGCAATGAGATGATCTTCGCCTGTAATTAATAAGTCATCTACATATAATATGAGTATCAGCATTTCACCTTTGATTATTTTGAAATACAGATTTGGATCAGCAATGTTCTTAGAGAAACCTATCTCTAATAAGTAACTGTCAATTCTTTCATACCATGCTCTGGGAGCTTGTTTTAATCCATACAGTGCTTTCTCTAACTTGCATACATGTGTTTTAGCATTGTTTACCTCAAATCCCTCAGGTTGCTCTAGATATACTTCTTCTTCAATTGTTCCATTCAAAAATGCAGTTTTTACATCCATTTGATGAACTTTCCATCCTTTAGATGCAGCAATAGCCAGGATTGTTCTGACAGAAGTGTATCATGCAACAGGTGCAAATGTTTCTTCATAGTCAATTCCTTCCTTTTGTGAGAAGCCTCGAGCAACAAATCTTGCCTTCTGTTTTTCTATACTGCCATCAGCAGCATGCTTAATTTTAAAGAGCCATTTAGAAGATACAACTGATTTTCCTTTAGGTCTAGGCACAATTTTCCACACATCATTCTTTAAGATAGATTGATATTCCTCTATCATGGCATCCTTCCATACTTGCTGTTTAAGAGCCTCTCCGGCACTTGAAGGTTCAGCATTTATGAGGTCTGTCATTAGAGTAACATAGCTAGAAAAATTTGAAGGTCTTTTGCTTTCTCTAATTGTTCCTCTAGGTGTTGCAAAGGATTCTACTTCCTATACTGTTTTAGTGGGCCCATAGTGGTCTCTTCCTGGGATTCTCTGTTGCAGTGTTCTCAAGTTCCAAGGTGTTATCCTCAGGATGCTCCCTCTGAGTTTCAGAAAGAGAATTTTCTTCCAAGTTAATGGAATTAGTTGGGATTTCAGGTGTGATGGAACTCCTTGTTTTGTTAATAGCTATATTTTCCTCAAATATGACATCTCCGCTTAATTCTATTTGTCTTTGACCAGGGATGAATATTCGGTAGGCTTTAGATGTTTCACTATATCCTACAAAAATCCCTTTCTGTCCAGTAGGTTCTAATTTAGTTCTTTTCTCCTTAGGTACATGAATATAAACAGGACATCCAAATATTTTGAGATGGCTAATATCAGGTTTAATTCTAGTAAAGACTTCTTCAGGAGTTTTGTCACCAATATGAGAGTGAGGACATCTGTTTTGAATGTATACAGCGGTATTAGTGGCTTCTCCCCAAAGTGCAGTTTCTAGGTTTTGATCTAACAACATAGCCCTTGCTGCTTCTACTATTGTTCTATTTTTTCTTTCAGCAACCCGGTTTTGTTGAGGATTGCAGGGTACAGTGAACTCCCTCTTAATCCCAGCATCTTTGCAAAACTCTTTAAATACTTCTGATGTGTATTCCCTACCATTGTCAGTCCTAAGAGTTTTGATTTTCCTACCAGAGTGATTTTCTGTAATAGATTTGAACTCTTTAAATTTCCTAAGAATATCTTCAGACTCTTTACTTTTAAGGAAATAAATCCAAATTTTCCTAGAAAAATCATCTACAAAGATTACATAGTATAATGCGTTTCCTAGTGATGGTTCAGACATAGGCCCACATAAGTCAAAGTGAACTAGTTCTAGTATTTCTTTAGTTTTTCTAGAACTGCAAGGAAAAGAGCTTTTTGTGTTTTTCCCTAGTGCACATCCTTTACAAACATCTGAATGAATTGGCTTTGGTTTAGGTAGTCCTATGACTAATTTCTCCATAGAGGGTAGAGCACGAAAATGTAAGTGCCCTAGTCTTCTATGCCAAATTTCCGCTTGGTCTATGACTTCATGAAGTAAGGTTTGATTTGGCTCATTACACAATTCATATAAGTGTCCTTGTCTGTAACCAATCACTTGTGCTCTTTTGAAGGTGAATGTTTTTGGCCATGCCATTACCTTTCCTTCTATGAATGAGACTCTATATCTGTCATCCTCAAGTGCAGAGATAGAGACTAAGTTCCTTTTGATGTCTGGTACAAATAGTACCCCGGTGAGTTGGATTGAGATTCCAGACTGCAGTCTGATTGTACATGTCCCGACACCTTTTACAGGATGTGCAGAGTCATCCCCTATTGTTACCTCTTCATTTGATCCCTCTTCCATTGAGTCTAGTAATTCTCTGAATCCGGTGACATGTCTTGACGATCCACTGTCTATCACCCAAGTGTTAGACTTGTTTGAAGCTTGACTTGATAGTGCTGAATATAATACAAATTTCTCAAATTCAAGTTCTGTGTTCCTCTCTACTTTGGCGAATGATGCCTGCTGTTTTACTTTGTCAAGACAATTAAATGACATGTGTCCGTACTGATCACATCTATGACATTGGATTTTTGACATGTCTTTCTTATGCACGCTTTTCCCATGATGGAATTTTCTCTTCTTGAAGTTTCTCTTCTTGCCTTTCTTACGGGAGTCGATATTTAGAATGTGGAGGTCCTCATCTTTAGTTTTGTGATTTCCCCCTTTCATTTGCCTTGACTCTTCAAGGAGGCAGTCATCCCTTAGTCAATCAAATTCTGTAAATTTATCCCTTGCATTTATGCCTTGTTTGAATCCATCTAGAGTAATCATTGATAGTTCTTGCTTCTCGACATGATAATCAAGTTTTTGCAGTTGATCTCTGAGTGAACCTATCCTCATGAAGTATGAGTTTATTGTTTCACCTTTATTTATACTTATGTGGTTCAACTGTCTTTTTAGAGCTAGGGTTTTGCTCGGATTGTTTATCTCATACGTCCTTTCAAGGGTTTTGAAAATTTCATAAGCGTTGTCATATTTTAATATAAGTGGTATTATGTGATCCCTTACTGCATCTATCACGATTTTTACAGCTTTATCATTTCCTTCATTCCACACAGTTTTCTTAGGATCGTCTGCAGGTTCGGGCTTGTCTTCTTTTATGAATTTGATTACTTTGTTCTCTTTTAATACATCATAATTCTGACTTTCCAAGCCACAAAATTTGCTGCACCTTCGAGTCTATCCTCGAATCTGATTGTGTTCGCCATTTTAGAAATCTTCGATTTTCAATGTAAACTTCGCTTTTAGTCTATTCGGATCTTAAGTAGTTAGGCTCTGATACCATGTAAATGTAAAATAGACTGTTATTGTTTCTGTGCAATCAGATTTGCTGTGGCTTCAACATCTGATATGTTAAGAGTCAAATCGAAGAAATGAAAATCGATTATGTCTCTTATCGATTTGCCTCTGTAGGTACGAAGGCAAATATATATATATATATATATGTCACCGGTGTCTTCTGGTTTTTCTTATCCACATCGAACACCCCGTTAAATAGGAAGGATGGCGTATATATATTATTGTCTACATGGAATCGTGCCCCCACAGGGGGTCACGATCCTATGTGGAACCACGTGGTTCCACATAGGGTCGTGACCCCTGTGTGGAGCCACGATCCTCTACACCGGCGTTTCATAACTTTAACCAACCTTAACGTTTGCAAAGTGAATTTGTTAGTTAACACTAACAAAATTCCAATGTTTATTAAATCGTAAATAACAGAATGTGCACTGATACAAACAGATTTAGTTCACGACTGAGACTATAATTTAACAACATCTGCAACCTGTAATAATAATGGAGATTTGCAACTGTAGATTACTCACTTCCAAGTGTTCTGTAATCAAAAATTTCTGATATACAAACAACAATCTTCAGATCCTTCCTTGTTCAAATTCAAATCAGAGTTTTCAAAGAAACAAAATCAACTGTTATACCTGATCTGTGTGATATTTATTATTCATATGTTATTTCTGTTTGTAAGAAGAATTCCCTCCTTGTATTAACACCACATGTTCTTTGCTTAAATCTCCATTTGAATTTCTCCACGCGATGCATTCACTATTTGTTTTTCATTCTCATCACCAAGAAGCATCAAACTCCAACAAGGCATTTATAAGTATGTGATACCACGTAGGGAGTGGTAACTGCCACAAAACTAACTTATGGGTTCGAACTGCCTACAACCAAATTGTCAACTAACCAAAGTTATTAACTAGTTGTTTGTTTGAAAGTGGTTATAACCACTATCAACTGTCTCTAACTCCCATACGATATTATAAACATATTTTCAATCACAAACATTTGTCATTGCTGAAGACAATACTTGCAAATATGTTTACCATGAATACATCTGTTGCTGAACGAATGGAACCAGTTCCAGAAATAACACAAAATGAATATGAAAAGAAAGGTAACCAAATACATTGTGAATTCTGTATGTTCATCACTCTGAATTCTGTAAGATATTCGCTGTGAATTCTGTACAGCATTCTGTAATACTTATATATTTGCTGTTGTCCAACTACAGATAACAAAATGGATTGCCAACTCTAGACTGAACATACTAGTGGACATCAATGACATACGAATGCCAACAGTTAGACCATATTTCAATACTCCTTCATTATCACAGAAAAACAAAGTAGAAATTTGCTAAAGTTGAAAATCTGTCAAAATTATACATAATTGAACCACTTCACAACTGGCACTCACAACTGCTTTGCATTCAACTTCAATGGAAGATAGAGCTATGGTTTGCTTAAGCTTACTTTGCTATGAAATTGCTCTTGAACCAAGGAGAAGATGTTGTTAATGTTTTGTAGCTTCGGTCAGATAATTCTAATCGATGAAATCAAATGCTTAATTGGCCTATCGGCCTTAAGCATTTGATATCTATCCTCAACAAGTATTAATCCATTATTTGCATTATGTATTTAATAAGATTCTTGCTTAAATATTAATCTCGAAATATGGTTATGAATTAATAATATGTATATATTTAATAATGTATAACTATACATCATTAAATATACACATATAATTAAATTTGATTATATCAAATAACATATAATCATGTGCTTATCGATATTTACTATCAATCAGATTATGTGCGTTTAGCAAATCATATTAACAATGTAACAAATGCAAATTGGTTACCAATAATTATCGACTGCATTACATTACGTATCGGCATGTTCTTACACGGCCGAGAGACATGTCTCCGTAGAGACATGTCTCTATGTGGACATGATCCACGTAGAGGCATGCCTCTACGAAGGCATGTCTCTCTCCTTATATAAGGAGGGAGACAATCATATTGTGGATGTACAGAATAATTACAGTGCAGAAACAATATCGACTGCCTCCCAGAATATTGCAGGCCATTTGCTGTTAGAAGTTTAATGTATTACTATTAATTGATTCTATTTTCATGTAAAATTGCAATAAGATTAATATCAGTTTTAATTGATCATTGTACAGCAGTTCATGTTAAATTAATTTATATACAAAGGAATCCTTATATTGATATAAGAAGTGGAAATTGCATTAATAAGATTTAAAAGATCCTACATTCAAATCTGATATAAACATTAACAGATGTACCCAATAGTAGACCATTGAGTATCAACTAATCCTTCCCAATCGGAATCTATATATCCGATCAAACTAAATACTGTTATCCTCTGATAAAGCATGCCAAAGTCATGAAAACACTTTAGTTTTGATAAAAAAAGAGGGACACGGCTAATATAAAAGCTAAAATCCAATCTAGTGGGTATAAGATATATCAAGTTGCCCACTGACTACCTATAAAGCTATTCATCAATCAGAGATGAATTATCAAACACTAAAAACTTCATCCCGACCTCCATAGGTGAAGACAATGAGTGACAACATGTCATCCCAAAACACTCAAAAGGACTCATGGCATGTTTGATCTCAACCATGAAGATCTGATGATCAAATTGCCAAAACTCAGCTCCTTGGTAATAACGTGGAAGGGTTAGATCAAACATGTCAAAAGCCACACACAAATCTGATTTTATTCATTAAATTGTACTGTCTATGCTACATTGATGGAAAGATCATCAACGTATACAGCAAAAATCACAATATCACTACCATCACTTTTGAGTCTTTGACATAAAGATTTGAATAAGAAAAACTCCTAAAACCAAAATATTTAGACATTTATCAATTTCAAGACACCAGGCTTGAGGAGCCTACTTAAGCCCATACAAGGACTTAATCAACCTATAAACTAGATGTTCACAACCAAAAACCTAAAAGCCTCTAGCTACACTATATAGACCTCCTCATCTAAGCCTCCATTCAACAAGACATTTTTGACATCCATATAATATACCTTCCAACCAAACTGAGTAACTATGGAAAGAAGTAACCAAAATTTGACCATATTAGTAGACGCAAAAGTCTATTCATGGTCCATCCCCTCCCACTGAAAATATCTCTATACAACAAGACGTTTCTTGTACTACTCCAACGTACTATCAACTTTGCATTTTACTTTATAGGCCCATTTGCACCCAATGGACTTTTTACCCAAAGGCAACAATACCAACTCCCAAGTATGCTTTTTCATCAACTAACTATACTCAACCTTCATAACAACATTTCATTCCAGTTTCCCCTATGCCTTGAAAAAAAATTGTGATTCAAAAACCTTAAAAATCATAATATTGAACAAAATGAACATGCTCAACAATTGAAACAATAATTGGTTTTCCTTTTCTTCAAGGCCATTCATATGACAAAGGACGTTCCTACTCGTGTACACCTTCTAAAGTGGAATAATAGTAAATACCACTTAGGCCTTCGATATTTTTCAAGCAAATGCTAGGAATGCAAGATTTCTACAGAAGCTTTAACAAGAGTGGAAACACCATCAGTCCTAACTCCTAAGTCTATGATAAACAAGTGGAGAAGAAACAACCAAAGACTAACTTGAGGAACTCGAGAGTATCTTTCGAAGGTACCATAATACTAGATTTAGGAATTTCTTTTTGATCTCCTACCATCCTAATTCATAACTAACAATGACTTTGTTAGTACAAATATCAATAAACCTATGTGACTTATATTGTTCAATATTGTAGCGTTGTAAATTGTACGCACTTGCTAGGGTGGTACAATTTCACACCTAGTTTAGCACCCGCCTTGGCGCATTTTGCATTTTGCATTGCATTTCCCCTTTAGCACTTAATTAATTAAATTAATTAGGTCTAAGGTTCTATTTTATCATAAAGTTGGGCCCTTTTCATTAAAGTGTGCCCCTTTCATTTTATTCTTCCAATACATCATTTAATCAAAAACCCTAATTAGGTCCTATTTCGAACTTAGGGGCTTGATTTCGGGGGTCAAAACATCTCGAAATCACCTGTAACTTCAGGATTCGCTCTAAAATCATCATATCCGACGGCCCTGAAAATTTGGTGAAAAGTTGTCGGGACCATGGCGCCCGGAGTGCACACGGTCCCGGACATTTTTCCCGAAATTTTAGGAGCGCAATCCAATCATAAAATAAAGCTTAACCCCAAGAAATTGGCAGGAGATTCAATCTCTAGGTCGGCCAAAAGTTGAAATTAAGACCTAGGGTTTCATATATAAGAGCTCTCTTTCTTCATTTGAAAGGATGGGAATTTTGGTTTCAAGGGCCTTCTACGCAGCGAAAGAGCAGATCTTTGAAGACTTCAACAACATTCAACATCCATCCATCAAGCATTCATCAATTTCATTCATCCATTTAGGGCTTTGAAGACATTGAAGAGCAATAGGGGATCACCGACTGAAGATTGGCTTGTACCCCTCCCTTGGGGTTGGGTATGATTTCATGTTGTTTTCATGTCTTTGCATAAGCCTCATTATATCATTTGTATTCATGCTTTAGATCACTTTGCATCTTGATTTAGAGCATTTACATTATCATTTGCAAACAATTAGGGTTTACTTTCTAGGTTGCTCTAGTTTGCTTACTTGCATTTTAGGATCTTGCACACACACAAGGTCTGCACACACAACTTTTACTATACAACTTGGCTATTCGTGGAGGTGGAAATCACCAAAGCGGGGGTTTGACTAAGGCAAAACCCTATATAGCCACCTACAACCCTTTTCAGATAGAAGTGCAGATTTCCGAATTCGAAGGACGTCACAAGTTGCAGATCCGACGGAAGCGAACCGAGACAGAACTTCACACCAAATTCCAACCCAGAAAGCTAGGACAAGGGCGTGGGGCGCCCTGGTCCTGCCAGGACAGGGGCGCTGTGCGCCCTGGTCCTTGTCCATTTCAGTGAATTTTGGCAGTTTCAGAGGTAGCAGCTTCAGTATTTCAGTCAACGGCAGATCTTGCAAAATCAAATCCATTCAAGGTACACATTTACATTTCTCCTCTTATCCTTACAATTGTTCATCATTAAATCTCAATTCTACAATCTTGTGCTCAAAGTTACTAGTTCATACTTACACTTTAGGGTTAATAGTTGAACTTGCATCATTCTATCTATCATTTGCAACAAAGGAATAGAAATCCTAATAGGTAGCCCGTGGCTCTCTCTTCCACAAAAAGAAGTAGCCAATTGTGTGATACCTCTAGGCTCTTTCGTATTCCACAAGTGTGTGATTGAAAGTGAGATTAGGGCATGTTTGCTCAGTGTCACTTTTTCCCCTACACATTTTTGGTGAACCCGACGTGGAACTTAACCGTCTATGGTTGTACCAAATACACACAAAGTTGTTATCTCTAGTTTGTTATTAAACCAAGCTTCCTTCAATGTGATATCTTGTAAGGTTGTACAAGAACTCCTATTTAAAAGATAAAATGTTGTGTTCACAACTTCTCCCCAATAACAAAAGGGCATGTTCTTGGTGTGCATCTTGCACCATTTCATCTCTATCATAGTCTCCTAGCACCTTCCAACCACTCCATTCTATTATAAAGCTTATGGTGCAATTATATAGCATGTAATACCCCTTCTTTTTCACAAAATCTTTTGAATTGAGATAAAGTGAGTTCCTCCATTATTGGACCACAAGGTCCTGATTTGAGACCACGTGAATGTTTACACCAATGCCTTGAATTTCAAGAAAACACCATAGCAATAAAAATTCTTCAAGAACAAAACCCACATCTTCCTAGAGAAATCCACCAACAATAAAGAATTTACCTCAAACCAAGAACAATGATTTCCAAGAAGGCTCACATAGATTTTAATGAAAGAAATACAAAAGCCCCTTAACATGTCATACACATTCTATAGTGAAACAGATTCCTCTTCTAGTTGCTAGTCAAATAGTCAACACAAATCTTCTTTTACCTATATAGTGGTAGCCCTTGAACCAAATGGACACTACTAAGTTTGGACACGTATTGAAGATTCGAATGACCATATCCTTCATGCCAAAGTATATTGACATTAAGATGTGTGAATTAGTTATAGAAAGATCTAAAGCTTATACAAATACCCTTGTTACACCTTCAATTGGCAAGTTATCACAGCTAGGGTTTTAAAACAACCAAATACAATGCTCTCCCCACGCCATCATCTAAGCTCTACAAACTAGTCAATATGTTATGTATTTTTAGAAAGCCGTGAACACAAAACATAAAAATTTGGACCTTCAAACTCTACAAAAGAAAAGACACTATTGCAAACAATACTCACATGCATGTCATGCACACAAATTTTCCATCTAAATTGTGTGCTTTCAAGTGTTTTTCATGACACACATGCCCTAAAAATGTGATTCTTTCATAAACTAACTATTTTTCTTTGCCCTAACAGCTCATGAATTCCTTGTGCCCTTTCTACTCACAACCTCTAGAACTTACCACATCTAGGGTATTTTCCAACACTACAACTACATTATGAATTTTCAGCCTTTTATATTTTCAAGTGACCACAACCACAAACTTTCTTTGATTTTCTCTTCTCAACTTCCTCCACAAGACCAAACGCTAGCCCTAATACCAATGTTAATGAACAAGGGAATAAGGTGAGAGGAGGAATGCTCCTCACAAAGACTATAAAGCAATATATAGATATATAAACATTTTGCCACAACAACCTCATTAGTTTAAGTTCAACAACATCATTGATGATTTGCAACAAACTTGCATTGTATCATTCCTCTAATACATTCTAATAGCCAAGTCAAAAGACATGTTCACATCTAGCTTTTCCTTTGCAATCAATTCATTGTTGCTAATAGCAACCAAATTGTAATCAGCATACCTAATTATGAAAACAATGTTCTTGTACTCCTTTCAAATGTAGAAGTTATAATCCAAAAAGATTATGAGAAATCCAAATCTGTGGGTGTTACCACATGCAAGGGATTGCTCCCACCCAAAAAGCCTCCAAGTTTGTGCATATTCAATAAGGTCTTGTTATAGTCAATTCTTTCCTTCTATGGATATCTTTTGCAACAAAAAAATTCCCAAAAATATAATTAATCTTTAGCTTTGTTTAGTATAATCTTTTGCACCTGTGGGGTTCTTCCTTATTAGCAAATTTAAAAGTTCTTAGCTATGACTTTTAATAAGAGTGTCACACCGTGGTTTCATTACATCACTCTACGTCTTTATTTTCAATGTTTTACCAACAAAACTACTTTATAAATAAATGAACCTTCTCATTAATGACAAGTTAACACTTTCTCAAATAATTCTTCAACTCCTAACCTTGCTAGATGAGATATCATGTTGTTGCATATTTTTTACTCCAAATATGTTCTTCAGTGAAATACTCTCTTTCAATTTAACAATTGCTAGGGTGGCAACTCAGCCTCAAGATAATCCTCTTCCTCTTTGATTTCTCTATCAACGTCTTCAAGTCAAAGAAGAGTTGTACTATTTCCAAACATTCTTCAAAACCACGTCTTTGCTTACATTTTTTTAGGTTGAAGTATCAATCAATAGATAGGTTTTCGATTCAATGATCAGCTATAATAGACACATTCCAAGCTCTTGTTATCAAGCTTCTTTTAGCTCTCTTTCAACACATGTAAATAGGCAATAAAAGCTTTGAAATTTTCATTGAGGGCTTCTATTAAAACCGTGTTTCTTCAAGAGTTACATTATCAAAGCACAACTAAGTGAATACACAGCATCATTTCAATATTAAATATAAATATTCATGTCACTCAGCGTGCATTACACCATCTCCATGAAAGATTTGTTCTTCCTTTTGTCATTCATTATGTTGTGGAGTGCACGAAGCTAGTGATTTTTCATTTTACTCTTTTTGGAGCAAAATCCCAATCAAATCAATCATGTTATACTCCTCCCTTGATCTATGTCAATTTATAGGTTTGGAATTTTAATTGATGGTTTCTATTAGGACCATGTTTCTTCAAGAGTTACATCATCCAAAGCTTTTGTTAGAGCACAATTGAGTGAATACATAGCTTCATTTTTAATATTAATTATCAATAATCATTTTACTCAACATGCATTACACCACCTCTATGATGGATTTGTTCTTCCTCTTTGTCACCCCATTATGTTGTGTAGTGTAAGAATCTAGTAAATTTTCAATATATGCTATTTTTGGAGCAAAAATCCAATCGAATCGATTGAGTTATATACTCATTCCTTTCTCTATGTCAATTTATGTCAAGTATTTGAATGTGGTACCCATTTTGTTCTCCACTTTGGCATTGAAAGTCTTCAAGCATTGAGACAATTAAGCTTACCCTTCAGACACCACATCCAGATGAGTCGTCGCAAACAAACAAGAAGCCAACATGGGTCCACTAAGACCATTAATTAAAGAACTCCTTCAACTTTCTTCAACTTTCCATTTTTTAAATTTTGTTTTTGTTGCTTCCTGATAAATGTTTGGAAAAGAAAATTATCAACCTATTTGAATATTGGCGGTGTCTGTGAACCCCCTTTTGCTTACTCGGAACCAAAGGCAAACAATATTTAAAATGACCAAACCATTTGTGGTACAATGCAGATCAATTGCTCAGCCAAGAAAAGCAAGACTATATATTGAGTAGGCAATACATTAAGATGAACATGCTGCATCCTTTGACCCTTCTACCATAACCCTATAGTGTTTGATCTTGTATTTCATGAGGTAAACTTTCTAACTGTTTCTGACATCAAATTCCATTTTCAAATTACTATCAAGCATTTGCAGAATTGAATGCATGAACATTTTCATTGGCACAAAAAGGAACATTATTCATTTTGCATTCTTATTATAGAATTCAAGAGAAACAGCAATGTTATCTTTGATAGCCAACAGGGAATCGCCTGTGTATGCTGAATTTTGAACCTAATGTAAACTCTTAATTAGCTCAACTGCAAGCCTAGAATCTACAAAATCATTCAACAACACAATGGAGCTCTAATCCAGTGCATGTAAACAAAATAAGAAAAATTATACATCATACAAATCACAAGCTTGACTCCATTGTCCTCCTATCCTTCAAGATCTTGTGAAAATGATGTATTTGCTCTCAGCATCAAGCACTAGCACAAGATGGCATAAAGAAATGGAGTGTGGTTGATTGATGATACAAGCAAGATGATGGAAGCAATGATATAAGCTCTAGCGAGATTTTGGCATAATAGATGTAGAATCAAGTTATGGATGATGAAATGAGAAGAATTAAGACTCTTTTTATTGAAATCTCCAAGAGAAACAAAGGCTTAGATTAAGCTTAAAAGATGGATGGCCATGATTAAGAGGTTGAGGGAGAATCAATAGGATTAAGAAGTGCAAATGAAATGGAGGGATAAGATTAATAGGTTGAAGAGAGTGAATAAGATTAAGAGGTTAATTTGAATGAACTAAGATTAAGAGGAGGGTTGACTTTATGAGTTCAATGAATCTAGATATGTGAGAAAGGACAAATGGAATGAAGAGGGGAATAAGACACTTGTCACATAACTACAAATTTAGATTATGACCCATGTGCACAAGTTGGAAGGTTATGATTAGAAAGAAGAGGATAACGAATTAATTAAATAAATTAAATTATTAATTTAATTAATAGAGGGCAAAGGTGGGTTTAGAAATAATTAAATAAGTAATATTTATTTAAATCTAGGAAAGAAAAGACTAATGAATTAATTAAATAAATTGGAATACTTATTAATTGATAGAGAAATAAAGAAAAAATAAATACGTCAAGACAACTTTAGGTGTCTACAATCTATAATATGCATAGTCCCATTGCCTTCACTAAATGTTAGAATGCTCCCACATCATGTGCTTTTCACACCCAGCTCAATAAAGCAATTGTTCTCCTAGTTGCTTATTTAGTGTGACTAAGAAAGTATATGCACTATCTCTTGACCACTATCTCCTTAATATCAATGACATTTCTTTGATATTGGTTGTTTGTCTTTATTGATTGCCTATGGATGTTTTGTGAGTCTGTTGTAATAATAAAACAATTATATTCTTTAATCACCTTTGGCCTTCCTTAATCATTGTTTTATTACCATCTTATTTCATTTCAAGACCTTTCTTTTCTGCAAGGAAGGGAGAACTTTCTTTCTAATTTCATCTTACTAATGCTATGCTTTCTCCTTTTGGTACAACCCAGCCACATTCACATGGTATATCAATTCAAAAAGGTCAAAGAAATAGTCAAGTTTTTCAAAGATGCAGAAACCACCCAAATTATTCTCAACCTCAACTTATTTTCAAAAATAAGCATCATCAATTGTCAAATGGGACGAGTTCAAGTGGTAAATTAGCAAGGTTTCTTGATAGAGGCTCAGTTCAAATCCCTCTATTAAATGCTTAATATGTACAAATGTTGAATGCAGAATTGAGTAAGCTACTACATCCCATTTTTTTTGGTGTGTCATACCCAAATGGGTAAGAGTAAGACTAAGTGCAAGTCCTATGTGAATTTAATGAAAGTGATACTCCTTGGTTGTGGCATCTAAACTAAAACAAAATATTATCTTGTCAAAAGATGAACATCATCAAGCCCTTTCTCAACATCCAAAAAATGATTTTTCAAAAAATCTCCTGAATTATCCAATCATCCAACATTTTCCATCTGTCTGAAGATTTGCAAAAGATTTACCTGCAATATTGAGGCTTTGTTCATTGGGAAAAAAAAATCTTGAGCCACTTCCTGGTTTTGTTGTTGTGAGTGTAGGATTTAGTATCTTCTTCATTTCTCATCCTACATGTGCTTCTTTATTTCATCTTCTAAGACTCCTAATTTCTAATCACATCTAGCTAAGGAGACATGGCCACCTTCCTCCTGAGTGTATTTCTTTGATCCCTCGAGGCTATCCTACTAATTTCCTGCCTCTACATCAAGAGGAAAGTTTAGAAAAATCTGGAAAGACTAGGGCAAAAAATCTTTGAAGAAAATTTGCATCCAATGTTAATCTCTTCCCTAGTCACAAATTCATTTAAAATTTCCTTTTCAGTCCAAAAATATCCTTTAATAATTTTTCTATGATTTAAGGATATGAAGACTTTTCATTTTCCAGTTAGGATAGTGACTGCAAAATATGATAGCACAACCTGCAATAGCATCCCTAGTTGGCACCTTAACCAGTGGCTTCAACCGATCCTGGCACTGCTAGCTACCTTTGATGAATTTTGGGTTAGCCATATCTAAAGAGAAGGTAATGGTGAAGCCGATAGACTTTCTAAATTGGCTATAGCCGTTAGTGACCCCTCCTGAATATCCACTGATAATGATTTTCTGTTGGGCCGGTTGACATGCTCTCCTCACTCTCCAGTTGGGTCTATTGAAAGTTGGTGCGCTCTGATTGGGTCTATTGATAGTTGCGCACTCTCTGGGTTCTTTCTACATCTTCCGGTTGTGGAGCAAACCGGTGCTCTGCTCCCCGGTAGCCGCGGTTCCCCCTCTCCACTTTATGGTCATGGTTTCCGGTGGAGTGATCGACCGTCTGCCCTGTTAACCTATTAAGGTCTCTTCTTATCAACGTGATGTGACACATTGTCGGCACCATTGATTAGTGCCAGTTTTTGGCTCGTGGCTATTAAATATAAGTGTACTTTATGAATATCTAGTTACGATTGGATCCTCTCAAGATTTGTTTATGATCACTTGACGCTTAAAGTCGGTCGACACCAAGTTGAGGACCTCTGGAGCAAATGGTTAGTTGGATACCGACAGCTCACGCGTGTGGGTATTTAATGGATATGTATTGTTTGCAGGGTGTCGTATTCTCTGGTTTGATGCCCTGCTATTTAACAATGGAATACCCTTTCTTTCCACCAAAATTTGCTTTCCTTTCTTGGCATCTTGTTATGGAGACCCCAATCCTCCTTGAAGATACTTGTCACCAAATGGCTTTCTTGGGCGAAATCACGGACAGACGTCTGCAAGAGGTCCTATTCTCTCGACGTCCTCTTATTCTCCACAGCCTAAAGAGGATTTTGGGAAAGGAATTTCTTATGGCTTACAACAGGTATAGAGCCAATGCCCATATTCCAACCTTTTTTCTTGCAATGATAATCTACTTGGGGACTAGTAAGCAGAAAGCAAAACTGCTAACGCAAATGATGTTTAAGCACCGCCTGTTGGGGGAAATAGATGCTGTATTGGACAATATCGATGCCAATCTTAGAATTCTGCTTCCCCAAAATTACTATGTCACTTAGCAACGAAGCAGAGGTGAAGAAGCTTGTGATTGTTAATTCCCTGGATTTCGAGTCCCTCCAAGCAACCTGGCCTGTCATCTCCAGGAATATTGATTTCCTTCTGAGAGCGGCTGGTATACAAAGTGGTTTCACCTCGGATTGGAGGGGCAAATTTCTCTGTGATGAAGATCTAGCGAGGACTGATGAGTTCGGGATCTTGGAGAATGGAGATCTGGTGGGATGGAAATGACTGGGGTTTTGGGTTGGGTGAAGAGTGGGTTCCAAACGATTACCGGCTCCCTAAGGAGAAGGCAAAATCGGCTGCTCATTCAAATTGTGGCACTGAATGTCCCATTGTCCTAGATGCGGCTAATGCGCTTGTGGATGATGCTTCTGAAGACTCTCTTTGACTCCAGTTGTCACTAGGCCCTCCGGTCTCTCTGTTTTTTGAGATTCTTTTCTTTTTGTCTTATAACCTCTGCATCTTTAAGAGGTCGGTATATAGTTGTACTCATCCAGCCTTCAGGGCTGGTTTCTCTTGTCTAGGGACTAGAGCTAAGGTAGGGGGTTTTCTTCCTGATTCTTTCCCCCTACCTCTCTTATTGAATCGGGCCTTGTATTCTCCTTTTTGTTTAATACAAGGGTGCTGCCCCTCTGCAGCTATTTACTTATTAAAAAAAAAAATATGATAGCACAACAGCTATGGAATGCCAAATTCCCAAGGTTTGGAATCTTAAATGTGACTACTTGCCATATATCTTATTGTACTTTTGATGGTGGTATCACTCTAGTCAAATGCTTCAGCTAAGAGGAATATACACTACAACATGAGGCACCTTTCCTAAAATCCAGCAAAAAATATCTTTTGTACCACCTGTCTGAATTGCCAGTCTAAACCACTAGTTACAAACCAAACAGCAAAGCCCCATATATACAAAAATATGCTGAAATATAGTTAAAATGCACAACACCAGATGTATGGTGTATATACCAATGTACCCAAATGTTCAATGTATTGATGAATAGAAAGTCAGTTGAAATAGGGATACACCATACAATATTCCCTAAGGAAAGAATCAGTCCACAATATCCCACTATGAGAAACATGCCTACTACACTACTCTATCCTTACAAACTCAATACAATTGATCCATAAACTGAAAATAACTGATCCATATTTCCAAGTTACAAGTTAAATTTAGGTATTTGCCTCTCCCCATCACAGATTAGCCTTCCACTCTAGTCCCAAAAAACATCTCTTTGAGAGGCTATAGAATATTGAATTTACAAAAGAGCTAATTGTCAATGTTACAACTTACAAGAATATGCACTTCTAAAGTCTATACCACACAAGAAAAATGAAAGGAAGAAATTCCATTGGTGTCTCCCTGAGATCAGAAGTAGCTCAGTTATAGAGATTAGAACTAGGACTTTTTATTCCATCAATATCTAATTTTGCTATTGTGTTTATGCAGAGATGCTCATTCTCTCCAGCCTATTTGCGATCTGTAACTGATGATCTTTGATAATTTCTAAGAGAAACCATCTGAGCATATAATGGCTGTTGATGCATAAATTTCGAACTTTCATATTATTTTTGCAGTGGTAGCAGTTAGTTCAGCCTCTTAACAGAATGGTTTGCACAAACACGTGAATCCTTTGGTTTGGTCTTTCATTTTCAACATTTGGTGGTGAAATATGGTTATAGTCTTCAATGCCTCCAGGGATGCTATTTACAAGCTTTGAATATCAATCTCCGTAGTAGTAGTGTTAAGTTACTAAAGCCAATTTATATTAAATTTTCATATAAAAATTATTAAATTGTCTAAATTACCATATTTAACTAATAAAAACCTCTAATTTTTCATATCCAAACAATTCAAGACTATTCCTGACATACCCTCTCTACAACCAAAAATTATCGTGTGGCAATGAAAATGCTATTTGTTTGAACCGAATTTTAACTTTTGAGCAATGACACAAGTGATGTTTTTACACAAAGACCACGAACATTGTAAAACATACTGGCATGTGGAACTCCCTTGCCAAGTACATAACCCATGAAGCAGAGGCATAAATGATTCCTTTCATGTCTGGGTACTGACATCTTAATTGATTTTACAGTTCTGACCTTTCATGTCTTCTCCTTTCTAAGATAGGTCATTTCCTGACCAGGTTAGCAGAATGTACACTGGAATGGAATGGAATGCAATCATGTTACAACACTTATTGCAATACAATGCTGATAACCCTACTTGAACAATAAACACTAAAACCAACATACCTCCCCTGCTGCTACAGTAATGAGATGTGGAGTAAAGCCCAATCCTGCTGAACCTGCCAGCCATTCCCTTTCTATTAATACATTTTGTACAAGGAAATTATTTATGATGAACAATAGGAAACGACTGACTGAAAAAACAAAAGCATCTCCCAGGGACCAGAAAGACTAAAGAAAAAACTACCAACATTTTTTAGAGAAAGCCACGGTGTCATAAAACCAACATTTTGCATTCTACATGCATAAACAATAAAAATGGAATTAGTGAAATAAAGGAGTTATTACAATTGCTTGATATATTAAAAAAATAATATAAAATAAAAACTTTGCTGAGGATGCTGAACAAAAGAGAATAGCTATTTGTATAAACCAGATTCGCTGTTAATGTGAGAAAACACTCCAACAGGGAGTCAAAGTACATTGACTTTAACCATGGGCTATAACACTTTCAGAAATAAACATGTAATCAAAGTCAACCGGCTATAGCCAGACCAGTATAACAAGTCAGTAATGAAATAAAGTTAACCAATGAGTGGTGGGAAATGATCCTATGCACTATACAAACAAGGTCGTGATGATTGCCAGTAAGCAGTAATCATCACAAACCTTATATAATTGCTAAGGTTGCCATTGGTAAACACAAGTGGTAATCATCACAAACCTTGTATGATTACTAAGGTTGCCATTGGTAAACACAATAGCAAGTAGAGATTTTCTTCGACAAGAAATACTTCAAAGTTAAATCATAAGTGAAACTTATAATACCTAGTCGTTATAAAAGACTTAGGTTACAAATACAGGGATAGAAACTAGCAAAAAATCAAGAGACATAAGAAAGTAACAACAAAGATAATCGACAAACACCCAAAATTGAAGATAGTGAAAATTAATGCTATCGTTGCTTAAATACCTAAAAATAGACAAACTAGATAACCAAAAATGAAGGTGAGATCCTGGAAAATAATCTAAAACAAAAAATGCAGCAAAAGAATTTCCTATACCACACCAATCAATAAACAGAACAAATTAAACTAGCATCACAAGATTCACAACAAATCTCAACAGGGCAAAAAGAACTGTAAAAGTGAATATGTACAATAAAATTGTATTACAATATTTAAAAGTATAATTAATTTTATGGAGATTTAAGATTTTTAAATAAAAGTAAGATCATATAAACAAGAAATAACAACAGAGAGAATGCCTTTATGACAGATAAGAACTTGAAAACCTCAAAAATAATAAAATGAGATTTTTTAATTACAGAAAGGTTAGTATAAGGGTCTCAATCAAAGCCATAAGAAAACATGGGCCACGTTAAGTTATCACATTTTGCTGTAATCATAAATAAAATGTTAAAAATAAAAATAAGAAAATCTACATTTTCTAGCAATAACATGACTAACGTGTGAGAATAAGATTGGATTTGAGTATTCAATGACTGACAAAACAGTCACACAAGAATAACTAAAAATTAAGGAATGTACAATTGAATAAATTTTAAAATTCAGTATTTACAAACAACCATCTGCACAATCAAGGTGTACTAAGAGTGGAGTTAAACTTAAAAAGCAACATGGTCTCTCCCAGAACAGTCCTAAGTGATATTAAATACAAATGGCACCTCTAATGGAAATATTGGGGCTGTTGAAGCCAGAGGTTTATAACAGAATTCTGAATGTGTTTAGTTTTTTTCAAACAGTCAGGATCTCAGATTAGCTTGATATCAACCTACAGCAGTTTGTTTTATTGAGATTCTTGTGATCCTGACTATTCAAAAGAATTTTAACATTTCAATTGTCAACAATAAAACCAAGGTGATTGTTTAAACTTTAGATTATCAAGGTTAGGTTGGGAGAAATTTTCCTTTTCAGATGCTAACAAAGTGTGATGATTTGGAGCTTCAATTTGACACTAACCATCAAGTTTTAATGACAAGCACGTAGGGAAGTGACAATTGTATGATCAAGTTTGAAGTAGAAGTATATACGTAACAGTATATAGACATTGCAGAACTAGAAGCAGAATGGTTCCATCAGAAAGATAAAAATCAGCTTGCAGTGTTGAAAAAACCAAGGTTGCACAGGTACGGGGGTACTTGGAGACTTTGGAGACTGGTGTTGGTACTGAGACTGGTGTTGGTACTGGTACGGCTATTTTTGCAAAATAGGAGACGTGGGTACTTGGAGATGCCAATTTCTTTTAAATATAATTTAATAATTATAGAAATTCTGAAAATATAATGACATTGAACATTAAATATAATATAATAATTTAGTAATGGTTGTTGCAACGTTTTAAGAAATCCTTGTGACCTGCATTTGTTTTGAGCATTGTTTTTTTTCCATTTGTACTACATTTTGATTATTTTGTTGCCTGTATTTTGTTTTTTTTAACATTTTAAGGTTTCCTTTTTTTTGTTTGGCTTGGAGACGGTGGGAGACGGGCGGATACGTTAGTGAGAAGTCTCCTCTCTGTGGAGACGTTTCCAACGAAGTTTCCGGTGCGGGAGACGCGTCTGAGTCTCCGGTACGAGTACCCATGCAACCTTGGAAAAAACTGAACAGTAGCAATATTTTATATCAAACTGAAGGATCGGTTTGCTTATGTTTAAATTTCCAATATATTCTGCAGGCTTAAGGCTTTGTTAATTGGTGAAGCTCGGTACTTCAATGCATGCCCTGCACTTGTTAGCTGACTACATTTCATTTAAGCTCATCATATGCATGGACGTTTAGAAGGCCTGCAAGAAGTACAATAGCAATACATGGATGCTTTAGACATATATAATGTAGCATTCCATGCATGTTGAATAGGTATCAGGCAAACTAATGCATGCCTTGAAAGAAGTCATACCCCAGTCCTGTGGGCTTATCTTAATCCCTCCCAAAGCAGGCTATATTTTCTCTTTAACAATCCAGATAGATTTCAGCAGCAACTGTCCCATTAAAAGGAAATGTTCCTCGTTCTTTGATTTTTCATTGAAACTTGTACCTATAATCTCTCAAATTCTCAACTCAAAGTCCATCATTGTTTTTACTCCATCATCCATTTATAAATGAAGTCAACGAAAATTTGCTTTAATAATAATAGCTAAAATTGTGGCTCAAATAGTTGCTGTCTTCTTTTGGACTAGCAGATTTGTACTATCTAATGGAAAAATATTTAACACTCCCTTTACTATTTTACAGATCAGCTAAAATAGTTATAAATGAGAACATTTCAATATCATTTATAATCTTTTGAGACGTAAGATTCTGTTTCAAAAGCATTTTCTATTACTATATCCTGACCTAATTGATTAAATCTATAAGTTAAACTTTACAATTGCTTCCTTTGTCATAAAATTTCCCTTCTAATATATTCCATTTCACATTGTTCTAGAAATTGGCAAGTCTATTAAATCACAAATATGAACCATTTGATTTCTGTTTTAAAATTTATCATCTCTCTTGAGCAAAGGAAAACTATATTTTTAATGGCCTTCTTGAGCCCGCATATTTTGACATCCTAGAAGGCCAACTTGGATAGTAATATGGTTGAATGACTTAGGAGAAGCTCTAATTAGACCAGGTACTTCATCATCAGGGCCTACAGCCCTCTAGCATAGCTCTATTTGTAGTAGCAAGAGTTGTTGGATACATTTGATTTTTTGGCACTTTGCACTTAGTTTATAGATTGACTTTGTACAAACTATATATTATGATTGAAATCTTTTCAAATGTAACCATCTAGTTATATGCACTATGAAACAATGCTTTGTGCAATGCAATGTAAAGAACAATATGAATATAAACAACAAAATCCTATTTTCTACAATTCATGGGTTAAACTCTCTATTTTATTTGCTTCCTACATCTCTATGCTAGGAAATGCCTTTAAATTTCAAAAAAAAGGAGTTTTTGTCTTCTTGTTTTTTTACAATTTTTATGTTTTTTTAAAATATGGTTTTTTGCCGATTTTTTTCAAAAACTCTTACACCTTTGGTTTGCCAATTTTTTCCCCAAACAATTTGTGCTGCTATGATTGAAACCATAGAAGCATAAATCAGGGAAAAATCATGATTAATCACGAAACAGTGGAAGTCTCATTTTTTCCTTATTAAAAATGCACTTTTTATGAAGAAACATTGACGACCAATTTTGACTGGTTTTTTCCAATTTCTGCCGTTTTTTAATATAATTGCGATTTTTTGGAGCTCAAAATACAAGATTTCACCTGTGTCTGATTTTCAGTAAGGTTTTAACCATAATTTTTCATGTCTTTTTGTTTTTCTCTCTCAGTCATGGCACAATTTTTCTTTTTACTTTGAAGAGTGCAGTGCAGCGTAATTTATTTCAGTATTTCTACACCCTAGGGTTTGCTATGATTCGTTTGACTGCTGCCACAAGATTCACCATTTTCTGTGACAACTGAAAAATCAAAAATCAAATCTGTGACAACTGAAAACCACATATGCAAGCAGTTGCATAAGTTTCTATAAATGGTGAATGGTCAAAAATCTGATTATAAATAAAGAATCGGCATACCAATGCCTGAATCTTCAAACGTCAACTGATGTACCAGTGGACAACATAAACAGCAGTAAGCACAGCCAAAAACATTGCAACAGTCAAACATTCCATCCATGCATCCTCTTTAATAGACTTTCTCATGTGTTCAAGAATTCAATTATAATGCTCATGGCAGTCTCCTCAAACTCTTGTCTGCCCACCTACTTCCTATTGTGAACACGAAATGTCAAAATGCCAAAATAACTCTAGAATCCCCCATAAAGAATCAATGTAAGAAATTTAAAAATGACACAAGTAGAAGTCATGATATAGACAGGTACTGTTGTACCAAATTGATTTTAGTTGAAATGAATTGATCGTCCCTCCTAAAAAGACAAAATCTATTTTACCATTTTAAAAGCCCCAAGCACCCAATTTAAATCCAAATGATCAATCTAGCTGATCAACTGATCAAAAGATCAGGGACAGAAGCACGAACTACTAATAGAAGCTGACCAAGCTGAGCCAACCCGGAGCCATTGAAGGAAAGAACTGTTCAGAACTAGAGAAGATGAATTGTTTGTTAACCGAAAAGACCCTTTAAAATCTCTCTTTTGGATGGAGGAAGGGGAGTGAGCAAGGAAAAGCACCAACTTCCTCGAGAGTTTCTACCTATTTCCTACCACTCTACCTCACGTGATATACTCTCTTGGTAGTGTGGTAAATGGAAGTTGGGAGGTGTAAGCTAAGATGGGATAGAAGTTAGTGAAGGGAGGTTAGAATGAGGGTAGGCTTAAGGGGCGTACAGGTAGGAGGATAGAAAGGTATAGTGTGGAAAGGGATGCTAAGGGAAGTAGAGGGGTAAAGGGTGTGAGATGGAGGATAGAGGATGTAGGTGTGGGCAAAGGTAAGTGTAGGTGATAGTGAAGGTATGTGCAGGTGAAGGTATAGGTAAGTGTAAATGTAGGTGAAGGGTAGTGGATGAGTATACTAGGATGGGAAGAGGATTAGGTAGGTGAAGGTAGGGAAGGAGATGGAAGTTAAAGGAGGTGGAAGTGGTAGTGGGGATAAAGGTAAAGGTAGGAAAGGGGAATGGGAAGGTGGATGGTGAATAGGAATGTAGGAGTGAATAGGTTTGGGCACCCACGGGCAATGCTGGGAGAGGTGGAAGTGATTATGCCTTAGTTGGGCAAAGGAAGTGTTGAACCTCACTTCATCCTTAAGAAAGAAACTTGATCAACTCTTGAGCAATTACAAACAAAAGGTTTAATAGCAAAGACTCGACAACAACCAACAACTAAGCTAAGACCGTTAACCTACAAAGCGAAAAAGTGGGGGTCAGCATTTGCAGTGGGGCAATGTGTGAAAACATCACAACAGGATGCCTAAGGAATTACGTTACAAGACAGAAAACAACATGGATTAAGTGGCTACACCTGGGAGAGTACTGTTAAAACACCACCCATCAAATGTTTATAGGGATGAGTCCATTCAAGGCATTATATGGGTATGAAGCCACATCATTTGGGAGGCTTACTTAGGATAGCACAATGCCAGGAGCTAAAGGTTTTGCTCGGAAAAAATGTCGATATCATGAATGCCCTCAAGGAGAACCTCCATCATGCCCAAAACCAGCAAAAACTATACGCTGATAGGAACTGTATAGAAAGATCATTTGAAGGAGACTTGGTGTTCTTGCAGTTACAACCTTACAAACAATCATCAATTAAAGCAAAGTGGGGCAGAAAATCTCAAACCCTGATTCTATGGACCCTACAAGGTCTTGAGGAGAGTTGGTGGGGTAGCTTATGAATTATAGCTCCCTAAAGGTAGCGAGATCCATAACATCTTCCATGTATCCAGGCTTAAAAGGGTCCTAAAGCAGCAAGTTGCCCCATGCACAGAATTGCCCCCTCTTGATGATGAAGGGAAGCTTATATTGGAACCAAAAATCATCCTAAATACTAGGGAAAGGAGATTGAGAAATAGAACTATCACTGAATTCCTCATCCAATGGAGGGGGCTACCAGAAGAAGATGCCACATGGGAAAGGGAAGAAAATATTAAAACATTCAGGGAAAAGAACACTAGCATGAACCAGGATAAATAAGTGTCTTATACAAGACAATATTATTGTACTTAAGACCATAAATGACATCAATGTAAGAATGTATAGATCATTAATTAGAGAATTACTAATACAAATAAAATAAGAGTAAAAAGATGGAATGAATGATTGATTCATGATATAATCCACTCTAGAACATTTAAAACCTTAAGGATCTTACCTTAAGGAGTTGAGCAATTTTGGTTAAAACCAAGAAAGAGGGAAGTGAGAATGTGGACAGCAAACATGAGCTGCCAAGTGGAGTAAGAGGGTTGAAGAGAACAACCACTCTTAGGCTTGGTGTAAAAATGGCTCAAAATAGGCTTCCCACTTCTTCATGTTGATGTGTTTTTTACTCACATACGAACAAAGAATAAAATACCTGTTGACTCTAAATTTTACTTTAAATGTGAACAGCCTTATGGGAAATTCAGTGATGGGGGACCTATTGCCCAAAACTCATTGAATGACCTCCGGGTTTAAGAAGTCGGCTCTTCATTATAATTGGGGAGGATAAGGGAAGGAGGAAACTTAAAGCAAAATGGTCTATACTATTTAGGCGATGCGCTAGAACATTTTGGAAAAGCATTAACAGCATATAAAACCTAGAAACATCCGGTTTTAAAGCCCATTCAACAATCTACTTGCCCAGACCCATTCAAGAGAATAATCCAACATAACACTCATTCAACATAAGATGATATTAACTATTCATTCAACAGATAACAAGTCTCAAAACATAGTTTAATCCGCGAAGTCTCACAACAAATATCACAGAAGTTATTGAACTTGAAAACAGCACAGAAGTCAATATATATTAAGTTTCAAATAAAACCACCACAGAGGCCATAGGTACAATACGATCTATCTATCATTCACTAAATTAAATCAACATAAAGGCTTCTTCAAATGAGCAAAAAGTCTAAAAACTCTCTGAAAGTCTGAAGCCCTAAAACAAGGAAAACATCAGCATAAATAGAGCCCTTGGCTCAGCTAACAACTTGCAGCATCAACAACCTTCCAGCAACCGCTTCTAACCAGAAAACCTGTCGTGGCACCCTTCGAGATCATACCCAACAAAATCACCCCTGAAGTTGTTATTTCCACCATATCGAGGCGATCTCTATACCTGCTCAACAAGAAAACCTTGATGTGAACCGCATCCTGACTCACGAACCACCATGGAAGACACGCGGCATCTCTGAGGACATCTGAAAAAGAGCACAAAAAACAGAACCAAATCAGGCAGCGCAGACGCACCAAGTGTCCTTATCCTCGCACGATGAATGGTGGGGCCGAGAGGAATGCCATGTCATAAAAAACCCAAGCCACTTGGCAACTCCGCGTTCCCCCAAACTTCGAATGGAAAAAGCGAGCAATCAAAAACAAAGCCAAGACGACATCTGGCTCGCGCGTTTTGTACGGGGAGCATAGCTAGAAAATCAAAAAGAACAGGCGCCACCCAACCAAAATGCCGCCTACAGATGACTCCGAAATAATGTTAACAATACCCAAAAGTATCTTATCCTCTCTTGAACAAAGTTTCTCAAATGTTGAAGATTGGCTTAAGGATCACTTGAGATAACTCCAAGGTTCTGGTATGCCAAGTAACGAAATGTGGATAAGCACAACGGTTTGATGTGATTATGCTGGAATCACAAGGGGACTTACATTGAATTGTCGAATGCTTGAATCGCTGGAACTTGATCATATGATATTGTAATCTTGCAATACTTTTTATCCTAAACTAGCTTGAGTTGAAAAAAGGGCAAAAGATGAAGGGTTGAGGAACTCTATCTTAAGCCTAGAATGCAAGAATATGGGTGAATGATTAGATGGAATCCTACTAGGCGATGTCTCACCATCAACTTGAACAATTTGACACAAGCTCGATGCAATCTTTTAAGGGATAATTCAAAGATGTTCAAATCCTTATCATCAAACATTGATTACCATTCAAGTTAATGCATAAACAATGGAAGTATAACAATTTGAAGTTAAGCGCATATCATTCCAATTGACCACGCAAGGCACACTTACAATCAACAAGAGGCTAGTGGTATGGACTAAACGGATTCCACACAAATGCATTCAACAAATTCATCCATTCAATCTAATTATTCATCATCTAACATGAAGATCCAACAAGAAACTATGCACTTTGTAAATAAACAACACAATCCACCATAACTTCAATGAAAAGGAAGTTTATTTACAATTTTGGCAACAATTTCTGCCTTATCCTATTCTACTCTAGCTACCATCTTAACTCTATTCACTATTCACTACTCTATTCACTAGCTATTCTTCTATTTCTCTATTAACTATTAACCTTTACAAATGAAGAGCTTGAGCTTTATATAGAGAGCTCAATACAATAAACGGCCAGGATCAAATCTCCATCGACGGCCAAGATTTTACATTGAAAACCCTAATTAGGGTTTGTTACAACAAACTAAATTCTGGCCAATGAAATAATTACAACACTTTGACACATGTGATCTCTAGAATATTCGACCAATGGATAACAAGGGTAGGTGCCTTGAAGTTTGTACCATCATGGATGAGTCAAGTTCATTGCATCTAGACATCCTGACGTGGAACTTCTTTGATTGGTGGAGGTAGTGATTGGGATGACAACTAGGAAGTGACTTCAACTTGCACTTGTAAACTTGGTTCATCACCATGAAGGGATGTTGAGAAACATTTCTTGATATTTAACCTTTCAATCTCGCTCAAAGTAGTAGTGATGGGAAACATTGTGGTAGCTGAGTCCTTCCTTCATCCTCGCTCGCTTGCCTTGGGGTGATTGTATAACTTCTCCATTGCGCTCCTTTGATCTCTTCATGTCTCCATAGTGTGGTGAGAGTTGAGACTCATCCTTCCTTGATACCCTTGTGCTTGCTGATGAAGTTTTCTTCTTGAACTTGCATGGTGGCGGAGTCTTGCAATCTTTCCTCTCTCATTTCTTCAAGGTGTTGCTTTGCAATTTGCATCATCTTCCTTACATATCTGCAAAACAAAACAAATATGGCATCAAATACACATAGTATATAACCTTGATAGTTCTTTTACTCAATATATTCTTTGATTTTATGTGTTTTGCAGGTTTGGTAAGAGGATTTAGAGAAAATCTATTCTCATGAAGGAGCACTTGAAGTTGTTTTCGGCTCCTAGAGAGGAGCACTTGAAGTTCACTCCAACCCTGATGCTCATGAAGTTACCCTCAAACTTGTCTTTAAAGTTTAAACTCACTTTCATTCATTTCCCTTCATCCTATGGGTTCTACCATTGAGTCTTCCCACCATTTATTGATGCAAACATGATAAATTGTCCTTAGGGAAGGGCTCTAGAATAAATTTGCTCCACATGGTGTGCACATGAAGTTCGCTCCAATCACCTTGCTCATGAAGTTCGATCCAAGATGAGAGCACATGAAGTAACCCTCGAACTTACCCTTCATCATCTTAAATTCAAAATTCTTCTCTCCTAAGACATTAAATTATGTCAAGGAAATGATCTATTAGTAGTTTTGCATCTTATTTTGGGCAAATGAGATAAATTCGCTCCCCTGGGCCTGAACATGAAGTTCGCTCCCCTAAGTGAGCACGTGAAGTAACCTTCTATCTTTCTTATTCATCTTCTTAACTCAAAATCACTCCTCCCAAGCATTAAATCGGTCCAAAGCAATGTTCTCATAAACAATCTTGCAAATTCACTCTTGATCACTTGGACATGAAGTTCCCTCCCTATGCTCAGACATGAAGTTTGCTCCTCTATGCCCAAACATGAAGTTCGCTCCTCTATGCCCAAACATGAAGTTCGCTCTTGAGGGCTTGGAGATGAAGTTAATTTCAAACAAACTCTTCTTTAATCACTTTGTTTCATCAATTCAATCCTTAGTTGTTTTTTTAAGTTTTCATCTAAAAAAACATGTCAAACTTTACCTATGAAGGCCTAAAATGCAAAATTCGCTCCTATCAAAGAACACAAAGTAAACTTTGCTCCAAAGAAGGAATACTTGAGGTGATCTCAAATCAAAATCATGCTCACTATCTTCATTCAAATGCTCCAATTCGCACTCAAACAAGGCTTCTAAGACAAATTCACTCCAAAGGTGATGGTCATGAAGTATGCTCCTGAGGGTATGCACATGAAGTGAAGGCTCTAACTCACTTTCGCTCTCTTTTGCTCACTCTCTCAACTTAAGTGTGCCATGCCATGCTCATCATGAAGTGTTAGGAAGAATTTGCTCTGAGGGAGGGAGAGGCACATGTGGTGGATTAGACTTTGGCACTTAGTGCTTTCTCACTCATTCTCCTTCATTCCATTTGGTTGAAATCGTGATGAAATTCACTTCATCCATGACCAAGGTGTTACTGAAGGCTAACAAACTCACTCATTTCACACCTCACACAAGGCTATCCACCTGACTGCTAGTTTCTTGACCACCTATACCCTTCATTGCAAAGGCTAATAGCTAAGGATTCTAACACTATCCTAGAAAGCAAGAAAAAGTGGGGGTCCCCATTTTCAATGGTGCGATGTGTGAATACCTCACAACACTTCCCAAGAAAGGAATGAGAATGGCACAAAGGCTGACGTGAGCCACCAAGCAAGAGCAAGTAAATCTCTTAGTCTTGATGTAGAAATGGCTCAAAGGTAGTCCCCATTCCTTCCAGAGATAAAGATTAAGTCAAGTAATGAAAGGGAACTATGGCTCAAAGAAGTCAGTTCCTCTCAAGATTGGGTAAATTGGCTCAAGGAAGCCTATCCCTCTCAAGTGGATAGAATGGCTCAAGGAAGCCAATCCCTCCCAAGTTGGACAAAAATGGCTCAAGGAAGCCAGTCCCTCTCAAGTTGGGCAAGATGGCTCAAGGAAGCAAGCCCTCAAAGTTGCAATAGAAACTAAGTGTTAACCTTTCTAACAATTATCATTAGTTTTATATGTTTGGTACTACTAATATATATGCAAGTGCATTCACTGAAGGAGACATGGGGGGGGAGGGATGCGGGGGGTGACAAAAATTGCTTAAGGATAAGCAAAATCAAGAGGGGGAGAAACATGAAGCCACTGTAGAGGACCAATGATGATTACAGAAGATCCATATTGTAGTAAGCGGCTAAGATTGAGGCGACATACATATGCACAATAAGTGGCAAAGACTAATGGGACGAATTAGCAATTATGTTCGGGTTAATATGATTAAGAAAGATAAAATACAAACCGCCTAGGAAACATGTTATAATGAAGAGGCACAGATTATTAGACATTAGTTGTTATTAACCCCATGGGGTGCATTAGAAGGTTACCACAAAGGGTGCATCCATTCAAACTACTAAGTATTTTAAGCGGAGAGAACAGAAAAGAAAGGTTAAGGAGAAATAGGGGAAGATCAAGGCCCAATCCATACACTAGGACGGAAAAGACATTGGATACCTCCTGAATCAATAAATCGTGGAGTGAGGAGGGAATTATATTGCTGGCACAGCCCAATACGTTTGGGAATATAATATTTACAGTCTATCACAAGATCAGAACAGAATCATTGTGGGGGACCAGCAAAACACGTCGTACAGTCGCTCTGCAAATAAAGAATATCCATTCAGATTCTATATAATAGAACTGAACTATTCTACTCAGCTGGTTATTATAGAGCTATCAGTTCCAATTTATTACCCATCAAACAGCACGGAAGAAGGTTCTTTGCTAACATCACATAGAGAGGCTTAAAACATCAAATATATATATATATATATAGACCTTCTTTTTCATAGCAATATATATCTACTTTAAGACTTTATTCATTCGTAATAAATCTGTTACCCTAATTGGACTGTTCTGAAACAATTCTCTGCAAATTTATTATCCCATTAATCTATCAAAGAAGGAAGTTGTATACGGGATATCACACAAGGGAATTTGGCTTACCCAAAATTACAAAAAACATATACATATACTGTAAACAAAACAAAGTAAAATGTCATACAAACTGTTATTCTTCCTTGATCTTCCTTAATTAGTTGTCAGAATACAGGTTGGTAAATTGTAGGGGACAAATTCATTCAAAAAACAATTTCATCAGCCTTGAAAAATCAAAATAAAATATACTGGCAAAAAGTCCCTTGAAAAAATTGCTAAAACTCAATTTCTATCATTTGGAGACAAATCCCAGGTATAGAGCTACAGTAACTACAAATGTCTAGAAACTACACATTTATCAACCATGAAAAAAAATCAAAACCAAAAATAAGGGCTTGATGTTAAGAACAAAATAAACTATCAAAGAAGTTGCTTTAACTCCATCTCTTATTTCTCTGCCAAATTATAGGGTAAATTGTTTTGCTAACTAGAAAATGTCTTTAAAGAACAAATCTATATTTCTTAAGAAAACAAAATTAGATAATTGTAGAAGAACAAAAGAATTCCTAAAAGAATGATGGACCTTAGTTTTTCTCGTTCTGGCTAAAGGCAAAAAGTGAGGCTACCTAAAAATGCTTAAAAACTAATGTCTAGAAACTACACATTTATCAACCATAAAAAAAATCAAAACCAAAAATAAGGGCTTGAAGTTAAGAACAAAATAAAGTATCAAAGAAGTTGCTTTAACTCCATCTCTTATTTCTCTGCCAAATTATAAGGAAAAATGTTTTGCTAACTAGAAAACATCTTTAAAGAACAAATCTGTATTTCTTAAGAAATCAAAATTAGATAATTGTATAAGAACAAAAGAACTCCTAAAAGAATGATGGACCTTAGTTTTTCTCATTCTGGCTAAATGCTAAGGCAAAAAGCGAGGCTACTACAAAAGCTGATAAAATTAAAAGAAGCAAAAAGTGCTATCACGGCAAAAAAAATATCAGTCCTCAGTTGCTCTCATTTTATTGGCAAATTAGGTCAAATTCCTCAATTGCTCTCGTTTTATTTGTAAATTGTACGTCAGAGGCTGCTACTCACAATAAATGTCTTAAACTAAAATTTCAATGTCTTGAAAAATCAAAATTAAATTCAACAAAGAAAAAACAAAATAATGCCATCAATTGTAGGTCAAAGTATTGAGGACTTCATAGTAAAATCTTGAACTGGACCTTTCCACTCAATGTGTGTGACCAGTGGCATGTATCCTATCCGACAAAGCAATTGTAGTACTAATGTTACACAAAAGAAGGTAAATTTATCAAAAAACAAAAAAACTTACAAAAATTATTGCCACCTCCATCTTTCGTATAGCACTGTAGTGGTCAAATTAAACAACAAACTGATGCGCAAAATGTAGCACACAAGAGAGCAAGACAAAAAAGAATGTGAAGGACCACAAAAAGAAGCCAAATGATATAGAATAAATTAAACATTACATAAGGGCTATCAATATGTGAATCTCTGCACTATGTCACCCAATCTCACAAGAAATCTGCAAATACTCTCTATAACATACAATCAACTCAAAAACTCTACCAACAAACCAATTTGTAAATTACTTGAAATTATTCTCCCACCCAAATTGTTCAAATAACCAAATCTTCCCAATATAGAGCACATGCCACTTCTGCTACCACACTCAATGGAAGGCAGTCGCTAAAACAAAAGTGCAATCAAGTAGTAGCTCAACTAGCAAGGAGCCATCTCATTAACAAAAACCACCCAACCATTCCTCAATTAAATCAAATTGACATCCTTGTAACCTTCCAAAACTAACATCTGATAGAAGACCTAATCACGTCATCTCACAGTCTAACGAAATAACTAACCACCTAAAATATGACATTGATTAATTTCATGAAGTATGCACACAATGAACAAATTACGTGATCCAGCTATTGGCAAATCTTCCACACAATTGAACATATCTTTGCCATAGCTGTCAAACTTCATGAGTAGAGTACTCACCAAGTCAGCGAGCATTCACAAAAGCATTTGTCTGGTGAGTTTTTGGAGTACTCACCCAATTTTTGGCAAGTATATTCAAAAACCCAGACAAGTGTGTATCATTAACTTAGCAAGTTTGAGCACAAACAAAAACAAATCTTTTTTTAAAACAATTTTTTTAAACAAAAATGTGCCAGATACTTAAGTTCTCTCTTGATTGATAAAATTGTGAGAATGGTGTGAGGCATGAAATTGTGTGTGGTATCAAACGCCTTAATTTGGGCTTGGTGTCGAGGGCTCTACCCCTCGACCCCACCCTGTATCACAACAAGGAATGCACCAAGGGTGTTGCCCTTGAACCTTGCTACGGGTGTTGCCCCTTGATCTTGTAGGCGCGTTGCCCCCAAAGCCCCACAAGGGGTGTTACCCATCAACCCCCTCAAGGTCTTCACTCACAAACCCCACTAGTTATTTGGATGTCATGTCATTACGAAATTTTGTTACAATGAGAGAGTTTGGGAGTGAGACAAAAATCAACAACTTCGTCGATTATTTTTTTTACTATCATAATATCATTAATCATTGATGAAGTATCATAATATTAGTATCAATGATTCAAAAACTATTATTATTATAAAATACAATACAACCTTCAACTTCACACAAGTAGAGGACAAATCAGAGGTCATTGATTTGGATGGCATTGATCTTACAATGATAAGACAAGACATATTGAGGAGACCACATTGTTTATTGCAAAGAGATTGCTGATTTTGAAAAGCGGGCAATAGAGGATGTGGTTGCAGCAAAAGGAGCTACTAGAATATCATTAAATGACATTGATGAGGCAAATGAGTCATTGCCATCTAGCAAAAGCATAGAGGTCAAGTTGGAGCCACAAACACAACCTTCAATGTTGAGCAGGGAGCTGCAATGAAGTGCAAGGATTTGGACGTCTCCCCAAATTTTCACTAGACTAGGGAAGAGGAAAATATAAAATATTATAAAATGCAATTTATGAATTATGATGATGAAGTTTGTTGTGATGTTTTCACACATCGCCCCATTGCAAATGGAGACCCCTACTTTTTAGGCCCTTCAGGTCTTTTGGCTTTGTTTTTTGGGTCTTTTCACAGCAGTCTCATCAGTCTCTCTGCTTTGCAAGTGTTTGGGGGTCATATTGATTAAGTCTGCTTTTTGTTTGAGCAAATTTGGTTAAGTCTAGGACTCGTTTTGCTAATTTTAGGGTTTTGCCTTCAGTCCTAGATTTTAGTGGTTTCTTTTAGGGTTTTGGAAAAACTGAACATATAACTAGAATCAGGACCCTTCAAGGAACCTCCTAATAAAATTTGAGCCAAAACGGAGCAACTTTCTATTTTTAGAAAGTTCCTATTTTTTAGTGATTTTTCTGAGTCCCAGAATGTCATCATTTTGCCAAAAATCAAACTTACTATTTTTAGTAAGTTTCTATTTTAAGTGCGTGCTTTTCTGACCTATTTTGCCCAAACCTTGACATTTTGAAACACTTACTATTTGGGAAAATCTATTTTTGGCAAGTTCTTTACAGGAAAACACTGAAAAACTAAACATCCCTAAAGACACTGAAGACTGAACGTTCCTGAAGATAATTTCTAAATCCAGAAGAGTCAGAAGGCAGACAAGTTGGATCAAAAAATGGTTAAGTATGGAACTCCTATTCTAGAAGAGGAAAGCATGCAAAATCATCCAAGTTTGGAAATTCACATCAATCCACCAATGTCATCCTGATCCGAAAATGGCCTAAAATTTCACTGTCTGAAAATTTGAAAGATCTTCCAAAATCCAGAATTTGCATTATGATTTCTAGGGACCTAAAACCACTCTCAAACATCCTGCCAATATATATATGAAATATAACTTAAAGTATAAGTCCTTAAATGTTATATTTCATATATATATTATGATAAAGGAAGATTCCTCCATGGTCAAAATTCCTTGGCCATAGTAAAAATCTGCCCTACTCCCCAGGAAGGCGCCAAATTGAAAGGGTAAGGATCAAGGAAGGATAGACAAAATCATGAATTCCTCCTCCATGAAGAATTTTCGCCCTAAGACAAGGGCGGGCACTATAATGAGGTATGCAGGGATAGATGAAGAAGTGCATGAATCCTTCACCAATGCAAAACTCCGCCCAACACTCAGGTAAGGCGCTAAAATGAATGATGCATGGAAAAGACAAAAAAAAATTTCCTCCTTGAACAAGTGAGAATTCCGCCCTAGGCCAAAGGAGGACGCTAAAATTAAGCTACCATGGAATTCACAAAAAAACATCAAAATTCCTCCTTCCTTGGAAGGGTGCCAAAAAGAGATATCCATGGAAATGGTTGAAAGACTCAAAATTCCTTTACAAGTGAAGAATTGTGCTCTGGCCAAAGAAAGCATGTTGAAATGACTAAGTCAAGGAGAATCAAGGAAGTGATGAATTCCGCCATGAATTCCATGCCCAAGCCGGAAAACTGAAGAAATTTGTCTAAGGCATGAAAGTTCAAGCTTCAGGAAGGAAACTTCAAGAATTCAAAAAAATTCCTTCCTCGAGGAGGAGGAAATGCGTCCAAGGTGAAGAATTCTAGAAAGTGGAAAAATTTTGGCTAAGTGCTGGAAATTCCTTCCTTCAGAACAGAATTCCAAGCAAGGGAGATATCACACCCAAGGATGAATTGAAGATAAAATTTCTAAGCCAAGGAAGGAATCAGGGATGAACTGAACAAGAAATTCCCCCTTGGGAAAAATTTTGAAAAATCCATTCTTGGGCATCAAATCACGTCCAGATTTCAAAAATTTTACAGATTTGGATTCGTAGGAGAATTCTCTTCCTCCTGGACTTGAAACCCTCATTTGTGCAAAATTCCTAAAAAATTAGGAGATGGTGAAAATTGATGGAAAACCTTCTCCAAGCAAGGAAAGTTGAAGAGACTTCAAGAAAATTCTTCTTGAATCAAATTTTCTCTCTCCATCAATTCTAGATGTGCAAGAGCGAATATACAACGGTGGGGTCCACTTGCATGGCGAGGATCTATTGAACGCATGGCAATATGGTGGTGCATTCATTGCTGGAATATTTGACCAAATGGCGACCCGATCATTGCATGTTGAATTTATGGCAGATTCCTTTTGCATGCAGCCGCCGCATGTGGAAATGATGGAGAACTTATGACATAATGGGCGATTTTTGCATGGATGAATATTCAACACGTGTTGGACGAATTTGGAAAAGGTGGTACATTTAATGCGCAATGGATGCTATTTTGGGTACTTTTGAATTAACTGTATAAGGGCATGATGGGTTATTAGATGTTGATTCCCACCTTGTTGCATCTTGAGTGGGGAATCTTTTAAGGAAAACCCTAATTAGGGTTTTGCATGTAATCATGGCTTCTGGCCTATATAAGGGGCAACCCCCCTCATTTGTAAAGAGGGAGACTTGTAAGAAATTGTTGCGATAAGTTTTTGAGAAAATAACAGTGAAACATTGTTCTCTGATGGTGTCCACTTAAGTTAGTTTTTCAAAACTTGCATGGTTTCACCTTCCTCACTTAGATTAGAAGTAGTAAAGTGTGTTGATTTCAATGGAGAATGTAATGGTGTCTGATGAATTTCCATGGTTCATACTTTTTGCATCTTGCTGATTGTAAGTTGCAGTGTAAAGTTAGCCTAAGCCACTAAACTTGTGCTAAGTTTGGTTGTGGACAGTCATTTGGATTGCGCCATGTTGGGTATTCAAATGCACTTTCTCAATATGAAAATCCTTCATCATCCTCAAAAGATTGCACTGGTTCTTGCGGAGTTGTTGTTAAACTTGGCGAAGCAGAGCTTGGTTTATTTGGAATTTGTCCACCAGAGCACTATTCATTGTTATCATTGCCCTTAGGAATAGATTTAAATCCTTCTAAACCCTTTCCCCTTTAAATTCTTGTTCATTCCAACTAAGTTCGTGTAGAAGCAGAAGCATCGCAGAATTGCCATATCTAATGATGGAGTCCCAGCCACAGTGAAGAAGTGAAAGAACAATCCAAAAGTAAGGCCCCCTGGGTTAACAGTAAACCCATCAATCAACTGAGTCACGTCCACGCATTGAAGGAACCTTGGAGTTAGCCGTTTGCACTTTTTGTGCAATCTTAGCATACAGACTAATTTTGATCAAGAGAGGGTAAGGTGATCGTTGGTAACTTTATTCAGTGTTCAACGCTGTCATAAAAAAACACGTCAACAAAGTCCAAAGGCAATCATCATAAATTCATAATAGTTGCCAACTAACTATTGTAGCAGGGTTCCACATGTTGATGTGATTTTGTACTCAATCTATATTCAAATATATCAAATTTACTAGAAAACATTTTTTAATCTTTTATGGAATTATTGGATACATTTTGTCATTGAATTTCACAAAAAAAAGTGTTAAATGAAATTTTCAAAAAAAAATAAATTGTCGAGTTTTTGCCAAGTTTTTTTGAGTCTTTGCCAAGTTGCAAATTTTAGATCTACCCGATTTTTACCAAGTCATAGTTTGCCAACTATGATCTCTATAATGATGCATGGGAATATACAAACAATACAAGGGTGCACCAACAAATAGAAAAACACGTAGGACCCAAGCCACCTAGCCACACACAACAAACTGCCATTGCACAAGACATGCATTAAGTTAAACTCGCATGAGTAGGGTGATGCAAGATTGTACCATCCCAACGATGTTCTTGCATCAAAAACCCTTGGTAAAAAGATTGTGAGCATGGAGCCCACAATAAAGACAGCTCAACAACTAATTAGCCACCTAAGTTGACTTACTTCACCTTCAAAAACCCATGAATCGTCTTTTGGCACCTTAGCCTTCCAACAAATTAGATATTCTTTGTACTCATACTCCATCTAGTCTTATTTCCTATGGGTGATTCCCTCTCTATTATCATTATATTCTTGAGCTAATGAATATTACATTGTAGAATGGCTTGTTATATAAGCCAAATAATGAAGCAATCAATACTCATATTTGGGAACAAATTCTCAACAACCTACAACCTATGTGAAATAGCTAACAACAATGTGCTAATGATAGCACAGTAATAAAAACTATAAAAAAAATCCCATGATGTTATAGCATATTAGAGTCCCATAGAAGCAATAATCTGCAAAAAATCTACAAAAAATCGTGATTATACCCGATTAATCCTAAATCTTGGAGCCAGCCGATTTATTCCCTGAAAAAATCCTGATTCATGAAAAAATCGTTGACCCAATTTTCAATGATTTTTTGCATTTAAATCACGTTAAAAACCCAAAAAAAGGGCAAAAAAAAGTGAAAAAAATCATTGTAAAAACTTGCAAAATTTTAGAAAAACTCGCGAAATTACCGAATTGCTTAGAAATAGGGTTGATCCAAGACAGAATCAAAGTCAATGTGGAATCAACGTTGAAAAAGTTTGTTATTTTGTCCATTTTCGAGGGGTTCATCATTCCCCACACTTCACTTGTTCAAATCCATGACCTCAACGACCCAACAAAGGCAGAAAGCCTACAAGCTCAATGGACTAGCAGGGGTTTGAACCTTGGTAGCTGCCTCACCAATGGAGTGTTTCTACCACAACACTAAATGCCCAAAGACATATATAATGTATATAGATATAGATATATGATTTTTAATTTATAGTTGATATGGTTTATATATAGATATAGATATATGATTTTTAATTTATAGTTGATATGGTTAATTTTTGCTCAAACAAAGACATACAATTCATTATGCGAGCAATACATCCAAAGTGCTCCACAAAATAAATCTGAATGACAACAAACAAGCTTACATAGTTGTAATAAAAGAGCCTCCAACACGTCCAAAGGGTTGAGCTTAACTGGTTAAAACACTGGGTTCTCACTGTGGAGACCCAAGTTCAATTCCCAATAGGGACATCTGAAGTGGAATTCTAAGCTGTGACTCTTGGCCTTCCATAGGATGGGGAAGGTCTTGGGGTCAATCTAATCAAACATAATAATAATAATAATAATAATTTAAAGATATGTAATGGGAATGGGGCCCCCTACTGTGTCCCCACTGGTTCATAGCTCCAATCAAAAGCTATTCAGGCTTCAGCGAATTACCGATCAAAAAAAAAAAAAAGAGCCTCCAACACACAATCATTTAAATTTGTCTCTACCTAAAATAGTAGTTGCAAGCTAGGTATTGCCAAAACCAGTGACTTGCTAATTTTTTACTTCAGCTAAACAAATGCCTTTTGTTGAATTCTACCCCATATAAAAGACTTACCAATTGCCATCTGGGAATATAAAGCATTGCAACTGTGGAATATGATTTGATAAGCTTTCTCAAATATTGAATTACCCCTAGAAAACTCCTTGCCTTGATCACAATGAAAGTCTTGGATCACTTCAAAATGGCTTCCACTTTTACTAAATTCCTAACAATCGATGGATCTCTTTTTACTAAATTCCTAACAATAGCCAGGTCTCTTTCTGATAAATTTTGATCTCAGCTATTTCATAGACTTAGCTAATCTTTGGTCTCAAACTTAGACAGCTATTTGGCGTATTTGGTGACTGCCCTTGTAAAAAGTTAAATGAATATTTGCCTATGTAATCAGCAATATGAATAGAAACAACAAAAATCTATTTTCTACAATTCATGGGTTAAACTCTACTTTATTTACCCTATATATCTCTATGCTATGGAAATGCCCTTAAGTTTAAAAAAAAGTTGTTTGTCTGTTTTTCTACAATTTTTTATAATTTTTTAAAATCCAATTTTTTACTCATTTTTTCAAAAATCTTATACTTTTGATTTGCCAATTTTTCCCCCAAAAGTTTTTTGTTGCTATGATATAAAGCATTGCAATTGTAGAATATGATTTGATAAGCTTTCTAAAATATTGAATTAACCCAACAAAACTTCTTGCCTCAATCACAATGAAATTCTTGGATCACTTCAAAATGGCTTACACTTTTACTATTTGTCTGTTAACTTTTGATCTTAGTTATTTCATAGACTTAGCTAATATTTGATCTCAGACTTAAACAACTATTTGGTGCATTTGGTGACTGCCCTATTAAAAAGTTAACTGAATATTTGCCTATATAATCAGCAATATGAATATAAACAACAAAAAATTATTTTCTACAATTCATGGGTTAAAATCTATTTTATTTGCTCTTTTATATCTCTATGCTATGGAAATGCCCTTAGGTTTTTTGGAAAAGTAGTTTTTGTCTCTTTTTCTAAAAAAAATTTTTTTTTTTTTTTTAATAAATCCATTTTTTTCTCAATTTTTTGCCGATTTTTTCAAAAAATCTTATACTTTTGGTTTGCCAACTTTTTCCCCAAATGATTTTTGCTACCATGTATTAGACAATGCTAACATTTATACTTATCTAATACTACCCCTTAGTGACTAAACCAAATACAATTCCAAGTTTATCTCTAAACTAAACAAATTTATCTTTACCAGGTGACTTAGTCATTGAATTTATAATCTGGTCCTCTATAGAACAATAATAAGGACAAATGTCTTCATTATCAACCAACTAGCAAATGTAATGATGATAAACTTCAATATCTTAAGTCCTAGCCCAATAGATTGGGTTCTTCACCATCTTGAGAACACTTTGGTTGCCACAGAAAAGTAAGGTCAATAGAATTTGATTTAAATAAATATCAACCAATAGTCTTCTTAACTACACTGTCTCACAACCTATACTGACAACTACCGTATCCTTATATTTTGCTTCAATGGAAGATAAGGCAACTATATTTTGGAGCTTGCTCTGCTAAGAAATTACTCCTAACCCAAGAGTGAATATATAACATGTTAACTTTCTTGTATCAATTGATCCAACCCAAACTAATTAGAATATCCAGTTATTATTTAGCATGAAGTCAATAGATTGCTCATATTGAATGCCAAACTCAATGGATCCTTTGTCATATCAAAGGACTTAATCAGTAGCCTGCCAATGTTACTCTTGAGGTTTAGACGCTAAATGAGAAAACCAACTAACAACAAAACATACATTGTAATATGCTGCCCTGTTTTGCCGTTTAGGTGTTTTTGTTTGTTTTGTATTTTGTAATTGTTTTGAATGATAGAGAAAGTGCAGAAAATAAAATAACTTGCAGCAATTTAACAAATCGGAAAATTGAGAAAATTCAGAAATATATGAAGTTGGCAATTCTAGATTTAATTTCTGATCTGAAAATACACTCTTTCCCAAACGTAAGAGCAACCCAAATTATTAAATAAATTTACATGTCTAATTCAAACATACCCAGAAAATGCAGCACTGAAATAACTTGAGCTGTTCATGAAATTTGCAAACTATCACTCCCAAAACGGATGCCAAACTCCAGAAAACTCCAGCAATGATAAAGGAGATTAAAACAATGTAGTTTCCCAATCTAGACGCCCCCAACTGCTAAAGAAGACACCAAAATCCTAGCCAACCAGCTCTCGAAAGCTCAAGCCCCTCCTTAGCAATGTATGGCCAGCTTTGAGGAAGGTACGGCCAGCAACAAAATGAATCAACAGCAACTCCTCTTCTTGTTCTTTTTCAATCGGCCTCTACAAATCTGATATGCAATAATCTCCATAAAAAAACTCGATGTAAACTCCACAAATAAGCCCAACTGTGATCTCTATATGAAACCACCAAGAGATACTCCAGATTGGGTCATCCACCAACGTGGAAGATGTTAAACCCTAGGAAGAATCAGCTCCTCTAACAAAGTAGAACAATACAAATATCCAAATCCAACACACCCAAAATGAGCTCTCAATTCCCCTTTTTATACATTTTTTAGGGAACTTTCCAGAAACTCCCTTCTAAAATCACTTTATTAATTTAGTAAGCCTTTAAACTCCAAAAAGTGATTAAATTTACTTTTAAAACATTTTTGGCACTTAAAGTCACTTTTAAGCGTCCCATCGTTTAAAACTTTCCACTCTCTTTCCAACAAGCTATAACACTGAGGTGCTTGATAAATATATTTAATTAAAAAGGCAACCTTAGTGAAAATAATTAAATATAGCTCAATATTACACCCAATTAGCAGAAATGGCCAAAATGCATCAGAATTGAAATCTAATTGCATAGAAGTGATACCGGTGATAAAAGATGATAAACGAAATTGATTCAGTGACTTACTAAAAATAGATGCTCCCTCCTAGAATCCCAGAGCCCAAACCAGAAGCCAAAAATAACATTTGAAAGCTTCATATGACTCCTCTAAACTGTATTGACTAGTAACATTAAATTACCCCTCCAAACATGCTAGCACAAACCCAAAGAGTTAACAACTATTGCACTATTAGGAAACCTAGAAATGGGGACATTATAGATCTGGTGTAATAGTAGTAAGATAAACCAAACTACGAACCAATCATCAATGCATTGAATAATTGACCAATGATGAAACAATGTTGGTTAAAATACTAGGCTGGTGGAGCCTACTTAAGTCCTTACAAGAATTTTACAAACTTGCTAATCAAATGTTATTTGCCTGGAATTTGAAGCCCTTGCAGCTAAGTCATGTAGACCTCTTCCTCTAATTCTCCATTGAAGAAGGCACATTCGATATCTATCTAATATACCTTCCATCCAAATTGAGCAGCTATAGGGATAGCCGACCAAAAGATTACCATTTTTATAGAAGAGCAAACATCTCTTCATAGTCTATGTAATGTCCCCTTATTGTATTGCCCAATACTTTGCCCTAAGATCACACTGGCAACCAATTAATGTTAGAATGTCGACTTCCAAAATAAATATCTTTCAATGGGGTGGTCCAAGGTCTGAAACCTACAATATAACTTAAGCAGCATATGCAGATATACACATAGACATAAACAATATTTTGATAATTTCTCATATTCCTAAACAAATAAACATATTGAAGTTTGGAGAAAGAACATGGAGTGTCTGCCCAAAGAAGGTGGTCTACCACGGCCGTCTCCCTTGGTCGCTTGTATCTACATTCCCCATCCACATCTTATCTCCCAAAAGACACTTATCACCTTGTGGGATTGAGCGAGGGTCGTAAGTGGAATACCTAGCCCTCTAGGAAAGTGTCTCGTGGTTCTTACCAGCCAAGTATGTCCCTTTCTGCTTACACTCCAGGCCCATTCTACAAGGCGGTTTTCAGACAGAGACACAAACATATCTCTTATTCCATCATCAAAAAATACATGCATATATTCTTTCTTATACATGAATAGTAAGTATACACATACAAATGTCTTTAGACATGTAGTGTTGCGGTTAAAACACTTTGTTGGTGAAGCGGCTATATTCTTTATCATACATGAATAGTAAGTATACACATACAAATGTCTTCAGACATGTAGTGTTGCAGTTAAAACACTTCATTGGTGAAGCGGCCACCAAGGTTCGAACCCCTGTTGGACCTTTGTGCTCGCAAGCCTTGTGTCTTCGCCAGGTCGTTGTGCTCCTGGGTTTGAACAAGTGAAGTGTGGGGATGAGGTCCCTGTTTGTGGCCTCACCAATTCATAGCTCCGGGTCAAAAGCATTTCACGTGGAGCCGGAAGGCATGTCATGCCAGCATCGCCAGTCACGTTAAAAAGTTTACCAGGCATTAATTTAAAAAAAGAAAAGAATACACATACAGATAATGATTGGCAGGAAAGTCTTAAATATACCACAGTAAATCTGAGAACTATAATCTGAAATATTTGAGGGTTTGGCTGTACTGATTAGAATTGATTCCCCTTGTATTCGATATTCTCTTAGAGGAGATATTCTGTTGGATAATCTAACCAATGGAATTCTGATCTGATCTGGTGAGTTCAACATGCTAATTGATTAAGGACTGCTGATACTGTCTGCTGCTGTTTTGGGGAGAAGTGCGTTTTCCTCCTCCCTTCATTCCATATCCGTTTATACTATTCTATTTTATTGAGGAGACGCATCTCTTGGAAAAGAAACATCCATTTAAAGGGGCATGCCTCCTCGTTGTCTTACCAGATCTGCAATTATTTAAATCAGATCTGCGCTTCTGATTCCCTTATGTATTCCCCCCTCAAATAAGGTTCTCTTCTCCCTTTTATATCTCATGTTTGAGAGAGTCGCAACTTTTCATTTCATGCCTTTTGACCATTCATTAAACTTAATTAAATTTTAATTTTATTCTTTTTTATTTTTATTTTAATCTTATTTTTATTCTTATGTATTTTAATTTTATTATTATTATTTATAATTAAATACTATTCAAAGAGGGGACATTACAGTCTACCCCATTTTTATGTGCATATCCTTGAGCAACAAGACAAACTTTATACTTTAAAAAGAAACCATCCAGCTTACACCTTATAAATCAATTTACAATCAATGGATTTCTTTCCAGGGGGCAATATTGACAACATCCAAGTCTTATTTTTATCAAGGCATCAAATTCAACCTTCATGGCAACTTCCCATTCAAACTTCCCTTTGGCCTCTAAAAATGTAGTAGGCTAAAATATCTATGAAATGGCAGAAGTTCAAACAAAATTCAACTACACACCTTGCATAAGATGTTTTCCAGAACGTGTAGATCAACCTTCCATCACCTCTTGCGATTCATCCTCCTGAACATCCTTCATCATGGTACAGTACCACTCTAGTCTCTTTTGTTGGCCCCCCTTATTGTATTGTGGAGATGAAGTATCACTCTCTTCTCCTATTGATCCCTCCCTAATGTGTGATTTTTCTAATGTTTCTTGTTTGATTTCAACATTAGAACTTGTTCCAAAATCAAGAGTAGTTACCCATTCACTACTACTTGTAGATTTAACATTAGCCAAAAGGAAGGGTATTTTCTCATCTACAAGAGCATCTTTATTAACTAGTAGTCTATATGCTTTGTATTATTCATTATATCCAACAAACATTGATGGTTTGCTTATGCTTCTAAATCACTTCTCTTTTCCTTAGGAATATGTGCAAAAGCAATACAACCAAAAACTTGAAAATCAATTACAAAAGGTTTTCTATTTGATCATGCTTCCTCGAGAGTGACATTTTGCAAGGCTTTACATGAACTTTTGTTAAGGATGTAGACTATTGTATTAATATCTCCTACCCAATAGCTATCTATATGGCACATTTTGACTATGCACCATACACCCTACCATCTTATAACTATCCTATTTCCAAACCTTCATTTTGTTCTAGAGTACATAGTATATTATTGATGGATACCTTCCTTTTGGAAACATTCCTTGATTTGGTCATAGACAAACTCACCTCCATCACCTGATCTTGATTTGTTTGCTTCTTTGTTTTTCCAAAAAAAAAGCTTTCCATGCCACAAAGGTAGAAAAACATGACTTGTTCTTCAAAGCTAACCCTAAACTTTCAAAAAAGTCATCAATAACAAGAAATACTTTGCACCAAACATTATAGGAGTCTTCATAGGATCATAGAAATCAACATGTACCAAATCTAAAACCCTTGTGGCTTGCTAAGCCTTATCTTTATCAAACTGATGTTGACTTTATTTTCCCATCTAACGCCCTATGCATACTTTGTGACTTCCCTAAATTGGTGGAAGCCCATCCACCATATCAGTCTTACTAAACATAAACAATATTGGTAATTCAAATTACCTTTCATGTCAAAGTTCACTAGTACTCTCACATATCAGAGATGTGTGCTTTTCTTTGATTTGGGATCAACCAATTTATTCAATCCCTTTTCACCAACACCAACAACAATCACATTGTTATCTTGAAGACTAGTAACCAAACATTTGTTCCCTTGAAACTTTACACTAGATTAAGATGCTTAGTGATCTCACTTACAGATAGTAGGTTTATGTTCATGTTAGGGACATCCCAAACATCCTTAGATGTATAATTTGCACCATTATTCAATGTCACCCAAACATTTCCACATCCTTTTACAAAGTGAGTCCAACCATCACCTAAAGAAAAAAAATCACGACTACTCTTATCCTCAACAAGACTTTCATACTGATCTTTAAGACACGTATTGTATCAAGATGCACCAAAGTCAAATATCAAGTTGTAAACTCAATAAATTGGTTTTGTGATGCCACAAAAGAAAAGCCCTTTGTTGCTCCTTGTTCATCCTCCTCAATGACATCTACATATCATGACTTCTTTTGACCGCTTGCAAGATCTTGTTGTACAATACGAAAATGTGTCATTTTAATAAATATACCCACCACTACAAAGAGAGAAAAAAACAACCTTTGAATGGGTGACAATCCAAGGGCAAAAATCCATGGATAGTTCCTCCCATAGCCTATCTGACGTGTAGAATGGTTTATATAGCCCAATGTTCCACGATGACCCCTTCATTTTCCAGCAAATCCTACACCCTTCCACAAATATACACATCTTTGCACAAAGTAGGCAAAGAGGCCTCTCCTCCAATGTGGCTTGTATCTTGTCTATACCGAAGTGTACTCTAAGTCCACCTTCATGCAACTCTCTAATGAGGTTCTCCCTCATTGAACTCCACAAGATGCACAATTGTTTCTTCCTAAATGGGCTCCCATCTCCAGCCCAATACTCAATGCATGCATGCCATGCATCTACAAACTCCAAATCTATGCCTTACAAACCCTTAATAACCTCCAAGCTCAATAGTTTAATTGTCATTATAAAACGTCTACCTCCTAGTCAAGGCGTCTACAACCTTGTTGGTCTTGCATGGACAATTCTTTGACACAAAATAGTAATGCTACAACTATTATGCCCACCTCATGTGCCTCTAGTTGAATTTTTCTCATTATTGATTTACTTCAACACTTGGTGGTCAATGTACAACAAAAACTCCTTTGGCAACAAGACATGCCTCCACTTGCACAAAGTTTCCACTATAGCATATAATTACTAGTCATAGACAAAATATCACTACTTGGCCTCATTTAATTTCTAGCTGAACCACAATATTGGTCACCCTCCTAACTCAATACAGCACCAATTGTCATTCCAACAGCATCATGATCAACCTATAACACCACCCCAAAGTTTCCATGTGCAAGCATGGACTCCTCTATCACTTTCTTCTTCAAGAGTACAAAATTCATGGCAGCGATGACTCTTCACTCAAACCCACACTTTTCCATGTAGTGTGTAAAAGGTGTGCAAATGCCACTCAAATTCTAGATGAATTTCCAACTAAAACTTGCCACCCCATGGAAACCTTTGAATTTTGTATCACTTTTCAATCCAAGCCACTCAACAACTACGTAAACCTTCATTGGATCCATGTGCAATTATCCTTGAGATATCATGAATCCCAAGCAGTTTAGCTCCACATTTATGAAGTTGAACTTCTTTAGGTTTATGCACAAGGCTTCTTTCCTCAATTATACCAACACCTTTTAGAGGTGTGCGAGATGCTCCTCCCTCATTATGTTGAACACCGAAATGTCATTAAGATAAATGACCACAAACTTGTCAAAAACAACTTATAAACATTTTTCATCAAGCACACAAATGGTCTTCAAGCATTCATCAACCTAAATGTCATATTGTCCTTTCATACAAGCCTTCCATTGTTCTAAATGCAATCTTCCATTCATCTCCCTCCTTGATCATAGTTTCATGATATCTACCTGTTGTGACCATTTCACACATCGCCCCATTAGAATGGGGACCCCCTCTTTTTGCTTTTGTTTTTTGCTTTCTCTCTGCTAGTTCTTCTCTCTGCTTTTAGGGTTTTGAGTGAGTGAGCGGTCTGTCTGGGCTAGGGCTAAACCTTAAGGGTTCCTTTTGTGGCGTCATTCAAGCTAAGTCCAGTCAAATTTTGGAAAATTGTTAAGTGTCTCCCTGAGAATTGGGATTGTTGGAATGAGGTAAACCTTTCAGGGGAGTCAAAGTAGGTCTCAGGTTAGGTCCTGATTGAAAGAAAGGTTTTTAGGGTGAGGTCCGGTTGGTTTCCAAGTCTGAGTCAATTAGGCAAGGTCAGTGAAGAAAGAGAGTCTAGTGAGCCAAATGGAATAGGGAATGAAATAGATCCAGAGCCTGAAACTGTCAAATTCGCTCCTGACCCTTGCTGAGGGTCCAGGGCGAAGTTCCTTGTAGACTGGATTTCCTTCACAATTTTGCCTAAGTGTTAGCATATTTGAAGATGAAATTGTGTGTTCTTGCCTGGAGAGGTTTTTGATCAATTTTTGGAAAGTAAGATGATGCCTGAAATAGAAAAATCGCTCCTGACCCTTACTGAGGGTCCAGGGCGAACTTCATCCTAAACGCAATTTCTTGTTTTGAGAGGACTTGCTAACTGGTTCTTGACCTTGAAAATGACCTAACTCTGCCTTGTGAGGTGGTTGGAGACTTAAATTTTGAGCAGTTTAGCCTAAAAGGGTAATTTCGCTCCTGACCCTTGCTGAGGGTCCAGGGCGAAAATATTGTTTGAGCTTATTTGTCACTGACTTTTCTAAACATGTTTTGTGCAGGGTCTCTCGGAAGGAGGATTGGACATCGCTTGAGGCAATTGAAGATTTAAGGACATGAAAAAATGATAAATTTTGAGCACTAAGGGCAAATTAACTCCTGACCCTTGCTGAAGGCCCAGGGCGAAATTTTGATTTCCCTCATTTTGCAGTAGAAAGAGACCAAGTTTTGAACATGAATGGAAAATGAATGACTTTCTTCACCCGCCTGAAAGAGTTTTAACTTGAAATGATGAAGGATCTTATTGAAAACCTCAAAATCGCTCATGACCCTTGCTGAGGGTCCAGGGCGAAAAATCTTATGAGGGTCATTTCTAGCCTTGTTTGGTCGATTTGAGATGTCAAAGGCATGGTGGAGGATGAAATGAGCATGACAAAGTATCCAGACTTGATTGAAGATGATGAGATGAAGGAGTTTTGCCCAGGAAGGGTAATTTCGCTCCTGACCCTCTCTGAGGGTCCAGAGCGAAATTCTTTACAAGCACATTTTTTGACTTTTCTTGGACATAAATTCTTATTCATAGCATGATGCAAGATGACATCTTCCTTAGCAAAGACATTTCAAGATGAAAAGTGAAGCATTTTAGTCTAGATGGCAAAATTCGCTCCTGACCCTCTCTGAAGGCCCAGAGCGAAATTTTCATAAGCACATTTTCTTGCAAAGTCAAAATGATTTTTATGATTGGAATGGATGAAAGGAGGCGTGTTTTACCCATTGAATATAACTTGGACGATCAACAAAGAGGCAATCAGGCCAAATAGGGAAAATCGTTGCTGACACTTGCTGAGGGCCCAGGGCGAAAAACCTAATATTGGACCTTTTCCTCCAAGTTTGAGCGAAGTTAAGACTAGGCATGAGTTTGAAATGACGTTGGAATTGCCCCGAAGTGAAGGAAGATTGTTAAGAATGCAAGTTTTAAAGGCAATTATCAAAATTGCTCCTAACCCTTACTGAGGGTCCAGAGCGAATTTCCAAGGTTCTCTCCTTTTTTTGAAGAATTAAGACAAAATCTTGCTTGGACAAGAGGAGGACGTGATGTGTTATGCCTTAGAAGCGATTTGAAGTCTAAAAAATGAAGGAATATGCCTAAAACCCAAAAGTCGCTCCTGACCCTTGGAGAGGGTCAAGGGCAAAAATCATAAAAACTGCATATTTCCTTCAAGATTGTGCTAAGGCAAGGTTAGGCTAAGGAAAAAGGGCCCTTCAAAAACATAATGAATAATGATTTGCCTCTAAAACTTGATGATCCTGGGCTAGGAAGCAAAAATCGCTCCTGACCCTTGCTGAGGGTCCAAGGCGAAAATTTGAAAACCTCTCATTTTACCTTACAACAACAAAGCAAATTTGGATGGAGTGGATAAAGGAAGGACATTGCCTAGTGGTGAATAAAGTTTCAACGAAAAATGATGATGGATTGAGCCCAATTTGCAAAAAATCACTCCTGACCCTTACTGAGGGTCTAGGGCGAAAAACTTGGAAGGAGGATTTTCTTGCTTAGTTTGGAGGCATAAACATGATCTTGCTTGATGAAGAAGTTGTTGGATGAGGAAATGAGGATTTTTAGTCAAAGATGAAAAAATCGCTCCTGACCCTTGCTGAGGGTCCAGGGCGAAAAACACTAAAATCACACTTTTTCTCCCAAGTTGGATAAAGCTAAGTCTGGAATTCAGCGAGAAAACCTATTTGAGATGTCTTGAAGAGATTTTAAACTTTGAAAAATGCTAGTTTTGAGCCAAATTAGGAAAATCGCTCCTGACCCTTGCTGAGGATCCAGGGCGAAATTTCCTCTAAAGACATTATTTCCTTCAGGATTTTTGATAAATTAATTTGGTACTACAAGGAAATGGATCTTGGAAGTTGCGTTGAGGGTTCAACAATCAAGCTAAGGTGGATTACAACTTAAAATGAAAAAATCGCTCCTGACCCTTGGAGAGGGCCCAGAGCGAAATCCACATTCCCACCTAAAATCCTCATGCAAAATGGCAAAATTTGAAGTGCAAAACCTTAACTGGACATGAATTTACCCTCCAGGAGATTTTGGAGTCAAGATGCGAAATATTCAAGGCTAAAATTGGAAAACCGCTCTTGACCCTTGGAGAGGGTCCAGGGCGAAATCTTCATGAAGCTTCATTAAGCCTTGTTTTAAAAATTGATATTTCCCAATTTGCACTAGATCGCCAAAATTGCTAAATTAGAGGCGTGTGGAAAATTAAATTCAAATTCGCATTAATTTAAAGGCATTTGCATTTAATAAATTAATTTTAAGCCTTGAAAAAATCGAAATTTTATCTTGGAGGCATTTAAAATTAATTTTGTGAATTAAAAGTAAGCGCTCAAGGCATTATTTTGACTTTATTTTGCAAGTTGGCCACCCTTTTTGGAGATTTTATTTATTTTTTACCCCTTTTTTTTTGCCAAGTCGGCCTTGTAAGGGAGTAGGGTGAGCGCTCTATATATTGGAGGAGTGTTGCTTCACATTTCAAATCATTCAATCATTCCTTTAAGTGCGAAATTGGAGAGCAAATTGGAGGTACGAAATATAGCTTGTTTGGAGCGAAATTCTTCGAAGTGTTGAAGGCTAAGGAGGGTGGAATTTATTCTTTTGAAGACTAAAGGAGGCGCAATTCATCCAAGAGAGGGCTTTGATCTAAACTTTGCCTAGCGAAATCCATTTTTCTTGCATCATTTTTTAGAGTTAGTACTCGAGAGGAGGTATGGCAAAATTGTCCTAATATCCTTGTGTAAGACTTGATTTTTGGACACTTTTTCAGAAAGTCTAAGTGTTGATTAGTTAATTAGGAAATGATAACTCTAGATTTATCATGAAGTTTCCTAATTAATATCTTGAATCTTCCTTTTAAGTCTTAATTTCTACACTTCAAAATATAATGCTTAAGAACTAATTTCGAAATGTTGTGTAAGTATCAAGATGGCGACTCCAAAGGCAGGAGCATCTACTAGTCGCCCAGCTCTCATCAAGGAAGATCAAAAGAATGACGAATTGGAGACCAGGATCGTGTCCAAATGGAGTAATATCGGAGACACCAACTTAGGAAACTTCACTGTGAAGAAGTTTCGAGAGGTCCCCTACATTGGCAAGCCATCACCTGTTGCGAAGAGGATAATTGAAAGTGGCATCATCAAGGCGACAGGTTTCCCTCCAGCAGTCAAGTGTCATGAGCTGATGATCGAATGTGCCCGCCACTATGACTCACAATCAAGGTCGATCGTATCCAAGGAAGGGAACACCTTAGCTTACCTTTCAGAAGAAGCTATAAGTGAAGCTCTTCATCTTCCAGAGCATAAAGATATGATTTACAAAAGCTTAGAAGGAGCCAAGTCAATGCATGAAGATGATCCCGATACTTGTCTAAATCTCATCAGTAAGAATTGGTTGCTCAAAAGTCGGCCTCGCCTGAACAAGATTCCCAACACACCACATAGGATCGACTTCCAGGAGGAGTACAGAGATTTGATAACTTTGCTCAATCGAGTTACAGGGGCTCCTCAATCAAGCCTTCTACTTCGAAAAATGGATGTTCTTCTTTATTCAAGTGATAGTACAAGGAAAAGGAATGCTTCATTGGGCCAGAATTATTAGCAACAGTCTGGATGTGCGGTTGAGAAGGCTAAGACCTGCCAAATCATTCCACAGGAGCTCATATGTTATATATGCCTTGATCAAGAGTTTCGAGTATGCAGGGCTACCTCACAGAGGAGTGATCGGAAGAGGACCCGGAGAAGTGAGAGTTTGTGACTCTTATGTTCATCTGCATCATCCGCCTAGAAGTGACTACAAGTTAGTCAATGATACCTTCACGATGAACATCACTAGGATATTGCAAGGTGGGATTCATAATCGACTATCTCTGGATGCACAAGAACTTGTGAAGAAATATGGTGCATGGTTCATCCAGTTTCAAAAGTTTACATACATCAGAGTTCAAGGGTGTCCTTCACCTCCCTACATGTTGCCGAGATATCTGACAGACAGGATAGTGCTACTTGAGGTGACCAGACAGTGGTCAGCTCTGCTCCAGATGAAAGAGGTCCTTTTTGAAGACATCAGCACCAAATGCAATCAAGTTGAAGGTATCATCCATCCAATTCAAGATAAGGTGTTTGAGGTATTGTGTACCATTCTTGGCAGGCGGATCGAGATTGAGACAGATGTGGACCTCCAAGAGTTGGAAGAGAGAGTCAAGGTCATCTTTTGCAAAGAGGAGAATGTCATCACAGATGAGCAGCGGGATTTGATGTTCACTACCATGCTCCTGATTGAGAAGATCAAAGAACTCGAACCGGGGTGGGAAACAGCTCTTCTCACTGCTTTTGATCAGGTCATTCACTTGGAGGAACGAATGAAGAATCTTCCTGAGATTCCTATTGCTGAGATTGAAGGAATTGTGTCCAGATTCGTTGGATATGCTAAGAAAGAGCATAGGAAAGGGAACAAGGTTCTAAAATAAAAGTTGTTATAGGATGATGTGGCAGCTTAATTCCTATTGTTTGCGCCAATTAAATATTTGGCTATGCATTTAATAATGTTCATCTAAATGGGGACCTTTTTGTAACAAACCCTAATTAGGGTTTAGGTGTCAGAATCTCAACCATTGATCTTCTTTCGATCTGGGCCATTCATTGTAATTGAGGATGCTATATATACCCTCACTCATTTTCATTTTTGTTATTAGAAGATAGAGAGATTAGATGATAGATAATAGTTAGAGCTTGGAGAGAAGAAAGTTATTGTGTAGCAAGATTGAGTAGTGAAGAGAGAATTTTGAACAATTGTTGTCCATTTGGCTTTGAGATCAATAAAATATTGAAGTTATGGTGTTTTATTGCAATACTTGTGGCTATCTTCATGGTTGTTTATCTTCTTGAATCATTCTCAATCAAAGTAGTATTTAAGTTTGAAGGACTAAGTGTTGTGCTTGATCTTTGGTGAGATTCATATCCAAACCACTAGCTTCTTACTGATTGTAAGGACGCCTTGCGTGGTCAACTGGAGATATTGAGATTGCTTAAACATTCAATCATTGTTGAAATATTGATATGTATCTTTATGATAGTATCTATATCCTTGATGATTTGAAAATCACTAATCACCTTAGAAGATCGCATCAATTCCAGTAGAGTTGTAATTCCTTGGCAATACTGAAATTGGTAGAATCTTACCAAGTCTAGCCTACATTGAGTTATTCTTAGGATTAGATTAGAATTCATCTCTTGAAACCTTTATCTTTTGCTATTTTTTGAGAATCTGTTAATATTTGGAAAATCCTGTTCCTACAAACCAAAAGAGCGTGACACGAACAAGCTTTCTTAGAAAGTACGTAAGACCCCTTGAAGAAACAGCATTTACAATGACCACTGATGCTTATCCACACGTAGAGATCCTACAACGAAGTGATTGATCCTTTTCACGATATCTTCAGCATTCAGAGGCTTTAATCAAGAGAGGATAAGGTACCATTTGGGTATTTTATTCTGTGTTTGGTTGTGTACAAAATACACGTCAACACTACCCTTGATGTCTATGCGTCCATGTGCAATAATGGATACCTACACTCGATGCTAGTCTTACCAATCACATAGGAATTTGTGCAATCCTCCATTCTTTATCCTTCTTTGGCACAAGTATTACAAACACCATACAAGGACTCAAGCTCTCTCTTATTCAACCTCATTCAAACAATTCTTCAACCTCCTTGTTCAACTCCACACTTGTTTCAAGACTAATTTTGTGTAATGCCTTATTTAGCAAACTAAAATTCAAGTCATTTTGAGTAAGCAATTTTAAGATTCTTCAAATTTGTTTACATTTTTGGGCAGCTTGGTAAAATAATTAGGGGTTTACTCTTTGAAATTTAATTTTGTTGTCAACAAAATTTTTAAAATGACCAATAAAGGTTTGTTCCACAAAATACAAGGATTTTGAACCGTCAAACCTCAACACAACAAGAACACTAATTAGAGTTAGGGACAAAAAAACAAGTAAAAAGCCTAACAAAAAGGATGCAGAATTGGAGCTTGGATTAGGTGGGGCCTTGATTGTAACTCCCTCCTCGGTGAATGACAAAGTGAGTCAGTTGAAAGAAGGTATGCACAATATGCAATATGAAATGAAAAAACAAACAATTAGCATCAAGTTTCAAATAAAAGTATAGTGGGAAAGAGCAATTGCATATCTCCAAGAATCGATCAAAAAGATATCATTCTCATAATCAAAAGAACAAAACAAAAACCCACTTGATCAAGGTAGATCATTCAAACAAGTCAATAGTGATCCAAATGCTAGCACTCGTACAAGATATCAAAACTTGTTACTGATGATGGGCATGCGAGAAGAAGTAAAAGAATTAAAAGAAGAGTCAAAGGTTCCTACACCTCCAAATCTACATGCAATTGTAGATGTGTACTCAATAGTTGGTAGGAACGTGCCACAAGGATCGCCTCCCAAAGTAGATCATGATCACGCAATTCAACTAGTACCAAGGCACCATCCACCATCTAGGGTAGACCCAAAGGTTAGAGAAATAGAAGAACACATTTGACACCACCAAGAGGTAGTCTCCAATCTTAAGAACAAAAAGGCAATGACACATAACATAATAAAGTAAGAAGCTAATAAATGTAGACTTTCAACAAAGAGAGAGCTACAATAGCTTCATGAAGAAAGCAAAATCATTTTGGACCCTACTATATTCCTTCAAGGATGCACTAAATGACTATAGATGAAGATGATTACAAAGAATCCAATAAGTGGAAATTTGACCTGTGAAGATGCAATATGAGAAGATGAAGCATTCTTGTAGAAGCATGCAAGAATTGTCAACATTAAAGACAAGTTTTTCAGGGAAAAGACATGTTATGCCCTTAAAATACAACATAAATGAGGATACATGTAGCCAGCTCATGGCTAGCATATCCCTTAAATAAGTTATACAATCATTTGTAAGTCATATATGGTAGTTGTGTCAGCTTGGGTGATATCCATAGCATAAGCATGGTTTATGTGGGAGGTAGAGGTTACTTATTATCGTCATATTGTGTATTTTGTTTCTATCAAAGACTAACATCCATAGCATAAGTATGGTCTATGTGGGAGGTAGACATTACTTATTATGATCATATTGTGTATTTTGTTCCTATTGAAGACTATTCAAGGTAGCCCTCTTGAAGTAGCTTGGTAGGTTGCCTACTTGAAGTAATTTTTTATTATCAAGTAATTGCAGCATATTGCCAATTATATTCTTCTCTTGTGCAATTCATTTCATTAAATGAATAGTGCTTGAATGGCACTTGATGCATCAACTAGTTCTATAATGTGGATTATTGGCTAGTTCCTCGCACCTCTTCTTCCAATTCTATGAATTCTCCTCTAGGTCACCTGCAATGCAACACACTGTGTACAAATGCTAATGGAAATCTCGCAAGCTCACCTCTAAAACTCAAAACACTAAGCTCGAATACTAAATTGGTGTAGCACCATAGTGAATTAATTGAACTAAGAGGTGCGAACAATGCACACAACAAAAGTTGGGCAAGGAAAATGCAAAAGAAAGACAGAGCCCAAATGAAATCGAAAAATAAATGAAAGATTACAAAAGTGCTACCGATACGTGAAACACCACACTATGCCATCCAATCTCAAGAGAAATAAACTCTCCACAACATACAATCCACTTAAAAGCTCTACCCAAAACTCAATCTATAAAACACACACAATTGTTCTCCCAACAAACAAGTTCAAATGCTCAAGGTTTCCCAGTATATAATACATGCCACTTGGCTGCTGCATTGGATGAAAGTTAGTCACCAAAAAAATCAAAATGCTTGATCAAAGAGTAGATCGACCAACAAGGAATCGTCTAACAAAGAACAATCCAACCATTCCTCAGTGAATTCAAAGTGCCATTCTTATAACCTTCTTCAACTAACACACTATTAGAAGATCTAATTGTCTAACAAAATGACCTACATCTGACATTTAAAGTCAATTGATCTCATGAAATGCACACATATGAACAAGTTATGTGATCCAACAATTGGCAAGTTTTCAACACAAAAAAACTTGTGCTTGATGGAGATGTGCTGGAACACACCAACAAACAGCAATATGCATGAGACACAAGCCACCCAAAACATGGCAAGTACATGGTTAAGCCCACACACAACAAAATGCCATAACACAAAACACACACAAGTTAAGCCCATGTGCAAAACTAAACATCTATTCTTGGGCGATGCAAGAAACCAAGGATGCTCATGCTTCAATCTCACGTTTTCCTTTGCTAAATTCAAGGGTAAAGAAACCTCTAGCAAAACATTCAAAAATACAAAAAGCTTATTACAACAATACAAGCAAAAACAAGTATGAAAAAATAAATCCTTACTAATCTGACCAATTGCCATAAAGAATCATTTAAATTACAAAATCAACTTTAAAAAAGTCAGAATAAAGAGGTCCTACAAATTCCTTGAAACTATAAAAAGAATTGTTAAAAATAAATGGATAATAAATAGGAGAAATGACTATTCAGCTAGTGCAGTAATTTACTTTCAAATTTTATGATAAAGACCCCTGCTCACAGAGTCACGACAATGGCCATCAAACACCAACTGTGAAAAATAACGATAATAAATAAATATGAGAAAATCAATCTTTATTCAGTGCAGCCATTTGCTTATTTATTCTAAACTCTGAGGTATAGATCATTGCAACTACAAACTCTACAAAAATACTAAAATTAAAAAATTGCCTGTAATTTTTTTTAAAACAAAGACGAGAAAATAATCATTTACCTGATGCATCCAATTCCTGTTTCTTCTTAATTCTAGGGCATATACCAGTGCTCACTAAAATGCCTTTAAAAGGTTCGAAATAATACCGGCACCAGGCTAAATAATAGTAATAATAAATAAGAGATACTAATCTTCAACTGAGGCAGCCAGTTCCTTCTAAATTCTAACGCAAAAATCTATTGCTCAAGTCTAATTCACAAAAAACAGATAAATATGCACCCCCAAAATATACTACTAAATAAATTTGCTCATTTTCTTAAAAAAACAAGATAAATATCTCCGTGCACAGCAATCCGGTAAAACATAAAATAAAAATTTGCCTTCCAAACAAGCAAAAAATAATTTTAACCATTGCATCTGTTTTTTCCTAAATACTAGGGTATATTCCACTGCTCACTACAGATTCCTTTAAAATACTAATTGGAAAAAAAAAAATAGTACCTTTGAAAGCAAATTAAAAAAGATACGTGAGAAAATAATCATTACTCAATGTAGCCATTATCTTCTAATAGGGTTAAACACGACTCCTCGCTACAAGTGCCTTAAATTGCAATAAATTACTACCTTAATTTACATATAAATAAAATATTACTCGCCTGGAGCAGCCATTTGCTCTTTTCTTGGCAATTCTAGGGTAAACACACTGCTCACTGCAAATGCTTTTAAAAAAATAGAGAACTATAATTTTCTTCTGAACGAAAATAAACTTTACCTAGCGCAGCCATTTGCTGTTTTCTACCAGAGCCAGGCGGGCGACCTCTTCCCCGCCTCTGCGCAGAACCAGGAGAGACCAATACCATATCCGACGATGATGCCACGGGAGGCGGCAGAGCCAATGTCATGCCGCCATCTGGCCCGTACTTCCTCGGCCTCCCCCTCTTCCTCTTCAACATTATGGCATTCGAAACCCCCTGCATTACCATAGCATTTGAAGCCGAAGCCGAAACAGAGGCCGCCGGATTATTATTAATATTGCTATTATTGATGTTAATGGCGGCAGAAGGCCTTGTAAAAGCAGAAGGAGGCGGCCCCCCCTGCTGCTGCAAAGCCACAGAAGATTCTCTGCCCTCCATAGTAATAACTACATAGAATTCAACTGTTCAAAAGTTTTACTCTACAGCGCCTGAAATTCAGAAAAAAATTTGTCCAGAACTTCTTCTCTTCATCTTTTTCGCTAGGGTTTCACTCAAAATCACAATTCTTTTTTTAGCTAAGTTTAGAGATCGAAATTATCGACATTATTTTTTTTTCTCTTTTAGCTGTGGTTTTTCCTGAGTTGAGCTGTGAACTACTGCTCAGTACGTAGCTAAGAAACTCTGTACACACAGATTCAAACGGGATATAATTATAATGTCCGAAAAGGGCTTTTTTCAGCCCACGTGACCGCTCGCTTGAAAATGTTTGGCTTCACCTGTGTTTTTTAGTTGCTACTTTTCCTTCGACGAGAAGTCTATGCATGTGACCAGAGAATTAAGCGGGGATTGATATTTGCCGCGTGGGGGCCCACAAATCGATATTTTTAGGCAGGTGGGGCTGTAAAGGTCTCTAAATGGTGGGCCCATGTTTGTTCACTGCAGTGGGTGTATTGATAGCATTATCCCGAAAGTCTTATATACGTGTATATTCGTTTTTTTCCCCCGTATTAAGAAAAATAAGATAAATTAAGGTTTATTTTCCTTATCCAATTTAATTTTGCAAATAATTGTTATGGCTAAGGGTAATTGTTAACATGAAGTGGTAGGGGAGAGGGATCATTAGGTGATACTCCCAAATACATGTTATGGTAGGTGGACAAAATGGGCTCAATAGTGGTGTACTAAAAATGTCATGTTAATGCTTATCTTTAAAAAGGTACTTCTAAAATTCAAAAAGTAACCAATCATGTGATGCCACATCAATGCACAATTAAACATTACTTAGTACACATTTATTGATCTTATCACAATTGGGACACCTTCACAAAAATTCATGTTGATGTGACATCATATTTGACCATGTAGACTTAAAAACAACTTTTTTAAGTAGGAGACTTGACAAATCAACTACAGTACAAAATTGGGAGAATTCGAAATATCCATATAGGTAATTGAAAAGCGTACAGTTAGGATGCACGCATATAGGACCCTCTCCCCTAGTGAAAAGTAGAATATGTTGATGGGTCTTTGTTCTAATGATAAGGGTGAATGGTTTTAAATGAGTCTCGGGAATCAAGTCTTACTCAGTGCAAGATTTGAACATAATAAGAAATAAGGTCGAGACCCTAATCTAGACAAATTTGATGAAATGGGTATCCCTTAGTCCTTGGCTCTTAAGTAAATAGGCTTCATTATAAAGTTTCATGTTCTTGTATCAAGTAGCTAAAGTTCTTTGTGGATGAGATAAAATCCTCTATCAAAAAAAAAAGTATAATATTAAAGAACATAGTCTAGATGTGCATTTGAGTATTATATTGAAGTAAAGATAAAAAAATAATTGAAATATCACAAGAGAAAGTGATTATATGTTCTGATAGAGATCTAACTCTTAGAATTTGAGGTTGGACTTGGGATGTGTCGGGAAAGGTAGATGTATTTTGTAAATTTTTAAATCTTGTAGAGATCTAGATCAAGATTGTAGAAGTCTTAAAGTTTTTAAGGACCTTATTAACCCTTTTAGGTAGCCTTTATCTTTTGGATGAGCCTAATGCTAACAAATTAAGGTTTCAATACTTGCAAAAAATATCCACATGTGTTTATACATGGTCAATAAAAAATTTGGTGGTGTTAAAAGGCATTGTTAGAATTTGTTGTTGCAATGGGTGGTCCTTTAGACTTCATCAATTTTCTAGCCCCTTTGATTGATTCACCAATGTGGTGATAATTTATAAGACACATTGAATAATGTATGCAATGGATTTGTAGGTAGCTAACAATGATGCACAATAATGATGAGTCCTTGAGACTTTACATAATGGATGGTGTGCAATGAATGCATTAGGAGACAAAGTGCAAGAATTGGGTTCTAGTATTTGTTAATGCAGGAGCTAATGTAGCAAGGAATTGAGTGATTCAAAGACAAGGGCTATGAAAAAAATGATACTGAATAGTGGTGGATCTTGATGATAGTTGATGATTATGGATGATTACAAGGGCATGAGGATGACCTCCCTTTTATATACAGTGGATCTTAATGATAGTTGGTGATTGTGCATGACTATTGTGGCATGAGGGTGGCCTCCCTTTTATACAAGTCATAAGTGCACATTGTAAACTAAGTTGACATATGAGTTGGTAGGTAAAAGTAATATTAGGTCAATTTAACCTTGGGGTATAGTAAATTCGAATTTAGACAAAGTTGTTTAAGCTACTTTTGTGGCCTTAAATTATATCAATGTCACCATAGTAGCCCTATATGAAAGTCTAGGGTTGTGTTCCACTTTAGACCAACAAAATAATTTTGATCGAAATGGTTTCACTCAAAACTATGTAGCACAAAGATTTTTGGCTGAAATTGTTTCATTTATAAATATTAACTTGATATAAATTTAAAATCAAAATTGAGATAGATATCAATTTATATAAAAGGTTTAGGCAAAAACTCTTCACCTCACTAGCCCATCTTTTATGGTAAAATTAACAAAAATGGAACTTTAACTCCATATTCTCTATCAAAATATATTTTTATGAAAATCTATAAAAAAAATTGTAGGGCATGGAGCCTAGAACTTGATAATATATTTTTAATATTTTGATTAAGTTTATTATTAATTTAAAATTTACAAGTCATTGATAGTTAAACATAGAGTTGAATATATTTTTTTAAATATTAATATTATTTTTTTTAAGACAAAAAAATATGATGCACTAGATGAGTGAATTCTCTCCAAAGCATATATTTTTCTTATGTTAAGAATTTAGACAAAATTGTATCCCATCAAAACAATTGCATTTTTAGTAAATTTTGTAAGTGTTGGTATAGAATGCTCTATTCCATACAAGAAGGTTGTGGAGGTAGCTTCCCAAGATCTACGAGATTCGATGAAAGCACAAGAGAGATCAAACTTGAGAGAACATGTATTTCTATCAAATGATGCAAAAATGATACAATTGTTAAATGGATCAATAATGTACATGAGAGCTCTTAATTATATAGGCAAGGGGATGGATTAGGATATCAAAATATTATGACATGTGCCACAACTATATGGCATGAGACACAAAGAGATAAGTATAATATTGTTGGAGGTTGTTGTTAGCATGATCTTGTATTGTCATTGATGTCAAACCTGGTTATCCAAAGGGATATTGGTCTGGATATGCTTTGTCAAACCTTGGTTATCTGGAAGGAGTTTGGTTTGGATACTTTTTTTGTGTTAGTTTTGTCATCTTGTATTCAATGTGGTTTGGAATGCTTTTGGTGCCCTCCAGATATGTTGTTAATTGTATTGTGGTTTAGTGGATCATGTTGCTTTGGTCTTGGTGTGTATTGGAAGATGTGTTGAGATGTTTATTTGGGTCTCATTTTGGTTTGTGGAGATCTGCATGGAGTATTTTGCATTGGAAGTGGTTATATGGTTGATTGGTTGATTAATTATACATGTCATGCTTTGTAATGTCTTTTGGGATATGTGTCAGTGTGTGTGTGTTTTGTTGGATCATTCATGGGATGATGTATTTTGGTTCCCCCTTTCTCCTGGAGTGGACCAATCTAAGTATTTTAGGTCCAGGTGGCTTGTTTTGTGTAATATTATTTATTATATTTTGCCCAGCCCTTGATTAAGATTTTAATGATGTATCTTATATATAAGATGTGCAGAAGGATAAATTGAGTATGTAAGAGAAGTGAATTATGCGAGAAGTGTATGTAAATTATTTTCAAGTAGATTTGAGTTTATGATGATGTGAAAGTCAGTATGGGAAGAGCTTTGAAGCTAATATATTATGTTAGATAGAGTGTTGTAACAATGGAGATTATCAGAGATGTTTGCCATGTTCTTGGTCACTTAGTTATTGCTCGAGGACATTTTCATGATTAGGAGAATTCTTCTCAATTTCAATTCATTTATTTCATTCGTTGTTGATTGACAGTGAGTCCTTTGATAACAGTTTGTATCTTGTTTTGACGAAGTGTTCTTCAGTTGTGCAAGTCCCTTTTGCATCTTGCCTAAAGTAGTGTGCCTTAATTTTGTAAGTCCTTCAAGTATTGGTTCTCCTTGGATGCAAGCCTAAAATGTTGTAAACATTCTTATTCATATTGTGAGTTAGACTGTAGTACCCCTCTTCGATTAGCCTCTTTTGTATGTTTTGAGCTACTTCAATGACTGTTCTTGGAACATTATTGTATTTTGATTTGGATATTATGCGATGTTATTTCATGCTTTATCTAGATTTATGGTGTATGATTTTATGCAAAATCTCAGTGCTTATGAATAATGTTATTTTATGGATCTTTATCGTGGACTGACACTTTTCCCTTATATTGCGATGCGTTATTTATATGTTGCGTGTTTGCAAGTGTATTGGGATGCGAGGGGATGATTTTCCTTCACTCACTCTAGTGAGACAAGGAATGTCACGATTCTCCTTCATCGGTGTGTGTGTCGTGTCTATATATATAAATATTGGTCTATATGCACGTGTGGTTCTTTGGTGCAAGACATTGTAGGTACTAGTACCAGGAAGGTATGGGGTATTGACTCCACCTGGTTTCACAGGTCTGAGCATGCCTAATATATCCGATGGGAGTGGAGGAGATAGTTGTGGTACCCCATCTTGACCCATAGTTACACTCGTGTGAGTGTTGTTAGTCGATTGTCTTTCCCGTCTGGCTGGTATGCGAGTCATAGTGTCTGGTTTGGTCATTTGTGAGTCATCATTTGATCGTCCCTTGTTTTGCATGCTTCTATTTATTTAAATGATTATTTAATTTAAATGGATGATGCTATCTTGTGTTGGCGTAATCATTTAATTAATATGCTCTGTGATTATTGATTTATTTAAATTAATGATTGCTAGATTAAATGGTTAAATGGCTTAATGTATTGTGTAAAGTTGCTTTGATATTTTTGTGAAATAAATAAATTGCCTAGCCATTTAAAAATGTTAAATGCTTATGTTGAAGGAAGTATTTATGGAAAAAGAAATAAATAAAAGCTTCCCTTTTTATTTTTCCATTTGGCCTTTTTAATTTAATCATTGGAAAGAATTATTGTTTTTGGGAAAGAAATAAATCAGATTGCCTTTTAGTTTTAAAATATTTAAATTTGATTGGATGTAAACTTTAACCTAGAAGCTTAGGTTAAAAGATATTTTGGGCATCCATTATGGGTATTCACGACAGGAGAAGAAGAGGAATTTGGAGAGAAGAAAATAATTCTGGAAATCTTCCTGGAAGAGCTGGAGATTCGACCTGGGTTGTAAGACTGGTGTTCCTTCATTCCCTTACTTGCCTTTGCTTCAGGTTGGATAATCTATTCTGATGTTTTAATTTGATTTTGTATATTTCAGTTTTCTTCCTATGTGATTGGAAAATGCAATTTGCTTGTAGATTCTTTTTGGAATGTTGAAATGGAAGAAAGATTGCCTGATATAGTTGATTTTGTGATGCTATTAGCATCTGGTTGCATTCAGAAAAGGAATTGTTCATTTCTTCTTTGTTGTGTGTTATTTGTTCATAGCAAACAACTTCTTGATTTACCTCTTATTTTGAAAGAAAGAATTTTAGATTGGGTTTGTTGGGTGCATCCTTGTTTCTATACTGTCAAGAATTGGCTAGTTATTCTTTCCAGTGTGTTTATTTCACCATCTACCTTGCTGGTAAACTTTTCCTTGAAATTTTGGAAATTGAAACTGTATGTGTGTGCCCGTGAAATAATTATGAAAGTGGAATGTTCTTTGTGGTTATTGATTTTAATGCCTTGGAGGCATGTGTTTTTATTTGTTTTGTAGACTTTACCGCTCCCGTGATGGGCTTGCCTCATCACGTGGGTCGGTAGTGTTTGCTACCCGTAGGTAGCAGAACTACTAGTCGGCAGCACCGCTATGCAATAGCAATGCTACCGGTCGGTAGGACTACCACCGGTTGGTAGCAGCACTACCGATCGGTAGGAATGCTACCGGTTGGTAGTAGTGCTATCGGTTGGTAGCGGCTGCTACCAACTGTAGCGGCACTACCGGTTGGTAGTAGTGCTACCAGTCGGTGATGGTGGCACTACCAGTCAGTAGCACCGCTACCGGTTGGAAGCGGAAGCCACCGGTCGATAGGGTTGTTACCAGTGGTAGCAGCACTACCGGCGGGTAGTGTGTTGCCTCGACAGCAACACTACTGCGGGTTGGATTTTGCCACCGCTTGACCATGTGCCTTACCGGTGCAAACCGATATGTGTTATAAATTTAATTTAATTTTATTAAGTGAACATGTTGATGTGGTTATTTTATGTTAATCATAAATGGTGATTTTTCATGTGATTTTTATTATGTGGTTAATAATTTTATCAATGGAAATCAAGGCATGAATTAGAGATTCAAATTGGTAGATTTGGATATGTTCTGTAAATGAATTAAATGTATGTTAGGAATTCATGTTATAATCGGTTCAATGTTTAATGTGGATTTCATTCTTGATAGAATATTGATTTGGAAATTGATTTGATGTGACTATTGCAAGAGTGTTTTATTTCATTTTTCCAATCAATGAGGTTGTAAGTGTATTATGTGTTGCTTTGGTCTGTGGTTCAGTCGTCCTGTGGAGGCATATTTGATACCTTTGACCAAGAGATATATGTTGGCTTCGTTGTCTTAACCATGTAGTGTCTTTGCCTTATAGTTAGTCAAGAGTCAGTTTATCCTTGTTTGACCACTTGTTTCTGATAGTGGTGTTATGGCTGTCTGCTTCGCCATAGGGTCCTCGAGGAGTGACCATGTTTGTTTAGTGTCCTTTGAGAGAGTGGCTTTCGCTTGGGGGTTGCGCCCAAAGTGGTAGGCATTACGACCCAACATAAGTCAGATAATAACTGGTAATCTAATGAATTGATTAGGTGGGTAGTATCATAACATTAATAAAGATAATTGTACCTTGTGCATAGGTGAGTGCTAGTACAGGGCTCATAATGTTGCGAGAAGGCCTGGAATGGCAAACCAACCACCTTGTCTTCATGAAAGATTGGTAGGGTCCGTATGAGACTTAGTTGGAACCGGAGATTCAGGAGAGGTTACCAGGACAGTGAGTCGGGACCTATGGAGGTTGTACCATGGTATCCATCTTAAGCTATGCGATGACACTCTCTCATTTGGTTCACTTGTGTGTTTGTGATGTTGAGTCCCCCAGATTTTGTGGGGTCATTTTTGTGTTGTCATGAAGTTGTATTGTTTTGTCGACCATGTCACGCTTATGCTTGTTTGAGGGTCCTCATCTATCTCCTAGCATAGTGGGGTGATTCCATTTGGGAATTACATGGTCAGGTGGTAGTGCCACTTCCCATCGGATGTTCGGATTTGTACCTTCATGCGAGGATTGGCTTCGCAGGTGTTCCTGTGGTACGTGACTCATGCTTCATCTCTTGTTTGGATATTATTGTTATTTGGAGACCCTTGTGGTCATTATATCATTGTATCATTGATCTTATGAACCTTGTAACTGGATGAGATCTATCCTTATTTGTTTATTGAGAAGCTATGTATTGGAAGAGCAATGTAATCCTATATTGAGATGTTTTTTATCAGTTTCCTTGATGATGTTAGTAAATGCTTATTGAAGTGGAAATTATATTGTATCCTTTCAATCTTTCTTTGATGAATCTTTATTTTCTTATGGCTTCTTGTGATCATTGAGTTAATGATGCATATGTGGATTTATGATTTTGTGGAATTTGTTCTTGAAGTTAATTCTTCATTGGTAACCCTTAAGGAATTTTGGTGTAAGTCTTTCGCTTGTGTTATCATGCATGTTGTGTAAATGCACTTATGATGTTTGTACTTGAAAAAAAAAAATGTTTCACCCTTGTTGTGGGTTTTCCCTTCGGGGTTCCTGGCGGGGCATTACATAGATTCTCACTGTGGTTTTTCCATGTTTGGGTTTTCCATGTAAATATGGTGTTCATGTGTTTATGTCTTTCTGTTTGATGTGCTAATGGTTAAAGTGCTAATATTGAATAAGTCAATTGATAATTATTTTTGAGGTTTTGGATTGATTCAACCCCCCCCTCTCAGTCAAGTTGGGTTTTCAACACCTATGTGTACCCTAAGTAAACTTAACTAAGCTAGTGTGAACATGACCTATAAGGTTAACCTGCTAGTTAATATACCTCATTCACACCAACATCCCCCTTAAGTGAAACATAGGGAGGAACATAAAAAAATATATAATATAAATATGCATAGATGGGTCCCAAATAAAAGGCCATGATAGGTAAACATGTACAAAATATTTCTCACAAATAGAGGAAATGAGGAAAACCCATGGGAAAAAGCCTTTCTCCAAAAGAGAGAATGCAATAAAATAAACATGTACACGTGATGAAACTAAGGACTCAACATGAACTCCAAGGACTGCATCCATCATAAATATAACATCAATAACCCCCCATTGGAGAGAAAGAGTGGGACCATAGATCCCCTTGTAACAGAGTAACTCTTGTGCTAATGGTGAATGCTTGAATATAGAAAACAATCTAATGGCTACGAATAACACTCCTCTCCTTAGGAAGATATAAATATAATTGTGTATGCAAAAGAAAATTTAACTCTAAGAAGAGAGACGAGGGAAGAAGACTCCTAATATATGCCTTTCAAAACCACTCAAGTGTCTCCATGCTAGAAAATTCCATTACAAAATTAGGTGTTATCCCAATCAAATAAGATGATGAATTAGCATCATGTGGAAACTTGTGAAGAATAATCTGTTGGCAATATACCATTATAACAAACAATGAAAGATTGTTGGCATTTCAATAAGGATATTGAGAAGGTTGTTGATGATTATGGATATAACTGATTAAGGATGAACATTTACTGTCTTGATATTATTATTTTGTCATTGATGTCAAGAAATTGATTTTCTAATTCAGCATGATGTTGCCATATCTTGAGAAGTATGATTTGAATAGTATAAAGATGTCGGTAAAAGACACATGAAAGATTATGATGAATAAGGGGATGAATAAGGTATTCAATGGGCAACTATTACCGAGTCAGACAATGATGAGATCACGATGTTTAGATTGTTTTAACATTATACATATGTTGTAAATTGTAAAGGTTAATACTATACTATGTTACCAAGTAAAGAACCTAGTCGGTAAACCCTAAGGTTATCGCTATCGGTTAATGAAGGCAGAATGTCTACCGAGTGAAGTTTAGTATTTACCAAGTTGGTACCGAGTTGTAACCGAGCTGTAACAAAATGCATTAAATGGTTACATGTGTTATTTAATGAAGGAAGCTAATGAGTTGGAACTGATTAAATGATTGGTATGTCGTGCATGAAGTTTGTTAATGAATCTAAGGCAATGGAAAGTCGACATGAAGATCTACAGTGCAGATTGAACTGCAATACCTTGGCACAAGTTCCAAGAAATATATGCAAGTTCCTAGGCGGGGTAAAAAAATTTCAGATCGAAAGATGCATTAAACCTGGACAAGTTTGAAGATCTAATGGTATGATTGATCATGGGAAATGTGATCAAGGAGATTATGCGGTTAGCTAATTGTTTATAAATAGGGAACTATTGATAAATAATGTATGCGGGCAAGTGTATGCACAGGGATGCTACATAGTGATTACCGAGCACAGAAGCTTGAAGACCTGTTTGAATAAAAGAGTATAGAAGCCCAGTAGATGGACAAGATTAGTTCTATGTCTAGATTGTATTGAGCAAATAAGAATCTGCTTTAGCATTTTAGATGTGAAGTTGCAGATAGATTTTTATTACTGTTATTTTGTGAAAGTGACAAAAAATCTCTTAACCGAGTGGACTTAACAGCCTTATTTGTAAAACCCTCTAGCAAGGTGACATTCTGATTGAGTGTTTGAAATCCTTTGACAAGGTCACTTCTAACAAGGTGAAGATCCTAACAGATCTGAGGGAAATCCCTTAACCGGGTCACATCTAGCAATGTGTTTGTAATCTTTAACAGGATTTGCTTTTAACCGAGCATACTTTAGAAGAGTATATTTCTTAGTGGGTCCAAAATCCCACAGTGGTTTTTCCCTATTTGGGTTTCCATGTTAAATCTGGTGTTATGAGGTTTATGATGTTTATATGCTTTTGAGTTTGCATGTTTAGCAGTTTTGGTTATATTACTAAAGTATATGTTACCGAGGTTGAATCTAATGTTTTTATGGAAGATTAAGTTTGTATGATTCACCCCCCCCTCTCATCTTGTTGGCTATTGGATCTGTACTTACATTAAGTATCAGAACTATCAATTGGTATCAGAGCCTTGGAATCTAGAAGAAAATTTTAAAGGCACTCAAGTTAAAGATCCAAAGATGTATAAGAGGGATGCACCAAAGCTGAACAAGTCAAGTTTCTCTACATGGCAGAAAAGGATGAAGCTACATCTATCAGGAGTTGGAGAATATGATGTATACTATCTGGAGAATGATTTTGTTACACCGAGCACCTATCCATTGACTATGGAAGAGATAAAGGCAAAGGAAGAACATATCCAAGCAATGATTGAAATAACATCTGCATTGACCAATTCAGAGTTTAATGATCTAGAAGGCTACAATGATGCAAAGGCAATGTGGGATAAGCTCATATCAGTATATGGAGGAGATGAACATGTTCAAAGAGCAAAAGCAGATAGTCTAAGAGGACAACTTGAATCTATGAGGATGAATGAAGGTGAGAACATAACTCAGTATAGTACAAGACTAAAGGAGATTGTCAATCAAATCAAAGGAGCAAGTGGAACTATTGAAGAAAGGGATATAACAAGTAAGTTGTTGAGAACCCTTCTACCGGCTTATGCAATCCGAGTCTCTGCAATCAATGAATTGAGGTTTGTACCTAATATGCCAGTTTCTGTAGATGCTACTATTGGTAAGCTACATGCATTTGAGTTAAGTAACTTTGATAATAGTGGATCTTCGGTAAATAAAGTTGAGTCTACATTTAGTTCTGTAGACACCTAAAAATGGTCAACGCTTGCAGGATCATACTTTAACATTTGCGCATTGCCTCATTTTAGGTTTTTGCGTCGCATTAACATTTCTCCTATGTCACGCACTTGGTCTTTATCATTTGCGAGCATCGAGTCTTTCTTCTACATTCTTCATTTGTCTCGCTTTCGAATTTGGTCTTGTCGATAACAATCTTTAATCATGATTTTGGTCGATCTTGTCAATCTCTTATCAACTTGTCAATCTCGTTGTTTTACGATCGATTTGTCATCGATCCTTGTCCTCTTCAATCATGTCAATTTGGATCAATTTGTCATTGTTCCTCGGTGCATTTATCAATCAAATCATTTATCAATCCAAAATCATGATCGAATCGATATCAATTATCCTTTGTCAAGACCTAATTGTCATTCTCGCATTGCTAATTCGTCTTCTAGGGTTTCGTGATTTCATCATTTAACCTGGTTTGTCATTTCCTCCTTTAGGATTAATAAATTATTTATTTATCCTAAGTTTTCTTGTCACAATTAAATGTTCATTTAATTGGCTAATTATTCCTCTTTGTGAATTAATTAATAAATGATAAATTATTAATTAATTTACCTAATTTCTAATTTCATTATTTCCTCATTTCCAAGTCATCATTTCTAACCTAATTTTCTAATTTCTCCTAAATTCCTAAATGTCTATTTCTATTTCAAATTCATGTCATAAATCCTTGCATAGCAATTTGTCATAAATTGTCATAAATTGTCATAAATCCTTGCATAGCAATTTGTCATACACATGTCATAATTTTGCTATTCTTGATTTGAATTTCCATTCGAATCACTATCATGCTAATTTGATCATTTTCTCCAATTTGTCTATAAATTGGATGAATTTCTTCAATCAAACCCCGAATCCCTGATCAAACTATCGAATTTATGCTTCTAGTACTCTTGACCAATAACCAATATCCATCTTGCTTTCAATTGTATGTGTGCACTTGTAGGTGAGATCCACAAATCCATTTGAAGAGGAAAGAAGAACAATGGAGCCGCATGGAAGGAGCATTCAAATCGTCATTTGGTTTGCATAATATTTAGTTTTGTATGCTTCGTTTTCATGTCTCTATTGAATGTGTCTTAGGATAGACTCATTGCAATGAATGCATTTGTAATTGATTATTAGTTTTTATCTTGTCTTGTGATGATTTCCTATTTCCTATGCTACAAGTTCTTTTCATCTTGATGAATCTAATGATTTCAATGAAAGAAAGTATAAGTACTCTGAAGGAGATCACAGTGGAGCAAGTGAAAGATTTCGTAAGAACATGGAAGAAGTACACAAACTGTATGAGGAAATCAGAAAGCAGGAAGAGTTTGAAGCACTATTAGCCAAAAGGTTACCAAGAGGCAAAGGTAAGTATAAAGCGAAACTACCTTTGAAATGTTTCAATTGTGATAAGATAGGACATATGGATTCTAACTGCCCTGACAAAGATTCTACTGAAAAGAGAGATTTCCAAGATGACAGACAGAAAGATAATCATTACAGAGGACACCGAGACTTCAGAAGAAGAGATAGAAAGACATGCTTAATAGCCGATGAGGAATCCAATGATGATAAATCAGATGACACTGATATAGAGGAAGTAGTTTATGTAGCTATCAAAGATGGATCTGATGAAGAAAGGTATGAAGAAAAAGCCCTAATATCTCACAAAAACACTAATGATTCTTGGATCATAGATAGTGGATGCTCACATCATATGACAGGAGATAAACACAAGTTTGTTATATTAGAAGATTATGATGGAGGCTATGTTATATTTGGTAATGATGCACCATGTCCGGTGAAAGGTAAAGGATCTATAACACTTCTTGACAATGCAAGATGCAATGATGTTTATTGGGTTGAAGGTTTGAAATACAATTTGTTGAGTGTAGCATAGCTAAACAATACAGGTTACCGAATAGAATTTCAGAAAGGAATTGTTAAAGTTTATGACAAGAATGGAAAGTTAGCTGCTATTGGGACACAAACAAAAGGTAACACATTTCACCTTGACTCAACTTGTAACAAGTGTTTGTATGCAAAGATAGATGATACCTGGTTATGGCATAAAAGGTTTTGTCATGTAAATTTTGATAATCTGATCAAAATAAGTAAGAAGCACCGAGTAAGAGGTCTACCGAGTCTTGAAAAACCTGAGAATGCTATGTGTCGAGGATGCTAGATGGGTAAGATGACAAGATCAAGCTTTACAAGTAAGTCTTACACTTCTAAGGGAATTTTAGATCTAGTGCACATTGATCTTTGTGGTCCTATGAAAGTTCAAAGTTATTATGGTGATAAATATTTCATATTATTTGTGGATGACTGTTCAAGGATGATGTCAGTAATGTTTTTAAAAGAAAAATCAGAAGCTTTTCAAATGTTTAAATGATACAAGGCAAGAGTTGAAAATGAAACAAGAAGATAACTGAAATGTCTTAGTTCAGATAGAGGAGGAGAGTTCACATCTAATGAATTCAACTTATTTTGCAATGATCATGGTATTAAAAGACAAGTCTCTGCACCGAGAACTCCACAACAGAATGGAATAGCTGAGAGAAAAAATAGATCTATTGTGGATTGTGCTAGAACACTGATGACTGAAAAGAAAGTGCCACAAACATTTTGGAGAGAAGCAATAAGCACAGCAGTTTACACCTTGAACCGAGTACAATTGAAGAAAGGTACTTTGAAGACACCATATGAAATCTGGTATGATAAGAAACCTAATGTAAGTTATTTGAAAATCTTTGGAAGTAGATGCTATGTACACAAAGATGATAGAAATGGCAAGTTTGATCAGAAAAGTGAAGAAGGAACATTTCTAGGTTATTCCTCTAGAAGCAAAGCATTTAAATGTCTGATCAAATTATCTAACAAAATAGTAGAAAGTGCAAATGTGAAAATTGATGAATTTGCAGAAAGAAATGATGAAGGAAATTCCAAGGAACCAGAAGACTATGATGAATTTGTCTATGTTCAACCGAGAAGTCTTACCGAGTAGACTGTTGAAGAAAATGAAGAGAATATCCAGTTACCGAGTGATGAAGAAGATAATACAGAGCCTACTGAGCCTGTATTAGCCAAGTATGTCAAAAGACATCATGCACCAAGTCAGATTATAGGAGATAAGGATGATCCAATGATGACAAGGAACAAACTAAGACAGAACACATGTCTGATATCTGAATTTGAACCGAGAATAGTGAAAGAGGCATTTAACAGTAAAGATTGGATAAATGTTATGACATAAGAGATTGATCAAATCAAGAAGAATGACACATGGACACTAATCCCAAGACCGAAGGACAAAAATGTAATCGGTACAAAGTGGATTTTCAGAAACAAGCTAAATGAAAAGGGAGAGGTCATTCGAAACAAAGCAAGACTAGTTTGCAAAGGTTATGCTCAAGAAGAAGGAATTGATTATGGTGAAACTTTTGCGCCTGTTGCTAGACTTGAAGGAGTAAAAACATTGTTGGCATATGCTACTTTCAAAAACTTCAAGGTATATCAAATGGATGTCAAATCTGCATTTCTGAATGGAATATTAGAAGAAGAAGTTTTTAGTGAACAACCTGAAGGATTTGTTGAAGACAATAATAAAGATCAGGTATGTAAATTGAACAAAGCTTTATATGGTTTGAAACAAGCACCTAGAGCATGGTATGAAAGATTGCACTCTTACTTGACTAAGATTGGTTTTATAAGGACAAGTGAGAACAACAATATGTACATGAAGAATGATGAAAATGGAATACTGATCTCAGCCATATTTGTTGATGATATTGTATTTTGTGGAAATGACTCTTTATGCAAGAACTTTGGAAATGAAATGAGCAAAGAATTTGAGATGTCATTAATCGGTGAGATAAAGTATTTTATAGGTTTACAGATACTGCAAATGAAAAATGAGATTTTCATTACTCTATCCAAGTACATAAAGGAAATCTTGAAGAAATTTGGAATGGAGGATTCAAAACCAGTAAGTACTCCTATGACTACCAACTGTAAATTATCAAAGAATGATGAATCTGCATCTGTTGATGAGATACTTTATCGATCCATGATTGGAAAACTACAATATGTTGTTCACAACAGACCAAACATAGCACATGCAATAGGTATAGTTGCAAGATTCTCTACAGATCCTAAGGAAATACACATGACAACAATCAAAAGAATTTTTAGATACTTGAAAGGCACTGAGGATTATGGCTTAGTATATTAGAAAGGAAATGATTTTGATTTAAAAGTTTATACTGATGTTGATTGGGCAGGCAACATTGATGACAGAAAAAGCACAAGTGGAGGAGCTTTCTTTTTAGGAGAAAGACTAGTGAGTTGGCTTAGCAAGAAACAAGGATGTGTTTCACAGTCAACAGCAGAAGCTGAATACGTTGCTGCAGCATTGAATTGTACCAACATTGCATGGATCAAACAACTGTTGGAAGGTATAAATGAGCAAGTTACCGAGCCAGTAACTATATTCTGTGACAATACTAGTGCCATTAACATTTCAAAGAATCCTGTTATGCACTCTAAGACAAAGCACATCTCTATCAAATATCATTATCTTAGAGAAGAAGCTCAAGAGAAGAAAGTGGTGTTGGAATATGTTAGCACAAAGGAACAAATAGTAGATATCTTCACCAAACCACTACCAAGGGACACTTTTGAATATCTCAGAAGTAAGTTAGGGGTCCTACCCCTATCTTCTACTCACTAACCGAGTTCGGTGAAAGCATCAATCTGATGACTATCGAATATCTTTTAGGAGTTGATGCTACATTACACACTTTAGGATGTTTTCTAAAGGTGTACAGGAATTATTATAGGAAATAATATAGGAAACAAAATAGGGAACAAGAATTGAAGACAAAATGCTGTGACCGAGACTGAATTGATACACAACAGCAGGAAATCACTTCATACAGAAAGAAATTATGTTTTAGTTCTTTACTTTTTGGCATTGTTGTTAAAGGGGGATAAAACTAATATAAGGGGGAGAAAACTGAGAAGACAAATTGAGAAGACTGAAGAAAAGAGGAGAAGTCTAATGTATGGGGGAGAGAATTTCAGCATTTCAGAATCACAGCAATCCGAAACTTTTTAAGGTCAAATCAATTGATTTTGCCATCAATGCCAAAGGGGGAGATTGTTGGCAATATAGCATTATAACAAACAATGAAAGATTGTTGGCATTTCAATAAGGATATTGAGAAGGTTGTTGATGACTATGGATATAACTGATTAAGGATGAACATTTACTATCTTGATATTATTATTTTGTCATTGATGTCAAGAAATTGATTTTCTAATTTAGTATGATGTTGCCATATCTTGAGAAGTATGATTTGAATAGTATAAAGATGTCGGTAAAAGACACATGAAAGATTATGATGAATAAGGGGATGAATAAGGTGTTCAATGGGCAACTATTACCGAGTCAGACAATGATGAGATCATGATGTTTAGATTGTTTTAACATCATACATATGTTGTAAATTGTAAAGGTTAATACTATACTATGTTACCAAATAAAGAACCTAGTCGGTAAACCCTAAGGTTATCGCTATCGGTTAATGAAGGCAAAATGTCTACCGAGTGAAGTATAGTATTTACTGAGTTGTTACCGAGTTGTAACCGAGCTGTAACAAAATGTATTAAATGGTTACATGTGTTATTTAATGAAGGAAGCTAATGAGCTGGAACTGATTAAATGATTGGTATGTCGTGCATGAAGTTTGTTAATGAATCTAAGGCAATGGAAATTCGACATGAAGATCTACAGTGCAGATTGAACCGCAATACCCTGGCACAAGTTCCAAGAAATATATGCAAGTTCCTAGGCGAGGTAAAAAAAATTTAGATCGAAAGATGCATTGAACCTGGACAAGTTTGAAGATCTGATGGCTATGATTGATCATGGGAAATGTGATCAAGGAAATTATGCGGTTAGCTAATTGTTTATAAATAGGGAACTATTGATAAATAATGTATGCGGGCAAGTGTTTGCACAGGGATGCTACATAGTGATTACTGAGCACAGAAGCTTGAAGACCTGTTTGAATAAAAGAGTATAGAAGCCCAGTAGATGGACAAGATTAGTTCTATGTCTAGATTGTATTGAGCAAATAAGAATTTGCTTTAGCATTTTAGATGCGAAGTTGCAGATAGATTTTTATTACTATTATTTTGTGAAAGTGACAGAAAATCTCTTAACCGAGTGGACTTAACAGTCTTATTTGTAAAACCCTCTGGCAAGGTGACATTCTAATTGAGTGTTTGAAATCCTTTAACAAGGTCACTTCTAACAAGGTGAAGATCCTAACAGATATGAGGGAAATCCCTTAACCGGGTCACATCTAGCAATGTGTTTGTAATCTTTAACAGGATTTGCTTTTAACCGAGCATACTCTAGAAGAGTATATTTCTTAGTGGGTCTGAAATCCCACAGTGGTTTTTCCCTATTTGGGTTTCCACGTTAAATCTGGTGTTATGAGGTTTATGATGTTCATATGCTTTTGAGTTTGCATGTTTAACAATTTTGGTTATATTACTGAAGTATATGTTACTGAGGTTGAATCTGATGTTTTTATGGAAGATTAAGTTTGTATGATTCACCCCCCCCTCATATTGTTGGCTATTGGATCTATACTTACATTAAGTATCAGAACTATCATAATCTATAAATACAATGACAATGTGATAAACATTGGGTTGTAACTATGATAAAAGAGGATGTGAAAGTATAAAAGTGTGTCCTCCAAATGTACAATATGAGATACAAAAAAAAAAAAAAGCTTGTCAATTAGTAATCCCACAAACTTGAACCTGAAAGACTAAAATGGTCTTATTGAACTAAATTACTAGAAATGATGGCAACATTGAAGTTATTTGAAGAACTATGAACAATGGGAGCTTCAATGGATGATTCAAAACTATAAATTAATGAATGTGGAAGATTAACATTGTTGGTATTTTGGTATGGTTTTGTCATTGATGTCAACACCTACTAAAACTCCAACACTTTGGAGATCCAGCAACATTCACCGGCAAGCAAGTGACTTTTGCACTATAGTAGCCCACTTACTTAATCCAAAAACTCAACTGATTTTTTTTTTTTTTTTTTTTTTAATGTATAAAATTATTGATTTCTTATTCTTTCTTATTCTTATTTATTTTTGATTCAATCACATACTCAGGTACATCTATCCAAACAAGATAGGCATCCATCCAACCGGGATGGGCATCTAACCATATGGGTTAGGCATCTATCCATACGGGACTAGGCATCTAACCATACGGGTTAGGCATCTAACCATACGGGTTAGGAATCTGTCCATACGAGACAAGATGTTTCATCTATCCAATCTGGGATAGGCATCTACCCAAATGGGGTAGGCATCTATTCATAAGAATAGGAAATGCTTTGGCCAGAGACTTTAGACTCATCGGGACCATTCGGGTTTTGAGCCACTCTCTAAAGACTACACTCCCCTACTAGGAGTGCACCGAGGTCGTCGTCCTTAGGAGTATAAAAATAATTACATTAACAAGCTTGAGTTCTGCCTCAGAATTCGGCCTAAAGCCTCGGAAAGTCAAGTGAATCCATACGGGATTCCTTTTGAGTATGCATTGAATTAATTTTAACATTTCAATTACTATTTGCACCATTTGATTTAAAAGATCAAGGAGCTTCAAGAACCAGCTACTCACCCATAACCAAATCCTAATCCCCATCCCCAAACACCTGAGTACAAGGGACAACTTCATCCCTAGACTGCCTACATACCCGTTTCGGCACGGGATCAAGGCGTAAAGTATGCAGTTCTGGTTTCCAACTATGGTTTAATGTAAACTGTTTGGTGAGTACGCAACCCTTTCTAGGGTCAATGTCCCAGACAGTTTCTTTGCGGTTGCTACCCACGATGGTAGCTCTATAGCAAAAAGGCTCAAGGTGACCTCATGCTTGTGGCCTAAAACAACTAGGTCCTATTTTTTATTAAATACATCACCCTTAATCCATTATCATACTTTGAAAAAAATCCATCAAGATAGATAAATTCTAAATTATCACACACCGCCAAACCCTAATGGGGTTTTCTAAGGTTTAATTTAGTGGATGTAAATTCATTTAAAAATTAATCTTTTTAGATTATCGATCCAAGGGGGATTACCCGCCCCTTGGATTTTAGCTTCCAAATGACCCTTATTTCTCCCTGGCGATTTAAAGGGACGATGCCACAAACACCGTTATTGCAACTTTATTAGGCGTTAAGTGCAGTAGTTCAACACGAGGACATTACCCGTAAGTGTGACCCAGAGGCACCATAGATACCGAACGCCACTAATTTTTGGTTTCAACTCCTCTTGTTTAGTTATCTAACTAGGAATTTAACTTTGAATTCATGAATCCTAAAAGAAGCAATATACCAATACAATTATGAAAAAGAAACTATTATATACAAGGAATTATCGCTTGAATTTAAAAACTAAACTATGAATTTTACGTAATTGAAAGGAACATAAACAAATCGACTACTTGGAATAGTATTTTCCTTGAAGGAAAGTTATGATAATTAAAAATTTGAAAACTTAAACTAAATACATGAAATTACTAATTGCTTGGAAACCATGATACTTTCAAAGATAAATTATGAAAAATATTTGAATTACTTGCAAGATATAATTGTTTTGGACAAACCATTACACAATAAGTATGAATCCTAGTACTGATTTGCTTGAAAAAAATTAAATGATTGAATAGCAAGAATTTGGAAATGAATTTTAACACCTACTTGTTTGAAGTGAAAAGTACTTAATAATAATCACAACTAATTCTCCTATATGAAGTAATACAAATTTCATCTACAAATGATAACACTACTTTAAATGTGAATCCTAATACTTGAAAGGTACTAAATTGCTTGAAATAGAATTTAAATTATCAAATAATTATATTTTGGAAATGAATTTAATACTCACTTGTTGAAGGGAAAAGGAAACAACTATTCAACAATAAGCTTCAAATTAACCACATTATTCTTAGTTACTAATTGTTTGAAAAAGAGATTAGACAAGAGTGTAAACACTTGCTAGTTAACCAAGTAAATAATACTAAGTTTCCTAATAAACAATTCCAATCAATAAACTTCTAGTTGTTTTTGAACTAATACCTTTGCAAGATTATAAAGTGATAACTAATTACTCCTTCCACTTGAAGTAACGTTAACTTTATTGTTGGATACATTCTACAAATAATAGTTCTTTATCAATTTCAAATACTTCAAAGGGAGCTAATGTTTGCTCCTTAAATTACCCTCAATTAGAATTGTTATTTAATTTTCTAAGTGATCACAGAATAGGTTTCTTGAAACTCATTTGCTAAAACAATTTCGGTTTTGAATAAACTCTCTTTGCATCCTAATTAATACTATTACCATATGAATATTTAACTATGCAATTTACCTTTAATTTTAATGTTAATTAAATTTATCCTTACTAATTACTTGTATTATTAAGTGTAACTTTTCCTTTTTACTAGTCTTATGTTTCTTTTAGCTAGAAGGTAAATGATTTTAACTATTAAAAGAAGTGACTATTCGTAATGCCTTATATACTCATATCTTGGAATCTAATAAAGAAACAAATCAAATAATCAACCTTTCAAATTGAGGCAAAAATTTGTCTAACATTGACTCATATTGCTAAAATACCTAAAAAGGGTTACTATGAATCTAAACACATCTACTTGTTAGGTAAATTCCTTTAACATTTGATGCTTGTACTAATTGAAATATACAAAAGATAGTTTGGAGTCCAAAAATTAAAAATAAATAAATAAAGAACTTAGATATTTGAAATGTATTAAATGTCTTGGGAAAATCTACTTACTACTAGGTACAATTTGAGACTAAATAGAGACACCTGAAGAAGAAAAAACCAATACTATAGAATAAGTGTATCATTAGTGAAATAACATTTTCCCCCCTAAGGGATTAATCACCTCTTAAATTTTTCTTTAATAAACAAACTTTACTATACACTAAAGAATAAATCTCTTCTTATAAGAGTAGGTTATAAATTAAATTTCAACTATATTGACATAAATAAATTTTAATTACCAAATTCTAATGAATAAATTTTAACTAAATAAACCCCTTAGTATATATACATAAAATAAATTTTAACTGTAAATCCTAATTGTATTTTACTTTTAATAAGGCCAAAATTCATTCATTCAACAATTAATAAATTATAATTTAATTCACTCAACTTGAATCAAAGCAAATCAATTTAACATTAACAAGATGTTATTTATAATCAATTAGTACTAATTTTAAGACAACATATACCAATATTATTTTATATCCTAAACTTATTAGAGTCAACTATATATAATATATCAATTATATTAATAATTTATTAATAACTAAATTAAAAACAAAACTATAAAAATAACCGCAGATATAACATGGATACTTTTATATATATATATATATATATATATATATATATATATATATATATATATATATATATATATATATATATATATATATATATATATATTTTTAATGTATTTATCTATATATATATATATATTGATTTGATCTGAGTTTATAAAAAATAAATAAACAGAGATAGACTTGGGAATTAAATAATATATTCACTAAAAGATATAATTAATTCACAGAGAACAATAAGTGAAAGAAAATAAATAAATTTATCTTTGATGCATTCGAGATGGGTAAAAAAGAAATTTTAAGTTTCTCAAAGAAGTGATATTATTCAAGCAGAAAGAAAAACACATGTTCCCAGGGAGCTACAAATTTTTCTGAATAGATGAACAAGTATATGTTCACAGAAAAATAATTAAATTAATTCGCAGAGAGAGTAAAATTTATTTACAGGCAAGGAAAGATTATATTCATAGATGTTTACACAGAGGAACAATTTTATGCTTTATGCTCACAAAAAGAGTAAAACAAGATCTATACACAAATGAATAAATTTATATTCACAAAGAGAATATTTATTCGCGGAAAAATAATAAATAAGAGAAGTAATATTTATACACAAGTAATCATATGCTCACAGAAATAAGTTTATTCACATGAAAGTAATAAAATAAATAAATTAAGGATTTATACACAGATGATCAACATATATTCACAGAAAAATAAGTTCATTCACATCTAGATAATTACATATGGAAAATAAGATTTTTTTTTTTTTACAAAGATCTTTTCTAGATTTGAAAATTCAAGAAAGCAAAAGCAAAGATTTGATTTTTCTTTCTTTTTCTCTAAAACAAATTAAATATATAAAAAGAATATTCATATGCATTTTTTTGAAAAAGAACTTTTATCTGTGTATTACTTTTTTTTTATTTAGTTATTTTTATTTATAATGAAAGTAGATTTTCTTTTGATTAATCTTTCTAAACAATTAAGATGAGCACTTTTTTTTTTTATATATATATATATATATAAATGAAGATTCCAAAGAGATAAAATCTATATATAAAAAAAATACAAAATTTTCACATGTAAATGAGAGAATGCAAGGGACGAGAACCTGGATTGTCGAAGCTTGATGTTGAGTCCAATCTTCTAGCTATCCTTCTTAGATCCTTCCTTGTAGCTTCATGAAAAATTGTTCAACCAAACTTAAAAGAAACCTACTATACAAGTGACTACCAAATTCTACTTCTACCAACAAGAACAAGAACTCTAGAAAATTTCTTTTCATTCACAAACTATGAACCCTTTTTTTGAAAGATTTGCATACATTATATAGAAAAGATGCACCAATTCCACTATCAAGATAATTAATTGAAAATGGAGGTTCTTTTCTAAAATTGGTTTCATGCAAAATTGATTGATCACTTGGTGGAGGAGTTACATGCAGAATATGCAATTTGAATTTTACCTCTAGAATCTTCTATTTCCTCCTACGACATGTGCTAAATTAACATATTGAGGAAATAAGAATTTTCAAAATTAATTTCATGCACAATGATTGTTGTCATAGTGGGGGTTACACTTGACCATGCATTTGAAATTCAAATTTGAATTCTCCCCCAAAAATGCATTTTGTAACTCCTTTGTCATAAAAATGCCATGAATAGAGTTATTCTTGTCATAGAATAATTTTGTAACTCCCATGTCATATATTTGCTAAATATAATATTTATTCTTTAATATTTTAAAATTTAAATTTCTTTTCTAGAATCTTCTTATTTCTCCTACACCATGTGCTCAATTAAGATATTGAGAAAATAAACAATTTTCAAATAAATTATGACCTCATGTGTGTGTCACCACTTAAATTCCTTTTTATTTAAAAACTTCAACCTCATTTCAATTTATCTTTTCTTTCTAACATTACTCATAAAATTAATATTATAATAGTAGTAGTAGTAGTAGTAATAACAACAACAACAACAACAACAACAACAACAACAACAATAATAATAATAATATTATTATTAATAACAAGTCATATCAAGGTCCAAAAAGAGGGTTATGACATGCATAGTCACCGGTATATGGTACACCGGCAGGATATAATGATCACCAACACTTGGAATAGCATGGAAAACACTTGGTAATGTCTAAGACATAGATTGGACATCTTAACTTGGAGAATTGTTTATTAGCATATTCATATTCGCATATTTCTTGTTACTGACAAATAGGTCCAGGGTTACACCGGCGGGTTTATCTTTTCTAGATCAGCACGACACGCTATGGAAATGATTAATTATTGTTGTAAATGCAATAAGCCGACATGTTGAATCAGTTATTGCATCGGATATTGTATTGTTTGTAAAATGATTTTATTGTAATATCTTGTAGAGCCGACCTACTAAAATTGGTCTTAGGTTATGGTATAAATGTAAGATCTTATTTGTAAAGATCAGATGTGGAATGCGAAATAGATTTGAGGGAAGGTATATGCGAGATTAAGCAAAGCTATACACACAAACATCATTTGAAGGTGAAGCTAGGTTTTTGTGAAAGCATATCAAGAATACACCGGTACTGAATCAAGCATATGAAGATGCTACTTTGAGCAGTACATTCCTATTGGATTTAACCATCCAATTGTAGTCAGTGTGACTCTCATTTGTGATTGAGCAGTGAGCTCTAGGCGCTTGGCCTTTCTACATGTGCAGACCCCATTTATGTACATTTACTATCTGCAGTAGTATCATCTGATTGTGGGTAAGGTTTCCCACCGTGGTTTTTCCCCTTACAAGGTTTCCACGTACAAGTATTGGTGTTATGTGTTGTGGATGACTTTGGCTTTTTGTTTCATGCATTATTCTTTGTTGGTATTACATTTATCTGTTAAAAAGTAATAATCTGGTTAAGTTGTTTTGGTTTAAATTTATATTAGGCAACTGATTCACCCCCCCCCCCCCTCTCAGTTGCCTCTGGGACCTAACAAACAACTATATTGTAAGAGGGGGAGAATAATATAAAGAAACCTCGTCATCTAAACATTCAAAGATCTTTTAAGAAGCAAACTCAACTTTTTAAGAGCAACCAAGATCTGCAACTTAGATATCACAAAAATGATAATAATAAGAAATCCCACAAATAATGATATAATGTAAGAGTTGGTATAAATGATTTATACCATGCAGTAGTAGCTATGGAGGTAGTCATGCAAGATCTAGGAGATTCAATTAAAGAATGAGAGAGATCAAACATGAGATAATAGTTCTATTTTATTAAAGAATACAAAAACAATACAATAATCAAATGGGTTGATGATACATAATGTATAAGAAAGACCTTGATTATATATGCAAGAGGATTAGATAAGAAATCACAATATTATGACATGTTTCACAATCATATGGAAGGAGACACAAAGGGATAGCATGTGTACCATAAGTTAACTTAACTAGACTAGTGTGAATAAGACCTAGTAGGTAAACCAATTAGGAAATATACCCCATTTACTCCAACAAAATTAACTTTTAAAAATGATTAAAAATAAATATTTATAAAAAAAAAAACATCCATGCACTAGATTTCAAGTTAGTTAAATGAAAGCAATCAAAGAATGAACTAAATTTACTATAGTTTTTGCTAATTCCTATCAACCTCATCTATTTTAAATTTTTGACAATCAAAATATTCTCTTAAATTTATAAAAAAGTATATCTAACTAAAAATATTTATTAGAAACATAATTACACATTTAAACAGTTTATATCTTTTTATAATTCAAAACACACATGTCACTTTTGAGTGCTCCAAGTTGAAAGGTTGTTTCCGCAATCCAAGCAATCTTTTAACCTAAGTAAAGGAAGTGCTTATCTTGGAAATGAAATTGGTTTAGCAAAGATAATATGGCATTTTTAAATGACAAAGAGAGCTTGCGATAGGTGATGATACCAAATCAGATGGAAAAATTATGTGTTAAGATTATGTATATCAAACACTCACACAACGTGGTATAAACCAAGAGGAAAAGAATTGAGAGGTGTACTTTTCACCTCAATAGTTTCCTCGATTTTTTTGTGCATGTGAATCTACTCAAGAAAAAACGTCAAAGAAAAGAAAAGAGACAAGAAAAAGGGGAGCAAAATAGCTAAAGTAACAAACAAATTCAACTTGTGAACTATACATAAATTGAGATTGTGGTTAGTAATTATGTACACTTACCTTCTGTAGTGTCCTAAAATTGCACCCCTTTGCAATTTTGAACGCATTTGGCTCCTTACCTTAGTGTTTTTGCCTCTTGGCCTACTTGGGACCTGATTATGCTCATGCCCTTTCCATATTGCATCATTTTTTGATATTTCCTATTCATAAGGCACTTGATCCTTGCCCCAAAATAGGGCAGGACTTGGGCGTGGCTCCCTAGTCCTCAATAGGACCATGGCACCACAAAATGGTCCCCCTCATTTTTGGGGCCCCTTTAACTCATTTTCACATTTCAAATATGAGTGGAAATTCCCTCTCCATGTTGGCTCATATCAGAAAATTAATCAATTTTCCCTATAGGAAAGTATATAAAGAGGGCTACCCCTCTCATTTGACATCCAAGAGCAAATTCAAGCACATGTGAGATCAAGCATTCAAGAGCAATTGAGAATTTTCAGTCTTCCTTCAAGACTTCGAGCAGTGATAAGGTCAAGATTGAAGCATTGAAGTGGAGATCTACACCCTATTTCATGATTCAATTTTCATTTATAATTCAAAATCTCCCTCAAAATGACAACCTTTCATTACAGTCATTTTAATTACATCTATTTCAATTCCATGGTTAATTCCAAAACTGGGGTTTGACCTAAGGAAAGCCCCTATTACTGTTGATGAGTCTTTTATACTCACCTCCATGCAAGTTTCACATATGTGGAACCTCTTCTAAAAATAGAAAGGATTACAATATATGTGCTCCCCAAGGTCTCGTTAGTTGGGTCACAACAATGCTTGGGTAACTCGGGGTCTATGCAACTTGTTCACAGGAAGGAAAATAACCATACAAGCTTGTTGAATTAAAGAAAATGAGTTCCAATAATTTGATATTATCAATAACAATTTGAATAGCATCACATAGGATTTATGTTTGCATAGGAGACCTACGATCTCATATGCACGCAAAGCTAATTAAGCAATCTCGGGTACAAAGCAATGAACATCATAACATTTAGAACATTCATGTTATCCTAATTAAGAGAAGATATCATGATAAAAGAAATACTAACTCAATTTAGCATTGGTCATGGAACATGTAATCTAAAACAACAACTTTTATTGATTATTTATGAAAGAATAAATGTAAGAGCGAGCACTGGTACTCAAAAAATTCAACAAAGTCTAAAACTGAATGCTGAAAATGAAAAGAAATCCTAAGCTAGGGCCTCAAATCATCAATTTTTGGACCCTTCTCATGGCCTAATTCATTACATTTATAGTGTCATGCCTCCTTCCTTTTAGGAGAAAAATATGCCTATGACCTAGTTACAAAATGGTGGGAGTCGCAATCTACATGCAAGTCATTGATTTTGGAACTCCACTTTACTATTACTAAGCTAGAGGCATCAAAAATAGTCTTCCAGGTGCAATTTCTTTGTAATCCTCACATGTGTCGTACCTCTTGTTGGTGGTGCTAATTTATTATAGGTGTGGTGGAAGACTATGAGTGAACTACAGTGACCCTCTCAGTGAGGGGCTTCTTTGTATTTGCATCTACATGTCAACTACCTATTTGTAGTTGCGGTAGTTGTTGATGTAACACTCAATGGAAGTGAATGGTGGGTCTGGTATGTATCCAATGCGAAACTTTGTCACCCTTAGTGCTTCTTTCACTTCCTCTACCTTTTCAACCAGATTATCAACTAATTAGGATGCTTGGTTGGATTGAAGGATCATGTGCATACACCTATCCATGACTATCATATCGAACTCAATGGTTGAGGAGAAGTATTTGGTAACATATGCTTCCCATTTTTTAATTACCTCCTCATACTTGAGCGCTTTGGCTCGCAACAAACCTATACCATACTTGCCCAGTAGCTCAATTACATATTGCTCATACCACTCTAGAAGGTCAAAAAAAGGTTGATGCCCCTTTAGTACTCTTTCCCTACATTGATCTATTGTGTTCACTTTCATTTCCAAAATATCAATGCATCTTTGTAGGTTACTAGGGTCTTCTCCTCCCAATACATCTTCTTTTGTTATCACATCTTCGCCCAATTCTTTGATCTTTTTCAATAACTTGACTGCCTTTGTGAATCCATCTGATTGGGTCTTCCACTATTGGGTAAGGAGGATGAGACCATGCTCAAGATGGTGGACATTCTCATATATCTCCATGGTGTCTTAAAGAAACATTCTCACTTTGCTGAGTTGATCGGCGGTCCAAGTCATGAGGGCTGATACAACCCTTCTCATTTCATATACTGCCTTTACTTCTTCCTGCGAGAGCGACAAGGTGGAAGGTAGGGCATCCCCGAATCTTGAATCTAATAGCTTGGACATCTCGACAAGGAGTTGCCTATATTGCTTCAATTGTGCTTTAACCTCGCTCTTAGATTTATACTCTTTCTCCATCCTTGTGTTTGATTAAGGTGATTGTTGCATCCAAGGAGGCTATCTCTCCCCATTTGGTTTGTTTACCAAGATGCACCTATGAAATGTGTTACTTTGTGGATCCTTGAGCACCTTCTTGCTCTTCTTGTGACAGAGCTGCAATACTAGAAATGACATCACCTAACTCACCTCTCGACAAATGATGAAGAGTTTTAGCCCTCTTGACCTGCCTTGGTGATTCAGTAAATGCATCTTGTAGGTTGATGCTGGGAAGAACTACCTTCTTCTTCTTTTCAAAGCTAAAAGCTAGCCATTGAGGCATACTCTCATCATTTTCTTCACCCTGAGTCGTCACCTCAACTATAACCATATGTGTCTGCACATGTTTCTCTTGCCCATCATCTTCTTGTTGCTCTTCCTCACGAAGGTGCTCATGTATATGTCGGGAGGTGGGGTCCTCTTGTTGTAGATGTGTTGAAGAAACTTGTTGGGCAAGGTTTGCCGAGAGTACTTGTTCAATATTTTATTGCTGAGCAAACTATTCCTATTTTTCACCAACTTCCTATTCAAATGCCTCATTTTCCATCTCTTCCTATTGCCTTTGCTTGCCTCCCTCCAACTGCTTGAAAAGAATCTCCTAATCCTCAAGGGTTAATACCAAGCGTTCATCTTGTTCATCTATGTTGGTCCTCTCAATTGGAATAGTAACTAGGTTTTAAAACCTTAGCTCAGGGATTGGACATCCTTAATGAGTAGCTACCTTTCCTATGGGGAAGACTCATTTACTTTATCCACCAGGTTTGTGAACTTGAAATGGGCCGATACTATATGTGCACTAAGCTTGAGTTGAAGTCATTCTATATTACTACAAAAAAGGAAAGTTTATGAAAGAAATGTGCAGAATCATAATGACAAAAATTTATCAAAACTCATAATTAAAAGCAATTAAAGCAACTAAAACTGATAATAGTGTTCTGGTTAGCGGACAAGAACTACTCTATCTATTTTGGCTGCAAGAACAAACACAGGAAATATTTCCAGTGGTTGCAAGAACAGTCGAACACCAAAACAACAACTACAACAAAATGAAAACTAACAAATGCACAAGGATTACTCACCAAGTGGCCCCCCTTGAGTGAGTATATCCAATACTCAGATAACAATTGATAAACTCAGAATACCATCACCATCATCTTATTCATTTCAAGCTAATTTCAACACACATAAGCTTGAGGACCAGAATACTACTAGCTCTATGGTCACACTGTCTACTCCTGCGAGGAAGTAGAGACCTTTATTTATAATAAAAACTTATAACAAACTTTCAACTTATCAGCCCACATTCCAAAGGAACAGGTGAGCAGGATTTATTACATTAAAAGAAGAAGTCAACACATAAATGTAGAACAAACAACTATCCTACTGTTGAGAAAATATAGCACAACCTCATTTCCTGGATTTATGCTTCATCAGGAACAATTATGAATGCTCCACTAATTGCTCGACTGAAGAAGCAGTCAATTGGTTATGGACACCTTCAATGTTGCTCCACTTTATTTGGGTCTGCATCCATCGACATGATGATGTGTCTCCTTAACTGCCAACTTAGTCATCCTCTCATCTTGGTTGTTCCCACATCATGGCGTTAATGTGCACAAAAGCATGTGTATCCATTGATGCTAACATAGCATAAATTAAACCATATTTTAAGATTAATTCAGATAATTTGCATAGTTTGACTGTATAAAGATCATCAGTTAACAACTTTAAGTCTAGGATAAATCAGATCTAGTAATACCCAAAAGACATCAACCAAGGAAGTTCTATGACCCAAACATTGTTCAAGGCAAGAGTTTTTATGACAAAATCTGATAAAATGGAGCCATTATTTTGGCTCATCATCACCCCCCAACCTAGCTTCTTCTTGGTCCTCCAACAACAGGAATGTTCCTAATTCTAGCATTAACTCTTAAATCCCTTGGGGTAACCTATCCATTGCCTCATGTAGCCAAGTTCCAATAGAATCCTTTCATCTTTTCCAACTGTGTCCATCTGAAGCACTCTGCTACTTCGTCATAAGGTGGATTATTGTCCCTGCATCCCATCAATGGCCATAGAAGAATGGGTGGCTGAAAGCTAAGGGGTAACTAGTGTATTCCTTTTGTTCTGCCCAAATGTATATATTTGGGTGTGCACCTTATTATTGCATGATAGTTTGGTAAGGAATGTAGATTAGACTATTTCAATTCATCAGGTAAACTATTCCAGCATTTCACTAAATGTCCAATTGCCACCTATCCCTCAACTGTAACCATCTGCTTATAATCTTTGAATGCTTCTTCTCTTAAGGGCAGAATGTTAGCTCTATAATCTAATTTATACATAATTTCCTTCCAGTCATAATAAATCCTCTTTGAATTCTTGGATTTAGCTCTCAATGCAAGTGGAAGGTCAAGTTCCTCCTTTCTGTGAACCCTATATTGTTCTCCTCTAGCGATTTCATTTTGAATCCATGACATGAGATCCCTTATTTGAATATCTCCAATTTAGAGAAAGGGATTCTAGTCAATATCATTAGGGACAACATAATTATGTAAATAATACTCACAAAGTAGTTTTTTAATGGTTGCAGGAGATGTCTGATAAACATGGTAAAACTCTTGAGGTGTTTCTAAAGGACTTAAGTCCCTAACAATTCTCATCAATTGGAAGCAAATATGTTGCTCTTTCAAATACAAGAAGTAGACTTGAGGCGGTGCCTTGCACTGCATTAGTTATGGTATCATAGTGGCTACTGTTTCCACTTTGTTCTTTAGTTGAGCAATTTCCTCATCTTTTTCTTCAGTCACTTTCTTTTGTTGATCAATAGTTTTCTACATCGGCGCTTTATCTGACTCCCATTCCTTGTAGAAGGCAAGAGCAGTAGCATGACTAGTAAGAAAAGAGGGTGGATTATGAATTCTTTCTCTAGGTTTCAACTTCTTAGCTCCACCTTCTGTGTTAACAATTTATTCTACAAAAGAGGCTAGGTTGTCAAGTCTACCCAAGCTCACACCCTACCACGACTTCACAAGTGAGGTAGGTGGAATAACATCCCGGTTAGGACTACTTGGTTCTCGCTTTAGGGAGTCAACATGAATACTAGCACTTGGCTTCTCTAACTTATTTTTATTTTTAGGCTTCCCTCGGAGCGCCCGTGGCTTCTTCTCAAAGGCATTTCTTCAGTGGCTCCAAGAGGGTTTTATGTTTCCAGCTCCTTAGGTGTTTCTACATCTCCTACGATGGCTGTAGGAGAAATTTCTTCAGCAATTTTTCTTTTCTTTGTGACAGGAGAGGTTGGATCAATACTTTTTCCCTACTCCTTCTCCATGTCACTTTTCTTCTCCTTACCTTTCTCCCTCTACGCAGTGGCCCTAGTTCTCATTGGGGTTTGTGATGAGATCCCTGTTGAAACTTTTGTTGACTCTGCCAAGATTTATTTTGGTGGGGATTCCTCTGCTGCAGGAGGTTCCTGAACTAGTGATATTCTAGAGGATGAGGACTCAACGACGGGGCCAGGTCTTTCCAAATTTTTCCTTTCTTGAGACGGGGGATGCTCTGTTGGACCCACATTATTAAACCTTCTAACCCTTACAAATTCATCCCAGGTCATTTGGGAAACATCTCTCAAGGACCTCTCTACCAATAATTTAATCAAACAATGGCGAGTAATGGAGTTAGGCCTACCTTTTTGTGTCTCGGCTGCACTGATGGAAAGAATATTATACAACACATTTGGAACATTCATTCTCCTTCCATGACACAGATGACTTGGGAGCTTAAAATGGTGAGAATGCAGGCATGAGTTCCTCCCTTCACAAGTCAAATACTTCATGATATACAATGCTACTTCTTTTCATTTAGGAGGAAGGGATTCTCGTCTAGTCCCATGCTTGTTTATTACCAAAGGTGGGTCACTTGGTTGCATGAATTATGCACTCGCACTTCGTGTGTCTTTTGTTTTAGGGTATTTCTCTATGTCGTCTGGCAACCCTGTTACCTCTACAATTCACTTCTTTGTTGCAATAACTCTCAATCCTATCACTTGAGCTTCCACGTCATAAAATGTGCGAGTGAATTCTCTTGAAATATCCTCATTAAACTTAGTTAACTTAAGAAAATAATCCATCCAACCACTGTTGCAGAATTCAAGTTCGCAAACCTGATCTTGCAGAAGGACATCATGCATTGTATATTCATGGCAAACTGGTAGACCACCCATTACCCCATTGGAATTGAAAACACAACATTGTAGAAATATAATCAATTTTGCCTAAAACTCTACAAATTCACAAAAGGAAATATACCTTGTTTGCAAACAACCCTGCTACAACTCCAATCTTTCAAAATAACTCAAGGTACGCAAAAAAATAGTGGCGATGGGAGGTAAAACAGAGCATAAAATGTCACATCAAACTATAATGGTTTTAAATTTAAACTTTTATGTTTATGTGAGATGACATTTTCATTCAGGATGACATAAGAATAATTCCATAGGAATAATTTACTATTGTACTTCCCCCCAACCTAAGGCGTGACGTGTCCACACATGCAGAGGGTGACTAAAATATTAACTATGCAAATATCATGATGATATAAAATATGGTTTAATAAATGCATGCAACAAATATAATTATGCATGATCGTACATGTTATTGTGACACAGTGACAATAGTTGGAGAAAGCCATCATGACTAAAGTCTAACTGCTATGTACGAAAAGTGAGGTGGAGAAATGAATGGCAAAAATGGAATGATATCTAAGAGTGATGGGTGAGTACAAAAATGGGTTATTTATTAGTGAAGAATGGTACCTCCATGGGATATGGAAGTATTGATTATGAGTAAATGTGGCAGGAAATTAGGAAGAAGGTGGGACTATAAGTCCCCCTACTTTTGCTGCAGGAATCTCGATAGCTTCTAGAGTTATGAATTGTCGAAGGAACTCCTATTTGGAAATAGGCTTATGATAGAGGCACAAACGATGTCCATTTACCAACAACTTAAATTTTATAGGATCAATAGTAGCCAATTGTACTACACCATTTGGAAATGTTTCAATCACTTCATAGGTCCCTAATCACCACATCTGCAATTTCCCCAAATTATCCTTGTACCTAGAGTCATAGAGAAGGGTCCAATCTCCTAGTTTGAATTCTTTGTATTTAATATATTTATCATGCCATTTCATACGTTGATTATGAATTGTTTCTATGTGCTGCAGGGTAGACTTCTTGATTTCATCTAAGGCATTAAGCTGCAGGAGTCTATCCTGTTGAGCTTCAAGAGAGTCATATCTAATTCTATGGCTATTTGAAGTGTCTTATGGTCAAACTCCACAATCATCATAGCCATTTCCCCATACACCATCTCAAAGGGTGTAAATATCGTAGTTGTCTTCCATGTAGTCCTATATGCCCAAACTACTTCAGACAACCTACTAGACCAATCCTTCCAATGGAGGGCTACTATTTTGGTCAGTAAAGACTCAATTTCTCTGTTGATTATTTCAGCTTGTCCATTTGCTTGAGGATGGTAGGGGCTTGACTTCCTATGCCTTATATTATACTTGTTAACTAAAACTGTGATCAAAGTGGAAGTAAATTGTGCCCCTTGATCAGTCACAATCTCTCACAGAACTTCATATCTTTTAAAGATTTCCTCATACAAAAATTATGCTACCTTGTTGTCTCTATCATGTTTGAATATTTTTACCTCAAGTTATTTTGTGACATAGTCAGTACACAAAAGGATGTATGATCTACCATTTGAGGGAGGATCAATATGTCCTACAAAATCTAGTGGATGCAATGGCATCTCATCCGATCTAGTGGGTCTACCCATCCTTTGACATCTGGCGCATTTTTTGGTGTACTTGACTGCATCTTTATGCAAAGTTGGCCAATGATAACCTGTATTCAAGATTTTTATAGTTGGTCTCTTGGCAACAAAGTGTCCTCCACAAGGCTCATCATGATAGGCATGAAGAATGTCATAAGTTTCATCTTCTCGAACACACCTTCTCATTACTTGATCTGGTCCTGTATAGAATAAGCAATTTGTTATTCATGAAAATTTGAAGCTCTTCTCTACAAGTAACCTTCTTTCCTTGGGTGAGAAATGAGGAGGAATTTTGTTAGTTGCTAGGTAGTTATCTATGTCAGCATACCATGGAGTATGTAAATTAACTGAAAAAAAAATTCATCTGGAAAGGAATCATTAATGTTTGCGGGATCCTCCTTTGTCTGTAATCTGGACAGAAAATTTGCCACTACATTTTCTTTACCTGGCTTCTCTATGATTGTAATATCAAACTCTTGCATAAGCAACAACCATCATGCCAATATGCAAGAAATGGAACTTTTCTTCACAAGGTACTTGATGGCTGCATGATCAGAGTGCACAAGTATCTGATAGATAGTAATGTAGTTTCAAAACTTGTTGAGAGCATAAAAAATAGCTAACATTTCCTTCTCTGTAACAATATAGTTTAGCTCAAGTCCCTGCAAAATTTTTGTTGATATAATAAATTGCATTCTCTAAAGTTCCTTGTTTTTCTCCCAAGATTGCTTCAATTGCAAAATCTGATGCATCAGTGTGAATGTGGAAAGGGAGAGACCAATTAGGTCCTTTGAGCACTAGAACTTGGGTTAAAGCTTCTTTGAGTTTGGAAAATGCCTCTTCAAACGCTGGTGTCCATTCAAACTCAACATCCTTTGTCAAAAGAGAATACAAAGGACCTACCATCTTACTAAAGTCCTTTATAAATTTTCTATAGTACCTTGCATGGCCTAAGAAACTTCTAACATCCTTTTATTTTGTAGGGACATAGAGGTTGATTATTATCTCAATCTTAGCAGGGTCGACTTGAATGCTTGCTTGAGAAATACAATGCCCCAACACTATGCCTTCGTGCATCATCATGAAGCATTTTTCACTATTTAGGGACAAATTATGATCTTCACAGCTCCGTAACACCTTACCAAGATTGTGCAATGCTTCCTAAAAAATAATTCTATAAGCAGTGTGTTGGCATTTGATTGAACCAGTAAAGACTGTTGGTGATATGCATCTGATAAATGATTGATTGGTGAATGTGATGAAGAGATTGAGATTCATGTTTGATGACTAAGTCTCATGTTGTCATTGATGGCAACAATGTTTTTGTAGTCATCTAAGTCTTGGAAGCCAACCGGTAAGGTGTAATTGGTACAAAAGACAATAGAAATATGGTAATTAGGACTTTAACCAATAAACTCTGAATATAGTTGCATTCCGACAACTAGTACAGATGACTCATGAAGAGTTGGATGATGCGGTTTTACAGGAGTGATGGAGATAGGTATTTGGAGCTATGTTCATAACCGCATTGGCAGATTCAACTGGACAAATGATATTTGATGTACTTGACAGGCATTCTGATGAACATTTAACCGATAGTGATAAAGTCACTTAAATCATTAAAACGACACAGGTTTTTGGTTTGTTATGTCGGTGGCCGACATAAGTAAGGTGTGTAATGAAAGAATGTCTAGATTCATTGAACCTAGGAAATTGTTCCAAGGTTGTAGCCAACTAAGAAATGTTTATAAAAAGTGTGATGAGGTATCAAGTCGATTTATGTATGTAAGTGTATGAGATCAAAGGCGAATATTGAGAGTTTTGATTATGCGGTTATTAGTGAAGCTTTTTATTGATGTGTTGTTGAGTTTTGAGGATCTGAAGTGGATATTATCAGACACTAAGGTGTTACATGAAGATCTTTTGACTGTTGTTTCCCTAACAGTTTGCAGCAGTAAAATCGCCTAATCGAGTAGGTCTTAATAGGCCTTAACTTGAAAATACCCTAACAGGGTAGCTCTATATCAGAGTGTTAAATCATCTTGTGAGGTTGATCCTAATAGGTCAAAGATCCTAACAGGGCTTATCATATTTCTTACTAGTGGGTTTCTAAATCTTAGGAGTAGGTTTTCCTTCATGCATGTTGTCCTTTAAGACTCACCTTTCTCAAATGTGTTGTAACCTAGTCCAGTTGTATCACCTTTCATCCGCTGAAATTAGATCTGTTGATCCAACATGGTACAACTTTTGTTAAACTTTGCAAGCTTCTCATTAGCTTCAACAAGTTCTTGTGTAAGGTCTTCATTCCTTTTCATAAGAGTATCTTTAAGAGACATTGCCATATCCAATTCTACCTTTATGTCTTCTTTTTCTTCTTTTTCCTCATGCCCGTGCATATATAGAGTGGCATTTTCCTAATTTATCTTAAAGATCTCATGATATTTCTCTTTGATCTTGTCTTCCATTGCCCTCCTTGTTTCAAGTTCTTGACTCATCTAGATTGTTAGGGCTTTAAGCTCTATCCTCAAGTTAGAATTCTCATCATTTAGTTTCTCCACCTCATATACCAATGCACCAATGTTTTCTTCATCAGAAGAACTACTTTCATAAACCTCCAACAGTTGTTCAGTTATCTCTCTTCTCTTAGCAAGTGAAGCTTTGTACTTGCCTCTTAATGTTTCTAGGGCTTCCTCAGTTTCTGCAAGTTTATTAGACATCTCTCTATAACTCATGTCCCCCATGTATGCACCTTAGGAATCCTTCTCAAGTGGTTAAGCCTCAAAGAAGGTTGGCTCTAATACCAATTGATAAACTTACAAGGCATTGAGAGGTGGGGGGGGGGGGTGAATCAGTGCAAGAAAAAGTTTATTAGAGTGAAGTCATCCATATAGATTTCCATGCAATCATGGGCAATATCTAAAAACATACTAAGGATCGCCCTCTAAAAGGTTGCAAGAGAATTACACAAACGAAATGGTAGAAGTGAATAGGCATACTTTCCCCAAGGGCAAGTGAAGGTTATCTTTTCCTAATCTTCTGGAGCAATTCTAATTTGATTATAACCACTAAAACCATCCAAAAATGAGAAGTATCATTTCCCTGCTAAAGAATCTAGAACCCGATCAATGAAAGGAAGTGGGAAATGATCCTTTTTAGTAGAAGTGTTGAGCTCCCTATAGTATATAAAAACTCTCCATTTACCTCCCTTCTTAGGAACTATGACTCGAGGAGATACCCATAAACTATCTGAAATAGGATAAATAAACCCTGCATTGAGAAAATTTTGCAATTCCTCCTTGACTATTTCCCTTAATGCAGGATTTATCCTTTGCTGAGGTTATCTAATTGGCTTACAATCTTCTCTGATATAAATCCTATGAGTGAACAATTTAGTATCTAATCCCTCATATCATGATAATCCCATGCAAAAGCCTTTTTATGGATCTTGAGTAGTTCTGTCAAAGACAATCTTTGATGTGTCGTTAGATGACTATTGATATTCAGGTATCTTCTTGGAGCAACCTATACTTGGGCAATTGAATGAGTCTTAGACACTTCAGTTAAACAAGAATTTTGGATTTCCTATGACAACAAGGTATGAAGTATACCTGTGGCTATAGGAGAACCCATAGAACTGGTGGATGAAAGAAGAGTACGCAAAGGACACACTGGTAGACTAGGTAATTGTTGGGTTGAACCATAATAATTTTCCATGATGTTAGAAAGTACCTTATCATCCTCATGGAGTTCTATGAATGGTTCCTTAGTCAACATCATAAGTTGTTGAACAAAATTAAGTTCCTCTGCTTCTTCTCCTACATCTGACCACACTATTTGTTCTTGATCAAGTTGAGGTTGTGCAGACAAATACAGTGCGAGTGTTTTAACAATGATACAATCTGAAATGGTCATATCCCCTGATCTACACCCTATGCATACATCAATTGTAGCAAGCCAAGGTCTTCCTAGAATAATTGGATATCCCCCAATGTTTCTTTAGGGGAGAGTATCATAAAATCAACTGGATATTCCCAAGAATCTAAAGTGACTACAATATCCTCAACCATCCCATCAAGTCAGATAGTGGAACTATCTGCAAGCTGTAGGATTGTTGGGGTAGACCTAAGACTAGTAATATTAAGTTGTTGCATGACTTCCTTAGTCATAACATTTATATCTACTCCTAAATCTATCAGGGCATTCTTAATTTGAGTTATATTGATAACCACTTTCACAACAGGACTGTTAGGGTCACAGTACTTTGGGACAATAACTCTACCTAACATAATATCAGCCAATTGCCCCATTACATGGACTGTTTGTGGATTCTTTTTCTTTCATCCAGGTTTCTTTAGACATGCCTCCTTAATAGCTTTACCATATATGGGAATATCCTTAATATCTTGGAATAGTGGAATCTTTACACATATATGTTTTAACTGATCAATAAGATCAAAGGCTATGTCATTTTTCTGCCTAGTAACTTCTACCTGCAATCGTTGGGGAAATGGGGCCATTCTAACAGGTATGCCTGAAGTTTCAAATTGAGGTACTTGTTTAGGATCTGCATGTTGGTGAGGTATAGTATCTTGTGCAATTTCCTTTGATGGTAATTTAGTTGTAACTGGAGTAGATGGGGCAGGCAAAGTTGTTTCTGACTGCAAATGAATGTCACTTACACTAAGAGAGTATGTAGGGTGTTGATTAGGATCAGCTGAATTAACTTCTTGTTGTTGTGGAGGTTTATTATTAGGATTTTGCACAGGCTAAGTTGGAAATTGAGTGGACTTAGGTGGAGTAGCATTAGAAGTTGGTGGAATTAAGGCTGGTTGTTGGGACTATTGTGGTGGTTGCAGGAAACCAGAGGATTGATTTGGCCATTACTGAATTCCCCTCCATTAGGATGACTGTTGTTAGTTACTCTAGGATGGCTTCCATGGACCCCGAGGTTATGACCAATTCCCTTGTGGTTTCTACCAGTGAAAGGAAGGATTTTGATAATTAGGCCAAAAATTTGGGGAGTTATTCCAAGGCTGAGGTATATAGTTCCCAAAATTTTGGGAATATGGAGGTTGCCACTGATTATTTTGTGCATAATAATTCATATAAGGACCAGAAAAAGATAATGGATCTTGTGGCATACCTTGTCTTGGGGGCCATGGCCTTCATTGTGCAACATAGAAGAGCTGCTCATCATCTCCATAAATTGGATTGAAATCTGGAAGAGCTTGGTGGATGTCAATTTTAGCAAGAAGCTTACAATTGTAGTCCTTTTTCTTCTGCCTACAATGAGGACAAAATTCAACAAGCGTTGCTTCTGCTTTTTCATGCTTCTTAGTGTATCCAACTAAGTGACCATGTTATTAATAATGTCCTCTTTGAAATCCTTTAGCAAATGAGTTATCTCCATCCTTGAATCTGCTGAAGAGGCCTTTGCAACTGAAGATATAGGCCTATAGTATCTGCCTTTCTTGGTAGAAGCCCTAGAGTATTTTTGACAAATCTTCCTGATGTCATCCCATTGAGCTTGACTAATATATCTTCCTCCCATGAGATCTAGTGATTTAATACAGTCCTCATTGATTCCCCTTAGAAAAATCAATTTCAAGGATTCTTCACTTAAGGTGCTATGCTTAGACTTCTTGACACTGAACAAAAACTTCTCAAGATAGTCTTCCAAACTTTCATCTTCTTTCTGTGTCAAGCAGAAGATATCATCACCATGTCGATCAATTCCTCTACAATAATCTTTATACTTCTCCAAGACATTTTCCTTCATTTCATCCCAGGTAGTTATCGCATCTCTCCTTAAACTCATAAACCACCTAAGAACAACTTCTTTTAGAGTAGCAGGGAATAGCTTGAGTTTATAGGCATCAGTAATATAATCATAACTTTTGCAGAGAATATCAAATTCAAACAGAAAAGTATTTGAATATTTTGTGATCAAGCCATGGAACTTTGGAAGAGAGGAGGCCAGTATATTCTTTAAATTTTCATTATCATGCTGGTCAGGAATAAGGAATTTAAAGGTGGGATTAGGAGGTGGTCCTCCTCTACCAGGAGCTATCATTTGTGGTTGATAAGGAACTAGAGATAAAATATTTTGTTAAAGAGGTTCATTTAAGAAATCAAGATCTCCTTCTGATTAACACCTTGGTTTCTAGCTTCAGCAAAAAGATTTATATCTGGGGCTTGATTTGAGCTTATTTCAAGGGAAGACTGCGAGGGAAGGAATATTCCTAATTATCTCTCCTTCTTATATACATGCATATTTTATGAATTAACTCTAACAACTAATTTCAAACCTAAAACAAACCGAAATACTTAAAACTACCAGCTACAACAGGTTCTTAGTTTAGCACCATCCCCGATAACGACGCCAAAAAAGTTGGTCCTCACAATTGCAACAGTAACTGGGTTCTAAAAACTTAGCTTAGGGATTGGACATCCTTATCAAGTAGTTACCTTTCCTATGACAAAGACACATTTACTTTATTGACCAGGTTCATGAACTTGAAATGGGCCGACACTGTATGTGCACTAAGCTTGAGTTGAAGCCATTCTATCTTACTGCATGAAAAGGAAATTTTATGAAAGAAATGTGTAGAATCATAATGACTTAACAATTTATCAAAACTCACAATTAAAAGCAACTAAAGCAACTGTTACTGATACCAATGTTCTAGTTAGCGGACATAAACTACTATGTCTGCTTTGGATGCAGGAACAAATACAGGAACTGTTTCCAATGGCTGCAGGAATAGTCAAACACCAACACAACAACTACAACAAAATAGAAACTAACAAACAAATGCACATGGATTACTCACCAAGTTGAGTGAGTATATCCAGAACTCAGACAATAATTAATAAACTCATAATACCATCACCATTATCTTATTCATTTCAAGCTAATTTCAGTACACATAAGCTTGAGGACCAGAATACTACTAACTCTATGGTCACACTGTCTACTCTTGCGAGGAAGTAGAGACATTTATTTATAATAAAAACTTATAACAAACTTTCAACTGATCAAACCACATTCCAAAGGAATAGGTGAGCAAGATTTATTACATTAAAAGAAGTCAACACATAAATGTAGAACAAGCAACTATCCTACTGTTTAGAAGATATAGCGCAACCTCCTTTCCTAGATTTATGCTTCATCAGGAACAATCATGAATGCTCCACTAATTGCTCTACTAAGGAAGCGATCAATTGGTTATGGACTCCTTCAACGCTGCTCCACTTTGACTTGGTCTGCATCCATCGACATAATGATGTGTCTCCTTAATCGCCAGCTTAGTCATCCTCTCACCTTGGTTGTTCTTGCATTATGGTATTAATGTGCACAAAAGCATGTGTATCCATTTATGCTAACATAACATAAATTAAACCATATTTTATGATTAATTTAGATAATTTGCATAGTTTGACTGTATAAAGATCATCATTTTAAAACCTTAGGTCTAGGATATATCAAATCTAGTAATACCAAAAATACGTTAACTAGGGAAGTTCTATGACCCAAACATTATCCAAACATATGACCAAAGAAAGAGTTTTTATGACAAAATGTGACAAAATTTAACCATTAATTTGGCTCATCAATCTAGATCCATGATATCATCATGTTCACCTTTTTATTGTACCTGATCAATATATTGCTTGTGATCTTTGGGTGGATCTACCTGTTGTATTAATGGTGCTTGTTGACCCTATTGGAGGCTTGCTTTCTCTGCATTGGTTCACCTTTCTTTCGATGAGCTATCATTGCAATAGGCTCAACATCCTCATCTAAATCAATTTCAATATTATGGATGATGACTTGCTCTTGGTGTGCGGCCATAGTTGGTGCAAGTGCTTGTGAGGGAGGAGGGGCATGTTGCTCAATTTCTCTTGACTATGATGTACCCTCTCCTGGTACAATCCCAATGTTAGGTACAATAGGGAGGATTGAAGCTTGTGGTACTATTTGTAACCCAGTAGTTATTCCATGTTTCGTTGCAACTTTTAGGAGTTGGGACTCCCACATTTTTGCATCAATTTGCTACATCAATTCTTCTTTACCAATATTTTGAGCAGCGACTTCAGGATCTACAAGAGTATTCTTCCTTGATTCAGATCTGGTTCTCCTAACATACTCTTTAGTGGTTTTTGATTAAGGATTACTCGAAGCCTTTCCCTTCTTCTTATCCTTAGTAGCACTAGGACAAATCCTCAAATGAAGCCATTGCATTATCCTTTCTACCACCTTCTCAATTAATGTGTTAATATAAACCTTTTCCTATTCAGACCACCTAATTGGATAAACTGGTTTCTTAGCAATCTCGGTTTCTTTATAAATTGGATCAAGTATTTTGCCATCATCTATGCGGTAATTGGGGAGATTTGTCTCAACCTTGAAATTTTGTGGAAATTTCTAAATTGAGGAACTGTAAGTTTGTGGTATCCCTTTTCTCTTGCCTTAAAACTATCCTGCATGTTTGCCCAAAAATCTTCCAAAGCAGGTATATGCCCCAAGAATGCTACTGTCATCATTTGCTTCAATTTTCCAAATGGATCATATCTCTCCCTATCATAATCAAATTCTTTCAAGTTGAGATCATGCAATTCGTGTACTGCTGACTTGGCAGCTTGTATGTTTTGGCAGGCATAGTGTCCAATGATGATTGTGAATGTAACTCCAGTTTTGTGTTTAAGAGTCAAAAGTGATTGCATCCCAACAATTTTCCTTGAATACTCAAGAATGATAATACAGTCACTGTAATACCTTGGAAGAAGGAAGGGTTTTCCCGTGAATCCTCTTACCAGGATGTAGGTGGAGCGTTGATTTTGCAAGAACCAGATACCCCATTCCTGTACCACTTTCATCGCCTCTGCAGAGAGACAATATCCCACATCACCTGTTAATCTATAAATTACAACAAAAATTAAGGCATCATTTATCCTTTTAAAGTGAAATTTAGCTTGTTGGATTGGAAGTTGTGTGTAGTGTTCCCATACTCTCTTCTAGCTCGATTCATCTCCTAACCTACCTATTGTGTTCAGTCCACAATATTTTCCACTTCTTGCCACCACCCATATCTCATAAGAAGTCACAAAGAACTTCTTTGTTTTTGAGACTGTCACAATTTCTCATGAATATTATAAAAAATTATTTGAGCCCAATTAAAATATTATTTACCTATCAGCATAGTGTGAATGTAATGGTACATCCATAGGTGATAATGTCCACAGTCTGGTTTCCCTAAGGCATGACTAAGCATAATAATTAAATCCATTGGGGCTACCTTCAAATTTTCCCTTAAAATATTGTTGGAGGCCTTCAATCCTGATACCCTAAGCTCTTCAAGACACACTTCATTGATATGTCTTCTGTGAATAGTGGCATTTTTATTAAATATCTGTACAACCTCATCCTTGGTGGTTAAGAAAAACTTTGTCAAGGTATCCCAAATTTCATGCCCAACATGTCTAGTGAGAGGTCCACTAACACATTCTCATTAGCATCCTTGCATTATCTGGTGTTCTTGTCATAATGTTGAGCTATAGTCAAGATTAGCTCAAGTGATTACAAAGCTTGAGGAAAGATGGCTGCCTCAACAAGGTTCGATCTCTTGATTTTTCTATAAGGTGCCTCCTGGTTTGGTTGGGCCACCTCTTTTCTGATATCTTCAATCTCAATGTGTCCAATTTCAATGTCAGTGACCTATTGGACTTCATTGTCAAACTTTGAGACCAAGATCTATCCTTGGTAGTGGTACTTCATGGTCAGAGCATTCTCCTCAAGCTTGATTTCACTCATTGTCTTCTTCCAGGGTGTGGCTGATGCTTTCATAAGGTTCTCCTAATTTGCTCCAAATAAAATTCATAATCAACACCTTAAAAATATCAACCTAAATTATACACTTTGGAATTTCGGGGTTTTGAAGTCCCGGAGTCCATAAAACTCACTCACACAAGATTTCGGGATTCCGAGGCTCCAGCGCCCCGGAGGTAATAGCATGAACATGAAACCACATCGGGATCCTAAGGTTCGAGAATCCAAGAGCTAGAAAGGCTTGAAAGGAGTACCATTCTGGGATTTTGGGATTCTAGAGTCTCGGAGTTCAAAGCTCATAAAAGGGATTCATTTCAGAATTCTGGTGTTCTGAAATCTTGAAATGAAATAAGCATTCAAGGTAGAGACTTCAGGATTCTGAAACCCTGAAATGAAATAAGTGTTCAAGGCATAGATTTTGAGATTTTAGAGTCCCTGAGTAGGAACAAAGTGGGAGGGTCACATCTCTGGGATTCAGGGGTTCCAAAATCCTGAAATAAAATAATGCAACATGAACAGACTCTGGGATTCTGGAAACCCGGAGTCCCGAAACTTCGGGCTAGGCCAAAGGAAGCATTTTGGAACTTCAGGAACCCAAAGTTTTGAAGAAGAAGGAAACCCTAAATGTCAAAGAATAGAATTATTGAAATGAAAACTAAGACTAAACCTTAACACGCACACACACAAAGAACGAAGAGAAAAGAACAAAAACAAAGGAGAAAACAAACACAAAAATAAAGAAAGAGACCAACCTGAAAGAAAGAGGATAGGGAGGATGAAAGCATGCTAAAAAAGCCTAGGTTTTGGGAGAGTAGAGAGGGTTTCAAGAAAGTGAGGCGCGCAAATGAGTCTTAATTGACACATGAGGGTAATTTATAGGTCCCCTCTATATGGGAAACAAAAACCTAGCTCTGTGATTTAGGGGTTTCAGAGTTCTAAAGCGAAAAAAAAATAAAAGGGAAAGGTTTTGGGACACTGGAAATTTGGAGTTCCAAAACCAAAAACACAACCCACGAGAGATCTTGGGACTTCGGGGTCCCGAACTTCTGAGATCGAAATGGAAAAACAAAGGAGAACTTTGATATTTCGAGATTTTGGAGTCTTGAGGCACTCAACAAAAAACAAGAGAGAGACTTCGGGGTTTCAAGGACTTAGAATCCTAAAGTGGACAAAAGGATACAACAAAAACACACTTCAAGATCCAGAATCTAGGGGTTCCAAAGGGTGAAGGAAAAACAAAGAACTCTGGAACTTCGGGAACCCGAACTCCCAGAGAAGGAGAACAAAGGAGAGAAAAATAGAGAGAAATAAAGGAAAGGAAAAACAAGAAAAGGGGGACTCCCATTTCAAAGGCCAAAATGGAGGGGAGGAGTATGAAAAGCATAAAAATTGCCAACCTTTTGCCCCTTCTTTTTGTGTGCAGGAAACAGGTACAGAGCTATACTTCTCATAATAAACTTCATTCACAAAGATAAATCAACCCTTTTCGATGCACAAAAAGTTATGAGGACCACGATGCTGCATCATGGTCCTATAATTTTAGGAGTTTCTTCAAGGATTAGATCTGACTCGACTTATACTACTCAATTCTAGGTGCCCAACTCAATCCCACATTTGTAGCTCACTGTTTTCTCAGTTTTACCTTCATTTTTTAGTACTTTACCTTAAATCAACATTTTAACTTACAAAGAGGGAAATAACATTCACAAAATTAATCTAATCCATTCAGTATTTAGTCCTTATCTAATTTGTGATTGAATCTAGTGGATTCCCTTCCCTCTTTTGAATGTAAAGGCTCCAAGCGAAATTAATTTGGTTATTTCTCCCTTCTATGTTGCAAATTGCCAAATCCAATTTTCCCCTTTACACCTTCATTCAATGATATAAATAAAGGGGTGGATACAAATCAAAGAGATGGGGAGTGAGCATGATGATATATGCATAAATATTGAACATAAGCATGATAAAAATGAAATAAAAATCTTAGTATAAGTAACATAAACTAGGTATGAAAGGGTGGTAATTTGAATATAAAAAATCCAAGGAAATCAAAGAAGAAATAAAGGTGCATACCTCAGATACTTACTTAAATGTGATCATTATGTATGTAAGATGTAAAGATGAAATATGCCCCCACTTTTCCCTCCAAATGAAAAATCATGAACAAATCTACAAAAAGCAAAAAATTGCCCTATAAATGACAAGATCAAGTCGAAAGAAAAAAAATGTAGCGAGAAATAACAAGAAAAATATATAAAACAAAAAAAAAAGATGTATCATAAAAGTTATTTCCTTTTACTGGGCCATCCTCTTTTATACCACAAGTTGAAAGCAAGCTAAGGTAGTAGAACAACTTCCTACATTGATCTTGAGAGGATGGTTATGCAAAACTTTTCATATTTTACAATAGTTATAGAAATAAACATAAATACCATTCCACTACCATTCATACCACAACACAATGAAATTACATGGGAAAACTCTTTCACACACACATGTGTCTATGCACATACAAACATACATACACATATACATATATATGTGTGTGTGTACATGTACACACACATATACATATACATGCATGATAAAGGAATCAGTTAAAATAAAATATCATGCTAAAATATATTCTTGTGTGTCATTCACAAGCCCATGACGCAATCAATTTGTTTTTAAGACCCACTTCCCTCTCTCTAATAAAATATTGGATAAAATATTTGATGAAAGTAGTAACAAATTCTTGGGTTTTTATTTTAGTAGTTGATTTCCAAGTGAGATTTTCTAAAATTTGATAGAAATAAGGAAAGGAGGTCTTCTTTCCCCTTATATTTTTATATTGGCATTGAAAGATTTTAGAAGGAAAAAAAGTTTTTCAAGAGGATGTAGATTGTTGTAAGGTATAGGAAAGATATAATTTATCACCCACTAAATGTTAACATGTACCTAAGAGATGAACTCTTATTTCTTTGCACTAATTTATTTAATTGTCACGGTTCGTATAACTAGTCTAACTTTAACATTAAATTAAATACTATATTAAATATTTAATAACAAGCAAATAGAAAAGACAATTTGAATTATGTTACTTATTACTTGAGGATAATTAAGAATGATTATGATGGTGAACACTTTTAGCTTACTGCGACAAGAAATGGTGACAATCTCTCTCTACTTTAGGTTACAAAAAAGGAACTGGATGAGGGTTGTAATGAAAATGATAATATATTGCTCGCACTATACAAATATGATCCCATTATTGTTATTTATATCAAATAATCCCCTTATCCTATCCCTAAAATGGGGTAGGACCAAGGCACCACGCTCTAGTCCTCAACAGGACTAGGGTGCCATGCCTTGGTCCTCCCTATTTGGGCCCTTCTTTAAACCCTTTTTATTATTTCAATTATGAGTGGGAAACTTAGCCCCGTGTTAGCCCATGTCAAAAAATTAATGTGTTTCTCGACTTACAAGTATAAAAGGAGGCTTTCCTCTCAGGCATAAGAAATGCACATACATTCAAGCACATAAGTGACTACATTAAAGCATTCAAGCAATTAAGTAAGTAACCAGTCTTCCTTCAAGCCTTGGAGCAATAATAGAGTCAAGATTCAAGCATTGAAGTAGAAATTCCCATTCTATTTTGTCAAAGACTTCATGAAACCCTAATCCTGTGTGGAGATAAACAAAACTTCACAAAGTATATCATTTTGGTTTTCAACCATTATTTAGCATCTCCCTCAAAAGGAGAATCTTCAATTACAACAATTCAATTATCTTTTATCTCTATTTCATGGTTAATTCCAAAACCAAGGTTTGATTTAGGAAAGTCCCTGTACCTAACCTATTTTTGTTTATTTCTATGTGCAAGAAACAGGTATGGAGCTGCAATATTTAGGATAGAAATGATTTACAATGATGAATCATTCCCCCTTTGGTGTGCGAAAAGTTCGGAGGACCAAAATGGTCTGAGCTTGATTCTGGGTCTGAGGTTGCTTCCCTTTGTCTGAGCTATCATTTTGATCATCTGAATCATATCCTCAAGATCTAGACTGTCTCTCATATCTTTCATCAACCTTGTCATTATCACTCTCAACTATCTTTCTCAATCTCTTATTATAACACTGATATGCCTTTCTTTTAGTAGAATAACCAGGAAATATTCCTTAATCACATCTAGCATCAAACTTCCCTAGATCTTTATCCCTCTTGATATAACATTTACTTCCAAAATCTATAAAATATTTAATAGTGGGAGGATGACCAAACCATAATTCATAAGGAGTCTTACCGGTATCATCTTTGAGATGCACCCAGTTAAGAGTAAACAATAGTACTCACAAATTTTCTCCAATAGACATGCGAAACATTTCCTTCCAACATCATTGCTCTAGCAGCTTCTTGAATGGTTTTGTTCTTCCTTTCCACAAATCCATTTTGTTGTGGGGTTCTCAGAGAAGACAACTGTCTTCTTACCCTGTGTTCTTCACAAAATGCATTGAACTCACTGGAAGTGAATTCACCACCTCTTTTGGATCTCAGTCATTTTAGCTTCAAAGCTATCTCAGTCTCAACCATAGCCTTGAAAATCTTGAATTTCTCTAGAGCTTTAGATTTATCCCTCAAGAAAGTAACCCACATCATCCTAGAATAATCATCAATTAGCAACATGAAATATTTGTCTCCTTGAAAGCTTCTAATTCTAGAAGGACCACACAAATCAGTATGCACAAGATCCAATAATCCATTTGAAAAATGCTTCTTACTCTTGAAAGTAACTTTGGTTCGTTTCCCTAATTGACATTCCTTGCACATAGGGTTAGAAGGTTTCATCAACCTAGGAATATCTCTCACAACCTGAGTAGATCTTATTTTAATAATATTATCAAAGTTCACATGCCACATTCTTCTATGCCACAACAAAATTTCATCAACTTGAGGAATCACACATCTTTTACTGACACTATTTAAATGAAAGATATTACCTTTAGTCTTTGTACCTGATGCAATCTCAATTCCAGAGCTATCCAAGATTCTATACTTTTCATTCTTGGATTGAAGATCATATCCCTTGTCAACTATCTGTCAAACACTCAAAATATTATACTTTAGGCCTTCTACATTAAAGACATCATTAGTATTGTGCTTGTCGTCAAGAGAAATGGAGCCTCTACCATGGATTATACCAGCTTTCTCATCTCCAAACTTCACAACACCACCTTCATACTTTTCCAAACTCACAAACTTACTCTTATCACCTATCATATAATGAGAGCATTTATTGTCTATCATCCATTCATCTTTCTCTTCAACCTGTGTAGCCAAAGCTCTTTCCACATTCATACAACTAGCATAATTAGTAGGCATTGGATCATCTTCCTTGATAGAAATAAACACTCATTCATTATCACTTGTATTTCCTTTATTAGATTCATCATATGACATACCTTCATCAACAACATAATAACATCTCTTCTGAAATTTAGGCTTGTAAGGTTTTCTAGGAACTCCTTTTGGACACCTTGAGGCAAAATGACCTATCTTGTTGCAAGAAAAATATTTAAGAGGATTTTTTTCGTCATACTTATTGACTCCTTAGGGTAATATCTTGGCAATAAGTGCTTCAAAATCCTCAAGATCTTACTCTTCTTCTTCTTCTTCAATTTCCTTTCTCTCCTTCTCATTTCTAGACATCCTCCTTGAAGAACTTTCTCTCGAATCACATCTTTGCTTATCCTTTCTAGAAACAATAGCCTTGAATGCAAATTCTACCTTAGGAAGAGAATCACCAAACTCACTCAATTCAAAGGCTGAAAGCTTACCGATAAACATGTATCTAGTTACATTAGTCACGGTCTAGATCTCCTCAATAACAACAACTTTATGTTTGTAGGATGTAGGTAAAGATCTGAGCACTTTAGCAACAATCTCTGATTCTCCCAACTTTCCACTAGCACATTTGATATTGCACACAAGTTCATTCACCTTATACATAAAAGAAGTAATGTTCTCATCTTCACCCATCTTCAACATCTCATACTTTCCCTTTAGGCTTTGCAACTTGGCAATCTTCACATAACTATCACCTTCATACAAACTTTCTTACTTCTTCCAGATCTCATGAGCAATCTACAATTCCATAACATTTGTCATCTCAAAATCAGTTAGAGCACTCAAAAATACTTCCTTAGCCCTAATATTGCATTCACCTTCCTTTATCTCATCCGGAATTGAAGGACCATTTGTAGGAATGGTATACTTGTTTTTGGTAATAGTCCAGTAAGATTTGCCAATGCATCTTAGATGACACTCCATGCAACTCTTCCAAAAAGATTAGTTGGTACCATCAAATATTGGACTATCCTTCTTGTAAGATGCCATCCCAGATCACCTCAAGCGGTTAAGCTTCTTTGAAGGAACCTACTCTGATACCAATTAATGGAAATAGGGCAGATAACTGAGGGGGGGGGGGGGGTGAATCAATTATCACAAAAACTCACACTACTTAAACTTATTCTCAGATCTAATAATTAAACATGAAAGGATATATTAGCAACACATCGTAAACACACATAACACCAAGATTTTTGACGTGGAAAAACCGGTCAAGGGAAAAAATGTGGTGGGAACACACCCACAATATAAGTATACCCTGTTAGAAGTATAAAAATATTACAATGGGGAATGCACATGCATTCAGGTACACTGCCTAGATCTCACTACTCAAAAACAAAAAGGGCTACTACTTAGGGAAGGCTCACTACCTTACAAACAGATCCGAATCACATCCAGAAGTAATGAACTGGAAAATAACATCTTCTTAATGCCTGGTTACAGTTCCGGTTAAGCACATAACAACTTTCTCTTCTTCTTCACACTTGTTCTCTGCCTCTAAAAGATGTATACATTCGACTCACATACATACTCATCCATAACACCCACAACACACTCAAATACAAGGATATTACAATTATCTATACAAGACATCAACCTTGGAAAGATCAACAAAGTCGGCTCAACACTCATCGCCTAATTATAAAAATATAATTACACACAATACAATATCACATGCAGACTAAGCAATGTTGGCCAAGACATAGCACATAACCAACTCTACTGCCTCGAATACATAAAACCTCCAAGAATTATGCATCAAACATCCACAAAATGCTACAAGCATCTGGTTGGCAAAAAATATGAAGAACACTAACACATTAGAAAAAAACATCAATAATGAGCTCAACGATCAATGCAGACCACCAACACAAAAGGCACATGATCCAAAAAATCCACAAGCATCATGAATTACCACTGCAACATCCTCATCAACACAAATTACTAGAATCATCAACATCATCACACCAAACCTCATGAGCACTAACTGCAATGATTGTCAACCTTGAAAAATCACTTGTGGAGCTCCAAACGACGAACCACTTGAATTGAGGATACAAATCAATGTCCCAAACATAGTTCCAAATCCGCAGATCAAGATATTACAATGCGAAGAAATGCAGATCAAAATATTGACACTCTGTCATCAATGAACAACTGAAAAACCAGCCACAACATAAATACCCATAACTCAATCAAATCTTCATGTAGACCTCTAAAAATTAAGCTAAATCAACTATATAAAATCCTCTACAAACCCTTTAATCTACAAACTCTGATCATCATCATGTTGACTATGCTGAATAAACTAACTCATCGAACTTCATTGCATCACTGTCATAGACAGAGAAATATGTTGACATCAATGACAACACATCTCTCATATATGTCTTAAGCACATATTTGCAACATGCTTCAAACAATCTCTATCATGGATTTATAACAAGAAGTTGGGATGCAACCACCCTACTGAATAGAGCCATGAGGAAAGATGATTCTATGCTTTATCATGCTTAGAATTTCACTATATAGGAGTTATCTTCCGAGTAATTAATACATTTATTTGGCCCAACTAGTAAGTAATGACATACATGTCCAATTTACTATAATCACTACCACCAATAAATTAACCATGATGTTATATACCATCTACTTACTAGCTAGACAAGCAATTTACTTGGATTTAACTACAAGAGGTAAACTTGGAGAAGTGAACGGACATAGTAAAGCACAATAATTCTACCATTTTTATAATTCAAAGAGGGAAAAATGCAATATAAAAGGATAAGTTATTTAGGGAAAGAAATTAAACTCTCTCTAGAGGCAAACACATTGGAACAAGATTGGGCACTTAGTTCACACAGTTCCAAAAATCTAAGCATATTAGAATAATATGTTTCACTGGGACACCTTTTCTTCTGTCTATTTTTTTAGCAACAAGATAGTGTTTCTAGATTCATCAAGACAAATAGTAAAAAAATTCAAGAAATACATTGAGAAGCATAACCCAAGGTACAATGCCCATTCACACTAATGGCATGTTCCCATGCGACTGCTTAACTTATTTTGGCTAGCAGCCGCTGCTCAATATTTTTAGGAATTATTTGTGGAGCAGTTGGCCCATGAATATTTATCTTTCCTACTTATTTTTAAACAAATAAATCTTAACTTTGTATTAATAGTATTAATGCTAATTTGTGCACTTAAAATTTGAAAACAACAATAAAAATAAAATCTTTAAAAAAAGAGGGAGAGCAAATTGTGGAGCCACGTGGCATTTTTGTTAATAAGCAGTCACTCCTTATTTCCAGTCCCCCCTTTTCTTCCATGGCTTGTTTTTAATTCCTAAACAATAACTACTCCACCAAAATAGGGAAAGATTCTAAATAATCCTTTTTTCACAATTTTAAAGTTGCATGGGAACACTTAACTGCTTAAATTTAAGCAGAAAATAAAGTTAAGTAGCCACATGGGAACATGAGGTAAGACTATACATCTATGCTAATATGGTTTGTACATACACCTAAAATGACTGACACCTTTCTTCATCATGTGTCTTATTATTCACTCTTTTAATATTAATTAAGTAATTTAATTATTTAATTAAGCTAATATCATTTCTCTTCATCTATAATAATTAAATAATTTTAATTGTTTCTTTAATTATTTGAATTTGAATTTGAATTCCATTTCTTCTAAATTGTTTAATTAATCTATTAATTTTCCATTTCCCCCTATAATTAAATAATTTATAATTATTTAATTATTATATTTATCATATTCTCCATGCACATTAATTAAAATTAATATCTTATTATTCAATTAAAATTTAAACTAATTTATCCATTCACAATTTCTATTTCTATTTCTTAAGTTTTCATTGAGAAACTTAATCTTCTTCCTAATTTAAGTCTTCTTCATTTGAGAAACATAATTCTTTTCTATCAATTAACCTTCATTTTAGAAACTTCCTTCTTTTCTTTTAGTCAACTCAATATATAAATGAAAACTTTATGTACATTAATTAAATAATATTCATTATTGTTTAATAAAACATCTCTCTATATCTTTCTAATTTTATCAAAATATTTATTTTGGAAACTCAATCTTTCTCTTGAGTTAACTATTCTTCTATTTTGGAATCACTCACGATTAATAATTTTCCAATATTAATAAATGTTTATTAAGGAAATATTATTATTGTTTAATAAAATGTTTCTCTTTTCTTTAGTTAACTATTCATCTTTTTAGCATTTTTTTCTTTTCTTTCACTTAACTCAGTCTCTAAATAGAAATTGAATGTGCACATTCATTAATAATTCAAGATTAATAATTTTCCAATATCTTCTCAACTAAAAATTTCTATCTTTATTTGAATTAACTCATCCTCATCATCATCCTCATTTTAAAAATCTATAAATTCATCCATCATTCAATTTCATGGCTAGCCATAATCTCTATGTGATCATCTTTGAGTTCTTATCATTGTGCTTGTGCTACAAGTTTGAGATCAACAACATTTAAGAGAGTGGAAAGGAAGAGAAAACATGTGATCATGGAAGCACCTGTTTCACCGATTATGACATCTTCTGATACTGACAGTGGCAAGGAAACAGAGTTTAAGAGAGTGGAAAGGAAGAGAAAACCCTCACTGATACCCTCTCCTTCACCTAAGAAAACTAGAACACCATGGAAAAAGCAGCAAGTAGTTAGGGAACAAAAGAAGAAGCTTACACCTAAGAAGAAACAGACACTGATTACCCCCACTTTGGATGATCTACTGAATGAGATTACACACGAAGGTAATTTGGCAAATGTAAGTAAATGGTATAATTCTTCTAGGGAATCTGACAAAAACACCATTGAAGAAAGCATTGTTCTACATCTGGACATTTATAAGAAAGTTTTGATAGAAGTCATTGATGAGTTACCAAATGACTTATACATGAGACTAGAAGCTAAAAGACTATTAGTGATGGAACTGGATAAGAAGTTGAAAGTTGAGGCACTTTTGGCTGTACATCTGGTAAACTCTAAAGAAGAAATAGATGAGCTTATTTATGAAGCAAACCGGTCAGTATTTGTCAGTGGACTGTTGGCATTCTACATTCTTATGAGAATAGTTGATGTTGTCATTGATGGCAACCAACTGGAAACTCACCGACAATTGGTTTCTACATGCTCGACATCACAAACTTCATACACCGGCACACACCGACACTGGCAAGTACTTACAATAGCATTCAGATTACATTGGCAACAAAGCATACCGACACTCTAGCCGACATGGGATGAACTTTTGTTTATTGTAATATAATTATCTTTTGTAAGCTGACATGGTATATTGTAAAAGACTCATATATGTATGAGATCTTATAGGTCATTTTGAGAGAAGAGAGAAGATATGTATGGTAGAAAATAACTGTTTGGTGGCAGCGAAGGTTTTTGGATAAGGTATCTATCTGAGCTTAAACCGGTATTGAACTTGGCATCAGAGATATTGTTTTGAGCAGTACATTGTATTGGATTTAATAATCCATTTTGTAGTCAGTGTGACTCTTCATTTAGTAGTGAGATCTAGGCTGTTGGCCTCCTTGCATGTGCAGGCCCCCTATTGTAAGTAGTATTTATTCATTGGCCAGTGAGTAAATATTATGGGTCACAAATCCCACTGAGTTTTTTCCCACACCGGGTTTCCTCATAAAATATGTTGTGTTATGGCGTGTTTCTATGATGTCTCTTTTATTTTTGTTTATTGCATTAATTCTTATTTATCAGTACACTATTTTGGGTTGCAAAGTTATAAATAAGTTTAAATATTCTGTTAACCGGTTAGACACTGATTCACCCCCCTCTCTCAGTGTCTTTGGGATTGTCATTGAATCTAACAGATATGAGTATATTGATGGGCTGTTGGTGATGATATAACTGTGATATGATAATTTATGATCAATTATTTGTGTTGCCATTGATGGCAACCATTTTTTTTTATGTTTGGTATATCATATAAGTTATCTAAGTTTAGTCTAACCGGTAATAGATTGAGTTGAACAACAAAACTGCTAAGTAGCAGTCAACCGGTAAGTAGGAACAAAGAAGGAGATGGTTGCAGTGGAGATCCATGTTGAGTTAGGTGTTGTGGTTTGGATTGTATTCTTATGACATTGTAATGAGTCTATGGTTATAATTGCATCATGTATGGAGAACCGAAAGTCATGTTTGTAATTGGTTGTTGTATATTTAGTGCAGGGTTTGAGAACTGATAACAACATCTTTAACCAATGATGTTTTATGGTTTGGCGGTAAATCTTTTCATGTTCGTTACTTAGCAATGACGTGTCAGAAACCATGTGTAATGATAAGATTGCATTTAAGTGCGTACAAGGATCAGATTTCTTGGGATACAGCAAAGTGCGTAGCAAAATGCGATAAGGGTTTGACAACTTATCAGATCGATGTGCGGTGATGTGTTATAATCTTTCAATGACTGTAATTGTCTTGAAATTTGTTGTAATGATGTGTATGATGAATTGTAATTATTTGTAATAATTTGTAATGATCTGATATGATATATGATGTAAATTAATTATAAGTTAGGGTTTTGTAACTGACCTAATTATAAAGTGTATTTAAGCCAATTTTGAGAAGGTTTTAGTGTGTCGGTGATCAAAGAAGAAGAGTGTGTCGAACTAGATTGAGATGTCTGCATGAGTGAAACAGATTGGAGTTGAAATGGATATGTACTAGTAAGCATAGAGTGCATTGATCAAATCATTTATTTGTTGTTTCCTAATAGTTGCAACAATATTAAGATCCTTTGACAAGGTAGGTCCTAACATGTTTGATCTTGTAAATCCCTTCACTGGGTGGCTCATTAACTTGAGTTTAAATCCTTTAGCAAGGTTACTCCTAATAAGGTAGAGCTCTTAACAGGGCTGAGGTTAAAATCCCTTCACCGGGTGACTCCTAACAGGGTCTTCTCTTAACCAGGCATTATTGCAAAGTTCTTAACCAGGCTAGGCCTTTAATAGGGCGCATTCTGAAAGAGTGCATATTTTGTGGGTACCAATTCCCACCGTGGTTTTTCCATTTGGGTTTCCACGTGAAAAATCCTCGTGTTCATGTTGTGGATGGATTGTTGAGTTATTCATTTGATGTTTTTACTATATCTTTTTAATGATGAACACTTAAGTTGCTACCGGTAATGATTTGGTAAATCTAATTTGAAGACTGTTTGATCTATTACCGATACTGGTTATGAACTGTTTTGTGAAGTATTTTGCAGATTGGTGAAAGATTGTAGTTTATTGTTATTACTGATTCACCCCCCTCTCAGTAACAACTAGATCCTCATAATAACAACTTTCTCTATTTCCTCTTGCATTTCTTTGTCATCATACTGCATTTACTACAAGATTTGTGTAGTTTATTATGGCCTTAGCCAACCTCAACTCAATATTTGATGTTGTGGTTGGAGTTTCAACATCTGGTGATCATGGCATCCCCGAACAAGCGGCCTCATAAATTTGTTCCCAAGTTGTTTCATGAGGTATGTCTACCCTTGATGTTATTCTTCTTGTTTAGGATTTTGATAGTGCATGCCATTGGCTTGAGCAGTTTACTTTGCTTGGCTATTTTGTTGGGAGGGTTCCCCTTGAAAGCATGCTTTGTGACTAGGTTTCCAAGGCTTGGGCCTCTCATGGGGTCCACTTAGATGGCATGCAAAACCTCACCAAAGGTTTTTTTTACTTTTGTTTTGCTGAGTCTAATCATGTTCAAGCCATTTTTCGACATGGGCCTTGGTTTGTGCAGTCATTTCTTTTGGTCTTTCAATCATGGTTCCAAGACTTTCTATCTCAGATGATAAAAAGCTCAAATTCCTTGTTTGGGTCACATTTCCTGGTTTACCTTTTTCCTTGCTGGCCATTTTTGCAAACTATAGTCCAATCTCTTGGCAAGGTGGTCTGCGTTGAACCCGACTGTTTTTATCTTGCTCATTCCTAGAAGAGGGTCTTTATTGAGGTTGACTTGGCTCGTGACCTCAAATATGTTAGAGTAATCACATCTTTACTTGATTAATTAAACAACATTTGTTTAATTATTTAAGTTCTCTTTATCTCTTTTACACTTAAGCTAACTTTAGGTGCATAATAATTAATTCTTTTATTAATTATTATGTGCAAGCCTAGGTTTTCCCTTTTAGGGTTTCTTGACCTATTAGAGGTTATTTTTCTTTTCTTTTTATAATTATCACATTACACATTTTGTGAATATCGAATTCTCATCTTTTTGAGCATTCTTCTGTGTATTTGGTTTTTCATTATTGCTTCATTGATTCTCCTTGTAACATGTTTATTTCAGCTTGCAGAGATCATTTGGGCTCCTATGGTTTTGGATTTCTCAACTCTCACATGGTATCAGAGCTTCAGATCTGCAACTACCTGTTCTTATTTTTGATTTTTAGCATTGGAAGCAGATCTGGGGTTTTTTCTGAAGTTTTTTTAATGTACCTAGGGATAAGCCTTTTTATTTTTTTTGAGCACTTTGGGCCTAAATGGACCTCACCATCGTGCTTAGAAGGCCCAAAAACCCCTATGGTCATCTAAAAATTGACCATTTTTGACTCCTAAGCCTCTGATTTTTTTTTATTGCGCTGGGCTCCCTGTACCCCGCCGGTCCCTATTCCTCGCCACCTGCGCCCGCCAGAAACACTGCTTCGCCTGCGGTTGCCCTTCCCGCCTGCGTCCACCGGATTCCGTTGCCCGCGCTTGCCGAAAACCACCGCTGGCTGCCGCTGCTCCGCCCTGCGGCCACATCTGCACCACCCAACGGTTGCTCCACCACCGGAGTGCCGCCTACGGGCCACCTCCACCCGACCCTTCCTCCAGGCAGCCTCCCTCTTGCCTCTTTTAGGGGGGAGGTTGGTTTTTTTGCTATAATTTGGGCAAACGGAGTCATTTTTTCAAAAATGAATAGGCATTAGAAAGATGGTTCCAGGATGGACCTCATGGTGTTGGAATTTTTTTCCTATTTTTCTATTTGACTATACTTTTTTTCCAGTCAAAGTGGGATCTCTTTTCTGCACTTCCGGGGCCGTAGAATGAGCATCCGAACTCCGTTTTTCAAAAACTTTATATTTTTAGAAAGCTTGTCTTGTGTACTTTCCAGCCATATAATTTTTATTTCTAGATTCTACTCCAGGTATATTTTATTTAGTTTTTTGCTTTTCAGCACTCTAGTGAATATCTTGGATGTTTCGGGTCCTAGGATCTCTTTCTCTGAGTAGTATGTCTTGATTTTGGTTGATCTTTCTGTTTCCAGTCTTCTTAATATTGTAGCATTTTAGTTATGCAAACACACTGAGATAAAGTGCCACCATGCATTGTATACTTGGGATCTTGCACATCTTGTGTCTTATTGTACATGCACTGCTTATAAAGTGCCATGGGGGGGTTGATGTTTGCCTTTTGTTTGCCATCTACCTTTGACCAGTGAGTGTCCCTTCCATGACATTCACCTCATGATGTGTGTCAAGTGAGTGTTCCTTCCACGATACTATGTACTTTCTCAACACCTTTCGATATTCCTGGTTCTTCATCGTGCAGTTCTTGTTGGCTGTTCTTTTAAGTGTACCTATCCCTCTCCCTCTTCAACATTATGGGGAGGTTTGTTCTGTTGGTTCTAATGCTTCTGTGGTTTGATTGATCAGCTCTTCAGGCTTTAATTTCTCATGCCATCTGTATCTTCGAGTTTAGTTGTTTGCCTTTGTTTGCCATCTGATTCAATTAGTGTCATTTGAGGGCACTCATGTAGATTACAATCTTCTCTACCTGGTCATGCTCTATTTCAGTGGAGGCCCTTCAGATCAACAGGTACTCTTTGATAGTGTTTGCAACTATTTCCTGCTTTAGTGGTATTCTTTTCCATCTCTTTTGGGAGTAGAGTTTTTTCCCATGTGGTTTTCTCTATTTCTCCAGTTCATAGAGATTTGGTTGTATTTGGGTACCTGATCCGACCTTGTTGTCGGGACCCATCTTTCTTGCTTTCAGTTGTTGTTCTAGATTTTAGCTTCTCCCTAAGTCTAGCTTAAGGGGGAGTGTTAGAGTAACCGGGTTTTCACTTGATTAATTAAACAACATTTGTTTAATTATTTAAGTTCCCTTTATCTCTTTTACACTTAAGCTAACTTTAGGTGCATAATAATTAATTCTTTTATTAATTATTATGTGCAAGCCTAGGTTTTCTCTTTTAGGGTTTCTTGACCTATTAGAGCTTATTTTTCTTTTCTTTGTATGATTATCACATTACACATTTTGTGAATATTGAGCTCTCATCTTTTTGAGCATTCTTCTGTGTATTTGGTTTTTCATTATTGCTTCCTTTCTTCTCCTTGTAACAGGTTTATTTCAGCTTGCAGAGATGCATTGGAAGCAGATCTCAGGTTTTTTTAGAATTTTTTTTTATGCACCTAGGGATAGACCTTTTTTCTGAGCACTTTGGGTCTAAAAGGACCTCACCATCGTGCTCAAAAGGCCCAAAAACCCTTATGATCATATAAAAATTGACCAATATCATCACCTGAGCCTCTGGGGGCATATTTTTTCTCTGTACTAGGTCATACGACCCTGGCACACAGTTCGAGATTTTTTTTTCAATTTTTTTGCCTTTTTACGGCATGCAGGCCGAAATTTGATTTTGGTGCCCTTTCAACTCTTAGGGCACATTTTTATACTGAAGGAGGAATTTCATACTTTGGAGTTCTTCCTTGACTCCTTTGTTTTGGCGCCCTTTCCTATGCATGGGCGGATTTTTCACTAAGGCATGAAATTCATGATTTGGAGGATTTTCCTTCATTACCCCTCTTTAGTGCCCTTCCCGAGTGTTGGGCCGAATTTTCCTTAGGTGGAGGAATTGATTATTTTTCCTTCCTTTCAAGCATACTTCATTTTGGAACCCTCTTGAGTGGTGGGGTAGATTTTCACCATGGCCAAGGAATTCACAATTTTTTCCCTCCTTCCATGACAATTGAGTTTTGGTGCCATTTGATCTTCTAGGGCAGAATTTGGTACTGAAGGTAGAATTCACTTGTTTTGCAATCCTTTCCTTGTCTCCCTTGTTTTGGCACCCTTTCCTGTGCATGGGTGGATTTTTCACTAAGGCATGGAATTCATACTTTTTCCACCTCTCCCTGGAGAGTCCATTTTGGTGCCCTTCTCTGGCTTGGGGCAAATTTTTGAGGGTGAACAAGAATTTAGCAAATTTGGATTTTTTTGTCGCTTCCCTTGGTTTTGTGCCCTCCATCATCCTTAGGCACCATTTTGACTTGGCCATGCAATTTCAACATTTCCATGGATTCCTTGCACCCCCCAATTTGGCGCCCTCCATAGTGGCTTGGGTGAAATTTTGACTAAGGAAGGAATTCATTGATTTCTCATCTTTCCATCTCCACCTGAGTTTGGCGCCTTGGATTGCAATTTGGCATGGGTGAAGGAAATTCACTTGTCTTGGATTCTTCATGAACTTAGATGAATTTTTAAGCTTCTTATTGATTAGGCTACCATATGTGGACTTGTTTTGATTTTCAAAATTAGATGATTTTGCATGCTTTCCACTTGTGGAATATGAGTTCCACACTTAACCATTTTTTTGATGCAACTTGTCTGCCTTCTGACTCTTCCGGATTTAGAAATGATCTTCAACAATGTTTAGTCTTTAGCGTCTTCAGGGATGAACCTACCAAAATAGGTTTTTCCAAATAGTAAGTGTTTCAAAATGTTAGGGTTTGGACAAAACAGGCCAGGAAAGCACTAACTAAAAACATAAACTTGCTAAAAATAAAAATTACTAAAAATAGTAAGTTTTATTTTTGGCCAAATGAATACATTCTAGGGCTCAGTAAAATCCCTAAAAAATAGGAACTTTCTAAAAATAGAAAGTTGCTCCATTTTCGCTCAAATTTTACTAGAGGTTCCTTAAGGGGTCTTGATTCCAGCAATATGTTCAGTTTTTTCAAAAACCTAACAAAAACCCCTAAAATCTAGGACTAAAGGCAGAAACCCTAAAATTAACAAAATGAGTCCTAGAATTAACCAAATTAACTCAAACAAAAAGAAGACTTGATCAATTTAACTCCCCAAAACTTGCAAAGTAGAGAGATTGGAGAGATTGTTGCAAAAAGACCCCAAAAATCAAAATAAAAGACCGAGAGGGCCTAAAAAGCAGGGGGTCCCCATTTGGAATGGGGCGATGTGTGAAAAAGTCACAACAAGGCCCAATGTTGAAACCCACCCAACACCGCTCCTTTATCTCTATCTTCTAATCATCTTGTGACCAACTTACCTCATAAGGACAAGGGTTATTAAGCCTCTTCAATCCAAGCTTCACAACCATCTCCTTGGATACTGAATTATCAGTACTTCATCACTTACCACCAGATTTGTATACAGTCCCAAAAAGACTCTTCCTCTCAGAAGATCCAGTATCCTTTCTTCTGCACATAAGGGATTCTCCTTGCTCTAGTGCATAGTCAGATCTGGTACCATTTGATTCCTCACTTACCACACAACTTCTTGATATTCCTTGCTTCTATTCATAAAACCTATGTCTGGTTTGTCCACACTTGAAACATTTTCTAGGAAATTCTCTACTGGTACAGTTGCTACCTTTCCTTGGTGTCTTCTATTTCGGTTCTTTACCCCACTTAGGTTTTGACTCCTCTTCTTCAACCGATTTCTTCATACTATCACTCATCTTGAATTTCTCCTTTCCCTTATTCGGTTGTCTTCTTCTCACCTTCTCCCCAGCCTTCAAATCATACTGGTAAGCTTCCTCAACTATGGAAACCTTCAACATAATCATCTCATCTTGAATGTTAAAAGCAAGTCCATTGATATACCTTGCCACCTTTTCTCTGTCCATCTCTCTATGTCTAGATCTGATCACCACCTTTTAGAATTCCTCAATATATTGCTTCACAGTCACATTTCTCTGTTTCAGGTTCTGCAACTTCTTAAACAACTCCAGTTCATAGTCTCCCGGTATGAACTTGGATTTCAATCTTGCAACCATCTATCTCCACCGAGTGATCTTAAATTCACCATTCTCCACTCTATCTTTCTGTAATTCTTTCCACCACAAAGCAGCATGCCCTTTCAACTTGGTCTATGCCAACCAAACTCTCTACGGATCCTTGACATTCTCAATCTCAAAGTAGTCCTCCAACTCTCTGATCCAATCGATCAGATCCTCCGGGTTCAGTGTTTCGAAAAAGTTGGAAACCTCAACTTTATGAACTTTACTCGCTTGTGCCACTGCTCTCAGGAATATTTCCTCTCTTTCATCTTTCGGTCCTTTAGCTTCCTCAAGCTATTCATTGACTTCCTCATATTCATCCTCAGAATTAAGGGTCCTCTGCAAACTAGCCAAATCATTATGGATTTCATTCCTCACTTCATTCTTGTAGTCTTCCATCATTTGCTCCACCCTCCAAGGGTTTTTCCTCCTCGACGACATCTCTTCTTCCACTCTGGTGAACTGCCTCAAATCGATGATCTGACTACCAGTTTCAATTACCTCCCCTTGGTGATCTATTGAATATACGTGCATCCTGCCTCCAATTGGCGATCTGTCCACCTCAAGGAATGCTTCAATGTTCATAAATGATTCTTCCACCAGCCGGTCCATAACTAGCTTTGATACCACTTGATGCATCCATAATTGGTAAAAACCCCTAAAAGAGTCAAATGACTTATGCAGCAAGAGAAATGCCACAAAAGCAGCAAGAAACCATAACAAGTTTACCTTAATAGATCATAACAAAGCCTGAGAACCTCCGACAATCATATTATCATCAACGTGATAGTTCTGATACTTACTGTTAAGTACAGATGGAAAGCTAATAAGATGAGAGGGGGGGGGGAGGGTGAATCATACAAACTTAATCTTCCATAAAAACAATAGATTCAACCTCGGTAACATATACTACATCAATATAACCAAAACTGCTAAACATGCGAACTCATAAGCATAAAACATCATAACACTGTGGGATTTCAGACCCACTAAGAAATATACTCTTCTAGTATGCTCGGTTAAAAGTGAATCCTGTTAAAGATTACAAACACATTGCTAGATGTGAACCGGTTAAGGGATTTCCCTCAGATCTGTTAGGATCTTCACCTTGTTAGAAGTGACCTTGTTAAAGGATTTCAAACACTCAATCAGAATGTCACCATGCTAGAGGGTTTTACAAATAAGACTGTTAAGTCCACTCGGTTAAGAGATTTTCTGTTACTTTACAAAATAACAATAATAAAAATCTATCAGCAACTTCACATCTAAAATGCTAAAGCAGATTCTTATTTGCTCAATCCAATTTAGTCATAGGACTTATCTTGTCCATCTGCTGGGCTCTATACTCTGTTATTCAAAACAGGTCTTCAAGCTTCAGTGCTCGGTAATCACTATGTAGCATCCCTGTGCATACACTTGCTCACATACATTGTTTATCAACTGTTCCTTATTTATAAACAATTTGCCAACTGCTTAATCTCCTTGATCACATTTCCCATGATCAATCATAGCCATCAAATCTTCAAACTTGACCAGGTTCAATGTATCCTTCGATCTGAAAATGTTTTACCCCGCCTTGGAACTTGCATACATTTCTTGGAACTTGTGCTAGGGTATTGCGGTTCAATATGAGCTGTATATCTTCCTGCCGATCTTCCTTTGCCATAGATTCTTAACAACTTTTATACACGTTGTAACAATCATTTAATCATAACCAGCTCATCAGCTTCCTTCATTAAATAATGCTTTTATTCATTCAATGCATTCTGTTATTACTTGGTTGCAACTCGGTAAATACTAAACTTCACTCGGTAGACATTCTGCCTTCATTAACTGATAGCGATAACCTTAGGGTTTACCGACTAGGTTCCTTAGGGTTTACCAACTAGGTTCTTTGCTCGGTAACATAGTATAGTATTAACCTTACAATCAACAACATATGTAGGATATCAAAATAATCTAAACATCATGATCTCATCATTGTCTAACTCGGTAATAGTTGCCGATTGAATAACTTACTCCTCCCCTTATTCATCACATTCTTTCTGTGTCTTTTACCGATATCTTTAAACTCACCAAATCATACTTCTTAAGATATGGCAACATCATACCGAATTAGAAAATCAATTTCTTGACATCAATGACAAAATAATAATATTAAGACAGCAAACATCCTTAATCAGTTATATCCATAATCATCAACAACCTTCTCAATATCCTTATAGAAATGCCAACAATCTTCCTTTGTCTGTTATAATGCCAACAATCTTCCTTTGTCTGTTATAATGCCAACAATCTCCCCCTTTGGCATTGATGGCAAAACTAATTGATTTGACCTAATTGTTTCAGATTGCTGTGAGATTCTGAAATGCTCTCCCCCTGTCATCAGTCTTCTCCCCCATACATTAGTCTTCTCCCCTTTTCTTCAGTCTTCTCCCCCTTTGACAACAATGCCAAAAAGTAAAGAACGAAAACATAATTTCTTCCTGTATGAAGTGATTTCCTGCTATTATGTGTCAACTTATTCTCGGTCAGAGCATTTTGTCTTCAATTCCCATTTCCTGTTATTGTTTCCTGCACACCTTTAGAAAACATCCTAAAGTGTGTAAATCAACATTAACTCCCAAAAGATATTCTGTAGAGTCATCGAATTGATGCTTTCACCGAACTCAGTCAGTGAATAGAAGATAGGGGTAGGACCCCTAATTTACTTCTAAGATACTCAAAAGTGTCCCTTGGCAGTGGCTATGTGAAGATATCTGCTATTTGTTCATTTTTGCTAACATACTCCAACACCACTTTCTTCTCTTGAACTTCTTCTCTAAGATAATGATATTTGATAGAGATGTGCTTTGTCTTAGAGTGCATAACATGATTCTTTGAAATGTTTATGGCACTAGTATTGTTACAAAATATAGTTATTGGCTCGGTAACTTGCTCATTTCTACCTTCCAACAGTTGTTTGATCCATGCTATATTAGTACAATTCAATGCTGCAGCAACATATTCAGCTTTTGCTGTTGACTGTGAAACACATCCTTGTTTCTTGCTAAGCCAACTCACTAGTCTTTCTCCTAAAAAGAAAGCTCCTCCACTTGTGCTTTTTTTGTCATCAATGTTGCCTGCCAGATCAACACCAGTATAAACTTTTAAATCAAAAACATTTCCTTTCTGATATACTATGCCATAATCCTCAGTGCCTTTCAAGTATCTATAAATTCTCTTGATTGCTGTCATGTGTGTTTCCTTGGGATCTGCAGAGAATCTTGCAACTATACCTACTGCATGTGCTTATTGCTTCTCTCCAAAATGTTTGTGGCACTTTCTTTTCAATCATTAGGGTTCTGGCACAATCCACAATAGATCTGTTTCTTCTCTCAGCTATCCCATTTTGCTGTGGAGTTCTCGGTGCAGAGACTTGTCTTTTTATACCATGATCATTGCAGAATAAGTTAAACTCATCAGAAGTGAACTCACCTCCTCTATCAGATCTAAGACATTTCAGTTGTCTTCTTATTTCATTTTCAACTCTTGCCTTGTACCATTTAAACCTTTGAAAAGCTTCTGATTTTTCTTTTAAAAACATAACTGACATCATCCTTGAATAATCATCCACAAATAATATGAAATATTTATCACCATAATAACTTTGAACTTTCATAGGACCACAAAGATTAGTGTGCACAAGATCTAAAATTCCCTTCGAAGTGTAGGACTTACTTGTAAAGCTTGATCTTGTCATCTTACCCATCTGGCATCCTCGACACATAGCATTCTCAGGTTTTTCAAGACTCGATAGACCTCTTACTTGGTGCTTCTTGCTTATTTTGATCAGATTATCAAAATTTACATGACAAAACCTTTTATGCCATAACCAGGTATCATCTATCTTTGCATATAGACACTTATTCCGAGTTGAGTCAAGGTGAAATGTGTTACCTTTTGTTTGTATCTCGGTAGCAGCTAACTTTCCATGCTTGTCATGAACTTTGATAGTTCCTTTCTGAAATTCTATTTGGTAACCTGTATTGTTTAGCTGTGCTACACTCAACAAATTGTATTTCAAACCTTCAACCCAATAAACATCATTGCATTTTGCATTGTCAAGAAGTGTTATAGATCCTTTACCTTTCACCAGACATGGTGCATCATTACCAAATCTTACATAGCCTCCATCGTAATCTTCTAATATAACAAACTTGTGTTTATCACCTATCATGTGATGTGAGCATCCACTATCTATGATTCAAGAATCATTAGTATTTATGTGAGATATTAGGGCTTTTTCTTCATACCTTTCTTCATCTGATCCATCTTTGATAGCCACATAAACTACTTCCTCTGTATCGGTTTCATCTGATTTATCATCATTGGATTCCTGATCAGCTATTAAGCATGACTTTCTATCTCTTCTTCTGAAGTCTCGGTGTCCTCTGTAATGATTATCTTTCTGTCTGTCATCTCGATAATCTTTCTATTCAGTAGATTCTTTGTTAGGACAGTTAGAAGCCATATGTCCTATCTTATCACAATTGAAACATTTTAAAGGTAGTTTTCCTTTATACTTACCTTTGCCTCTCGGTAACCTTCTAGCTAATAGTGCTTCAAACTCTTCTTGCTTTCTGATTTCCTCATACAGTTTGTGTACTTTTTCCATGTTCTTGCGAAATCTCTCACTTGCTCCACTGTGATCCCCTTCAGTGTACTTACTCATTCTATCATTGTAATCATCAGATTCATCAATATGAAAAGAACTAAATGCAGAATCAACTTTATTTACCGATGACCCACTGTTATCAAAATTACTTAACTCAAATGCATGTAGCTTACCAATAGTAGCATCTAAAGAAACTGGCATATTGGGTACAGACCTCAATTCATTGATTGCAGAGACTTGGATTACATAAGCTGGTAGAAGGGTTCTTAACAACTTACTTGTTATATCCTTTTCTTCAATAGTTCCACCTGCTCCTTTGATTTAATTGACAATCTCTTTTAGTCTTGTACTGTACTGGGTTATGTTCTCACCTTCATTCATTCTCATAGATTCAAGTTGCCCTCTTAGACTGTCTAGTTTTGCTCTTTGAACATGTTCTTCACCACCATACACAAATATGAGCTTGTCCCACATTGCCTTTGCATCATTGCAACCTTCTAGATCATTAAACTCTGAGTCGGTCAATGCAGATGTTATTTCAATCATTGCTTGGATATGTTCTTGCTTTGCCTTTATCTCTTCTATTGTCAATGGATAGGTGCTCGGTGTAATGAAATCATTCTCTAGATAATATACAACATATTCTCCAACTCCTGATAGGTGCAGCTTCATCCTTTTATTGCCATGTAGAGAAACTTGACTTGTTCAGCTTTAGTGCATCCCTTTTGTACATCTTTGGATATTTGCCTCAAGTACCTTTAAACTTTTTTTTTTCGGAGTCCAATGCTCTGATACCAATTGATAGTTCTGATACTTATTCTTAAGTACAGATTCCAAGCTAATAAGATGAGAGGGGGGGGTGAATCATACAAACTTAATCTTCCATAAAAACAACGGATTCAACCTCGGTAACATATGCTACAACAATATAACCAAAATTGCTAAACATGCAAACTCATAAGCATAAAACATCATAATACTCATAACACCAGATTTAATGTGGAAACCCAAATAGGGAAAAACCACTATGGGATTTTAGACCCACTAAGAAATATACTCTTCTAGAGTATGCTCGGTTAAAAGCAAATCCTGTTAAAGATTACAAACACATTGTTAGATGTGACCCGGTTAAGGGATTTCCCTCAGATCTGTTAGGATCTTCACCTTGTTAGAAGTGACCTTGTTAAAGGATTTTAAACACTCAATCAGAATGTCACCTTGCTAGAGGGTTTTACAAATAAGACTGTTAAGTCCACTCGCCTAAGAGATTTTCTGTTACTTTACAAAATAACATCAATAAAAATCTATCTGCAACTTCACATCTAAAATGCTAAAGTAGATTCTTATTTGCTCAATAGAATTTAGTCATAGGACTTATCTTGTCCATCTGCTGGGCTCTATACTCTATTATTCAAAACAGGTCTTCAAGCTTCAGTACTCGGTAATCACTATGTAGCATCCCTGTGCATACACTTGCCCGCATACATTGTTTATCAACAGTTCCTTATTTATAAACAATTTGCCAACCACTTAATCTCCTTGATCATATTTCCTATGCTCAATCATAGCCATCAGATCTTCAAACTTGACCAAATGTATCCTTCGATCTAAAAATGTTTTACCCTACCTTGGAACTTGCATACATGTCTTGGAACTTGTGCTAGGGTATTGCGGTTCAATCTGAGCTGTAGATCTTCCTGCCGATCTTCCTTTGCCATAGATCCTTAACAACCTTTATACACGTTGTAACAATCATTTAATCATAACCAGCTCATCAGCTTCCTTCATTAAATAATGATTTTATTCATTCAATACATTCTGTTATTACTCGGTTGCAACTCGGTAAATACTAAACTTCACTCGGTAGACATTTTGCCTTCATTAACCGATAGTGATAGCCTTAGGGTTTACGGACTAGGTTCTTTGCTCGGTGACATAGTATAGTATTAACCTTACAATCAACAACACATGTAGGATATCAAAATAATCTAAACATCATGATCTCATCATTGTCTAACTCGGTAATAGTTGCCCATTGAATAACTTATTCCTCCCCTTATTCATCACATTCTTTCTGTGTCTTTTACCGACATCTTTATACTCACCAAATCATACTTCTTAAGATATGGCAACATCATACCAAATTAGAAAATCAATTTCTTGACATCAATGACAAAATAATAATATTAAGACAGTAAACATCCTTAATCAGTTATATCCATAATCATCAACAACCTTCTCAATATCCTTATAGAAATGCCAATAATCTCCCTTTGTCTGTTATAATGCCAACACAACGAACATCCGGTAATTAATCGGTTACATGCAGGCTTCAAGACAGATACAATCTAACCGAGACTCTAAGAATTAACCAGAACGCAATATGCGAATCTCAATCCTTATTCTAAGTTCTACTTCCTCTGCCCCTACAAATGATTACATAAAATCATATTTATAGCCACCGGAATAGATCTGGGTTGGCCTCATAAGATTACATTCACCAATTCAGGAAAATGAAACGTGTATTTAGGTCGGCCCTAAGAATTAGATAAATATTTCTATAAAATAACAACCAAGTGATGTGGTTCAACAGGAAGGTCAGACACATGCCAAAGGACATCAGACAAGACCCAAGATGGATCCACACACTAAGAATTGCACCGATCATGAAGGAAACCAACCGGTAAGCACAAGAACTATCTTGAGAACCCCAAAACAACCAATCAAAAGTGATGATTGACCAAAAAAGAACCCAAATGAACTGAAAATATAGAATCAAGCACATGAAACCATTAGGAAACCGAAAACAAGATCTGCCACAAAGAACAAGCAACTATCAGTACCAACCAATAAAAATATAGGACAACTGCACAAATAACTAAATAAGAACAAAAATAAAAGGAAATTATTTTGGTTGATGCAAGATTGCTCATCGACCAAGGATTCTCCTGCATCACTCTTCTTGTTGGGTTCCTTTGAAGTTCATACTTGAAGCTTGAGAAGATTTTAAGGGATTTTTTGTGGGCTTCCTTCCTTGTGCATTTTGACTTCCATAGAGTAGCATGGGAGTTTTGTTGTCCCCCTCATGATTTTGATGGCCTTGGTTTGCTTTCTACATAAAAATAGGGGCTTTCTCTATGTGCTTAGTGGGTCATATGAACCATTTTTGGCTCAGAATCCTGGAAGGTGCTTCTTAGGCATTGCATTTATTTAGGTTATCCGATCCACAAACCAACTTGGAAGGGGATTGGTTTTCAAACCCTCCTCATTATGAAGGATGTAGTTCACATAGAGGGAACTTTTGTTGCCAAAAGCATATGACATGCTTGGGAATCCATTAAACTATGGCTCTGATGAAATGGTTCTAGTTTTTTGGATGGTATTTTTTTTAATAGTCACAATCTTTGATGGTTGCCTCTGATTCGGATTCAAGGCCGACCTTTGGACAAAGTTCCTAGAGTGAGTGCTCTACACTTTCACAAGTGTGACATTCACACTCCTAAAGATCTATTTTCCAAATCTTCCATGTGTTGGCAATAGTGATTATGCATTGTCATTGATGTCAACACTGTGCTCCAATTGGATATGGTTCTTTCCCAGTTGGTTGCTGCTGTCCTGGTTGGTTCTTATTCCGGTCGGACTTGGTTTTGGCATGTTTTTGATCTAGTATGATCAGATCATTGGTTTTGGTTTTGGATGGTTATATGCTTGTCACATTCATTTGGTTCATAATTTGGTGCTCCGGAAGCTATCACTTATGTTCTGGATTACCGTTTGATATTCTTGGTACCAGTTGGTGATATTTGATGATTTGGTTAAGTGATTTTGGTTTCACTTATAGAAATGGTTCCTAAGGTGTTGAAGGTGTTCTTTATCATGTCCTAATTGTCTGGTGGCTTCGCAGTGACTAGCGTGATGATTTGGTGATCCTATTTGGACCCGGTTGGTTATTCTATGTTATTTGCACTGAGGGTTTCTATTGGTTGGTGAAATGTGTTGATATTGGTCTTAGAGGAATTTATGATAGATATAATTGTTTGAGAATTTGAATTAGGTCCATTCTATGTAATGTAAATGATAATATTGGTCTAGTGGTATCGTGTGATGAAATTTTTGTAATTATGGTTTATGGGTTTAGGGTTTATCCGACCTTGCTATCAAGGTTGATGATCTGTATTTATAGGTGACTTATTCATGTAATTTGGGTATGGTATGGTTATGTCTGCATTATCAAAGAGAGGTAGTTGTGCGAACATAGATATATTATTCAACGAAGGGTTGTGAAGGTTTTAGAGTTGTAGGGCAGACATCTGTGCTTAACTAGAACTGTATCAAGCATTAGGAGATGCTATTTTCACAGTTCATTTTCTCTGAATTGTAGCTCGATGTTTATGTAAGTCGATGAGACTTCCTTTTGTGATGAGCTATGAGCTCTAGGCGGTTGGCCTGATTGCAAGTGCAATCTCCATTGTAATTATTTCACATACTGCTGCAGAAGTATTATCTTACTATGGGTAGGGTTTCCCACCATGGTTTTTCCCTTTACCGGGTTTTCCACATAAAAAATATTGGTGTGCGTGATCTATGTTTTCATGCTTTATCTTTCATTGTGCTATTTATATTGTGTGCTGGTAAATGGTTTGTAATCTGCATTAATTATTTAATTTGTGGAAAATTGATTCACCCCTCCCTCCCAATTTTTCTCCGGTTCATTATCAGTATCAAAGATTCGAACAATTGGTATTAGAGCGAGGTCCTCTCTATAGAAGCTTAACTGCTTGAGGAGATCCGATGGCATCAAATTCTACATTTAATCCCTGCCACAAGGAGAGTCTTAGATTTGATGGTACAAATTAAAAAATATGGAAGGAGCGAATGAAGATTCATCTAAGATGTCTTCGAGCTGAAGTTTTGGAGATAATAGAGAAAGGGTATACATCTCATGATCCTAATTCTTGAACTTTGACACCTCCTGATGAGCATAAGAGAGATGATAATGATGTCAGAGAGAAAGAAGCATTGTTAAGTGCCCTATCAAATGAGAAGTTGTTGAAGTCTGAAGATGGAAGAAGATGAGAAGATAAGTTCTTTCATAGATAGAGTGAATGAGATTGTCATGGGAATGAAATGCTACGGTGGAAATGTAAATGAGGATGAGGTTATTTTAAAGATTCTGAGAGTTCTACCTCCAACTTACAAAATGAAGGCTACTGTAATAAATGAACTCTAGACAATGTCAAATACCACTGTTACCAGAGAAATACTACTTGGGAAGTTGACTGCTTTTGAACTTGAAGAACTTGGAGATTAGAGTGCTACTAAAACTGGGACTGCATTTAGAGCATCTGTCTTCGGTAAGAAGAAGATAGACTAGAATGAGTTATATGCTAAAGATTTGGAAGACATTGAGAAAGAAGATAGAGAACTTGAAGAGTTGGAAGCCCTAATTACCAAAAGAATCCCTAAAGGACCAGTTCGAAGTAAGTATGAAGGAAAAATTCCTTTTAAATGTTTTTCATGCAATAAGATTCATCATTTTGCTTCTATATGTCTTGAAAGAGCTACTAGGAATCAAGAAAGATTTATGAGTAATTATAAATCCAATTTGGAATATCACAACAAACCTAGATTTAGAAGGAATAAGGATAAATCATGTTACTATGCTGGTAATGATGATTTTGGTATTACTGATGATGATGATGAACCTGTCAGTGGATCTGGTAATGGAAGCTCTGACAAAGATTGGGTCTGTATTGCTATCAAGGATGATTCTTCGTAACCTGTCATTGATTCAAATCATACTGAGGAGAAGGCTCTTGCTGCTAAAATTGAAGAGAAGGATGAATGGGTTATAGATAGTGGTTGCTCACATCACATGACTGGCCACAAGAGGAAATTCTTGTCTCTGCAAGAATTGAACTAGTCAGATTTGGAGACAAAAAGGCATGCAAGATCAAAGGCAAAGGAACAATATGCTTGGATGGTAAGACTAATACTAACAATGTTTATTATGTTGAAGGTTTGAAGCATAATATTTTGAGTGTAGGTCAAATGGTGGATAAAGGATTTCATTTACAATTCAAAGATGGAAAGTGCAAGATTATCAATAGATCTAGATTGGAAATTGCATCCAAAACTCAGATCAAAGGAAATATCTTTCATTTGAACTCTGGTGAGAAGAATTTCCTGATTGCTCAGATTAATGAAAGTTGGCTATGACATAAGAGGACGAGTCACGTGAATTTTGATTGCATAGTGAAGATCAGTTCATCACAAGATGTCAGAGATTTGCCCAAGATTATCAAGCCTCATAATCTGGTATGTAGAGAATGTCAAATGGGTAAGCAAGTTAAATTTTTTTTAGAAGCATACATGATAGATCTAATGAAATTATTGATCTCATTCATACTGGTATATGTGGACCGGAAAGGACTAAAACTTTTCAAGGTGTTAGATACTTTATGTTACTTATTGATGATTATTCTAGAATGACGTGGGTTGCATTTTTGAAAGAAAAATCAGAAGCTCTTGAGAAATTCAAAAATTTCAAAGCTATGGTTGAGACAGAAACATGATTGAAGATAAAATGTTTAAGATCAGATCAAGGCGGGTGAATATACATCTGGTGATTTCAACAATTTTTGTGAGAAGTATAGAATCAAAAGATAATTTTATGCACCTAGAACTGCACATCGGAATGGAATAGTGGAAAGGAAAAATAGAACTATCTTAGATTCTACAAGGTCAATGATGATGGAAGCCAAATTATTGCCTGATATCTATTTGAGAGAAGCTGTTAATATTGTGGTATACACTTTCAACAGACTACACACAAACAGTGAAACCAGTAAGACTCCTTATGAATTATGGTTCTGTAATGTGGTGAAAGGTGTGAATGAGAGATCAAGAGGAAAACTACCCTTTCCCTCTAAGGAGAGATGAGAGTTTCACTATGGATTTCCCTTCAAATACTTTTCACCTAATTACAATGGAAGAGGAGAGGAGAATTCACTAGATTCAACCTTCAAAGAAGAAGATAGAATTTTGAGTGAAATGGGAATGATAAGCTAATCCCCTCTTCCTTATTTGAAATGGAAAGGAATTGATTGAATTATGTAGTTCAAAAGTGATAAAGAACTGATTATAACTTAAGATCAGAATATGGGATGAAGTTGTGCACCTTAATTTGGCAGTAATATGTCGAGACGAAGTCGCTCTGCGAATTTGAGGAAAAGTTGCCCGGATCGTGGTGGTAATGTACACGGTCCTCCAAAAAATCCACGAAACAAAAAGATTTTTTTTGCCTCTGCAAATGGATCCCAAATCCGAAAGTACAACAATGCACTTGCAACCTACACACATAAAAGAGAAGAAAATAGGTTGGGATTGGGGGTTTGCCTTTAGGTCAAACCCCAGTTTTGGAATTAACCAAGTAATGGAAGAAAGTACTTGCAAGTAGATGTAAATGAAAGACTAAATTGTAAATCACCTCAAGAGAGGTTGTGATAGCAATGTTGATAGAAGTTCTTGTGTGGAATTCAATGTTGGAATCAATCTCATCTTTAATGGTTGAATCCTTGACTTGAATGCAACACCTAGCCTTGAAGGGAGACTTGAGAATGCTTAATGCTGGAAAAGAATGCCTGATCACAAATTTTCACCTTATTCAACCTTATGCAAATGAGAGGACAAATGCCCCTTAAATACATGTCAATTAGGGTTAATGAAACTAATTTTTGTCATAGGTCGACATCGGGGAAGTTTCCCGCTCACTGCACAACCTATAATGCATGCTCTAGGAAAGGTCCTGCCCTAAGATAGGGCAAGGATAGGGGCACAATGCCCCTGTCCTGGGAGGACAAGGACGCCATGCCCCTATCCTACCCCTTCCTCCAAGGAAGAGTGAAGACAGGGTGGTGCAGAGGCCAAGAAAGAAGCTGATTCTAAGGTTTGAGTAGTCTCCGGTCTCCGATCAGGCTAGAGGATTCGATCTTGCATGCGTGAGGACCCTAATGCATTCAAAAATTGCTAGGGTTGCAATTTTATGACACTACATTTATCCCCCACTTTAGCGGGAGTATGAGTGTATGCCAATACTGTTGGTAAAGTACAAGGAAGCAAGATTGAAAGACTTTTACAACGTCAAGGAGGCAAGATGCTATAAGCCCCCAGTGGACTTAGGATCTTACGACTTTGATTGATAAAGAAAAAGGAAAGATCAAGAAGGAAAGAACCATGAATACAAGTAGCAAAGTTCCCCCCCTTACTATGCATCATGAAAGCAAGGATACCAAAGATTACAAAGCAAAGCAAAATTCACTAAGTAACTCTAAGTATCAAGAAGGAAAATATGAGCGGAGTGTATGCCCCCATGTTAAAGCGATTGCACACGCCCTATCGGGAGCGATTGCTTTAAGGTAGGATAGACCCAAGAGAAAGAGAAGGGAGGGAGCACGTTATCGCAAGGATTTAGCCCCCAGTCAAGGAATAAAGCCAAGGATAATGAATCGCTTTCCTTGAGGTTAGTATGCTGTATGATAACTCATGTATATCATGTATGTATATGTGCATATAATAATCGTCATTCCCCAAAGAAGGACACTACTATTGGTGTAAATAATTATTCATCGTGGATATTATTACACCTTACTTAAGTTTACTTAGGAAATGCATTTCATAGTAGTTTGGGTATGAGACACTTGGGTGTTTGTGCCACATTGGGATAGTGTGTGTAGGAGAAATTCTACCTTTTATGGTGTGATCTTGTTGTTACACTCCACATTCAGTGGGTGATCCACCTCATGTGGACTATTATATTATTTCTCCTACCTACCCACACCTATTTCTTACCTACCCTTGTTTCTTATTGAGCCACATGTCATGTTTGTGTGCTCACATATCCATATAGCCTTGCCTATATAAGCAGACTCATATTCATTATATGTAACAATGAATGCTTAATGATCCAGTTGATCATATTTTTCATCTTGATAGAATACAGTTTATTTCTATCATCTATTTTGTTCTCTCTTATTTGTGCTTTCCATTGCCTCTTGATCTTGGCAAAATCTCACATGGTATCAGAGCTGGTCCATGTCTCACATGGTATCAGAGCCATTAGAGTGCCATTGGTTTGCCAATTGAGAGAATTTTTGGGGTTTGCATTTTGGAGCTTTCTATTGCAGGTTATTATTGGAGCTTGTTGGGTCAGTTCTGAGGTCACCATTGGATTGAGGAGGTTCAAGAAAGTAAGATTCACCTTTTATTTCGTCCAAATCCGACATCCGAGGCTAAATCTAGAGCCGTTTGAAGCTGGAGGGTGGTGACTTGTCCCGACACTGATTTGCAATTTTGGAGAATTTTTGGCCAAATCCACCATTGCCATTGTGCTCAGAAGGCCCAAAAACCCCAAGATCCACTGTCAATTCGTCGAAATCGGCCTCCGTCACCCCGAGTTGAAAAAATCTCCCCTCCCAGCCCACCGTACAGACTTGCAGGTACAAGTTTGAAATTTTATTTTTATTTTTTTCGTTTTTAATTTTTCCGAAATTTTTTAAAAATAAAAGATAAATTTTTTTTTGGTGGGGGGTGCGTTTTTTTTTATAAAGTTTTTGTTTTAAAATTTTTTATTTGGGGGCCAGTTTTTTGGCCCGCAGGCCACCTGCGAGTACCGCAGGGTACCTACGGCCCTGCAGGTGTACTTGCGGTTACTGCAGGCCACCTGCAGCCCCACAGGCACTGCGGGTAACCGTAGAGTACCTGCGGCCCCACAGTGTACCCGCGGTGGTCTCGCAGTGTACCTGCGGGCCCCTCCCTGTGTGGGGGGGTAAAATAATTTTGTTTTTGTTTTTTTAATTTTTTTTTGTTTTTTTTAATAAATGAAAAAAAATAAAACTTTTTTCTAATTTTTTTTAAATAAGTTTTTTAATAATAAAAAAAAAATCGCTTTTTTCTTATTTAGTTAAATAAGTTTTTTTTTAATAAGAAAAAATAAAGTTTTTTATAAAGTTTTTTTCTCTTTAATAACTTTTTATTAAAGTTTTTTTTTCATTTCATTTTTTTTCCAAAAAAATGACTATCGCCTTTTTTTGCATTTTTTTTCTTTATTTTTTAATAGAGTTTTTTCATGGGCTTAATAATTGTTTTTATTTAGATTTTTAAAATCTTTTAAAAAAACAAACATCATTTAATAAGTTAAATTGGGAACACTTTTTTTCTTGTCACTTCACACTTGTCTTGCAGTGCTTCCAACCGGTAGTCAAGGGGGGGGGGGGGTTGATTTGCTCCTTTATATCTCTTGGCCACATCCCAATCGGAGACGTCTTTTTCTATAGTATTCTACAGGGCTTTTTGGTGGCATCATCTTCATGTTTCCAGATTTGCACTATCATGTTGTATGCTCTTGCATGAGCAATGTTGTACTCGCACTATCATAAAGTGCCATGCCTCTTTGTATCTTGTTATTGTTGACATATTTGATGTAATCCTCTTGTACATGTAGATTAGGAATTTCTTGTGAGACTTGGTGCATGGCTCCAGTTGAGACTTAGATTGTACACATTTGTGCATGGCTCCCATGAGACTTGGATTGTACCAGTATTTCTGCTATTTCTGAGTATCCAGATGATGCTCACAGCAGGTTGTCTCCATGCTTGATCTTCTTTTTGTTGCAGCGAGTGATTCATGGTCATCGACTTGGTACCTAGTTTTGTCACACTTTGACATTATTGGTGTAGCATTGGCTCTCTTTCTTCCTTATGGGGAGGTATTTTGGTCATCATCATTGGACCATCTTTGCAGGAGATTCGACATTGAGGAGGGCTTCATGGTCTCTTCTTTTCTCTTATGGGGGGGACATTGTTTTGTTCTTCTCATTCATCATTGAGAGCATTGTGTGCTTTCATCATCTCTCTTTTGGGGGAGGGTTTTTTCCCATTGGGTTTTTCTCTCTTTCCCCGCTTTGTGAGAGATTTCCTTGCATTGGTTTTCATGCATTTGCATTTGTACATGGGTACCTAACATGGCCTCGTAGCCGGGACCCATCTTGTATTGCTTAGTTGCATTGTAGACTTTAGTGCATTCCCCTAAGTTGCACTTAAGGGGGGGTGTTGGTGTAAATAATTATTCATCTTGGATATTATTACACCTTACTTAAGTTTACTTAGGAAATGCATTTCATAGTAGTTTGGGTATGAGACACTTGGGTGTTTGTGCCACATTGGGATAGTGTGTGTAGGAGAAATTCTACCTTTTATGGTGTGATCTTATTGTTACACTCCACATTCAGTGGGTGATCCACCTCATGTGGACTATTATATTATTTCTCCTACCTATCCACACCTATTTCCTACCTACCCTTGTTTCTTATTGAGCCACATGTCATGTTTGTGTGCTCACATATCCATATAGCCTTGCCTATATAAGCAGGCTCATATTCATTGTATGTAACAATGCATGCTTAATGATCCAGTTGATCATATTTTTCATCTTAATAGAATACAGTTTATTTCTATCATCTATTTTGTTCTCTCTTATTTGTGCTTTCCATTGCCTCTTGATCTTGGCAAAATCTCACATGGTATCAGAGCTGGTCCATGTCTCACAGCTACCTTAGAAGAACGAGAAGATAGGATGTCTTTTCAGTCAATATGAAAGAGACCAAGAAAATATCTCAATTCTTTGCATTGTCCCCAAGTAGACACTAAGAGAACAATAGAAGAACAAGGATACACATAGAAGAATGGTCACAAAAGAGAAAGAAAGGAGAGAGAAAGATCTGTAGTGCTAATATTGCTAGTCTAGCATGACATCTGTCTCCCGATCTTGCCGATCACTATTTCGGGGAGGAAAGCAACATGCCAGAGGAGCGACATCGAGCAGAACAGATGGAGCTATCACAAGATCCAAACAAGGACTATGCTGATGTTGTAAGTCACTTTGTTTGATTCTAGGAGCTAGGATTAGAGTTTGTGAAAACTCATCCGATAAATGCTTGTCCATATCAACATACTCATACTCACTATAAAAAGCATCAGGAGTTGTATTACCATTATAGTTGGTGTAAATAATTATTCATCATGGATATTATTATATCTTACTTAAGTTTACTTAGGAAATGCATTTCATAGTAGTTTGGGTATGAGACACTTGGGTGTTTGTGCCACATTGGGATAGTGTGTGTAGGAGACTTTCCACCTTTTGTGGACTTATCTTGTTGTTACATTCCACATTCAGTGGGTGATCCACCTCATGTGGAATATTATATTGTTTCTCCTACCTACCCACACATATTTTCTACCTACCCTTGTTTCTTATTGAGCCACATGTCATGTTTGTGTGCTCACATATCTGATGTCATGGAAATGGGGACAAAGCAACAACAAAGTTCAATGTTAATAAGTTAGTTTCAACCATAAAACCAAAACAAAGAACTAAAAACCATTCCAAATATATCAAAAGAGATTTCAAAAAAGAATGAAAGAAGTTTAACAAAACAAAAGAAAGGAGAAGAGCCTCCCTAAGATGCTTCCATGATGCCTTTTGATGCTTCTCCCTTGTTTCTCCCCTCCCCAAGTTCCACATGAGTGTAGCTCTCAACTTTTAGCACTAGCCATGGATGCCATATGGAGATTCAAGATGGTTGAATATGATAAGCAAATGCTATGCAAGTGTAGATAGTGATGCTATGAAAAAACTCTATGCTAATACCAATATCACAACAATACTCTAATGCTTCCTTCTTTGCTTGAGGATAAGGGTTCTATTTATAAAAGAAATTGAGAAATGAAGGGTTAAGATTGAGCAATCTTAACAAGGGTTAGGATTGAAAGATATTCAATCCATGTGAGACTTTCAACCCAATCCCATGTTGACAAGTGTCACCATGAGGAGGCTTGAGAGGAGAGATAAGGAGCATTAAATGCTTGAGGGGACATGATGGTTACCCTAGGGGGTTGGGTTAGGGTTAGGTTAATGGATATTTCTTTTATCCAATGGATAAATGAATGTGCAAGGGTTAAATGTTACCTTAGTCAAAGCAATAAATACTTTGAAGAGACCCATGAGTCAAAAGGATGGTTAAGTTAGAGGAAAGTCTCTAACCAAAGGTAAAAGGTGAGTTAACCATAAATGGTTATGTAAGAGCCTTTAATGTTTTGGAAGACTTTAGAGGTTAACCATTTGAAAACATAAAGCCTTAAATGCCTTTCAAAGACTTTGAGGGCTTTGAGAAGTGACTCTAAGTTGCTTAGGAATGTGACAATATTTAGGGGATGAATTAGGCTAATTAGAAGGAGTTAGAAGAATCTAAAAGGGATTTAGGCATGCAAGTGGATTCTGTAGGAGAATGCAAGTGGGAGGAATTTTGGGATTTTCAATTAAAATAAAATCATTTATTTCAATTAAATGGTGTAATTTGCATTTGGATAGATATTTAAATAAATATTAATTTATTTAAATGTGAATGTGAATTTTGATTTAAATAAATATTAATTTATTTACATGAGAAAAAGGAAGATAAAACATTTAAATGCTTGAAGACTTTGAGGGAAACCATTAAAGGCTTAAGAAGACTCTGGAAAGAAGCCATTAAGTTTGAAGACTTCAAGGGAAACCATTAAAGTCTTAAGAAGACTTTAAGGGAAGCCATTAAGTTTGAAGACTTTAAGGGAAACCATTAAAGGCTTAAGAAGACTATAGAAGGAAGCCATTGAGTTTGAAGACTTTAAGGAAAACCATTAAAGGCTTGAGAAGACTCTAGAAGGAAGACATTAAGTTTGAAGACTTTAAGGGAAACCATTAAATGTTTCAAGTGGGTGAGGATAAATAGGATTTTAAATAAATAATCTATTTAAAATAGTTGTGCAACTTGCATTTGTAGGAAAATACAAGTGGGTGGAGGATAAAGGTGATTTAAATACATGTTAATTTATTTAAATGTAAAAGATGAGATTTTGGGGGTTTTAAATAAATATTAATTTATTTAAATGTGAGAGAAGATTTAATTAAACAAATATGATTTATTTATTTAATTAATGGTCTGAATTTGGTTAAGTGAATTAGATCAAATAAATTGAATAATTTATTTAATTAATAGGAGAAGAGGGTTAATATGAATTAATTAAATATTAATTTAATTAATTATTGATTGATGGTTAAATAATCAAATAAATACTAAATATTCATTTAATTAAGTGGACAAATTTATGTGACTACATTTGCCCTTCTTTGAGACGATGCGGTTTTATCGCGTCGTTTCAAAGAAAGAAAAATAGGTGTGAAGAAATATGCCCCATAAATGTTAATTACATTTAGTAAGAGATGGGCTGAATTTTTTTGAAAAATTGAGCGATCTCTCGAAAAAGAATGAGAAGTGGAGGGGAGGTAGAATAGAAGAAATTAGCAATAACAGTGAAAGAATGGAAGAAAATAGAGTGAATACGGAGAAATGGCAAGCCAGTGAGTACCCGTAGGTTATGCAGGAGATACAGTGCAAATGTGGTGTTGTGCTTTTGATTGATACTATACAATTGATCAAAATTGGTTGGACAATCTGGTGCAATCGGTTTAATTGCCTCGATCGAGTCAAAGCATGACAGTTGATGTCAGTTGTTTGCTTGGATAGGATAAAGTTTGAGTAAGTGAATCAAAGTGACCTGATGGTGACTTAGACAATTGATGTAATTGCCCGATGAAGTCGAGGTATTTGAAGCAAAATACTCGTTGAGACTTAGACAATTGATGTAATTGTCTGTTGTGATTGTGTTTAATTGGTTGATCAATTGATAGTGTGTGCGTGTGATGGATGGTTGTGGTGAATCATAGCAGCCCCGTTGAGACTAGGTCATTATGATAAATGCCTGATGTAGTCTAGGATTACCATGATCAATTACCTGTTGAGACCTGAAGATACTTGATCAGAATATCTGTTGATAATCTAGGTGTGCGTGAGTCGATGTGCCTGTGTAGACAGAGTAATTGGCTTGATTGGGTTGATGGGAGATGATGTAGGGTATGTGATGCTGATTATCAAGATGAGGAGGGTGAGGGGGTGTTTGATGTTAGATAGAAGAAATGGAGGACCTATGACGCATTCTTATGGAAGAAGAGGAAAATAGAGTATCTATTGTCATTACTATGTATGCATGATATGCATCTATTATGAATGTATGGATGGAATGCAATATATACAGATGAGATGGAATGACGATCCATAGTGCTTTATTTTCATCATTGAGATTTAAAATATTGTAAGAAAAATACAAGCAACTTGACATAATGATTGAAGATGACTTGAGTATTCCTTTCATGGATTTTGATATAGCAAGTTAATACAAGCAACTTGATATAATGGATCAAGTTGACTTGAGTATTGCTTGCAGAACAGACAAGGATTATCTCCTTTTATGCATGACTTGGAACGTCCTCCTTGATCTTTTGCTGATCATATCCTGAGACAAGTTCATACCATAGTAAGAGATAAAACCATTATCGAGCTTGGATGAGGCAGTAGGAACCAAAGATGGAGTATGGTACCTGTAAGCAAACAACATATATAAAGAAAAAAGAATATGGATCCTCGATAATAGTTCATGCTCATATGGTTGAGGTATACGCTGTAGTCAGCAAGCCGTAGTGATCTATGACTGTATTTCACCTATGATCACGTAGCTTAGTGAACTTCCCACGTAGACATCATTAGTACATGCCCCAGTACTTCATCAGAATAATTCGCAGAAGATACACAAACAATGCTATAGGAACCTGATATATGTAAACGAATGAATAACCTACAAATCAACCAAGTACTTGATAGCTTAAACAAAATTTTCTTGTCAAAGAAAATATCATCTTGTCTTTGTTTTGGTAAGGAAGGATGCATCCTTGTTTAGATAGTTTGCGTGTTTGATGTTGATTGTTTGGTTGATTTGATAAGTGATCATCATTTGAGTATTGCACAATGTTTGTTTGGTGTCTGATCGGATGAGTATGTACAATGTGTTGCCATGTTTTTGATTGATTTTTGATGTTTTATGATGTTTTGGGGATTTTGTAAGTGTTTTTGAATGTTTTTGGTATTTTGATGAATATTTTGAATGTTTTTGGTATTTTGTGAGACAGTTTCGAATGAAGAACTCAGTGAATCATAAAACAATGTACTATCCACTTCCATCAAACTAGATTAAGGGTTTTGCCCCTAGTTTAGACATGACTATGAAAAAGCGGGATGCCAGACGCATGAAGTACTATCCTTGATTGTAGATCAATAACAAGCCATGACTTTGGACAGATGGATGAATGGATGTAATGAATGTGATCGCAACAAGTTTGAAAGACAATGGAGCCATAGCCTTTACGAGTGGCACCTGTTTGCCAGGTTTTCACCATCGCACTTACCCAAGGTGCCACTGAAGTGGTTGTTCACCGTTTCGATGCATGATTTTTCTTTACTATTTTGATGTTTTTGTATTTTCTTCAGGACATTTTTCTGAATGTTTTTAGTGTTTTTCTGTATAGCTTTTAGGTATAAAACCATTTGAGGTGCATGCTGTTGATTGGATCTGCTAGCGGTTCTCCTTCAGAAGTAGCCAACTGATATGCCCCAGACCCAAATACAACAGTGATAACATATGGACCCAGCCAGTTCGATTCAAACTTTCCCTGATGTTCTCGATTTGGTTGGTTACGAGGATTCTCTCGAAGAACAAGATCACATACCTCAAATGTACGAGGTCGAACTTGATGATTATAGCTTCTGCTCATGTGCTGCTGATAGGCTTTGAGGTGATTGTATGCAGCTTGTCATTTCTCATCAAGTAGCTCTAAGTCTTGGAAACGGGAATACTCTGTATGCTTCATCATCGATGAGATTGTGCAAGGAAACCCATAGTGATGTTATCTCAACCTCAATAGGTAAAATAACTTCTGCACCATAGACCAATGAGTAGGGAGTTGCACCTGTAGGGGTTCGAATGCTAGTTCGATACGCCCATAATGCTGGATTCAATTGAACATGCCAATCACGACCGACATCATTGACTATCTTCTTTAGGATTCTCAATATGTTCTTGTTTGATGCTTCAGCTTGACCATTGCCTTGTGGGTAACAGGGAGTGGAAAAGCGGTGTTGGATGTGAAACTTCTCACAAAGTTCATGGACATCTTGATTCCTGAATGGAAGACCGTTATCTGTGATGATGGACAGGGGTACACCATACCGACAAATGATGTAATTGAGGATGAATGAGGCGATCTTCTTGTCGGTGACTTGGGTAAGTGGAACAACTTCAATCCACTTTGTGAAGTATTCGGTGGCAGTAATAATGAATTTGTGGCCGTTGGATGAAGAGGGATGGATTTTACCCACAAGGTCAAGTCCCCATTGACAAAAGGGCCATGGTGTTGTGATTGGTTGTGATTCCTGTGCTGGCGCATGTATCAGGTCTCCATGAACTTGGCATTTCTTGCACTTTCTGACAAAATAGTAGGAGTCTTTTTCCATTGATGGCCAATAGTATCTAGTGCGCATGAGTTTCTTGGCTAGTGACGAACCGCTTACATGAGTTCCACAAATTCCTTCATGTACCTCTTCCAAGGCCTTTGTTATCTCATCCTGTTCTAGACATTGAAGGAGAGTACCATCAAGACTACGTCGGTATAGGGTTTCAGCAATAATGGCATATCAAGCGGTTTGGTGAATGAAAGTTTTATGTTGGTTATTCGATTGGTTAGGAGGAAGTGTGTGATTGTGGAGGTAGGTGTAGAACTCACTGTACCATGGGGATTCAGAACCAATAAGGTGACATATCATCTCAGATTCAGGGATATCATAAGCAGGAATCCAAAGCTTTTCTACCAAGAACTCATAGCGTGTTGAATTCTGTGGAAGATCTAGGAGAGATGCAATGGTACCCATAGCATCAACAACTCGATTCTGATCTCTAGGTATATGCTCAAAGGTGATAGTAGTGAATGATGTTTTTAATTTGTCCACCATTTGTTTGTACGACATGAGTTTGTCATTCTTGGTCTGATATTCATCTGTTGCTTGTCGAATGACCAGTTGGGAGTCGCCATATACTTGTAGTTCTTGTAACTTCCATTGTATGGCTAGCTTGTAAGACTTCGGGATGCTGTCACCTTGAGGTGTGATAAATAGAATGCCTACCCCCAAGCCATGCCTAGTGTATGAACCATCAAAGTATAGTTTCCATGGTTGTGCTATTGTGATCATGAATATCTCTTCATCTGGAAAATTGGAAATGAGAGGATGATTTCTTATGAGTGGTGCATCGACCAACTGATCTACAATAACTTGTCCTTTGATAGCTTTATGGTCCACATACTTGATGTCAAATTCACTTAGAATCATCACCCATTTGGCCAAGCAGCCTGTGAATGCTTCTTTGCTAAGTAAGTACTTGAGTGGATCAATATTTGCGATGAGTTGTACTTTATGTGTCAACAGATAGTGCCTCAGTTTAGTGGCTGTCAAGATTACTGCTAGGCAAGCTCGCTCAATAGGTGTATAATTGAGTTCATAGCCAACTAGTGTGCGAGAGATGTAGTAAACAATGTACTCTTTCCCTTCTGCACTGTGTTGTGCCAATAGTACACCCAATGCTGTATTTGTTGCTAATATATAGAGTAGTAAAGGCTTATTCAGATTTGGTGGGATCAACGATGGTGTATTCATGAGATAATCTTTAAGCATCTAGAATGCTTGCTGGCATCTGACATCCCACTGAAAGCGGATATTTTTGTGTAGCAGGTGTGTATAAGGATGGCACTTATCTACCAGTTGTGCAATGAATCTTCGGATGGATTGTAGTCGCCCTTGTAATGTCCTTAGTTGACTAATGTTCTTTGGAGGTGGCATGTCCATGATTGCTTTGACCTTTGCTGGATCGACCTCAATGCCTTTGCTTGAGACAGTGTATCCTAGAAGTTTCCCTGAGGTTACTCCAAAGACACATTTCTTTGGGTTGAGTCAAACATGATATTGTTCTAGTCTATCAAATATTTTCTCTAATATGTCTAGATGACCTTCTCTTGTTAGTGATTTTGCCAGTAAGTCAACAACATAATCTTCCATTATGGTATGCATCATATCATGGAAGATAGTGGTCATTGCCCTTTGATAGGTCACTCCTACATTCTTGAGACCAAAAGGCATTACGTTCCAGTAGTATGTTCCCCATGGGCATGTGAAGGCTATCTTATGTTGATCCTCTGGTGCGATTTTTATCTGATTGTACCTAGAAAAGCCATCCATGAGTGAAAGCATGGCATGTCCTGCTGTTAGGTCTACTATGATGTCGATATTTGGTTGGGGGAAGTCATCCTTAGGACATGCCTTGTTTAGATCTCTGAAGTCAGTACAAATATGGATGCCCCCATTTGGTTTGCCGACAGGCACAGTGTTGGATATCCAATCCGCATAATCAATTGGTTGAATGAAACCAACATCTAGAAATTTCTTAAGTTCTGCTTTTCCTAGCACCGCAATCTGAGGGTGCATCTTGCAAAGCTTCTGCTTGACAGGCTTGGCTCCTTCTACTGCTGTGAGGTGATGCATGACTAAATCTGGGTCAAGGTCAGGCATGTCTGCATATGACCATGTAAAGTTGATCTGACGCTTTTGGAAGAACTCTACAAACTTAGGTTGTTCCTCTGGAGTTAAAAGAGATACCAAATGTATGTAGTAAGGTGTTTCAAGAGTCCCCATGTTGTATTCTTTTGTTTCCTCAATGAGAATCATTGATCTTTCTTGCTGTGTACTAGAGGGAAGAATGTCAAACCTTTCATCCTCGGGCGCCTCAGAGAGGTTTTCACCATTGGATACGCTCTTTCTTTTTACTTTTGTGGGATCAAACAGTGCCATAGTGTGGTTTTCACTAGAAGATCCATGTTTTATTATTATATTTTTGCAGCTGAAAGGTTTGGCATCTGCCCTGAAGTATGTTGTGCTATTAAGTTCAATGGCGAATCCAGCTTTGTGATCCCCACTTGGTATGTTATCCCGTAGTTCCAGAAAGTCAATGATCACCTCATCATTTTGGAAATGGTCAAGACATGGGGGATTAGGTTGGTTCCATTTGATGAGTTCAGGATGGATAATGGGTATTACTTCATCGATTAGGTTAAGTTTGTTAGATGTGTTAGTGAGGGTTAAGACATTATGGTGAAGGTTGTTGATGGTACTCTCCCTATCAGAATTAGGTGTAGGATGTGACGTAGGGTTTGTGGAAGATGTTTCCAGCTCAGGAACCCAAGAGGTCTTTATCTGTGCTTCTCCATAAATAGGGATGTCTTTGCGGGGTGGAGGTAGTGATGTGTCTTCCTCATCTAAAGTATTAAGTTGGATGGAATCAAATTCCCATTCATGTGAGTCAGTCTCTGAGTCGCTTTCCAGTATCCGATTACTATACCATACTGGGATGTCCTTTGAGTTAAACACTGTAGGTGTGATCAGCTGATGTACCATTGTAGATGAAATGATCGGTGCTGCAGGAAGGATTATGGGGATCAGTGAATCCGATACAGGGAGCATCAGTGTTGCTGACTCTGCTGCTTCTGCTGGAATGGCCAGTGTTGTTGATACTGCTGGGAATTCTGATATAGTTGCTACTGCTAATGGTGCTTTTGATGTTATTGCTGCTGCTGATAGGGTTGCTGGTTTGATTGGTGGAATGATGGGTGCTAGGGATGATCTTGCTAGGATTTTTAGCCTTAGTGGGGCAGTTGTGATGGTGTGCGGTGCTGCTGATATGATCAAAGGTGACCTCTTTGTAGTAGGTTGATATAGAGGTTTGCTGGGTTTCCCTTTGAATTAGAGCTTAGGTAGGATCTCCTTTTGAAATCCTAGTCCTGTGTTATCCTTAAGCTTTAATTCTGGCTGTAGAGGCTCATGTCATCCTTACTTGTAAGGTCCCAAAGCACTCTGACCGTCATAACCCATCCTTTGCATAATGAGAAGGCCCTTTCCATACTGATCTGTGGGAATCTTAGCTTGCGGAATATCAGTGGTGATGGGATCTTTATAGATCCATTCTACTAAGTCCTCATCACTTGTTTCTTCTTCTTGACTCTTTCCTAGGATGAATGGCGTCAAAGGACATGCTGGCTTGTCCAGTGGCGTTTTAAGTAACCGTTGAGGTTTGCCATGTGTTCTAGGAGAAGTAGGCATTTTTCCCACACAAAAGAGTTGGCTCAAATTATATTCCCCAAGACCTTCCTCTGCTATTTTCATCTTGAGCTTTTCTTGCTTGGGTATAGTGGTGTTTGAACTCGCAAGAGAGGCTGGACTTATGTATGATGTGGAGGAGATGGCTTCTCTATTATTAGGAATGGTAATCTCTGGTTGATGACTGATATTATGACAATATGCAAAGGGGTTTGCATCTCCTAGGATTGTGATCTCTACACCATTATGCGGGAACTTGATACACTGATGGTAGGTGGATGGAACGGCTTGCATGGCATGTATCCAAGGTCTTCCTAATAATAAATTATATGGCAGAGGAAGGTCCAAAACTTGATAGATGATGTGTTTCACCACAGGGCCCACTCGGATTGGTAGCACCACAGCTCCTTTGGATGAACACTCTGCATCATCATAGGCTTTGATTGTTATCTTCTTGCGGGGATCCATTGATTCAATTGCATATCCCAAAGCTACGACTAATTGTAGAGTATAGATATTCAGGCATGCTTCATTGTCGATCAAGACTCACTTGATCCTATGCTGGTTGATAAACCCTTCAATATGGAGTGAGGCGTTATGAGGTTGCTGGAAGGAGGAGTTGTCACTTTCCGAGAAAGTGAGACAAGGTGATGATCTTAGATTTCTGACCATGGCTTGGAACCGATCTGTATTTAGGTTTGCAGGGACTGACGCCTCTTGGAGAGCTTGATCCAAGATTGTTTTATGGGATGGAGATAGGCACAATAGCTCTAAGATAGATATTAGTGCAGGTGTTTTGTCTAACTATTCCACAAGGTTATACTGCTTTGGGATAGATGGGGTGCCTTGTGGAGCTGCTTTTATGGTAATCTTGTTGCAACGTGTAACAATATTGCAAGTGGAGCTAGGATTTTCAATGGTTATAGTTGCAATTTGTTCACTGGCATCGTATAGGTGATTCACAGTATAATTATACATGGCTTGCGTATAATTGGTGGTATCCGTGTTTCTCCCTGAAGTGGAAGGACCCCTTTGATCTTGTGATGGAAGTGGATTTTTAAACATGAGATGATCATTGTTTGTTGTCTTTGGGTCATGTCCTTGGATTTCGATTTCACCTCAGTCAATAAGATCCTGAATAAGATCTTTCAATCTGTGACAATTGCTTGTCTTATGTCCTTTCCCTTGATGGAAATCGCAATGTTCAGTATCCCTCCACCATGAAGGTTTGACTTGAGGTTCATAATTTGATGTTTTGGGTAAGGTTACCAGATTTTGAGAAACCAGCTGTTGTAACACTGTTTTGATGGGTTCCCCTAGGGGAGTGTATGTTCGCTTTGGTTTTTGTTGATGCTGTCTGGGTTCATCTTGAGATGTGATGCGGCCTTGATTTGGAGGAGCAACTGTGTTAGTCTTAGGTGGGGGATTTTGTCCTACAAATTGAACCACAAGTTGTGCACTTTTGATAGTTCTTGCATCCACAACACCGTCGTTGATGATATTTTTGTTTTTGTTCCAGAAGTTAGGCTTGTCACTATTGAAGTAGGGATGAGGGTCATCCTTTGGCTCATTGTGGATTTTGATAAGTCCTTTCTTGATGAGAGCCCGCTCATATTTTAAGCCTTTGGTGATCATATCATTGAAAGAGTTTGTGTCTTTTACATTGAGGTGAAATTCCATTTCGTCATTTAAGTTGGAAATAAATATTTCCACTAGTTCTTGTTTAGGTAATTGAAGAGAACGTTTGCTAGACATTTGACACCGTCGTTGCAGAAAGACTGAAAATAGTTCACCTCATTTTTTTTTAGTGTTACATAGATCGGCCATGGTGATATCATGTTCAATGTTGTGTGAGTAATGTGCCAGGAATTTCTGGATGAGTTCTTCAAATATCCTAATGCCACCTGATAATCGGGAAAACTATGATGTGGTTGTTCCTCCCAAGCTTTGGGGAAAAAGGCGCATTAGGTACGTATCCTCGTATGCCACTTTGAGGCAAGCTGAATGGAATTATCAAACATCATCATGAGGATCTCCTTTTCCTCTATACTTTTCGAACTTGGGTGTTTCAAACCCTTGTGGAAAAGGTGGCATATGAAGATTCCTATCAAAGGGATAGGGACAAATGTCATTGAGTGAAAATTGATTAGTTTTCACACCACTATGAAGTTGTTGGGCGAGATTTTCAACTTGTTGCCTCAACATCTCTATTTCATTTAGAGGAGGAGGAGGTGGTGGATTACCTTGATGAAGGTTGTATTCGATGGGATCTCGACCTCTTTCTTCCTCATTGCAACTTTTTCATTCTGATGCTTGCCTTAGTTGTGCAACATCAAAGTCAGAGGGTAGTTTGGCTCCTTCTTGAGCAAGTCTTAAAAAGTGAGCATCAACATTGCTCCTGAGTATTTCATCAAACAGTCGATTAAAGAGAGGGTTGTGTTGTGCCCTTTTTATTGCCGCAAGAGTAGGAGTACTTGGATTTTCGTCATTTATATGGTGAAAATGGATAGCAATAAACAACAATATTGAAAGACTAAAATGGATTCAACCACCAAACCCTAGCCTAACAATGAACAAAGATCCACCATAACATATGAAGATAACCTAAGACAATGCAAAATAACTCAATAAATCACAAAGATTATACCATCACATGTCCACTAGGGTTTTTGATCTCCATTCTTCCTATCTCCATTGATCTTGTTTGATATGCTTGCTCTCAGATTTTTGTATGCACAAGAGCTCAACAAAGAACGGAATGTGGTTGCAAGTAGGATCGTAGTGTAGCCAAGTCCTCCAAAATTAGTCATTAGGGTCCTTGGTAATGAAGAAAGCATCTCCTTAAATAGAAGACACAATAGAAAATGGAGGGTTAAGATTGAGAGGTGTAAAAAGAGAGGTCGGCTAGGATTAGAGGGTAGGTATAAGAAATACCAAAATAATGAAAGGGGTAGGTAGTGTAGGAAATAAGAGATGAATGACATGTGTCATGTGTAGAAAAGGTTAATGAATTAATTAAATAAATAAAGATTTATTTAATTAATAGAAGAAGTAGGGTAATTAAATAAATAAAATATTTATTTAATTTAGGAAAGGGATAATTTAAATAAATAAATGTATTTATTTAAATGAGAAATAAGGCTAGAAGGGGATAAATGAATTAATTAAATAAATAAAGATTTATTTAATTAATAGAAGAATTAAGCTAAAGTAATTAAATAAATAAAATATTTATTTAATTAGACATGACAATTTTAGGTGTCTACATTTTGCCCCTCTTTGAGACAATGCGGCTTGTCGCGTTGTTTCAAAGAAGATAAGATGAACTGATACAGAGTTGCCCCAGGATGGGAATGATATGCCCCCTCGAGAGATTGGATGAAAAAGTCTAGAAAGATTGCAGACAATCTCGCGATAAGAAAGATGGGAAAGAATGGACTGATTGGATAAAGTGACAAAATCACAGGATGAAGAATACTGACTCGGGAAAATGAGGGCGAGGGCTAGGGTAGGCTATAAGATAAACCACGGGCAAAAGACATCCTCATTGTCATCCACACCCATAGAAGAGCACAGTGCAGAGCGAGAAAAGAGCAGCAGCAGTCAGCAGCGATGGCATTCGTTCATAGATTCGATCGTGTCCGCCGATTCCAGCGACCAGCCGATGCAGGAGAGCCGGTAAGTACCCGAAAACCTCCTCGTACTTTCACGCATTTCAAGTTTTGTCATTAATGCATGTTTAGGAGCAATAAATGCGCTAGAAATAGGGTAGTTTAAAAGTGCAAAAACGCGCAACCGCGTCTGTGTCAGCGCCAGGCGCGTCTGTGTCCAACAGGCGCGTCTGTGTCGGGTCCAGGCGCGTCTGTGCCTGGAACCGCGTTTGTGTTGAATGCGGACGCGTTTGTGAAATGTAGTAGCGTCTGTGCTTTTGAATAGCGTTTATGTCATGCAGGGACGTCTGTGTTCCCTGGTCGCGTTTGTGTCTGGCATAGGCACGTTTGTGTTTAGAAAGCGCGTCTGTGTTGCAGAGGCGCGTTTGTGCAGTCTATAAGCGCGTTTATGAGTTAAAAACGCGTGTGTGTTGAAAAAGTGCGTTTGTGTGTTTAAATGCATGGTTTTAGTCCTTTAGGTCAAATCGGCAGTTCTGTGATGAACATACGCTGTCGATTGGATAAGCTGCTGAGAGGATACACTCAAGCAGGTCCTCTAGGAATACTAGGATAGATCAAGGCACTTTGTGATGAACAGGGAGCACCAGGATAAACAGCACTTTGTGATGAACAGGGAGTGCGAATGTGAGTGACACTTTGTGATGAACAGGGAATGTCACACACGTAGTACTTTGTGATGAACAGTGAGCACTACTAGGATAAATAGCAACACTTTGTGATGAACAGTGAGTGTCACTAGGGTAGATAGCCATATGCATTTGGGTAGCGAGTAGCATTTTGTGATAAACAGTGAATGCCACAATAACTGACAAGATTGATTTGCTTGACTGCAGGAGTATTTGCCGATGTTGGAGTCACGGGAGAGATTCCCATCGACTCAGAGACTGCGTCCAGAGTTGTCCATCCAGGACATGATTTCCATTGAGGAGATGGGTCTCACATATATGCTCTATGTGCCTGAGTTTCGGGCAAACATGGGGTTGCTGACTGCATTGGCCGAGAGATGGCACTCAGAGACATGCACGTTTCACCTGCCGATGGGTGAGATGACAGTGACACTAGAGGATGTCTACAGGATACTGCATATCCCCATTGATGGAGAGTTGATCCCCTACGACCGTGACGGTGACAGGGAGGCCTTGAGACGGGTTTTTCAGGATCCTGAGTTGGAGATGAGAGCAGGGCATGTAGCCTGGGACACCATGACTGCCACAGGATTGGCATTGCCGGCAGTTATTGGGGGAGTTATCAGTGGATACCTGTGTCCAGACAGGGCCACACGAGGATTGGCAGTGGGCTGGGGAGGGGCCTTGGAGACGCTGATGGCAGAGCACACTAGGTATGCATGGGGGCCATGTGTCCTAGCACATTTGTACTATGAGCTGCATCAGTTTGTATACCACGGATCAGTGGGGCTGGGCTGCGGTGTGACTCTATTGCAGGTGTGGGCCTATGAGCACCTTCCAGTGACGAGGCCGATTCATTTCAGAGGCAGAGGACAGGGACAGAGTTTTGTTCATTTGTATGCCATGATCACATCCCAGCCTCGGATTGGGAGATTGGAGCACTGGAGGAGAGTCATTGATGACATTGATATGGTGATCTGGAGGCCGTACCTGGGGTGCGAGGAGTGGGGTGATGATGCACTGGAGCTACCCTACACCTTCCGGAGCAGGTACCTGATTGGGCGGACGCCCTATATATTAGAGAGACAGCTGGTGGATAGGGTATGCAGGCAGTATGGCCGGATTCAGAGGATGCCCCGAGGCTCGGGTATGTATGCCCGTACTGTTAGAGATCAGGTGCAGTTTGGCCCACTGCTATCTTATGATCAGGCAGTGATGCAGCTAGCAGAGATGATGCCGATGCCATGGGACATGTGGCCAGAGGTAGATGATGCAGGGATGGACGCAGAGTACTCTGCGTACTGGGCAGAGCATCCATTTCCGAGGTTGACAGATCCGGCAGAGCCAGTGGATGGAGAGGGTGGAGGAGATGATGATGAGGGAGGAGGGGATGCAGGTAGGGGCCGGCGGAGGCGGAGGGGAGTGGTGGGAGAGAGACGGGTAGCACCTCGGAGGGAGGGAGGTCAGGAGAGAGCAGCTCCAGTGGTGAGAGGACGGGGTGGACTGCCCCTACAGGTGCCAGCAGCACAGGGTCCCCGAGAGGGACAGAGACAGGTACAGCCACAGGAACAGAGACAGGTACAGCCACAGGTACCTATACAGGCACAGGGACAGGTGCAGGCAGAGGCACAGGGACAGGCACCTGTAGAGGGGGAGCCACAGGCAGGGGCGGAGAGCGGAGACTCCGAGGAGGATGAGGTGGTGAGGTTGCGGGAGATCTGCCAGGGCCAGGCAGATGAGATTGAGGATTTGGTTCGAGAGAGGAACCACCTCAGGATCAGGGTCCGAGACACAGAGCGGGAGAGGGATCAGGCCATTCAGAGATATACCGAGGCCGAGACAGCTCTGAGGGCAGGTAGGCGGGCAGCAGAGGATGCAGGGGCAGGCTACGCCTATGTTTTGCGAGCGGGAGAGGAGATCGCCTACTGGAGGGATCTATATTATGCAGCCGTGCCAGCGGAGCAGCGGGCTAGGAGCTTCCAGAGGTCGTCGCGCACAGCGACGGCTACGGGAGGGAGCCGCAGGAGACAGGCATCCAGCGGTGGGGTTATGGGGCCTCCACCACCACCAGAGGGACAGGGGGATCCAGGGGCAGGGCCATCTACAGCTCAGACTCCGTCGAGGCGAGGTGGCTCCGAGGGAGGGAGTTCCTCATAGCTATAGTGGGCTCCCATTGTATCAGTAGATGTATCATTGTTGTATTGTAGACACCTGCGGGTGATTCTTTTGTAGCCATATGATTCTTTTGACATCATTGTATTATGACACATTTGATTGATTATATATATGAGATGATTCATCTTTTGCGGCAGCTATATGCATGTGTACCTTATGTGATGAGATGTTCTTATGTGATGCATGTTTTATGATATGGATGCTTATATGATGCAAGGCCATATATTTTTGTTCTTTTATGTTGTATATGTGATGCATGATGCAAATGAAAATGTATGTGATGCAAATGATTATTTATATAATGAAAATGTGAGATGTGCTAACATGTGTTGTATGCAGGATGTGATGCCATTATAATATCTATATGTATGAAATGCTTATATGTGGTGATGCAGGTGCAACTATATGAAATGTACATGTTTTTGGTGTGTCATTATACTCAGTCATGTGATAGCGGGCTACGCGGACTCGAGAAGGACAATGGAAGTCAATCAAGAAAGGGGGATGGAAGACAGAAGATATGAACGTGAAAGAGCTTCTTGTGCGTTATCATCATTGAGCTTTATTATGGCAGAATAGGTTATGACAATCGAGGCATATGTTCGGCCCAGAAAGTCATTGTACCTGTTTGCATGGAGATAAGACAGTCACAAACAAGGAATGCCCCAGTTCACACTAGACTCACAGTGTCCTCATATCCTTGGACAAGTCATAGTATTACTAAAAGACAATCCACAGACAGCAAATGCAAATAAGTGACGATACCCCATCCTCGCCTTTCTAGTCAAAGACATCCTGGAGATAGAATCTCTAGTCAAAGACATCCCGGAAAAGCTAAAAGACATGTCACCAAAAAGATAAAACCAAAAGAAAACCAAGACTCGACACCCACATCCACTGTAGTCTTCAAGTTTGTGTCTCTTGTCACTTGTTTAAGTCAAATTTTGATTGTGGTCACAATGTTCACTTTCACAAAAAGGATAGATAGCACTGAACCATATGTTGTCTGAGTCTGTTAAAAGATTTGATTTTGTTGAAGCCCATTGTTGCTGCTGTGTCTCCTTGGAAACTGACTAAATCCATGAAACTGATACCTTATTGTGGAGAAGATGGAACTTTATTGCGGATCTGCGATGCAAAATGTTGCTTTATTGCGAATTGTGCGCGGATAGACTGAAGAGAGCTGAAAGAAACTGTACTCCTCGAAACATGTGAAGTTCTCAGTTCCACACCCATTACTAGACGCAGGAATTGGCCGTAGTCACAGATAGGATCTGATTTATTATGAATGGCTAACCAATCTCGGGTAGATCAATAACAAGCCATGATGGGAATGGGTAAGTTTATTGTGAGTGAATTGGTCGTGATTGTGTGCGAAGTGAAAGAATGAAAGGGAATCCTGAAAGAGGGAGGAGCAAAGTCCCTACGCATGGCGCTGGTGACCCAGTTTTGACCATGGTACTTGCCCAGGGCGCCACCGAAGTGGTTTTCACCGTTGGACGAAATTATTTCTCTTTACTTTCTTGGATTTTGCAATTTTTTTTTTTTTTTTGTATTTTTGAATTTTTTTGATTTTTTTTTGTATTTTTGCATTAGGATACTTAAAAAGAGCTTATGTGTAGAACCTGCGAAGGTGCATGCTATTGATAGGGTCCTCCAAAGATTCACCTTCTGTAGTTGAGAGCTGATATGCCCCAGATCCATATGCTGCTGTGATGATGTAAGGACCAAGCCAGTTGGGTTCAAATTTGCCCTTCTTTTCTCTATCTTGCTGATTCTTGGGGTTCTCTCTGAGGACTAAGTCACCTACCTCAAATGTGCGAGGCTTGACCTTGTGATTGTAACTGCGACTCATTCGTTGTTGGTAAGCCTTGAGATGATTAAAAGCAGTGTGTCGTCGTTCCTCCAACAGTTCTAGTTCTTGTAAGCGAGAGACCCTGTAGTCTTCATCGTTGATTATGTTTCTCAAGGAGACCCGTAAAGAAGGTAACTCGACCTCAATAGGCAAGATGGCTTCAGCACCATAGACAAGTGAGTAAGGTGTAGCTCCTGTAGGTGTGCGGACACTGGTACGATATGCCCAAAGTGCGGGATTGAGTTGGACATGCCAGTTACGGCCAGCGTCGTCGACTGTCTTTTTAAGTATTTTGAGGATTGTTTTGTTAGACGCCTCAGCTTGGCCATTACCTTGGGGGTAATATGGTGTGGAGAAACGATGAGAGATATGGAATCGCTCACAGAGTTCATGAACATCCTGATTCTTGAAAGGACGCCCGTTGTCGGTAATAATGGAAGTAGGAATCCCGTATCGGCAAATGATGTAGTTCAGGATGAAAGTAGCGATTTGTTTCCCAGTAACTTGTGTGAGAGGCACGGCTTCAATCCACTTTGTGAAATACTCTGTGGCTGTGATAATGAATTTATGTCCGTTGGAAGAAGGAGGGTGAATCTTGCCTATGAGATCGAGTCCCCACTGACAAAAGGGCCAAGGAGATGCAAGTGGCTGTAGTTCTTGTGCTGGTGCGTGTATGAGGTCTCCATGAATTTGACACTGCTTACACTTCTTGACAAACTGATATGCATCTTTTTCCATAGTAGGCCAGTAGTATCCAGTCCTGATGAGTTTCTTGGCCAAGGTAGGACCACTAGTATGCGGACCACATATCCCTTCGTGCACTTTTCGTAACGCAATCTGAGCTTCGTCACTCTCTAAACATCTAAGGAGGGTGCCATCTAGACCTCGCCGGTATAGGATATCAGCTAGGATAACGTATCGGGAGGATTGGCGGATGAAAGTGCGGCGTTGGTTGTTCGATAAATCGGGAGGTAAGATGGTGTCGCGAAGGTATGTGAATATGGAACCATATAACTGGGATTCAGGACCAACAACACATATCATTTCCGTGAGAGTGATCTCATATGACGGAATCAGCAGGTTGTCAACCAGGAACTCATAATAGGTCTCATTTTGTGGTAGGTCAATGAGTGAAGCAATTGTAGCCATGGCATCAGCAGCGCGATTCTGTTCTCTTGGTATCTGCTCAAACTCTATCTTTGCAAAGTGTTGTTTCAGATCATCTACCAGTTGTTTGTAAGGCATTAGCTTTTCATCTTTTGTTTGATAATCATCAGTTGCTTGACGGATGACAAGTTGAGAATCGCCAAAAACACGAAGTTCCTGGATCTTCCACTGAACTGCAATTCTTAACCCCGTTGTTAATGCCTCGTATTCCGCTATATTGTTGGTGCAAGGAAATGATAAGCGGTATGACTTTGGTATAGAATCGCCTTGGGGAGTTATAAAGAGTATACCCGCTCCTGCCCCGTGCTGTGTGTATGAGCCATCAAAGTATAGTTGCCATGGCTTTGCAGGTGATATTGTTAGAATGGACTCATCTGGAAATTCTGACTGTAGAGGAACATCATCTATCATGGGAGCATCTGCCAGTTGATCTGCAATGGCTTGTCCTTTGATTGCTTTTCTGTCCACGTATTCTATGTCGAATTCACTCAAAATCATTACCCACTTGGCCAGTCGCCCAGTAAGTGTAGCTTTGTTGAGCAGATATTTTAGTGGATCAATTCTGGCAATCAACTTGGTCTTGTGAGTGAGCATATAATGTCGTAATTTTTGTGAAGCGAAGACCACAGCGAGACATGCACGCTCAATTTGTGTGTAGTTGAGCTCATATCCCACCAATGTGCGACTGATATAGTAGACTGCTTTTTCCTTGCCGTCAGGTATTTGCTGTGCTAGTAGTGCCCCCAGTGCTGTTGGAGTGGCTGATATGTAAAGTAGCAATGGTTGATTCGGAATTGGTGGCATCAAAACTGGCGGGTTCAAAAGATAGTCTTTAAGTGCCTGAAAAGCCTGTTGACAGTTCTCGTCCCATTTGAACTTAATGTTTTTGTGTAGCAGGTGCTGGAAAGAATTACACTTATCTGCAAGTTGTGCTATGAATCTTCGTATGGACTGGAGTCTCCCTTGTAAAGACCGAAGTTGACTGATATTCTTGGGTGGCGGCATGTCCAAGATAGCCTTGACTTTTGCTGGATCCGCTTCTATTCCTCTTTTAGACACAATGAATCCTAGGAGCTTTCCGGAGGTTACTCCAAAGACACATTTCTTTGGATTTAATCTTACCTTGTATTTTTCCAGCCTATCAAAAGCAACTGAAAGTATGTCCAAGTGTGTATTTCTGTCTATTGATTTAACCAAAAGGTCGTCGACATAATCTTCCACCTTTACATGCATGAGATCATGGAAGATAGTAGTCATGGCTCGTTGATACGTGGCACCTGCATTTTTCAGCCCAAAGGGCATGACATTCCAGCAGAAGGTTCCCCATGGACAAGTGAATGATGTTTTATGTTGATCTTCAGGTGCAATCCTGATCTGATTATATCCAGAGAATCCGTCCATTAAAGATAACATCTCATGGCCTGCTGTGAGATCAACAATTAAATCAATGTTTGGTAATGGGAAATCCTCCTTCGGACAAGCCTTGTTGATATCCCTGAAATCTGTACATATTCGGATGCTGCGATCTGGTTTGCTAACAGGCACTAAGTTGGAAATCCATTCAGGATAATCAATTGGACGTATGAATCCGACATCTAGTAATTTCTCCAGCTCTGCCTTGACTAATAATGCCACCTGTGGATGCATTTTTCTCAATTTCTGTTTTACTGGTTTTGCCCCCGGTTTGACTGTTAAATGATGCATTACTAAGTCGGGGTCTAGTCCAGGCATATCAGCATAAGACCAGGCGAAGTTGACTTGTCGTGCCTTAAAGAAGCTTATGAACCTTGCTTTCTCGGCCTCTGTCAATGATTGAGCCAAAAATATGTTGTGTGGAACCTCGGCTGTACCAATGTTTGTCTTTATAGTCTCCTCTACCAACATGGATGATTTTTCCTCGTATGATGCTGGGAGAATGTCAAGCCTTCCATCTTCGGGCGCCTCAGAGAGGTTTTCACCCTCAGATACGTCCTTTCTTTTTACTTTTTTAGAGTCAGAGAGCGCCACAGTGTGGTTTTCGCCATAAGACCCTTGTTTTGTCTTTATTTTCACATTTTTGCGACTAGAAGGCCCGACACCCTCACCAAAGTATGCCATGTTATTTAGCTCTATGGCGTATCCTGCTTTATGGTCTCCAAGAGGAAGATCATCGCGAATGCCAAGATAATCAATAATAGCTTCGTCATTTTGAAATGTATCGATCTGTGGTGGTCCATCCTGATCCCAGTCAATGAGTTGGGGGTGAACGAGGGGAAGGTCTTTAGTGTCTTTAGAATCCGCAAGGCTAATAGTGAAGATGTGGTTATATTCAGGTATGTCAAGGTAGTCATCGAGGTCGTCAATGGCACTCTCCTCGTCAGTGTCGATCGTGAGTGAGTCCAAATTATCATCACTAGTAGCACCCTCAGGGACAGGTGTCCTCATCCTATGTGATCCTGACCTAGGGCCCTGAAACGAAGCTTGTGCGGGATCCTTATGGGTCGGTTCTTGACCAACTCTGAATTTCTTGTAAAACTCCTCCTCCTCTGTAGGTTCATCTGGCTCTCTAAATGTCTCATTAAGTTCATAATCGCTGGAGGATTTGTCTGAACCCCATTCCCACTCATTGGAGTCTGTGGAATAATTATCCTCTTGTTGAACTTCAGCCACTTTGACTCGCCATATCTGTTTTGTTCTTTTGTTGTGAATCTTGGGATTTAGAAAACCAAGCCCCTTGGAGCGTTCCCTTCTTGTAGTTAGCTCGGGTTGTAAAGGCTCCATGACACCTTCTTTGCGTAGTCCGAGAGGACTCTTTCCATCATACCCAAATCTTTGTAGAATTTTGAAACCTTTGCCATAGTTTTCACAGGGTATTATAATTTGATCATGTGTATCATCTTCAGCGTCCTTATATAGCATTTTATATAAACTTTCTTCCTCTAGTTCGCCCCATTTTTGAAAGACGGTAGGATCCCATTTGAGGAGCATGATGGAGATTTGCTTATTTGGATGTGGTCGCCCATATTCCTTGGGGGAGTTCATGACTTGTCGTAAGAACATTGTTTGATTCAGAGTGTATTCTCCCATGCCTTTGTCTTGAAACTTGGCTCTAAGTTCACCTTGTTTGGATGTCGAGGGCTTTAATGACTCAGGATCAATATATGCTGAAGAAGGAGTAGCCTCACGATTGCTGGGAATGATAATCTCAGTATGTGATCTCAAGTTATTGCAATATATGAATGGATTTGGATCACCATTGACCGTTACCTCGACTCCATTATGAGGAAATTTTATGCACTGATGGTATGTTGATGGGACCGCTCTCATTTCATGAATCCATGGACGTCCTAGCAATATGTTATACGTGAGGTCTAGATCCAGGACTTGACAAATCACGTCCTTTGTTACTGGCCCTATTCTGAGTGGTAAGATGACCGTGCCCTTGGACGAGCGCTCTTCATCATCATAAGCCTTAATAGTGATTTGGTTTGTAGCATTCACAGCTTTGTCAGAATATCCCAATTGTCTGATGGTGCTCAATGTACAAATATTAAGACCTGCTCCTCCATCTATCAGGACTCGTTTTATTCGGTGTTTATGTATGAAAGCTTCAATATGTAGAGGTGCATTGTGAGGCTGACTTATGGAGGCGTCATCGGCTTCTGTAAATGTGAGGGAGTGTGGAACGGATAGGTATCCCACCATGGCTTGAAACTGATCCACGTTTAGATCCGTAGGGACAGCAGTATCTCTCAAGGTTTTGTCAAGGACAGCTTTATGTGCAGGAGATATACGTAAGAGCTCAAGAATAGAGATGAGTGCGGGTGTTTTCCCTAATTGCTCTACAAGATCGTACTCAGGCTTAGTTGACGGAAGATTGGTATTCTTAGAAGGAGTTCCTGGCAATGTGATCTTACCTCGACGAGTTGTAACATGACATTCAGAGGTAGCTTCGGATGAAGATCTCACACCTTTTAGGACAATTTTAGGTCGCTGAGGAGGATTCTCAGGATTTTTATTTTTGATAGTAATGGTAGAAATATGATTGTCCATTGAGATGTGGTTAATAGTGGAATCATAATTGTAAGATGTTCTGGTGTAATTGGCTTGATCATCTGTGACTTTGCCTTTTCCCTTGTCATGTTTTGGGAATGGTTCCTTAAACACCTCATGCTCTTGGTTAGATGAATGTCCCTCAATCTCAATATCTCCTCTGTCAATGAGATCTTGTACAATGTTTTTCAATCGATGGCAATTACTTGTCTTGTGACCCTTGCTCTTATGAAATTCACAATATTCATCATCATTCCACCAATTCGGTTTTACCTTTGGTTCATATGGAGGAAAATCTGGGACCGTGATCACTTTGTTTGCTACAAGCTTTTTGAATACTGATTCAAGTGGTTCTCCCAATGGAGTGTACTTCCTTCGTGGTTTGGAAGCTGTTTGATTGTTCACTTGATTGTTGGTAGAATTTGATCCAGAAAAGATGAACTTGGGTCTCACTGTGTTAGCATCCACAACACCATCATTAACTGTGTTCTTGTTCTTGTTCCAAAACTTTGGTTTGTCTTTTCCCTTAAAGTCCTCTTTGTTTTCTTTGAATAGTTTGATAACTCCTTGTTCAATTAAGACTCTTTCTGTTGCTAGGCCCTTTTCAATGACATCCTTGAATGTAGACAAACAAGCTTTTCTGAGATCATAACCAATAGCCTTGTTAACATTTTGTGTGAACATTTCCACCATTTGTTTTTGCGGGATTTCACAAGAGCATCTGCTAGCTAAGTTTCTCCATCTTTGTAAAAATGACGCAAAAGATTCTCCTTCTTTTTGTTTCGTATTGCACAAGGTAGTAACTGAGACATCTGTTTCAATGTTGTAAGAGAAATGTTGAATGAATGCCTCTGCCAAGTCACCCCATGACTTAATACCAGGAGGTAATTGAGAAAACCATTCCATCGCTTGATCTCCTAAGCTCTGTGGGAACAACCTCATTAAGTATGTTTCTTCTGCCGCTACCTCAATGCAAGCTGTGAAGAATTGTCTTATGTGTGCCTTGGGATCTCCTCTCCCTCTATATTTGTCAAATTTCGGTGTTGCAAAGTGCGGAGGAAACGGAGGCATGGGAATGCTCTTATCAAAGGGATAAGGGCATATATCTCTCATAGTATATGTGGGTTTTGATGTGCCCATGTCTTCCACTTTCTTTTGTAGATCTCTAATTTGTTGCTCCAAATTATTTTTGGGAGGAGATGGATTTCTTGTAGCATATCCCATGTTTGAAACACCCATTTGAGGAGGAGCCTGTTGCATGTATGGATGATACTGATCGTAGACATGTCCATATGGAGGTCTATATTGTTGCGACATGTATGGAGCACTTGGCATAATTTCTTGTTGAGGAACCCCATATCTGTTTTGTGTGTATAAACCATATTCAATGGGCCTTTCATTTTCCATTGTGTTGCCCCCAATTTTGGCATGAGGTCTTCTTGTGTCAAAATTTTGAGGAAGTCCTTGAGTATCCATTTGTCTTGGTTGACCTATATCTTGAGCATGTGTTTGAACATAAGGCCTCCATGATGGTCTTTGAGTGTAAGTATCGTGCATTTGAGCTTGTGTATGTGGGATTGCTGGTTTCTGAAGCAAAACTGATGGTGACTCCGGCATCATATTATTTGGTCCTCCACTATTTGGTTGAGTTTGTTGTGAAGGTCTACTTTCCATAAGTTGAGATAAGTCAAAATCATGTGGTATCTTAGCTCCACTTTGTGCCATCATGTTTAGAAAGTATTGACGATCCCTCCTCATTATCTCTTCAACCAATCTATTGAATTGAGGATCCATTATAGATTCTTGTATGTCTGCTGATAGTATTGAAGAATTGTCCACATTATCATTGTGTGTAGCGTTGTGTATAGCGTTTGCGCTTTCCATATTTGGATTGTGTCTATAAACATTCATGTCTGGTAATGTAGTGTGCTCAGGATTGTAGAAGACATCATTGTCATACTCATAAGAACTCATGTTTACGGGTCCTTGAGCTTCTTTAGCTTTTCTCCTAGATTTTTGAAGACGGGTTTCAACCATGAACTAGGTGTTAGACCAATATGTGAGAGACTTAGACGAAAATGACAAGGGTATGTAAGACCAAGAGTTGTATGGAGTGTAAATGAATCTGAAGTTTACTTGCAATGTCCAAAGTGTAAGACCAAGTATGTATGTTGTAGAGTAGGTGTGACTTCCAAAGAGAGGATAGTTTCTCTTGATGAGGTAAGCTGACCTTGACTCTAAGTAAGACCAAATGAGACCCAAAGGTAAGAAACCTTGATGAGGGATCACTTAGCAAAGTGTTGTAGTATGTAGTGTGTTGACAAAGTATAGTGAGGACAAGCAAGTGACTTTTGACTCAAGTTTAGACAAGTATGACTGTAAAATGAGGTATGAAGCAATGATGGACTGTGTAAGACCTTAGAACAGGCTGAATGCTAGATGAACCTGAAGAGATAACCTAGGAAGCTCAAGTGTGCCGAAACTGATTTCTTTGTTTGCTTGACTGTTAAACTTTTTTCAAATCCTGACACAGACGCCTCTGTATACTTCACAGACGCGGTTTTAAGACACAGACGCTATTCTGTTTGACACAAACGTGATTCTGAGATTTCCTGTTGATGTTTGCTAAGACTGACAGATTTTTGCAATTGTGGACACAGACGCGCCTGTATACTTCACAGACGCTATTTCCAGACACAGACGTGTCTCTGTTCGACACAGACGCTGATAAAAACACAGACGCTATTCTGTACTTCACAGACGCGTTTATCAGACACAGACGCGGTTTTAACAGACACAGACGCGTTTCTGTAACCTTAGTGCAATCTTTCCTATCTGTGGATTTGTTTTGCTGTGACCAAATCTGATTTTTCGACTGTTTTTCGTGACAAGAGGACACAGTGTTGATGACCCAATGTTTGCAGACTGTTTAGACTCCAAAAAGTGTGTTGTTTGATGTAAAAAGTTTTTGCATACACTTGAAGACACAAAAGACACAATGTTTTGCTGTTTTGTCTTGATTGTTTGAGTGTTTATCATAAGTCAAGCACAATTCTTATGGCTGGCCAGGACAATAATTGTTGATCCCACATGGGGTTTTACCCCCGAGGCTACGCTATTCAGAGCGGATACTTAGATGCTTGACCTCACTGGCTCCACCCTCGGCACTCACTTCTCGGGTCAGCCAAGCATCAGTCCCCATGAAAACTCCCCATGGCGAACTTTGTATCTCTACTAAGAACCGTATGTGTGTGGGCCGCTACCAGAGGTCCGACCTCCTGCCTCAACAACTAGAAGGATTTGGGCATCTAAAACAATGAGGTGCTAGTAAGGGCATCCGCTCGTGTGGCCATACATGCGGCACTTTCAGCTCTGTAAATACAGAAGGCTCCCAGCCGGTAGGGGTTACGCCCTACAAATGATCAAATAAATTTGATCAAACGGGTTTATGGGGAGACATAGTGTCGGTATGAACTAATCAGCACACGTTATTCATAGTTTTCACCATGAATACATTTGATTATAGTGGTTTGGATGAGGTGGGTTTTCCTCGCTACCACTTGGGTCGTTCTCTTCTCACTAGTAGTCCTAATGACCACACGGGAAGACAGGCCCTCTAAAGAATAAACACAAAGAGCCTATTGCTCAAGACACAAAAGACAATGGTTCAATTTTAGTGCACCAATTGAAGTGTTTGCTAAGCTATGAAGACAAGGCACACAAATAAAATTACAAAACCCTAGCTAAGGCCCTGCAACAAAATTGTTAGTAGTTTGGGTTGTTTCAAATGATAACCCCTTCCTGCAAACACACAAGTTAGGTAAATTTTAAGAAAAACCCAAAAAGACTTTGTGAAAAGGGGCCTTCAACAAAAACGTATTTGCCTCCAAAGCAAGCTGCACAAACCAGGTTAGCTAGATCTGCAAAGGTTAGCCAAAAATAAACCAGATCTGAAAACCCTAAGTACAAAATCCGAAAAGCCGAATCGAAAAACTTGAAACAAATTTGCAAAAACAGAATGCACAGACGCTGTTATACCAGACACAGACGCGTCTGTCCGACACAGACGCGATTCTGTGATTTGCAGACGTGATTTCAGAACACAGACGCCTCTATATTCTGCAGACGCGATCAGATGGTTCACAGACGCGATTCGGGATCACAGACGCGACTTTCGGAAACCTGCAAAAATAGAAAATGACAGAAACACAGACGCGATAAAAGATGTCACAGACGCCTCTGAAATACAAAAACGCGATCCGAACACTCGCAGACGCGAAAAAAACCTAAAATGTCGTCGAAATCGTCCGATCTGCAACTTCAAAAATGCAAAATCTGCAACAAAATGTTAAATGCAAAGGGACAAGAGTCCCACCGGGCGTGCCAAAATGTATATGGTGAAAATGGATAGCAATAAACAACAATATTGAAAGACTAAAATGGATTCAACCACCAAACCCTAGCCTAACAATGAACAAAGATCCACCATAACATATGAAGATAACCTAAGACAATGCAAAATAACTCAATAAATCACAAAGATTATACCATCACATGTCCACTAGGGTTTTTGATCTCCATTCTTCCTATCTCCATTGATCTTGTTTGATATGCTTGCTCTCAGATTTTTGTATGCACAAGAGCTCAACAAAGAACGGAATGTGGTTGCAAGTAGGATCGTAGTGTAGCCAAGTCCTCCAAAATTAGTCATTAGGGTCCTTGGTAATGAAGAAAGCATCTCCTTAAATAGAAGACACAATAGAAAATGGAGGGTTAAGATTGAGAGGTGTAAAAAGAGAGGTCGGCTAGGATTAGAGGGTAGGTATAAGAAATACCAAAATAATGAAAGGGGTAGGTAGTGTAGGAAATAAGAGATGAATGACATGTGTCATGTGTAGAAAAGGTTAATGAATTAATTAAATAAATAAAGATTTATTTAATTAATAGAAGAAGTAGGGTAATTAAATAAATAAAATATTTATTTAATTTAGGAAAGGGATAATTTAAATAAATAAATGTATTTATTTAAATGAGAAATAAGGCTAGAAGGGGATAAATGAATTAATTAAATAAATAAAGATTTATTTAATTAATAGAAGAATTAAGCTAAAGTAATTAAATAAATAAAATATTTATTTAATTAGACATGACAATTTTAGGTGTCTACAGGTGGCATATGAAGATTCCTATCAAAGGGATAGGGACAAATGTCATTGAGTGAAAATTGATTAGTTTTCACACCACTATGAAGTTGTTGGGCGAGATTTTCAACTTGTTGCCTCAACATCTCTATTTCATTTAGAGGAGGAGGAGGTGGTGGATTACCTTGATGAAGGTTGTATTCGATGGGATCTCGACCTCTTTCTTCCTCATTGCAACTTTTTCATTCTGATGCTTGCCTTAGTTGTGCAACATCAAAGTCAGAGGGTAGTTTGGCTCCTTCTTGAGCAAGTCTTAAAAAGTGAGCATCAACATTGCTCCTGAGTATTTCATCAAACAGTCGATTAAAGAGAGGGTTGTGTTGTGCCCTTTTTATTGCCGCAAGAGTAGGAGTACTTGGATTTTCGTCATTTACATTTCCTCCTAGGGCTTCTTGGAATTCATTGATATTGTCTTCCTCTTCTTCTTAATTTTCTATTTGTCTTGATCTAGATCTAGTTTGAGCCATTTTGTTTACAAGTTTTTGTTGAAGTTGGGTGAAAATGATGATGAGTTGATGAAATGAGAGATTTATGTTTGGTGGGGTGTTTTGCATATGAATCTCTAGCACTAAAGGTAGATGCTACCAGAAGTTCTTTCTTGATTTGCTTGTTGTGTTTGATTGACAAAGTTTGATGTGATAAGGTTTAGAGAAATCTGAGATGTATAACAAACTCAACTACCTAGTAATGAGAGGATTTACTCAAAGACTAGTTTTAACCTGCGTAGAAATGCCTCTTTAGGATGAGTTTATCCTAGATGTCGAGACACTCTAAAAAGTGATGTATTTGTGTTTGATTCAAGCAATATTGAAATAGAACTTAGGACAAGAACCTCTTAATGTTTTGAGAGTTGAAATGGATTGATGATATGAATGTGGGAATGGATGAGATGCTAGCTTCAAGAAAAACTTCGTGTCACATAGGGGACAAATTCTTCTTCTTCTCTTTGGGGAGTTGGTGGTTCTTCCCGAGCTACGTTATATGTGATGCAAATATCTGGAAAGAAGTCAGGGTTGATCTTGCCTCCTTTTTTCTTGTGATAACTCAAAGCGCGATATTGCATAAAAGCTCGGCAGTTTAATGACTCTTGATCAAATTCGTTTGATTTCCCTTGAAGATAGAGACGCATGTTACGTAGAAAAGATCTATTAGAGACAAAGATTTGTCTATTAAGATAGAATAATTTACTCCTTTTGATAAGAGCCTTTGAGCTCAATGGTCTTTTCTTCAATTTGATGTGTTGATGAAGATTCTTCTTTCTCAAGATGTGAAGAAGGGTCATATAGTTTGATACTTTTGCTGTTTGATTTTGATCCTTTGTTGGTTTCTGAAAAATGTTTGTGTTGGATGAATACTTGTTTTGGAATTGATTGTTTATTTTTCTTTGACAAGAAAATAAAGCAAGCACACAAACATAAGAATGTCGCCTAAAAAAGGCACAAATAAGTGTGGGTCTAGATCAACCCAATCCTTGGACTTTTTATGACCCTTTTCCTTTAAGTGTATTTTTAGGTGTTTTCCAAAGCCTGAAGTCGGCTCAATTTGCATTGGTCTTGACTAAAAATGAAAATACTTCAAACACTCTTTATCCCTAAGGTCAAATGGTCAGTTGCGATAATTTTAGCCCACATCTTGATATTTCTTCGACTTTAGTACTACATACCTTATGAATCCCGTCGTGGCAGGTAAGGATGTGATATACTAAGTCTTGCACGAGCATAACAAATAGATGATCCCTATGATGGGGGAGTCATCACTTTTATCGGGCTACAAGTAACCTTTCAAAAACGCTATGTTTCTACTCAAGGAAATATGTATGGTGAGTATCTTGGGAGCAAAACCTTCTATGCTCTTGCACTGAATTTATCACAAATATCCTCAATCAATAGAATGGGTGGACTACTACTTAAAAGTGTTTAGTAATTTTTGATGTTTTTGGACATAAGTTCATTCCGCAGTGACTCACTTAAGAGCCTTGTAACTTGTGGTGGGGCCCATTTGTCCTTTCAGCAAGTTACACTGTAGGAACAACTATACTCAAGGTTACAATTTTTGCTCTCACCTGATTTATATAGTGGCTCGAAGGATTTACCGCACGAGGTTGTTCCCAAGAGTGATGCGTCTCTTGGCAGGCCTCTCTTAAAAGATTAAATTTTGAGTGTTACTAACACTTTTCTCTTGCACCTAGGACCACGAAAGCCAAGGGAGAGGATAGTGTGTGTTAGAAGTAGGACCACTCTACAGATTTTGCACAAGCGTACCAAATACAAAAGACACTTGTTCTTTTTAACCCATCATCTCAATGTGATTTATTTTCTATTTGGAGATGTTGCTCCAACAACTATGGTGTTCTTTTTAGCCAAGATAGCAAAATGAACTATTCGTTTTATTCAAGATTGCAAAATGATTGTTCTTTTTAAACTCGAAAAATAACAAGTTGATCGTTCTTTTTAGCCCATATTGCAAAATGTGAATGTTCGTTTTAGCCAAGATTGCAAGATGTGAATGTTTGTTCTAGCCAAGATTGCAAGATGTGAATGTTCGTTTTAGACCAAGATAGCAAAGTGTGAATGTTCGTTTTAGCCAAGATTGCAAGATGTGAATGTTCATTTTAGCCAAGATTGCGAAATTGATAGTTCGTTTTAATCCAAGATAGCAATGTGATTGTTCTTTTTAAACTAAAAAAAAAATAACAAGTTGATTGTTCTTTTTAGCCCATATTGCAAGATGTGAATGTTCGTTTTAGCCAAGATTGCAAAAATGATAGTTCGTTTTAATCCAAGATAGCAATATGATTGTTCATTTCTAGACCAAGATAGCAAAATGAAGACAATGTGAATGACTATCCTAGGATTGATCAATTTTTCCAATTAGAACATGTTAAGAATTTTTTTTTTACAAATTTGACACTTTCAACACTTTCAACACCTGCAACAATATGTTAGAAAGACGCTCCTTATGTCCTACACAAGATGTAAACCCAAAATTAAATTAATCATATTAACACAAATCACACTAACAAACAAATTAGATATAAATTAATAAAACTAATTTAAATCTAGTCGAAAACTAAATTAAAAACTAATTTAAAATCTAAATTAGAACTAAATGAAAGACTAATTTAGAAAAATCTTAATTTAAAGGCTACTTAAAAAAATAACCAAAAAAATTCTAATTTTAAATAAAAACTATTTTAAGAAACTTAAAAAAAAATCTATTCTAAAAGACTAATTAAAAAAATAAAATTCAAAAAACTAATTTAAAAGTCTATTCTAAAAAAGAAACCATTTAATAAAAAAAAAACATTCTAAACAACTAATTAAAAAGGCTTATTCAAAAAAAAAAAAAAAAACTAATTTAAAAGCAAAATTCTATTCTTTCACGTCGGGTTCACCAAATGATGTCATGGAAATGGGGACAAAGCAACAACAAAGTTCAATGTTAATAAGTTAGTTTCAACCATAAAACCAAAACAAAGAACTAAAAACCATTCCAAACATATCAAAAGAGATTTCAAAAAAGCATGAAAGAAGTTTAACAAAACAAAAGAAAGGAGAAGAGCCTCCCTAAGATGCTTCCATGATGTCTTTTGATGCTTCTCCCTTGTTTCTCCCCTCCCCAAGTTCCACATGAGTGTAACTCTCAGCTTTTAGCACTAGCCATGGATGCCATATGGAGATTCAAGATGGTTGAATACGATAAGCAAATGCTATGCAAGTGTAGATAGTGATGCTATGAAAAAGCTCTATGCTAATACCAGTATAACAACAATACTCTAATGCTTCCTTCTTTTCTTGAGGATAAGGGTTCTATTTATAAAAGAAATTGAGAAATGAAGGGTTAAGATTGAGCAATCTTAACAAGGGTTAAGATTGAAAGATATTTAATCCATGTGAGACTTTCAACCCAATCCCATGTTGACAAGTGTCACCATGAGGAGGCTTGAGAGGAGAGATAAGGAGCATTAAATGCTTGAGGGTATATGATGGTTACCCTAGGGGGTTGGGTTAGGGTTAGGTTAATGGATATTTCTTTTATCCAATGGATAAATGAATGTGCAAGGGTTAAATGGTTACCTTAGTCAAAACAATAAATGCTTTGAAGAGACCCATGAGTCAAAAAGATGGTTAAGTTAGAGGAAAGTCTCTAACTAGAGGTAAAAGGTGAGTTAACCATAAATGGCTATGTAAGAGGCTTTAATGGTTTGGAAGACTTTAGAGGTTAACCATTTGAAAACATAAAGCCTTAAATGCCTTTCAAAGACTTTGAGGGCTTTGAGAAGTGACTCCAAGTTGCTTAGGAATGTGACAATATTTAGGGGATGAATTAGGCTAATTGGAAGGAGTTAGAAGAATCTAGAAGGGATTTAGGCATGCAAGTGGATTTTGTAGGAGAATGCAAGTGGGAGGAATTTTGGGATTTTCAATTAAAATAAAATCATGTATTTCAATTAAATGGTGTAATTTGCATTTGGATAGATATTTAAATAAATATTAATTTATTTGCCATTAAGTTTGAAGACTTAAAGGGAAACCATTAAAGGGAAGCCATTAAGTTTAAAGACTTTAAGAGAAACCATTAAAGGCTTAAGAAGACTATAGAAGGAAGCCATTGAGTTTGAAGACTCTAAGGGAAACCATTAAAGGCTTGAGAAGACTCTAGAAGGAAGCCATTAAGTTTGAAGACTTTAAGGGAAACCATTAAAGGTTTCAAGTGGGTGAGGATAAATAGGATTTTAAATAAATAATTTATTTAAAATAGTTGTGCAACTTGCATTTGTAGGAAAATACAAGTGGGTGGAGGATAAAGGTGATTTAAATAAATGTTAATTTATTTAAATGTGAGAGATGAGATTTTGGGGGTTTTAAATAAATATTAATTTATTTAAATGTGAGAGAAGATTTAATTAAACAAATATGATTTATTTATTTAATTAATGATCTGAATTTGGTTAAGTGAATTAAATCAAATAAATTGAATAATTTATTTAATTAATAGGAGAAGAGGGTTAAGATGAATTAATTAAATATTAATTTAATTAATTATTGATTGATGGTTAAATAATCAAATAAATACTAAATATTCATTTAATTAAGTGGACAGATTTATGTGACTACAATATCCATATAGCCTTGTTTATATAAGCAAGCTCATATTCATTGTATGTAATTTTTGATGATCCAATTGATCAGTATTTTCATCTTGATAGAATACAACTTATTTCTATCATCTATTTTGTCTCTCTTGTACTTTTCATTAAGCTCTTGATCTTGGCAAAATCTCACATGGTATCAGAACCTATAGGGCTTCATTGATTAGTCATTTTTGGAGGCTCCAATTTTTGGATTTGGGGGTCTGCTATTTTTGGGGGCGTCGTACAATGATTTGGACATCACGGTTGAGTCCGGGAGGCCGTTTCCATGAATTTCGACTATATTTGGTGAAATTTTTTTCCCCCTATTTTGGCTATTGTCGTACGGATTTCAAATTTTTTTTTACAAAACTATTTTCTAAAAAAAAAGTTGAAAAAAAAATAGTGGAAAAAAAAAAATTGTTTTTTTTTGGGGGGGGTCCTGTGACCACCCCCCTCTCCATACTCTGCTGCTTCATTTTCCATAGGGCCTGCAGACTTTTTTCAGGTCCCGCTGCCCATACTCACCACCTGCGCCTTCTCCCATCCTCTAGCTACCTCCTCCGGTCTCCCCGCCTGCTCTGGTCCACCTTTCTGGTTGCGGCGACCTCCTGTGTAGCCACTCTGACCTAGCCCCCGTCGACCCCTTCGGCTCTGGTGCGACCACCACCGACATACCTCTGATAGCTGGAACACCATTGAAAACCACCTCAACCTTCCAGTCGGGCCCCTTTTCCACCTCGGCTGCCATGTGGCACACCGCTTGCACTTTCAGCCTCTGCCACGTTATCGACCGTACCTGACCAGTCAACAGTCCACCTTAGCAAGTCCGTACTGTATGGATGCCGAATGGGTAATGAGGCAAAAAAAATTTTGACGACTAGATGGACGTCAATTTTAAGTCCGTCATTTGTTGATGTCATCAGTATTTTGAATTTTTTTTAACCCCCTCTCATTGAACTTTTCAGTTTTGCAGTTCAACTTTGGAAGACCATATCTTGCTCATTTTTGCTCCTTTTTTGGTGCAATTTTTTTTGTAATGGGATAGAATTTCATCATCTTTGCAGTGGTGGAAGAATTTTTTGATTTTGATGGATGGATTTTTCAAAAATTTCAGATCTCCATGACTGTACCTGTCTAATCCCCCATTTTGCAACTTTAGAGGCTTCGTTTGGGGTCATACGACCTCCTTTTCAGGTGCTGTTTTTTTTTAAAGTGCATAATTTTTGTCTAATTTCATAATATGCCATTTTTTTGCAGATATTTTAAGTAGAAATTGTACTTTCAGTATTTGGCCATTCTTGGCATATTTGGTACTTGCATTTTGCTTGGATCTCAATTTAGATCACTAGCAGTATTTGTCGAATTCTCTTATATCTCATTTTGAGAAGTTTTAAATTGAAATCAGAAGTCAACCTTGCCTTGTTTTACAAGTGGCCCATTATATACGCACTAAGTATAAATTGCCAAATCACCATTTTGGGGGGTTTCTTGATTGAGTAAATTTGGGGGGGTGTCTTGTGTGATTGTGCCTCTCTCTATCTTGTGTTTTTTCATTTTGGTGCTATGGGTTCTCCTAAATTTCCACTTTTAACTCCTCATAATTATGCTTCATGGAAGATTAAGTCTTAGAGTAAACTAATAGAAAAAAGACTCATTCATTATGTAACTGGAACTATTATAGCACCACCTGATCCTAAGGCTGATCCTAATGCTCAACTTGAATGGCTCACTAAAAATGCCGTGACACTTGGAACTCTTAGAAAGTATGTCTCAAATGACCTCATTTTTCACATTGAGAAGTGTACAACAATTAAAGAGGCTTGTGATATTTTTCAGAAATTGTATGGTCAAGTTGATGAGATTAAGGGCTACAAGCTTGATAGTGAACTCACAACTTTGGATCCTAAGGATTTTGATACAATCCAAGATTATGTCACAAAAGCAAATGAGCTAAGAGGAAAGCTAAAGGATTGTGGAATTGACAAAAAAGATGCTCAATTGGTTTATAACTTGTTGGACAAGCTTCATTCAGAGTATGCAACCTTTGTATCTAGCTTTCACACCCATAGGTTAGCTCAAGGTTCCTCATACACTTCTCCCTCATTTGATTGATACTTCAACAATCTAAGTTGACCACGATGGGGATTCTCAAATCTTCAAAGTCACAAGCTTTGGTGGCTAATAAAGGGAATCAAAGCAATCAAGGAAAATGCAAGAATCAAAAGCAACCTAAGTCAAAACCACAACAAGATGGAGCACAATCTTCCTCTCCACAACAAGGTGATTCACCATTCTCACCTAAGAGGAAATTATATAAGGACCATCTTTTTTGTGGATATTGTGAGAAGTCAGGACATGACGAACATCATTGTTATAAGAAGGATATTGATGAGCTGAATAATCTTCTTGAGAAGAACATAATCAACCTACCTTCTAGAATGTCTACATCATCTTCTTCAAAGGATAAAGATAAAGGAGAGGATCACTCTTTTGGGACATATAAAGGAAATGGACAAGCTCATTATGCTACTACAAGTCATGATTCAGGGAGATGGCTTCTAGATTCAGGGGCTTCTCATCATATGGCATCTTCATAGTCTATGTTTTCTACATTTGAGCCTTGCCACATGCCGCAGATTTTGATTGGAAATCATACATACATGGATGTGATTGGGAAATGATCTATTGCCATTGGGGATAACTCCTTCAATGATGTGTTGTGTGTACCCCACTTGAGAAACAATCTTCTTTCCATCTATCAAATCACACATGGGGCAACTAGGAAAACTGTGGAGTTCACACCTGATTCAGTTATCATTAGAGACTTGGAGAGTGGAGCCATCATTGCGACTAGGGTGGTTGATCATGCTTCTCGGTTATACTCTTTTTCACATTTTGGTCCTATTGATGAGGTTGATTCTTCCTACGTTGATGATTCATATTTTGAGGAGAAATTTGGGTACTTGAACTTGGGTGTTCTCACATGTGACCCCATTCTTGAGCCTTGCATTTCATCTCCTTCTCTTGATATCACACTACCTATTGCACCTGATGATGCTAGTGCGACAATTTTGCCTTCTTGTGATTCAATGCAGTAGGATATTCCATGTCTTCTAGCTTCAGTTTCATGGGATGCCTACTTAACAGACATTGCAGGTTTGTTTGTGGATCCCTACATTGCAGATTTGAGAGACATCATTGATGACATTCATCTTCTCTTTGATGAAGATGATCCTTCTTTGATTGTTGCGAGCGATCACTCTGACCCTCTTGTGCATTCTCTACATGATCAATCTTTAGAGGTTGACATGATTGTGGATACTTTTGTACAACACTTGGAGGAGGTCTCTTTATCTTTTGAGGAGACTTATGAGTCTTTGGATATTGTTCTATATTAATCTCTACCAGATCTTGGAGTGCCTTTTGTAGCAGTGTGGTGTAGTTTACCACCTTTTGAGGGGGTAACTTTCAGCATCAACATGGGGACACTTGAGCAGTTTTCAGAGATTCTTTTAATCATGAGTATTTTTCCTACATCTTCCCTTCATGATTGGGGAGACTTCATGGATACACCTTTGGTTTTGTTTCTTCCTAAGGGGAGGAATGTTGTTCGACGTTCATGGAGTAGTTTCTTCATTCATCATCAAGCTTCTATCATTGGTGTAGATTCTACATTGAGGGGGGGCTTCTTAGTCTCTCTTCTTCTTCTCTTATATGGGGAGGACTTTTTCCTCACATGGGGTTTTGTCCTTCACATACTTCTATGAGAGTTCTTTGTATCTAGTTTTCATCTCTCTTTTGGGGGAGGGTTTTTTCCCATTGGGTTTTTCTCTCTTTCCCCAATTTGTGAGAGATTTCATTGCATTGGTTTGCATGCATTTTCATTTGTACATGGGTACCTAACATGACCTAGTAGCCGAGACCCATCTTGCATTGCTTAGTTGCATTGTAGACTTAAGTGCATTCACCTAAGTTGCACTTAAGGGGGGGGGTGTTGGTGTAAATAATTATTCATCATGGATATTATTGCACTTTACTTAATTTTACTTAGGAAATTCATTTCGTAGTAGTTTGGGTACAAGACACTTGGGTGTTTGTGCCACATTAGGATAGTGTGTGTAGGAGAATTTCCACATTTTGTGGATTTATCTTGTTGTTACATTCCACATTCAGTGGGTGATCCACCTCATATAGAATATTATATTGTTTCTCCTACCTACAAACACCTATTTTCTACCCACCCTTGTTTCTTATTGATCCACATGTCATGTTTGTGTGCTCACATATCCATATAGCCTTTCCTATATAAGCAGACTCATACTCATTGTATGTAATTTTTAATGATCCAATTGATCAGTATTTTCATCTTGATAGAATACAATTTATTTATATCATCTATTTTGTCTCTCTTGTACTTTTCATTGAGCTCTTGATCTTGGCAAAATCTCACAATTATGAATAACATCTTCACCCATTTCTTCATCAAATTTTAGAGAAAGAGGAGCAAGAACACAAATAGGAGTAAAACCATCACATGTTTTTACTCAACTTATGATTTGGAGATGTAGGTTGAACATCTTGTTTAGGAGAAAAGGGAATTGTGTAAACTATTGGAGTCCGAGGAAATTGAATATTTTGAGGGATACCTTCATGAGCTTGAACATGGTGTCTTCGTCGATGTTCTCTTGCACAACGATTCCGTCGATTCTTAGTGGAAGGCTGAGAAGGAGGAGGAACACTTGAAAAAGTAGGAATATTTCTCTCCTTTATATTTGAAGGTTTAGGTTGAGGTCTTTTAGCTTGAATAAGAGGAGAAGCATGTCTCTTCTCTCGATAAGAGGAAGGAGGTGGAACTGCGCCATAGAAAGGAGGAATATTAGGTGTAGGGAGGAGACCAGGTCCGTCATGAGAAGGAGGTATAGGTCTAACCTTTTGAAGAATATTGGTGTTCTCCTTAAGAGAAGGTAAAGTCACATCCATAGGAATAGGTTGACAATCTTCCTTAGGAAGGAGATTAGTTCTATCTGAGAGAGGAAGAACCTCATCTTGAAGAATAATAGGAATGTCAAGTGTTGGCGATCTAGGTTGAATTAAGGATAAAATCATATCGTTCTTCCATTTTTGATAAGATTGAAAAAGAGCATCACTCCTTGATGGAAGAGATGGAAATTGTTTAGACCAAAAGAAATAAATAGGAACACCAGGGCTTCTTTTAGATGGACGAAATAATCTATGGTTCACGGTTATGATTTTTCCATTGTGAGGAAATTTCAGACACTTGTGGATTGGAGAAGAAATAGCCTTCATGGAAGATAGCCAAGGATAGCCCAACTTCAATGGAATTGCTCAGAAGAAGGTATGATAACAAAGTCAACATCCATGGATTTAGTATGAAATTCAATAGGAAGAGTGATAGAGCCAATGGTAGGACAAGAGAAGCCATCAAATAACTTCACAACCACATTAGAAGCATCATATATTGGTTTATGCAATCGTAAAGTGAAAAGATACTCTTTAGTTATGACATTAACCATGCAAGAGGGATCAATCAGGGCACCACAGCAAGGGATATCCTTAACCTTCACAACTATGTATAAAGGGCCATTGGGTGCTCTAATGGTCTCACTAAGGTCAAATTTAATACAAGTATCCTTAGGGGTATCTTATGTTTGTACCATATTAACCAAGTTTGGAGCCATAGAGGTGAATTCTTCAGAAGAGAGAGAATTAGGCACAATCTCAATAACATTAGAGGTATGAGATGACAAGGGATCAGTGAAAATATTATGATTTTGATTAGGAGAAGCTACTGATTTATTCCCTTTATCATTCACACCCGCCACAGATATAATATTATTATCAATCAAGTATTAAATCTTATTCTTCAATGCAAAACATTTCTCAGTATCATGACTAGGTTGACGATGAAATTGGCAAAAAGAATTGTTATCAAAATAAGGGGATGCAAGTTTAGAAGGATCAATTTGTTTTATAGGAGGAAGTTTGATAGCATTTATATGCAACAATTGATACATAATACTATGCAAAGATTCATTCAAGGAAGTAAACTGTCTTTCTCTTTGGAAATTTTTTGAAATAGAAGACACAACTGTTGTAGCATTCACATGATTGTGTTGATTGGATCATTGAACTTGATGAAGCTTTTTGTTGGTTTGAAATTCACAAACGGTTGTTGAACATTCTCCCCCTTATCACTCAGAGCCATAGGAGTGGATTGCTCCATTTGACTCACAACCAGTTGATAATTGTGGAGTGTTGTGCACAACTGCAGAAAGGAAGTAAACTCAGACAAAAGAAGCTTTTCCCTAATATCTTTTTGTAAATTAGAAATGAAAATTCTTTGAATATCATTATCAGGTACATGAAAAGAAATTTGAGCACACAAGTTCTTATATCTACCAATGAAATCAATCACTTTTCCTTTAACACTTTGTTTACAATGCATCAAATTAGTCAAAGTGATTTTAGGACCAATGTTGTTTTGAAATTGTTGGATAAAAGTATTTGCCAGTTGTTGAAAGGAGGTGATAGAATAAGACGACAAAGAGAAATTACATTGTAAAGTCTTATCTCTTAGTTTTGTTGTAAACAATTTTTCAAGCATTCTTTGATCATAAGCAAAATTGGTACACAAGGTTTGAAATGTTTTAGCATTCATAAGAGGATCACCTTTTCCATTATAGAGTTCCAATTGAGGGATCTCAACATGTTTAGGTGGCATGAATTTAACAATATCAACAAAAAGTGGGCTGGCAACATCAAAGGTGGGCACACTAAACTTGGATTGACTCATAGAAGCAATTTGTTGTTGTAAGGAAGACATGGTTTGAGAAAGATTGTTAATTGTCATCTCAGTAAAAGAATTGATGTTAGACATAGTTTATTGAGAAGGTGGTGTGATGTTATTGAAAGAAGGCATGGATTGAAAATAAGGTGGTGGGACATTATGATAAGTAGGCATAGGTGATGATTGGGTACGAAAAGGGACACATAAAGGAGGAATAAAGTTGTTGAAGGAATTGCCCCCTTGTGTCACATTGATTGGTTGAGGAATGGTAGGAATACTTATGGAAGACATAGGTAAAGACAGAGTATTTAATGAAGAAGAGGGATTTCCCCCATGACCAATTGTTGTAGGAATGAAACTTTGGGTTGAAGTAGCCATGATACTGGAGGTAAAAGTAGGGATACTAGTCACAAGACTAGTCAAAGGAATAGAAGGATTGACTTGTGTTGAAGGTTGTGAATAACCTAGGGTTTCAACACAACTCTTGATAGGAATGCCATTATAATCAACAATAAGTGAAATGCCACACAATATATCAATTCCATTCTTATCACTTTGAACCATGCACTTAAGGCCTTCAATTAATGGAAGAGCTTCACTATTAGGGTATTCTTGGGACATCCATTGTCGAAAGTTATCAAATTGATTATCCAATGTGGAAAGTTGATCTATAGAAACCCTAGTTAAAGATTCTTCTTCATCATTGGATTCATCAATGGGGTGAATAGGGACATGATTAGGATGGGAAGAATTAGTATGATCCTCATTAAAGAAGTCACCTAAATTAGGCTCCATCTCCTCGAAAATTAAACCTTGGGAAGCCTTAATTCTAATGCTTCATCTAACGGGGATAGGATAGGTAGGACTAATAGTGGTAAAACTTATGCACTAGAGGGAAAATTGGAATTTTGAATTTTGGAACAAAGCTTACAAAATTGATTAATGCAAAATTTAATAAAATAATGATTACACAATTTGAACTTTGTTGGAAGAAGAAGCTGACACAATTTCCAAAAATGAAAGGAAATTGGAATTTTTAAAATTAGGGCCACGGGAATACCATTTAATTTTAAAATCAGGGCAGACTATAATTAACCTCTTAATTTTAAAATTTTTCTTGAAATTTGAAATGTTGAATTTTGGAGGTATTTCCAATTCTAGAGGGATAAAAATCGACAAAATTAGTCAATCTTCTGGATTTAGGCTATTAAATATAGTCATAATAGTCTCCCGAAATTTCAGGAAAAAAACTGAAGATCGTGGCGGGAACGCACATGGTCCGACCAACTTTTTTTGAAAATTTCAGGAATGAATAGTACAATGATTTCAAAGCTAACCCCCCAAAATTGGTGAATTTTACAATTTCTAGATGGGCGAAATGAAGGCACAAATGTAAAAATAGGACTCTATTAGGGTTTTGAAGAAAAAGAGGAATTGAATTGAAAATTTGAAAAAGGTCAAACCTAATGGATAGGGACACCTTGGAAAATGTTTAGAAATCTGAATGTGAATGAAATTGATTTGAAATGTGCACAAAATCCAATTAATTTTGAAAATTAGGGTTTTATGACCTAACCACTCAATTTTGAAATTTGAATTTTGGGAAAAAGGGGGGAAATCAAAAATTTGAATTGTAGGAATGAAGACAAGTCTAAGAACAATCATAAATCTAAAAATTAAATGGAAATCCAATTTTTGCACAAATTCAAGATGATTTTTGAAAATTAGGGTTTTAAAAAGTAACCTCTTAATTTTGCAAATTGAACAAGACAATGAGGAAATTGAATTTGATAAACAAGACAATTTTCAGATCTAAGATGACCACAAGCAATTTTTACAAATCACAAGTTCCATTGTTAATTTTAAAAACTAGGGTTTTTAATGATTTAACCACTAAGTTTGCAGAAAATTGAAACTCGCAAATGAAAAATATGCAATGTTGTTCAAAGAAAAGCATGCAAGATGTTGGGTTAACCAAAATGTAATGTGGTGAAAGGTGTGAATGTGAGATCAAGAGGAAAACTACCCTTTCCGTCCAAGGAGAGATGAGAGTTTCACTATGGATTTCCCTTCAAACACTTTACACCTAATTACAATGGAAGAGGAGAGGAGAATTCACTAGATTCAACCTTCAAAGAAGAAGATATAAGTCTGAGTGAAATGGGAATGATAAGCTAATCCCTTCTTCCTTATTTGAAATGGAAAGGAATTGATTGAATTATGTAGTGCAAAAGTGACAAAGAAGTGATTATAACTTAAGATCAGAATATGGGATGAATCTATGCACCTGGATATGACAGTAATATGTTGAGACGAAGTCGCCCTGCGAATTTGAGGAAAAGTTGTCCAGACCGTGGTGGGAATGTACACGGTCCTCCGAAAAATCCATGAAATGAAAAGAGTTTTCCGCCTCTGCAAATGGAGCCCGAATTTGAAAGTACAAAAACACACCTGCAACCTACACACATAAAAGAGAGGAAAATGGGTTGGGATTGGGGGTTTTCCTTTAGGTAAAACCCCAGTTTTGGAATTAACCAAGTAATGAAAGAAAGTACTTGCAAGTAGATGTAAATGAAAGACTGAATTGTAAATCACCTCAAGGGAGGTTGTGATAATAATGTTGATAGAAGTGCTTGTATGGAATCCAATGTTGGAATCAATCTCCTCTTAAATGGTTGAATCCTTGACTTGAATGCAACACCTAGCCTTGAAGGGAGACTTGAGAATGCTCAATGCTAGAAAAAAATACTTGAATGCTTGATCACAAATTTTCACCTTATTCAACCTTATGCAAATGAGAGGACAAATACCCCTTAAATACATGTCAATTAGGGTTAAGGAAATTGATTTTTGTGACAGGCCGATATTGGGGAAGTTTCTCACTCACTGCACAACCTACAATGCATGCTCTAGGAAAGGTCCTACCCCAAAATATGGCAGGGACCCCTTTCTCCAAGGCAGAGTGCAGACAAGGTGGTGCAGAGGCCAAGAAAGAAGCTGATTCCGAGGGTTGAGCAGTCTCCAGTCTCCGATCAAGCTAGAGGATTCGATCTCACATGCGTGAGGACCCTAATGCAGTCGAGAATCGCTAGGGTCACAATTTTATGACACTACAAGTTCGGTCATACTCCTACTATCAGATATTTCAGAATCTTTGGAAGTAAATGATATATTAGAAGAGATGATGCATTAGGGAAATTTGATCCTATCTATGTGATGAAGGAATATTTTTGGGTTATTCTACTAAGAGTAAAGCATATCGTTGTTCTGAAAAAAGATTGAGTAGGATAATGGAAAACATAAATGTCAAAGTGGATGAGAAAGGTAATAATCGGATCAGATCATATGACTATGGACCGAAAGATGAAATTGTTAGATTAGAATTGGTATTGCAAGAATCAGTTCATAGCATTGATCTAGTTGCTCTGGTAACATCAGAAAATTCCATAGTGACTGTTGATGAGCATAAAGAGTCAAAAAGTCAAGATAATCTTAAGACTCCCAGGTATGTAAAGCTAAATTATTCTGAAGATTAGATCATTGGAGATAAGAGAAAAGGTGTGATGACAAGAAGAAAGTTAGTTGTTGAAGAGGTATGTTTAATTTCTCAAATTGAACTGGAATCATTTATTGAAGCAAGTAAAGATAAAAATTGGATGAGAGTTATGGAAGAAGAATTGAATCAGATAGAAAAGAGTAAAACATGGGAATTGGTTTGTAGGCCTAAAGATAAATTTTTTATTGGAACTAAATGGGTTTTAGAAATAAATTAAATGAGGAAGGTCAAGTTGTAAGAAACAAACCTAGATTGGTTTGCAAAGGATATTCACAGGAAGAAGGAGTTGATTATGATGAAACTTATGCTTCAGTTGCGAGGATTGAAGCAGTAAGACTATTTCTTTCCTATGCTGCACACAAGAACTACAAGGTATATCAGATGGATGTTAAATGTGCAAATTTGAATGAAGATCTTGAAGAAGAAGTCTACATTGAGCAACCCGATGGATTTTCATTATCAGAGGATAGGGACATGGTATGCATATTGAAGAAATCTTTATATGGATTTAAAAAAGCCCCTAGAGCATGGTATTCTAGATTAGATAAATATCTTTCAAAGCTCAATTTTAGAAAAGGTAATGTTGATAGTAACTTATATTATAAAATTGAGAATGATGACATACTGATCATTGAAGTGTTTGTTGATGATATAATTTTTGGAGGAGAAGAAAATCTATGCATGAAATTTGTTGATGATACAAAGAATGAATTTGAAATGTCTATGATTGGAGAGATGAAATTTTTCTTAGGTTTGTAGATTACTCAGACTGATAACAATATTTTCATTTGTCAAACTAAATATATGAAGGAATTGCTTGAGAAATTTGGTCTTGAAAACTCAAAACCTTTTAGTACTCCTATGATAATCGGTTGCAAATTGTCTAAAAAAGATGAATCTCCTAGAGTGAACCCATTTAGATACAAATCAATGATTGGTGGATTTTTGTACTTAACTCATACTAGACCGGATACAATGAATTTTGTCTACATTGCTTATATATTTCAGTCTAATCTGAGAAGAAGTCATGATTTGTTGTTAAAAGGATATTCAGATATTTGGCAGGAACAACATATTATGGGTTATGGTATCCAAAGAATGATGATTTCATATTATGTTCCTATACAGACTCAGATTGGACAGGAGATGTTGATGATAGGAAGAGCACTACAGGTGGTGCATTCTTTCTTGGTAAGAATTTGGTTTCATAGCTTAGCAAGAAACAATCATGCACTTTATTATCTACTGGTGAAGTTGAATATGTAGTTGCTGCAAAAAATTGCACTCACATCTTATGGATAACAAATGTTGAAGGATATAAGGGTAAGTTATAATGAGCCTATTGTTATTCATTGTGATAATACTGCTGCTATTGATATGCCAAATAATCCGGTATTTCATTCCAAATCAAAACACATTTCTATAAGGTATAATTTCTTGAAGGAAAAGGTTGAAGCAAAGGAAATTAGATTGGTTTATGTGCCTACTAAGGAACAAATTGCAAATATTATAACAAAAAAATTTCCTAAAGATACTTTTGAATATCTCAGAGATCAGTTGGGGGTCACCACCCCTCCGACAGAGACTTATAGATGCAGGGATGCATCAATCCAGTGAGCTTATCATAAACATCTTTTGATCTGGGTTTGATGGGATGATGTTGCTGCTCAGGGGGAGTGGTCAGCTGTTTGGTTTGGCATCAACCCTTTGTAATTGATGTCAAAGGGGGAGATCGTGTTCATGTGAAAAATAAAAAATCTTAAGGGGAGAGGTATTTTTTTGTTTCTTGATTGTTTGGGGAGATTGTTGGCATTCCTTGGCACTTGTATGTTTTTCACATTCAGTGTTGCCATCAATACCAAAGGGGGAGATTGTTGGCAATAGTAATTATGTGTTTTCATTGATGTCAACACTGTGCTCTGGTTGGATATTGTTCTTTCCTGGTTGGTTTCTGCTATCCCAGTTGGACCTATCCCAATTGGTTCCTATTCTGGTCAGACTTGGTTTTGGTCTATTTTTTATTTGGTATGATCAGATCGTTGGTTTCGGTTTTGGATGGTTATATGCTTGTCACATTCAGTTGGTTCATAATTTGGTGCTCCGGAAGCTATCTCTTATTTTCTGGGTTATCGATTGATATTCTTGGTACCGGTTGGCTTTACTAGTTGGTGATATTCAATGATTTGGTTAAGTGATTTTTGAACGGCTTATAGAAATGGTTCCTAACATGATGAAGGTGTTCTTGATAGTGTCCTAATTGTCTAGTGGCTTCGCATTGGCTGGTGTGATGATTTGGCGATCCTATTTGGATTTGGTTGGTTATTTTGTGTTATTTGCACTAAGGGTTCCTACCGGTTAGTGAAACGTGTTGATATTGGTCTTAGCAGAATTTTCGACGGATATAATTATTTGGGAATTTGAATTAGGTCAATGCTATGTAATGTAAATTATAATATTGGTCTGGTGGTATCATGTGATGAAATTTTTGTAATTATGGTTTATGGGTTTAGGGTTTAGTCGACCATGCTATCAAGGTTGATGATCTGTATTCATAGGAAACTTATTCATGTAATTTGGGTATGGTATGGTTATGTCTGCATTATCAGAGAGAGGTAATTTTGCGAACAAAGATATATCATTCAGAGAAGGGTTGTGAAGGTTTTAGAGTTGCTAGGAAGACATTTGTGCTTAACTGGAACTATATCAGGCATTAGGAGATGTTATTTTTCACAGTTCATTTTCTTTGGATTGTAGTCCGATGTTTATGTAAGTCAGTGAGACTTCCTTTTGTGATGATAAGTGAGCTCTAGGTGGTTGGCCTGATTGCAAGTGTAATCCCCATTGTAATTATTTCACATACTGCTGTAGAAGTATTATCTGACTGTGGGTAGGGTTTCCCACCGTGGTTTTTCCCTTTACCGGGTTTTCCAAGTCAAAAATATTGGTGTTGTGTGATATGTTTTTTCATGCTTTATCTTTCACTGTGTTGTTTATATTGTGTTTTGGTAAATGGTTTATAATCTGCATTAATTATTTAATTTATGGGAAACTGATTCACCCCCCCTCTCAGTTTTCCTTCGGTTCATTATTGGTATCAAAGATTCTAACACCATGATCATTTTCTCCTAATGGATCTTCGAGTTTAGTACTAGCTCACTTGACTAGATCGACAGACATTTGAAGCCATCTTATCAGCTCTGCCCATTGAGATGGTGTATAAGTTGGGCATCCACTCTGCGAGGCCCTAGTGGAAAGATTGGTTATGGTACTCCCAAACTATGTCCACCCATTACAAACCCTCTCTAGTTTACATATGGCTCTCTCCACATATTCCCATGGTGTTGGATTTGTATTTCAAATGGCACTTGTAGTCAACTTCTACCACTTGGCCACACAAAGTTCTTGGTATCTAGTCTACCATTGTGGAGCCAAAACTCGCCCATTTTTCTTGGTGTATTATTTTACAAGGCTTGCCACCCAGCCTTCACCTATGGTACATGGGTGTTTTGGATCTCAAATGCGCTTTCTTTGGGATCCCTGAGACTTTTATGCATCTCTTTTGGTTCCATCAAAGGGCTCAATCCTTTTGGAGATGAATTCATGATTTTTTTCGGTCTTTCAGCCCAAATTTTTTTTCTTGGAATATGGTTTTGCTTAGGGACCCTCTTGGTTTCCTCCATTCTTACACCTAGATTTGGCATGCTTTCAGGATGAAAATTCTCTTTTCTATTTGGAAAGACAAAAATGTTGTTATATTTTCACACAACTCTATTGATGCTCAGGTTTTGCTTTATGCTAAGGCTTGTATATGTAATATTGTCATGTTGCAAATTCAAGTTCAAGAAAACAAGGTCACCCCGGAGGTGGCTCACCTCCAAGCACTTCTTAATCATTGGGGTAATTCCCCTATATTATTTCTAGAGTGCCTTTCGATCTCCCCCCTCTTGAGATCTTTCTCCACCACATGGGGGTCCTCCTCCACATGGGTGTTGATGTGGGCGTAGTTCTTCTTCTCGCCGTTCTTAGACTCTGTGGTTTCAGGCTCTTGCCGGTCTTGTGGCTGTGACTTCCACTAGCGATGCTCACCTTCTCCAGCTCTCGGTGGGTGGGGTGTTGGTGGTTCCGCTCCTTCTGCTAGTAGAGGTGGTGGGTGGTCCACTGGAGATACTGTTGATTGGCCCAAATTGTCCAATTTTTTCCCTTGCATGGCTCTAGCCATTTCTCTTATTCGTGTTGCTGAGAAAAATGAGGAGGCTATTACAGTTGATGAGGGTTGGACCCTCTTGGATGATGCTTTGGACCTTGCTGATGTATGGGGTCCTAAAAACGATAAAGATCCACCGCTAGATCCCACTAGAATTTCTTTATCTACCTAGTGCTAGTTATATTATTTTCTTCTAATTAGTTTCCGGGTGTTGCCCATGTTTTTTGGCTTTTCTGGACTCTACCTGTCTGGACTCTAAGAGGTGATCTTGCATCCCCCTACTTTTTTTTGTGAATAGTCTAACTCTTTATTAATTTAATAGACATGGTCACTTATTCATCAAAAAAATTAAGTTAACATTGTTCCTATTCATCTCTAATAATTAAATAATTTTTAATCATTTAATCATTTGTGTCAATAATGTGAAAATTGTGAATCAAAATAATGTAAACAATAAAATACAAGATCCAAACTCACAATCCACACAAACATGAAATGGAATCTAAGATTTGTGTATAATATAAAATGATAAACAATAATACCAATACAAAGACCTTAGGAGACTCCATTGTCACTTAAGATTCTTGATATAGATTTTTCTCTCAGATTTTATGGCATAACTTTTATATCATCTTGATAATATGAAGACTTGATGCTTGATAATAACAATGCCAACACTTGATAGCGATAATGCTTGATAGGATTAAGGTGCCATATACCTTGTAAATCCTATGAAATGGTTCCAATATCCTTGGATCTTGATAATATGAAGACTTGATGCTTGATAATGACAATGCCAACACTTGATAGCGATAATGCTTGATAGGATTAAGGTTCCATCTACCTTGCAAATCTTATAAAATGGTTCCAATATCCTTGGAAAGTGTCCAAAGGCACTTAGGGTGTATTAGGAAAATAATTTGTAATATTTAATTCTTACCATTGTTTGTAATACATTCATAAGGGGTAGTGGATTACACTAACAACAATAAAAGTGGGTTGTGAACACAAATATTTAATATCGTTTTCCCCACTTATGGATGCCTACAATAAGATATTTGTTGACTTAATAAAGTAAAAAAAGAGTAGCATATGGAATTTTCCAAGTGGGAGTATGGAAGAGGCAACAAGAGTCTCTTGGTTTTCGGTCATTTATTACATTTCATGTAATGTTTATCTTGCAAGTATAGGTGTCCATATTGGAGGGAAGGTATTGGAAGCTAAACTGATATCTTTTAGAGCTTTGTGAAGGGATTCCAAGGGTTGTAGTCATGATTAATGAAGTGTCTTCCTTGGGAACATATATTGGTGGTTTTGGAGCTCTTACCATTTTATAAATTTGGTCTTTGGGTGTAGATCTTATGTGCATCAAAATGTGGAATAGTTGAACGTAGCTTTCTTTGCAAGGATGCAGGATAGATGAGAGGCATAAGGAGGTTGTTCACATGTACATAGCTGTTGCTATGGTGGAGTGAAAGAGGAGAATGGAAGTGATTGTATTGTAAGCACTTTTATTGTTGTTAATACAAGCTTGTCCTCTCTTCTTGGTGGAGTCTTTTCTTGCAAGGGTTTCTCCATGTAAATCTTGTGTTGTGTGGATGTTATGTTTTTTATTTATGCCTTATTGTTGTTATCTTATGATGACGGTAATCATTATTTATTGTTGTTATAAGTTCACATAAGATAGGTTTATTAAGCTTGGTTAACGAGCTAATTTTTGACATCATAAACAAGGATCCAATCATGGGTTTTCCACAATTAAGACAACTTAATTTTTAGATTTTCATGTTGCTACTATCCAAGCCTTGAATCTCATCCTTTGATTAATTTATTGGATAGAAATTGATTTTTTCAATCTTTGATATTGAGCTTGTTTATCTCTCAACAGTTTGATGATAGTATAGGTACTCAAAAGTGTGATATAGAGAATGAGGGGGTGAAGGCCTTATTTATATTCCTCACCTACATTTGATCAATGGTAGAGATTAAGTTGCAAATAAATGGTTTATAAATATTGAGAGAGGGCATGACCTATAATACACATGGATTGATAAGGTGAGGTGTAAGTGCATAGAGAAAATAAATAAAATTAAATAGATTATTTGAGTTTATTTAACTTGAGAGGGAAGTGTTAGCTAATTAAATATTTTTAAAAAATTGCCTAATTATGAGAGGGAAATTAACTAAATAATAAAATTATTTAATTAAGGGCTAAAATGTTAAAATTAATTAAAGAAAATTTTTAATTAATCATGGATAGAAAAGGCTGATGAAATAACTAAAAAAATATTTAATTATTAGAGGAAAATGATATACAAGATGGAGGGATATGCCTTTTGTTATATTTGTTATGCTTTATATCATCATCGAGCGACTTATGAAGCAAACAACACTAAAGGAAACAATGGTCAAGATCAAAAATAAAAATGAAAGATAAAATGATAAAGCAATTACCATGCCCCATTCCTCACTCTCCATCATGATATCAAGATCAAGGCTTCCATGAGCTTCCTTGGAATGGGTGAAAAAAAAGATCAACAAGTTAAGCATAGACACAAAAAATATGCCACATTCCTCATTCTCCACCACGATATCAAGATAGAGGCTTCCATGAGCTTCCTTGGAATAGCTCAAAAAGAAAGGATCGACAAGATAAGCATATAAACAAAGAACATGCCCCATTCCTCACTCTCCACCTCGATATCAAGATTGAGGCTTCCAAACTTCCTCATAATAAGTAAGAAAGAAAAAATAAAAAAGATAAGCATAGAAGAAAAGATCATGCCCCATTCCTCACTCTTCATCATGATATCAAGATCAAGGATTCCATGAGCTTCTTTGGAATGGGTGAAAAAGAAAGATCAACAAGTTAAGCATAGACACAAAAAATATGCCACATTCCTCATTCTCCATCATGATATCAAGATAGAGGCTTCCATGAGCTTCCTTGGAATAGCTCAAAAAGAAAGGATCAACAAGATAAGCATATAAACAAAGAACATGTCCCATTCCTCACTCTCCACCTCAATATCAAGATCGAGGCTTGCGAACTTCCTCATAATAAGTGAGAAAGAAAAAACTAAAAAGATAAGCATAGAAGAAAACATCATGCCCCATTCCTCACTCTCCACCATGATATGAAGATTGAGTCTTTTGTGAGCTTCCTTAAAATAGGTGAAAATAAAAGATAAACAAGATGAAAGATTAAAGCTAAAAGATTAAATTAAGTCAAAGATTAAGATAATAAGAGGAAAACTCCAAAGATCAAGATAAATTAATGAATGCACAATATAAATCAACAAGTAAAAAGAGAAAGTAAAAAATAATCCAAATAGCCAACACATCCCTTGCCAAAAGGATAAGTTCAACATAGATAAATGAAATCTATATAGGATAGATACATCCTCCAAAGCATAAATAGTTAGATAAGGCCTGATATATGAAGGAAACATCCTATCAAGGAAAATATAGCTCGATAGGTAATGATGGATATGCGATAGATTTAAAGGAAAACAAGGTATGCAAGTACCATCGATCTTTGATTAATATTAGTCTTTCACTCAATATTTTCATGAAAGATCAATTATTCATCTCATGAAATGTCCATAGTTTTGATTTGGTTTAAAGTTTAGGTTTGTAATATTGTTTTTCTCAAGATAAAGATGTAGATCCACTCTCATGACTAGTTCTAGAGGACACCCCTATTTAGGGATGAGGTAATGTGGGACAAGATGTATGGATGAAGGTTTTTTGTGATTCTATCAAATTTTTATGCAAACCTTGGGCTTATGAGTTTTGATCTTCTTCTTGGAGCCATGACAATGGTGGATTTGGTAAGCTTGCAAATGATAGCTAGATAGGAAAGCTAAGAGATAAACTAAGATCAAAGATGGGATGGGGATACTTAGGTGGGATGAAATATATATGATGGAGGATATGGATAGGATAAACAAGATCAAAGATAGAAAGGTGAAATGGGAGATGTCCACTAGAAATTTTGGCTTATGGGTGCAGGGAGAATTCAGATGGACAAGTTTGGATGCCATTTTAGGTGTTCCTTTGATATTCATTACTTGGATAAGTATGACTTGATCTTGTGGAGGTTAGGATCATGGAGGCAATTTGAAGACATGTTAGGATCTTGAGATGGGAATAGAAGGGCACTTTGATCTTGACTCGTGATAGGATCACGAGTTGGAGTGAGAATGATACCTTTCTCTTGAGATGACATGGAAGAGATACCTAGGTCTTGTGATGGAGGAGGGTTATGAAGGTAAAAAATGAAGATTTCTTGATCTCGCAATTGAATGGATGCATTGGGTGTTGGAGTAAGTAGGTTTTCACCTATTTACGATGCTTAAGTCCAACTTAGGTAGCTAAAATATTAATTGTGTTGGCTTAATATTTGTGTTGGTTGGCTAATGGCTTACTTACTCTCACCTACCCTTACATTTGATTGGAACACATATCATTTTTTGTGCTCTTAATTATCTAGCCTCTATGAAAGCGCTTGTATTCTTGATCCCGACGTGGGAGAATTGCTCCAACATGGTATCAGAGCGTGTAGATTAACATCTCTTCTTAGTTCGAGATCTTTGGCTATTTGTTTTTTCAGTTGTAGAATTTCCAGCTATTGGCGTTTGATTTGTTTTTCTAAATTTCTATTTTGCCAAGTTTTTTTATTAGACTATGGTTGCATTTGGTTTGAACCTATTACTTTAATCAATTTTTCTTTGTTGCTCGCCCATATTTGGTCATTGGTTGTAGACTAAGCACTTTGTGATCTTTTGTGGTGGTTCGATGGTTCAGATTGTTCATGTTTGGCTTCTTTTAAGCATACATTATTCTTGCTGGGCTTCCTTCTTCACTATTGGCAATCGACATGGCGATCATAATTATTGTTATTTTTGCAACATATCACAAATTTTGTTTGATCGGTCGACTTTCATTTTTGTTTGATAGCGGCAATAGTGTTTGGTGGGCATATTATCAATTTTCATTGGCATCATTTCCCTTCATTTGCACCGTAATTTCTCTGCCAATGATTGTTATTATTGACTGTGGAGGTGCAGAATAAAGCGCCCATTCTTCATTTCTTGCAAATTGCGCTCTCATTTGTTGGAGATATATTTATTGGATATTATAAACTCAAAATTTTAGCACCAAATTTCATTGTATCCATTAGGGTTGTACTCGGTGCGTGAGATAGCCAATGAGTGGACCCACAATGGAGGCAAATAGAAGGATATTGAGACTTTTAGTCTCACATATTACACTTAGGCATATATATTTCTTTTGCTTTCATAGTATGGTATTAAAAATTTCATTATGAGTAAAAGCTTAGGTGGATGTAGAAGGGCCCCTCTTATGTGCATGTAAATTGGGGAAGCCACCTATTCAGTATTATATTTAGTACGAGTTAAAAAGAAGACACTTAGACTTTTAAAAAAAAGTTTTTTGTAATTTGTGCTAAATATAATGTTGAATAGCTATAGGTGTAAATTGGTTCCGTCTTGGGTTAATTTGTCATTTGTAACTTGGACTTTCATATTTTGATGATGTTGAGTGGAGATTTGTTGACCTTGGCAAATTATTGTGCCTCAAAGCTTGTCGTATCTTGGAGCTTAGTAGGTGCTACTCACTTGCCAATTCCTCACTAATTCACTCTACAGGCCCAAAATCTTTTTCGTTATTGTTATTTAATTTTGTGGCAAATTATTTGGTGTTAGGGAATTGTCAAAATTAGCTTTGTATCTATTCTAAGGGGTGTGTATTTTTTGCATATTAGTCTTTTGTATATCATATCAAACCCTAGAATTGAATTGCTCACTCCACACAACTATCACACATGGAAGCTCAAACTGTCCTAATTGTTGCGATCTCGAGGTCTTCGGCAAATGTTGGATGCCAATCAAGATTCACTAAGGCATTTGAGTAGTTTATTCATAAATATAAAATGGATGAGGCAAAAGGACTCATAGGTCTTCATGTGCTCGAGATAATTTGTTGAGACAATATTGGGTTACACTTTTTGGTACATCTTGATTTTTGCTGAAATCATACATTTTTAAGAAAATATAATGATTTAAGATTCAAGAGGTCCCATTTGATGTAATTAATTGAAGAGAGTTAGATGAAAGACTCTCAGATCAAAATTTCTTGGATAGAAGCTCTCTTCTTCTAAATCATATGTGCAATGAAGTCTCCTTTGGACCTATCAAAATCCTGATAAAAAACCACCTTTACATTAGCTTTTGGGTAGTCAAATGAATTCAATTAGAAGTTTTTTTAAAGTATGTAGTCCTTATTATAATCTTTATGAATAGTATAACATTTAATATATTTAATTTCATTAATATACTTTGTTTTATTTCTTATGAATGTAGGGTTTTCATCGAACATTAAGGATTGTATTTCACACATGTGAAAAATTGAAAAATAGAGGAAAAAAAATTGTAAAAAAATCATTTCCTTAGGTATTGATATCCTCATTTCAACACAAAAAGAAGTTAATTCAAATGCATATAAAAAAAAGTTATGCATTACAGAATACACCTTTGTCCAAATTACAATTACTTTGTTTTAAAAAATTAACTAAAAAAATATATGTAACAAAAAATTGTGTCATTCACTAGATATTGCTGTGATAATTCTATATTTCAAAAATTAGACTTTCCTTCTTGCTATAAAAAATGTTATACATTACCAAATAAATGTCACTTCTAAAAAATGTTGATTACTGTAAATATTGGGTTACTAAAAGTTACATAAAAATGTGGACAATTAATTTATAATTATTTTAAAAATATATATTTAGAATCTATAGGAAAATTCTCATAGATTAGTAGTTTACTTCACCTTCAAATTCTTAATGGTTTAATTGCTATAGGTTTTAGAAAGTAAATATCTAATGCAAAGTGCTGAATTTAGTGTCAAGTTTGGCCAAAAAAATTGATCCAGTATTATGGGATCACCTTACGTGTACAAAACCTAGAAAAGTGTGGGATAAGCTTGCAAAGTTGTATGGTAAGGTCAATCAATTCAAAATCTTGTAGCTTGAAGTTGATCACTTTTCTCTCTCTAGATGCATTTCCCACCATTTGGGATTTCCTTACACAATTCAAGTTGGTTTTGTCACAGTTGAAAGGTTGTGGTCATGATAAAGAAGATAGGGAGCACATTATTTGGTGTTTGCGAATTGTGAAAATTAGATTTGTATATATTCTAGGGTGTGTGTTGTTGGCATGATTGGCATAACTGATGCTGATGAAGAATGATGATTGAACCAGTGAAGGATTGTTTGTGATGATATTGTGATGAAGAGATTAAGATTGCATTATTGGATAACTTTGATCAGTTATTTGTGTTGTCATTGATTGCAACTGATGTTTACTATGTTGTATTTTATCATCTAAGTCTTTTTAGTCTACCGGAAAGTGCTTACTAGTAAAGAAACAATGAACTAAGAATTATGACCTTATTCGGTAAATTAGGAGATGTTTTGATTGATTCCGGAGATTGGTGACGATTGAAGTGTTGCGGTTTGGAATGTGAGTTTGTATCATTGTAATATGTATCTGACCGGAACCGCATCATGTTTTGGTTATTGGAAGTCATGTTTATGATTTATGATTTATTTTTGCTAAAAGTTTAAGAAGGGTTTAAGGACTGGTAAAGAATTCTCTTAACTGGTAATGATTTTTGGTTTGGCGGTGATCTACATCAAGTTCAATGTTGGTGATGACATGGCACAACCCACGTGAAGTGTTTAAATTATGTTTTGGCGCGATCAAGATGGAATTTATTGGGAATGTGCAAGGTGCTTAGCAAAATGAGCTAAGGGTTTGATTTTGTATCAGATCGAGTTGTTGTGATGAGTTATGATCACTCAACGGTTGATATTAATTTGTAATTGATTGTAATAATCTATATGATGGTCTGTAATGAGTTGTAAAGATCTGTGATAAGCTATGATATAATTTTTTAGGGTTTTATTACTAAGTTGAAAAGGTTATTTAGGTCAGTATAGTTGATGTTTTTTGTGTCGGTGGTTTTGAGAAGAGTGTGAAGTCAAACGAGAGTGTGAGAGATCTACCAAAGTGTTGCATATTTGGAGTAGAACTAGATTTGATCAAGCAAGATGTTAAGTGTTATACCGAGATCATTCATTGTTGTTCCCTAACCGTTGTAGCAACTAAAATCCCTTAACCGGGGTAGGTCCTAATTGGCCTTACATTGTAAATCCCTTAATCACGTAGCTCAATATCTGAGTGTTAAATCCTCTTATGAGGTTGATCCTAATAGGTCAAAGCTCCTAACATGTCTCATCATCTAAATCCCTTAACCGAGTGACTCCTAATAGGGTCTGCTCCTAGCAGGGCTCATCGTCTAAATCCCTTAACTGAGTGACTCCTAATAGGGTTTGCTCCTAACAGGGCATCATTGTAAGCTTCTAACCGGGCTTGGATCCTAACAGGGCACATTCCGAAAGAGTGCACAATATTTGTGGATACCAATTCCCACTGTGGTTTTTCCCTATTTGGGTTTCCACGTGAAAAACATGGTGTTCATATGATGAATGTTTTTATGTGTTGTTATGTTTACTTTCAGTTTATGCATGTTTATGAACACTTAATGGGAAGTCTTGATAAATTAGATTAGCAGTTGGTTATCAGGAGATACTGGTACTCATAAGGAGTTTATTACTGGTTTTTGATTGATTGAGTGAAGTTTATAAGTTCAAGTTTTAAGTTTAAAATTATTGTTAATACTGATCAACCCCCCCCCTCTTAGTATTAAATGGATCCTCTAAGATTAACAATTGGTATCAGAGCATTGGTCCTCTGTGTTGCAAAAGCTTAACAGTTTGAGGGAAAGATCCTGAAGAAAGATGATGAAGAAGGAGGGTCCCAAGTTTACCAAGGACAACTATTGAATATGGAAAGACTGGTTGAAGATATACATTAAAGGATTGGTTGCTCAGTATTGTAATCATGTGGTAAACATGTATGTTGCTCCTACTACCAGCCCCTTGACACCAGATAAGATTAAAGAACAACAAGAAAACATTCAAGCCTTGGAAGCAATTATAAGTACTTTATCTGATTCTTAGTATATAGATGTTCATGGATTAGAAACTGCATTTGAGGTATGGGAGAAATTAGAATTGATTTATGGAGGAGATGAACATGTTCAAAGAGTAAAAGAAGAAAGTTTAAGAGGCAAATTTGATGACATGAAAATGGTTGATGGTGAGAACATTGCACAATATGGTCAAAGGATTAAAGAAGTTGTAGGTGGTATTAAGAGTGTTAGAGGTAAGATTGATGATGATGTTGTTGTTAGTAAAATGCTAAGAACTCTCCTACCACAATATGATATTAGATTTTCTGCAATTCAAGAACTAAGATCTATTTCTAAAGATAAAGTCACTGTTGATTCTCTTATTCGAAAGTTGATTGGATTTCAATTAAACAACTTTGATAATAGTGTTTTAAAACTATTTGAATTTTCTTTTAAAGCTTCTGTAACCGGTACATCTGTTAGAAAAGGAAAGGATATTTGTCATGATCATGACTGCAGGTCGAGTCATGGCGGTAGCAGAACTGGGGATAACAATGAAGATCATTTGATGGAACTTGAGGCACTATTGGATAAAAGATTTTCGAGAGGCACCTGTAAGTATAAAGGTAAATTACCCTTGAAGTGTTTCTCTTGCAATAAAATTGGACACATAACTGCTAATTGTCCTAACACTGATAAGAAAGAGAAGTTCAGGAAATTTAAAGGAAAAGGATAGAAACATTGCAATGTTGCAGTGGATGAAGGTGTGACTGATGAAGAATCAAAAGAAGATGACAATGAGGAGATATTGTTTGTTGTCATGAAGGAAGATCTGACTGATGAAAAGGAATTTTTGTCTCACATGGATAGCAGTGATGAATGGATAATAGATAGCGGTTGCTCACACCGCATGACCGGTGATAGAAACAAGTTCTTATCCCTTGAAAAATTTGATGGTGGTGTGGTAAGGTTTGGTAACAAATCACCCTGCATGGTTAAAGGTAAAGGAACTATTTCATTAAATGGAAAAAGCAATGCAGATGATGTCTTTTGGGTTGATGGATTAAAACATTACCTTTTGAGTGTTGGTCAATTAAATGATAAGGGATATCTTCTAGAATTTAAAAGTGGAGTGTGTAGGTTTCTTGGAAATAATGGAGAATTGATTGCTACTGGAAAGCATACAAGAGGTAATTTTTTCATCTGAATGCTAATGTGAATAGTTGTTTGGTGGCAAAGATTGAAGACATCTGGTTATGGCACAATAGATTTTGTCATGTGAATTTTGAGAATTTGATAAAGGTTAGTAAGTCAAGTATTGTGAGAGGTTTGCCCCAGCTTGTTAAACTGGATAATGTGTTATGTAAGGACTCTCAGATGGGTAAGATGGCATCTGTATCTTCTAAGAGTAAGTCATTCTCTTTAGAAAATATTATTGATTTGGTTCATACTGATCTTTGTGGTCCTATGAGGACTAAGAGCTATTTTGGTGATAGATATTTCATGATTTTTGCTGATTATTTTTCCAAGATGATGTGGGTAACTTTTCAAAGAGAAAAGTCAGAGGCATTTAGTAAATTTAAAGCATTCAAAGCTTTAGTTCAGAAAGAAACCGGGAATAATTTCAAATGTTTGAGATCTGACCAGGGAGGAGAATTTACTTTTGATGAATTTATGAAGTTCTGTGATGAACAGGGAATCAAGAGGCATATGTCAGCTCCTAGAACTCCACAACAGAATGAGATAGCAAAAAGAATGAATAGAACAATTGTTGAAGCTGCTAGAACTAGGTTGATTTAAGGTGAAGTACCAAAAATGTTTTGGAGAGAATTAGTTAGCACTAATGTTTACACTTTGAACCAAGTACTTGTCAAGAGATGTAACAAAAAAACATCTTATAAATTATGGCATGGAAAGACTCCTACTGTAAGTTACTTTAAATTTTTGGGAGTAGATGTTTCTTTAAACATGATGATTTTATTGGAAAGTTTGATGCAAAGTGTGATGAAGGTATTTTTCTTGGTTACTCTACAAAGATTAAGGCTTTCAAATGTTATAAAAAGACAACAAAAAGGATTATTGAGAGTGTAAATGTGAAGGTAGATGAACTCTCTAAGAAATTTGATGAGACTAGCAGATCTGAACCTAAGAAAGATGAAGATAAACTTGTGTTTATTGAACTGGAGGTACAAAAGAATGATGAGCAGAACAATGTAGAAATAGGTGCTCAACCAGTAAATGAAGAAAGCAATGAAGAAGATGAAGAACATGAAGTAGAAGGCACATCACCAGAACCACTAATACCAAGATATGCTAGATTAAATCATTCAGAAGAACAAATTATTGGAGATAAAAATGCTGGTGTACAAACAAGAAGGAAAAATCAGAGAAAACTCTTGTCTGACTCAACCATTGAGCCTAAAACAGTAAGAGAGGCATTGAAAGATGATGATTGGATTAATGCTATGAATGAGGAATTGGATCAGATAGGAAAGAACAAGACATGGACACTTGTTCCCAAACTGGAAGATAAGAATGTGATTGACACTAAATGGGTCTTTAGAAACAAGTTGAATGAAGAAGGCAAGGTTGTAAGGAATAAGGCAAGGTTGGTATGCAAAGGCTATGCACAAGAAGAAGGTGAAACTTTTGCACCTGTGGCAAGATTGGAAGGAGTAAGTATGTTACTTGCTTATGTTGAATTTAAAGGCTTTAAGGTCTACCAGATGGGTGTTAAATCAATTTTTCTTAATGGCATCCTTGAGGAAGAAGTGCACATAGAACAACCAGATGGATTTTCTTTGTGTGAAGATAAATATATGGTTTGCAAGTTGCATAAGGTACTGTATGGATTGAAGCAAGCACCAACCACATGGTTTGAAAGACTGCATGTACACCTGATCAAGATAGGATTCTAGCCTACCAGTGAGGATAGTAACATATATCTTAAGACTGATGGAGACAAAGTGTTGATAGCTGGAGTATTTGTAGATGATATAATTTTTGGAGGTGATGATGATCTATGTATGGCGTTTGCTGAGGAGATGAAGAAAGAGTTTGAGATGTCTCTTATTGGTGAGATTAAGTTTTTCATTGGGTTGCAGGTCCAACAGTTGGATGGTGGAATATTTATCTGTCAGAGTAAGTATGTAAAGGAAGTGTTGAAAACATTTGGCATGGAAGATTGTAAACCAGTTAGTACTCTGACGGTGCCAGGTTGTAAACTATCTAAATAGGATGATTCACCCTCTGTAGATGAAAAAGAATATAGGTCCATGATTGGTAAGTTGCATTATGTTGTTCACAGTAGGCCTGATATTGCACATGTTGTTGATTTGGTTGCTAGATTTCAGAAGGATCCCAAGGAGACTCACTTGGTAGTGGTGAAAATGATATTTCAGTACTTGAAAGGCACAATAGATTATGGTTTATGGTATCCTTATAAAAATGATTTTTCTTTGAAGGTGTTTATTGATGCAGATTGGGCAGGCAACGTTGATGACCGAAAAAGCACTACCGATGGAGCTTTTCTTCTTGGAGGTAGATTGGTTTCTTGGACAAGTAAGAAGCAAACTTATGTTTCACAGTCAATAATAGAGGCAGAGTATGTTGCAACATCAATGAATTGCACATAGGCAATCTGGATGAGAGATGTGTTAGAAGGTTTTAAACTTGATATGTCTGAACTGACAACTGTTTATTGTGAGAATACAAGTGCAATTAATATTTTGAAAAATCTTGTGTCGCATATAAGGACAAAGCACATAAAATTGAAATATCACTTTCTGAGGAAGAGAGTACAAGAGAAGCAAGTCAGAATGGAGTATGTGACCAACAAAGAGTAGCTAGCAAACATTTTTACTAAACCATTGTCAAAGACTACCTTTGAGTACCTTAGAGGCAAATTAGGGGTCAGACCCCTACACATGAAAAACTAAGATGTAGGAGATGCATCAATCCAGTGGACTTAATGAATATTTTTCACTGTGGATTGATGAAATGGTGGCTACTCCGCAAGGGGAGTAGGTTAGATGAGTTTGCAGATATGTTGAAGACAACAACATCAGATCTGATGATCGGTGATGCATATGCACCTTTGACATTGTTGTCAAAGGGGGATAAGAACTGCAAGAGAAAGGGGGAGAAGTAATATCCGAAGGAGAAGAAGTTGAATGCGTGAAGGAGTGATACCTATAGATGAAGTACAATAGAAAAGTGAAGTGCAGCAAAGAAGTTCCAGAACTGAGCAACATGATTTTAGTTGAATATGTTGGTGTTGCCATCAATTCCAAAGGGGGAGAATGTTGGCATGATTGGCATAACTGATGCTGATGAAGAATGATGACTGAACGGGTGAAGGACTGTTTGTGATGACATTGTGATGAAGAGATTGAGATTGCATGATTAGATGACTTTGATTAGTTATTTGTGTTGTCATTGATGGAAACTAATGTTTACCATGTTGTATTTTTTTATCTAGGTCTTTTTGGTTTACTAAAAAGTGCTTACTGGTAAAGAAACAATGAACTGAGAATTAGGACCTTAACTGGTAAACGAGGAGATGTTTTGATTGATTCCAGAGATTGGTGATGATTGAAGAGTTGTGGTTTAAAATGTGAGTTTGTATCATTGTAATATGTATCTGATCGGAACCGCATCATGTTTTGGTTATTAGAAGTCATGTTTATGATTTTTGATTTATTTTTGTTGGGGTTTAAGAAGGGTTTAAGGACCGATAAAGAATTCTCTTAACTGGTAATGATTTTTGGTTTGACGGTGATCTACATCAAGTTCAAATGTTGGTGATGACATGGCACAACCCACGTGAAGTGTTTGAATTATGTTTTGGTGCGATCAAGATGGAATTTCTTGGGAATGTGCAAAGTGCTTAGCAAAATGAGCTAAGGGTTTGACTTTGTATCAGATTGAGTTGTTGTGATGAGTTATGATCACTCAATGATCGATATTGATTTGTAATTGATTGTAATGATCCATATGATGGTTTGTAATGAGTTGTAAAGATCTGTGATGATCTATGATGTAAGTCTTAAGGTTTTGTTACTGACTAAGTTGAAAAGGTTATTTAGGTCGGTATAGTTGATGTTTGTTGTGTCGGTGGTTTTGAGAAGAGTGTGAAGTTGAACCAGAGTGTGAGAGATCTGCCAGAGTGTTGTAGATTTGGAGTAGAATTGGATATGATCAAGTAAGCAGTTAAGTGCTATACCCAGATCATTCACTGTTGTTCCCTAACAGTTGCAGTAGATAAAATCCCTTAACCACGTAGGTCCTAACAAACCTTACATTGTAAATCCCTTAATCAGGTAGCTCAACATTTGAGTGTTAAATCCTCTTGTGAGGTTGATCCTAATAGGTCAAAGCTCCTAACAGGGCTTATCATCTAAATCCTTTTACCGAGTGACTCCTAACAGGGTTTGCTGCTAACATGGCATCATTGTAAGCTTCTAATCGAGATTGGCTCCTAACAAGACGCATTCTGAAAGAGTGCACAATATTTGTGGGTAACAATTCTCACCGTGGTTTTTCCCTATTTGGGTTTCCACGTGAAAAATATGGTGTTCATATGGTGAATGTTTTTATGTGCTGTTATGCTTACTTTTAGTTTATGCATGTTTATGAACACTTGATGGGCAGTCTTGATAAATTAGATTAGCAGTTGGTTATCAGTAGATATCAGTACTGGTAAAGAGTTTATTACTGGTTTTTGATTGATTGAGTGAAGTTTATAAGTTCAAGTTTTAAGTTTGAAATTATTGTAAATACTGATTCACCCCCCTCTCTCAGTATTAACTGGTTCCTCTAAGATTAACATGTTTATTTTATTTTTTGGTAAATTATTTGGTGTTTGGGAATTGTGAAAATTAGCTTTCCATCTATTCTAGGGGGTGTGTATGTTTTGCATATTAGTCTTTTGTATATCATATCGAAACCTAGAATTGAATTGTTCACTCCACACAACTATCACACATGGAAGCTCAAAATGTCCTAATTGTTGCAATCTCGTGGTCTTTGGCAAATGTTGGATGCCAACTAACCAAGATTTACTAAGGCATTTGAATAGTTTGTTCATGTGAGAGTTGAGAAACACAACGCCATAGGAGCCTAAAGATCTTCTGCAAGCTAAACAATCTGTTACAAGGAGAAGCCCATGCCTGATTGCCAAACACTCAGAAAAAAGAAACATCGGGTTTGTCATGAGACCAAGCCTCCTCAGGAGTCATATGTCGAATCACCTTGTGAGGCATCCGATTCTGAATATAGTTGGCACAATTGACAACCTTAGCCCAAAAAGATGAATCCATGGACCTGGACTGAATCATACAATTGGCCATCTCCCGTAAAGTTCTGTTCTTGCATTCAACGACACTATTTTGCTGAGGGGTGTAGGGAACAATAAATTGACGCTGCAAACCATGCTCAATGCAAAAATTTCTGAAAGCCTGATTCACATACTCCCCCCATTATCCGTACGTATCCGCCGAATAGAACAACCAAACTACTTCTCTACAAATGTCTTGAATATTCGAAAGGAATCAAAGATATCAGACCTGTACTTAAGAAAGTACACCAATGTGCGTCTGGAGAAGTCATCAATAAAAGTGAGTACATACTTGGCCCCAGAAAAAGGAGTGGGAAATGACATGAGATCATTGTGAATCAACTCCAAGGGTGCCAATGCATGAGAGGCTCTTCCCTTTGGAAAGGTATCTCTGTGATGCTTGCCAAGCGCACAACCATGACAAACACCATCAGTACAGGAAATCTATGGGAGCCCAAGAACAAGTGCTTGTGTACTCATATGTTGAAGATATCTGTAATTGACATGGTCCAAGCGCTCATGCCAAAGCTAACTCACTGAATTTGCATGTGCTATAAGAGATGAACTTGTACCCGAAGGGGGCTCAAATTCATCAAATCTGTAAAGACAAGATGCAGTATCAACACTCCCAGTAGCCACAACCAAATCAGGGTCATGGAGGTCCCGAATAACCACATCATGTGGTGAGAACTCAACTGTCTTACCAAAGCCAGAGTGGCAAATCTCATAAATGGACAAGAGGTTCATCGAGATGTTAGGGACAACCAAAACATCCTGTAGAGTACCCCCATCCAAAGAGACAAAACCTGAACCCAAGACTGAAAGCTGAACTGAGTCACCCACTGCAATTTGTGAAATACCACAAGAGGCAAGAGAAGTAACCAACTGCTGAGTGTGTGTCATATGGTGAGAAGCACCAGAATCTAGTATCCATGTGGACCCATTGGTCGAAGCTCAAGCAGTGAGAGCATGACCTTTCCTCATGGAAGGAGAAGATGCCTGAGGTGAGGAGATGTGATGTTGTTGCATGGCTTCCTCTAAAGCCTCTAAACGTTTCCAACACCTGGAAAAGAGATGTCCTTCCTTGCCACAAAAACTACAAGTGTCTCCTGATTTCTTCTTAGTCTTGGAGGAAGACTCACCAAACTATGAAGATTTCCCTTGTTTTGGAGGAAATGGATGTTTAGAATCAGACTTAGGAGGTGGCTTGGAGGAAGACTCATTACCGGCAGAATTCTTCTAGGGTTTTGGTTTCTTCTTTTGCTTCTCCTTCTCCTTAGAGGACTCAACAACCAATGCTTTGTTCTTAGAGCTTGAGAGCTTATCTAGCTGACAAAGATGAGACTGCTCACGAGACAAACACTCACAAAAGACATCAAAGGTAGGCATGTTAAAATGAGCACCCAAGCCATCCATGGTGGAGTAGAAAGTAGAGGCAAAAAACTGAAAGTGACCCCGAAGCTTCGAAAGAATCAAGTCAATGCACTATGTGTCTGTCTTGATCTTGCCACATCCTTGAAGAATAGATCTTGTAGTCTTGTACTTGTTAAAATAATCCCCAATGGTGGGAAAGGAATCAAGTGACAAAGAAACCAATTCTACCTCAATCTGTAATGCCTGAATCTCATTAACCCTCTTGAAGAGAGAATCAAACTTCAACCACATAGCCTGAGGAGTGAGCAACTCATTAAGGTGAAACAAAAGACTGTCAGAGACATGCAAAGAGAGAAAACCCATGGCCTCATCTATCTTGTTCCTATGCTAAAGAAGCACATACCTAAAAACAAACCCCCCCCTCAAAAAGGCTAGAGGGTGGTGGTCTGATGGAGGAGCCAGGAGGAGGTGGTCGGGCGGCAGTGGTGGAGGGTTGTGCCGGCAATGGTGACTGGAGGGCCGGCAGGAGCTGAAGGGTGAGCTGCCAGAGGCCAGGGCCGGCAGGCGAGAGCTTGCAGGTGGGACCGGCAGGGGGGTCAGATTGACAGGTCCGGTTGCTGTATGACGGCTGGACTGTCAGGTCTTCGGTACATGCGTAAAACCCAAACTCCAAATTTTTTTTTGTAACCCTTCCTTTTTTTATGCTTTTTTTTTTAAATTTTTGATTATTTTTTAAATTTTTTTAAAAAAATAAAAAATCCGGCTTGCATGCCATAAAAAGGCAAAAAAAAATTGAATTTTTTTCTCGATTTGCATGCCAGAGCTGTACACCCTGGTGTTGGAGAAAAAATCACCCCCAGATGCTGAAGAGTCAAAACTAGGCAAATTTTATATGATTGTAGGAGTTTTTGGGCCTTCTGAGCATGATGGTGAGGTTCATTTAGGCCCAAAGTGCTAAAAAAAAGAGGCCTATCCCTAAGTACACAACAAAACTTCCTGAAACCCTAGATCTGCTTCCAATGCAAATATTCTCAAAACAAGAATAGATAGATGCAGATCTGAAGCTCTAATACCATGTGAGAGTTGAGAAACACAATGGCACAGGAGCCTAAAGATATTTTGCAAGAAAAACAATATGTTACAAGGAGAAGCAATGAAGCAAAATAAGCTGAAGAACAAATACACAGGAAAATATGCTCAAAAGTGGAGAGTTCAATATTCACCAAAAGTGTAATGAGATAATAATACAAAGAAAAGAAAATTAACCTTTAATAGGTCAAGAAACCCTAAAAGGGAAAACCCTAGGCTTGCACATAATAATTAATAAAATAATTAATTATTATGCACCTAATGTTAGCTTAAGTGTAAAAAGATAATAGGGAACTTAAAGAATTAAACAAATATTGTTTAACTAATCAAGTAAAGACCCAATTACTCTAAAAGTTCATAGAAATAAAATGGATGTTGAAAAAGGACTCATAGGTCTTCATGTATTAGAAAATTTGTTGTTTCATATTGCTAAGTGTATAACACCTAGAAAAGTGTGGGATGGGCTTGAAAATTTGTATGGTAAGGTTAATCACTTCAAGATCTTGCAACTTGAACCTAATCGGTTTCTCTCTTCAGATGCATATCCCACCATTTAGGATTTTCTTGCACAATTCAAGTTGGTTTTGTCACAGTTGAAAGGTTGTGCTCATGATAAAGAAGATAAGGAGCACACTTTCTTGATCTTGTCCAAGCTTAGAGGTCCTTTGCAGGTGTTTGCCTCTACTTTCTATTCTACTATAGATGTTATGGGGAAAGACCATAAGATTCCTTCCTTTAAGGTTTTTTTGTGATTGACTGACTAGGGAGCATGCCAAGTTGATTCAAATGGATGCACTTCCTAAGATTCGTGCTTTGATGACTCAATCTTCTAAGGGAAAGGGTAAGAATAAAAAAAAAATTCAAGACAACATCTAATGAGTCTCACTGCACCTCTTCTATAGAGGGTCATCCTAAGAAGGAAAGACCAAAATGTGCCTTTTGCAAGATACCTGGACATAGTGAACAAAAGTGCTATAAGAAGAATGGACCCACACATGGATTTTGCAAGAAAGAGGGATATGATGAATTGAATTTTTAGAAGTACCTTTAGTAAAGAGTTGAACAATTAAAATTATTCTTTCTTTCTTAATGAAAAGATGAACCTAATTAAGATTATTTCAATTCATAAAATCTTTTTTTCTTTGATAAAGTTTACTATTTTAAACTAATTTTATTTAAAATAATTTTATTTAAAATAATTTTAAAAAAGAATTGTGTGAGCTTGAATTTCATCCTTAGAATATTACCTGTAATAAGTTAGTTTCACAAAATACAAATGGAAATGCTACAGGAAATCCAAATTTAACCAATGAAACTGCATGAAATTCATATTAAAATAAAACATTATTTTACCTTCATGGCTTATGTCTCATTGTGTCCTAACTCCACTATTCCTTGTTGCAGATGGTGTGCTCTTAGACAACGCACTGTTGGCTTCCAAGGTGACATATGAAGAATGGACTGATAACTTGTAGTTAACTGATAGTATGATATGCAAAGCTACATGATTATGCTAAAATGCTATATGATATTTGATATTGCTATTTTCTATTTGCTTCAAAAAGTCACAGATGCATATGATTGATTGAAAAACTATTTTGAAGACTAACTCTCTCTCAACTAAAGCTCTTGATTTTATAGATTTTGAGAGGATTAGATGATGTGGCTCAGATCAACGATCATGATCAGATCTGCAGATTTGAATGGTTGTGAGCAAATGTGAAGGTTGAGAGAAAGGGGGAAGGAGAAGACAAGTGTCACTCATCTCACCTTGACTGGGTTGCTGACTGAGAGAATCTAGGGATGGTTGGAGAAGATTTAGGCATGAGAGGACAAGTGGACTCAAGTCCTTCCTAAGATGTAGGGGGTGTTGGAGAGAATATAGGAAATGGTTATAAAATATGTGTACGTACACAATTTTCATTAAGCTTTGGTAGTTGAAAATAAATGATAAATTAATATTTAAGAAATATTAATTTCCTTAGCCACATGTTTGATGAGTTGGCAAAGGGACGATGAAGTGGAGATGGAGGGTGAGTTGGATAAGGGATTAAATAATTTAAGAATTATTTAATATTTGAGACTATAGGATAGGAGAATAACTATTAAATATTAGATATTTAATTGTTTGGAGGAGATAATTAAATATTAGATATTTAATTAACTTGGTTAGAAGAATAATTAATTATTAGATGTTTAATTAATTAGAGGAATACGATAGATGAATTAATTAATAAAATATTAACTAATAGAAAGACACGAAATGAATTAAATAAATTAATCTTTTCAAATTAACTATTTAATAGAAGAATAATTATTAAATAAATATAAAATATTTATTTAATTGCGCATAGCTAATTTTTAGGTGTATACATTTTGCCCCTCTTTGAAATGATGTCGAGACAACATTGTTTCAAAGATTAAATCAAGTCTCGATAATGCCTGATAGAGATTGAAAATCCAAATTGTGTGCCCCAGATACTGATTGTTGGATATTTATTTGATGATGATGCCCCCTCGAGAGATCGTTTGTGCATTAAAGGCATGGATGATCTCTCGATAGAAGAAGAATGTTATATGAAAGATAGATGAGTGAATAGATTGCAGATTGATTAGATAACTTAGATTGATAAGATTGATTGGATTGAGATTAAGTCTGGTTTCAGGAAGAACACATCCCGTATAAGACAAAAGATGATCAAAACGTCTGGTTTCAAGAAAGATATATCCTGTATAAGACATGATACATGATCAAAACATCTGGTTTCAGGAAAGATACATCCTGTATAAGACTTGATAGATGATAGTTGAATGAATGATGAAGATATTAAATTGAAGAATGATTCCATTGGATGATGATGCTGGTAGAGATGCCGTAGGTGATCCAAGTGTTAGACCCACAGGTTCGAGAGGCAGTCATGATTCTTGACTTGATTTGTAATGAGGAGACTTGTATTTTTGATCTGATCTCTTTGTATACTTGGACTTTTATTGTTTTATGATGATCTATATGCAGACATAGATTCTATATGATAATGCTTTTTATTATGCATGTTACTCTATTTGATGATGATACATATGCTTATATGCTTTGATTCTATGGATGCAATGATTAAATGAATAATGATATGATGATAATTATTTACATGATGCAAATGATACATGCTTTTTATTTTTGATTTTAATGATCCTAGATGCAAATGAAAATTTCACTAAAATGATGTAAATGCAAATGATCTATATGAAAATGCAAATGAATGATTGCTTAATGCTTACGATGATGATGTAAATGATCTATATGAAATCTTTTTGATTTTATATGAAATGTTCATGAATCTAAGTGCAAAGATGCAACTAAATGATCATTAATGGAATGATAATGAAAATAATAATGACAATACACTACATGATGAATAGAAATGCACTTATTTGAATGCAAACTAATGCAATGATAAAATGCAGCTAAATGAAATGGATAATGAGGAAAAAATGAATGTACCTACAATGATTAAATGCAAATTGTTTTTGTTTGTCCAAGTATACTCAATCTTTATTTATGACCGTTGGTCTGTTAGTAAAATGAAATGCTTATAATGCAGCTGATCTTGAATGCTTATAATGCAGACGAATAATGAGCTAATGAAATGATCTAACTAAAAATTGTATTGCCATTCTTCATATGCTATCTTGTAACATTGCTTGATTTCATCATTGAGCTTTAAAATGTTGTAAGATAATACAAGCAACTTGACACAAAGATTCAAGATGACCTGAGTATTCCTTACATGGATTTTGATATAGCAAGTTAATACAAGCAACTTGATATAATGGATCAAGTTGACCTGGGTATTGCTTGCAGAATAGACAAGGAATATCTCCTTTCATGCATGACTTGGAATGTCCTCCTTGATCTTTTGCTGATCATATCTTGAGACAAGTTCATACTGTAGTAAGAGATAAACCATAGACAACAATCAAAGAAAATAATCATGCCCCATCATAGCTTCTCTAGTCATGGACATCCTTGAGTCGCATAGAGTACATGATTAGCAATAAAATCAAGATATAAACATTGAATCTTGTATGTTATTCACATGTTTTAATGATCATTAACTGATATTACCATCTTAATGAATGATCTTTGATAATCCTTTATAGCTTGTTGATTGATTCTTCAGTTTCTGAGTTGCATGATTCAGTTGTTGATGAAATGCCTTGATTTTCATTGCTTTGTTGCTTGTTATCTGTTTCAAAATCCTAGGTGTTTTTGGTTTTTCTAAATTTTTCGAATGTTTTTGGTTTTCAAAGATTCAAAAGACTACCTTAGCAAAAGGAATTAGGATTTTGCCCCCAGTGGAAACAAAAATTTATTATGAATGTATGAATTGATCAAGATCTAAACCATAGTGGGATACAAATGCAGATTGATTGATTTTGATAAAATCTAAGATAGTGACTACGACAAGTATGTCAAAGATTGATAACTATTGGTAAGCTGCATATTTCTTGCTAAATGGTTCAGAGCAATGGATGCGAAAGATGGAATAGATGAGATAGGATAGATGGAAGCGATAGATTGGATATGATGACACCGATAAGTGCTCAAAGCGATCTCATAGATGGAAGAGCTTACTTTTTTAGATAATGTCTGTTTACCAGGTGTAGACATCTAAAAATGGTCAATGCTTTCGGAGTCATACTTTAACATTTGTACATTGCCTTATTTTAGGGTTCTTGCGTCGCATTAACATTTCTTCTATGTTGTGCACTTGGTCTTTATCATTTGCGAGCATCGAGTCCTTCTTTTGCATTCTTCATTTGTCTCGCTTTTGAATTTGGTCTTGTTGATAATAATCTTCAGTCATGATTTTGGTCGATCTTATCCTGTCGCATCAATGTGTGTGCTCATTTGGCATATTTTGACATCGTCAATCCTAATCGATGATAGAATTAGGGTTTTGTCCTCTTGTCGATTTTGTGATCGATTTGTCATCGATCATTGTTCTTTTCAATCTTGTCATTTTGTGATCGATTTGTCATCGATCCTTGTCCTCTTGTCAATCTCGTCAATTTTGCGATCGATTTGTCATCGATCATTGTCCTTTTTCAATCATCTCAATTTGGATCATTTAGTCATTGTTCCTCATCAATTGGCGCCTATCAATTTGGTCTCTTTATCAATCTTGGTCAATTTGTCAACCAATCTCAATCGTTTATCAGCATTGGTCCTTTGTCAATCAAAATCATGCTCGAATCGACATCAATTATCTTTTGTCAAGACCTAAATCCTTGTCCTCTTATCTTCTAAGGTTTTATGATTTATTCATTTAGTCTTGTTTGTCATTTTCCCTTTAGGTTAAATAATTTATTTATTTATCCTAAGTCTTCTTGTCACAATTAAATATTTATTTAATTGGCTAATTAATTCCTCCCTCTTTTTGTGAATTAATTAATGAATGAAAAATTATTAATTAATTTACCTAATTTTCATCAATTTCTAATTTCCTAATTTCCAATTCATCTAATTTTCTATTTTCTCCTATTTTTCTAATATTTCCCCTAATTTCATGGGAATGACATTTCAATCTTGTCATAATTTGTCAATCAATAAATTTTGCATAGCAACCTTGTCAATTTTGTCATAATTTGTGAATCAATCAATCTTGCATAGAAAGTGTCAATTTTGTCATAATTTGTCATATTTGTCATTCTTGATTTGAAATTTCCTTTCAAATCTCTTCATGCTAATTTTGTCATCTCTCCAATTTGTCTATAAATTGGATGAATTCTTCAATCAGGGGCCCGATCAATCAATCACGCTTCTAGTATCCTTACGCTGTCATCTCATCTTGTCAATCTTGCTTTCATGCTATACCTTTGCACTTGTAGGTGAGATCCACAAACGCACTAATTTGAAGGAGAAAGAAGGACAATGGAGAATTCTGGAGGAGACATTTGTGTTTGTAATGGTTTGCATTTAGTTTAAATGTCTTATTTTCAGTATCTCTATTGAATGTTTTAGGATTGTTATCATTGCAATTTAGTTTTCATGATTGAGCTAGGCTAATGTTTATATTTCTTTGATGGTGTTCAAATTCCCATCTACACCAGGTTTTCACCATCTAAATTTATTGCATTTTTCTCATATTTTGATTTTTTTGTCTTTTCTGATTTTCACTGTTTTATGCTTCTTTTTTTTTTTGATTTTTTCAGGACTTTATATCTCAAGCATATAATTTCTTGAGATGGATAGAATTGATAGGTTCATCAAACCAATCACCTTCAGGGGTAGATAACTTGTATGCTCCTAATCCATATGCTGCTACTATGACAAAAGGTCCTAGCCAATTTGGTTCAATTTTGCCTTTCTTTTCCTGATCTTGCTGATTTCTTGGATTTTCCCTTAGAACTATGTCTCCAATCTGAAAAAATGTGTGGCTTGACTTTGTGGTTATAGCTTCTTGCCATTCTTTGCTGGTATACTTTTAAATGATTTGTTGCATTTTGGCGACGTTCCTGAATCAATTCTAGTTCCCAGAGTCGGGAGACTCTTCGTTCTTCTTCTGGTATAAGAAAATGCAAGGATACTCGTAGAGAAGGTATCCTACTTCTATAGGTAATATAGCTTCTAATCCATAGACCAAACAATATGGAGTTTCCCTTGTTGGAGTGCAGACACTAGTTTGGTATGCCCAAAGAACAGGATTTAACTGAATGTGCCAGTCTTTTCTAGCTTCATTGAGTGTTTTCTTCAAGATTTTTAAAATAGTTTTGTTTGATGCCTCAACTTGATCATATGGAGTATATGGAGTAGAGAACCTATGTTGGATATGAAACTGTTCACATATCTCTTTTACATCTTAATTTTTGAATGGTCTTCCATTATCAGTGATAATAGTCATAGGAACTCCATAGCGACAGATTATATAATTTAAAATAAATGATGATATTTGTTATCCTGTCACTGTTGTTAAAGGCACTGCTTCAATCCACTTAGTAAAATATTCAGTAGCAACCATAATAAACTTATGTCCATTAGAAGATGAGGGATTGATCTTTCCTACCAAATCCAAGCCCCACTATGAAAATGGTCATGATCCTGTCATAGGATATCTCTTGTGCTGGTGCATGAATTAGATTTCCATGAATTTGACATTGTTTACACTTTCTAGCATAGGTGAATGAATCTCTTTCCATAGTAGGCCAAAAGTAACCCATACAGATAAGTTTCTTAGCTAATGTTAAACCACTTGAGTGTGTACTGCAAATACCCTCATGAATTTCATTAAGAACTCTCTTAGATTCATCTTTTTCAAGACATCTCAATAATGTACCATCTAGACCATGCCTATATAGGATATCAGCAATAATGGTATAGCGAGAGGACTTACGGATAAAGTTTCTTCGTTGATTATGAGATAATTTCAAAGGAAGGATATGATCTTTCAAATATTGGTAGGTTTGACCGTATAAGGATTGATTGGTTCTTGATATATGGCAAATTCAATAGGCATGCTGGGATTGAATGGTAGGGGTTAAGATATCTTCCACAAGAAATTTGTAACGTTGTTGATTTTCTTTATTTTGCAAGAGAGATGCTATTGTAGCCATTGCATCTGTTGCTTTATTCTCATCTCTGGGAATCTGGGTGAATGTGATTTCTTTAAAATGTCCTTTAAATTCCTCCACTAGCTGTTTGTATGGCATAAAATTATCATCCTTTGTTTGATATTCATCATTTATTTGATCAATGACAAGTTGTGAATCACCATAGACATGTAGTTCTTTAACATTCCATTCAATGGCCATTTTGAGCCCTATAACCAATGCTTCATACTCTACAGTATTATTGGTGCATGGAAATCGCAGTCTATACGATTTCAGAATTGTATGTCCTTGCGGTGTGATAAAAAAGATTCCTGCACTTGATCCATGTTGAGTATAAGAACCATCAAAGTACAATTCCCAAAAGTTTGTACTTACTATCAAGATATCTGCATCAGGAAATTTGATGTGCAAAGGCATGTCATTTTGTAAAGGTGCATCAACCAATTGATCAGCAATGACTTGTCCCTTAATGGCTTTCCGGTCAACATATTCTATGTCAAATTCACTCTGTATCATAACCCATTTGGCTAGTCTCTCCGTTAATGTTGAGTTGCTCAATAAATATTTGAGAGGATCTATCTTTGCTATTAGTTTTATAGAATGAATCAACATATAATGTCGTAGCTTCTGAGTTGCAAATACAACTGCTAGCATATCTTTTCAATTGATGTATAATTTAACTCATAGCCAACAAGTGTTCTGCTGATATAATAAACTGCTCTTTCTTTTCCTTCATCATCATGTTGAGCTAGGAGAGCGCCTAATGATACACTTGTTGCTGAGACATAGAGTAACAATGGTTTCCCTTTGGTTGGTGATATCAGTACTGGAGGACTGATAAGATATTCTTTTATTTGCAAGAAAGCTTCTTCACATGTTAGATCCCATTTGAATGGAACATTTTTATGTAGAAGATGGGTAAATGGAAGACATCTATCGGCCAATTGGGACACAAATCTCCTGATTGATTGCAACCTTCCTTGTAAAGATCGCAATTGACTTATGTTCTTAGGTGATTCCATTTCCATGATAGCTTTAAATTTTCCAGGATCAAATTCAATGCCATGAGTTGATATAATGTACCCAAGGAGCTTTCCAGAGGTTACCCCGAATGCACATTTCTTTGGATTTAATCTCAATTGATATCTTTCCAGCCTGTCAAAAATCTTGCTTAGAATGTTCAAATGTTCTTTTCTTGTGTGAGATTTTGCAAGTATGTCATCGACATAATCTTCCATAAATGTATGCATCGTGTCATGAAAAATTATCATCATAGCCCTTTGATAAGTCGCTCCAGCATTCTTAAGCCCAAATGGCATAACATTCCAGCAGTACATTCCCCATGCATAGGTGAAAGTTGTCTTCTCCTAATCTTCAGGTACAATTTTTATTTGATTATATCCTAAGAAGCCATCCATTAATGAAAACATCTCATGTCCTGCTGATAAGTCCACTATGATATCGATGTTTGGTAGTGGGAAATCATCTTTTGGACATGCTTTATTCAGATCTTTGAAATCTGTACAAACCCTTATGCTTTTATCTGGTTTTGATACTGGTACAATACTTGAAACCCATTCTAGATAAGCCATTGGTCTTATGAAACCCACTTCCAATAGTTTCTTGAGCTCAGTTTTTACAAGGAGAGCAATATGCGGATATTTTTTTTTTAGCTTCTGCTTAACAGGTTTTGCTTTTAAATCCACATTAAGATGATGCATGATAAGATTTGGATTAAGTCCTGGCATATCTGCATAAGACCAAGCAAAATTTATTTGTCTTTGCTTCAAGAATTCCATGTATTCTTTCCTCTCTCTTTCTAATAATGAGGCAACAAAATGAAGTATTTTAGGATCCTTTGATGTATCAATGTTTACTGCTTCTATTGGTTCTATCAGGATAGCAGATCTCTCTTGAAAATATGCAGGAAAAATGTCAAAATTTCCATCTTCTGGCGCCTCAAGGAGGTTTTCACCATCAGATACGTCCTTTATTTTTTTCTTTTGATTGATCTAATGTTGCCATGAAATGGTGTAGCGTCGTAAATTGTACGCACTTGCTAGGGTGGTACAATTTCACACCTAGTTTAGCACCCGCCTTGGTGCATTTTACATTTTGCATTGTAATTCTCCTTTAGCACTTAATTAATCAAATTAATTAGGTCTAAGGTCCTATTTCATCATCCTCTACATCATAAAGTTGGGCCCTTTCGTTAAAGTGTGCCCTTTTCATTTTATTCCTCCAATACATCACTCAATCAAAAAACCCTAATTAAGTCCTATTTTGAACTTGGGGGCTTGGTTTCGGGGGTCAAAACATCTCAAAATCACCTGTAACTTTGGGATTCTCTCTAAAATCATCATATCCGACGGCCCTGAAAATTTGGTGAAAAGTTGTCGGGACCGTGGCGCCCGGAGTGCACATGGTCCTGGACATTTTTCTCAAAATTTTAGGAGCACAATCCGATCATAAAATAAAGCTTAACCCCAAGAAATTGGTGGGAAATTCAATCTCTAGGTCGGCCAAAAGATGAAATTATGACCTAGGGTTTCATACATAAGAGCTCTCTTTCTTCATTTGAAAGGATCCGATTTTTGTTTCAGGAACCTCATATGCAGCGAAAGAGCAGATCTTTGAAGACTTCAACAACATTCAACATCCCTCTATCAAGCATTTATCAATTTCATTCACCCATTTAGGGCTTGGAAGACATTGAAGAACAATAGGAGATTACCGACTGAAGATTGGCTCTGAGTATGCATCTGCATTCTTATTTCATCCTTGTATTTACAGCTGTTCATTGTTTAATCTCAATTCTGCAATCTTGTTATTCGTTTGTACATGCATTTTGGGATTAGGACTTGAACTTGCATCATTTTATCTTTCAATTACAACAAAGGAATAGAAATCCTAATAGGTAGCCTATGGATCTCTCTTTCACAAAAAGAAGTAGCCAATTGTGTGATACCTCTAGGCTCTTTCGTATTCCGTAATGTGTGTCAAAAGGTAGGATTAGGGCATGTTAACCTAGTCTCGCTTTTTCCCCTACACATTTTGGTGAACCCGACGTGAATCCTATCATTGCTTCCTCTTGCATTGCATTTGTTAGATCTAGATCTAGATTTAGTGTGTTTTCATTTCATTTTCATTAAAAAGAAAGAAAAAAGAGAGTGTGTTTCTTTGCATTGTGTGTTTAAATTTGATGCAACCTTTATTTCAAAATGTCAGATTTTTATTTGCAAAATGTTCATGCTTATGATGATTATTATGAGTATAGCCAAGATGAATTAGATGAAGCTTTAGATGAGTTTTTAAACCCTAAAGATGCCAAACCTTCATTTTACCAAAAACTCATAAACCTTGTTACTATGCCATTTAGGTGTGATGAGAAAGATAAGTCGAATGGTTCCTCTCAAGGATACATTCCTATCAACTCTTCCACTAAATCTAGTAATATGGTTGTTTTCAATAATCCCCACTATGAGGAGATGTCTCCTTTTGAATCAAAAGATAAACCTTTTAATCGATATGATCATGCTTTGTTGGATGATGCTCTTGATGACTTTGTGGCTTTATCGAAATCTTTAAACAAGAACAAGACTTCTAAATTGGTTAACATGATAAACTTGAATGAGCATAACAAGCCTCTCTTTGAAGTCCAAGGTGCTTATCCTTCTCCCACCTTTCAAGTTTCTAAATCACCTCTCCTTACTGTCCAAGGAGGGTATGATCATGATTCCTTTCGTACTCCGAATAAACCAATCATCACTGTGCAAGGAAGAAAACCTATAAGTCCTTATAGTGATGCCAAGCAAATAACTAGAGAGAGTTATCATGCGGTTGCCCATACTTATCACACCAGAAATAATAGGTAGCCTAATCCTCCTCCTGTTATTCCAGTTTCTCTTCCTAATCCTCAACCAATTCTTCCACAAGCTCCCCATATTTCGCAAGTTATGGGTAAGGAATATGATCTCATAGAACAACTTAAAGCTATCCCTGCTAAGATATCCCTCTGGGACTTGATTCAAACTTCTTCCGCTCATCATGGAATGTTACAAGATGCCTTGAAAGATTTGAATGTTCCTCCACCGAATACATCTAGTAATATAGCATCTTTTGTTAACTTTGTGATGAATCCTAAGGCTCAAATTGTGTTTACCCAAGATGAGTTGCCTACTAGTGAAATTCAACATCAATATGATCCCTTGATGATTGTGGTTATCATGAAAGACGCTGCTATAAGACGAACACTAGTAGATAATGGCTCTGGCCTTAATGTGTGTAGCATTAATCTATTGCATAAAATGAATGTGGATACATCCCTCATTGAACCTGACTCTCATCCCATTCGAGGCTTTGACAATGTGGCTAAGACTTCATTAGGTATTATCACCTTACCTCTCACAGTGGGACCTATTACTTTGCCTACTCCTATCCATGTTATGTCGGGAAATTTAACATACAACTTGTTATTAGGAAGACCTTGGATTCACAGTATGCAAGCTGTCCCCTCTATGTTGGGCAAAATGGTGTCTCAACCTTGCATTTATGCGAGGTTACTATTTATAGTAAGTTTTCATTTGAGCATGAAATGGTGCAAAACTCTCCCTGAAGCTTCTGGTTGGCTAGATAAGCATTCCGGTAAAGTTTCGTCGCAAGGTCACAGCTAGTTTTGAAGATATTAAAGTTTTCGTCTTGGAGGGGTGCAATAAAATATTTAAACTCAATTTTGGGGACTTTAGAGGCTCCGAAATGCCCTGAAAAGTGGCCATAACCGGCGAAGCGGGTTATGAGGTGATAGAGCACTTCGCAAGCTTTCCGGCGCTTCAAATGGTTCGTCAATCGGACACCCGGTTCTCAAGTTATGGCCTCCGAAAGTTTGTACTCTTGAAATAGGAAAAATAATTTGTATTGGATACATAAATGAGCTGTAAAAAGGGAGCGACACGTGTTGATGTGTGCTTTAACATGTCATAGGGCATCTAGAAGGGAGATAAGGTCGGCTACACCTTATTGGGTGGTTTTAGCCCATGGTTTTGTAATACCGTTTGACGATTTCTTATATTGTATCTCCTATTTATGAGGTGTGTGAGATAGAGGTTGTGTGTAAGAGTCCTATGGCTATTGAGTTGCCTCTGAATCTCTGATTAGTGGTACTCCTGCGAAGAGCTTGCTCTGCAAGTATGTTGTAATCTGTTTTTGATTACTGAATAAAATATTGAGTTGCTTTTGGAGGGTGGGGTTTTTCTCCCGAAAGGGTTTTCCCCACGTAAATCATTGTGTTGTGGTATGAATGCTATTATATCTATTTCTATTTTCTGTAACTGTTGTAATGATCTAAAAAAGTTTTGCATTACCCTCCTCTCAAGGTTAGTGTAGGAAGTTGTTTCCGCTACTTAACTTCCTTACAAGTGGTATCAGAGCCTGATCACCTTTGGTTTCAATTGTGGGCAGTTGGGTTTTTTGAACTAATCCAGATTTGAGTGGGAGCTTGTGTAGAAGACACTTTTTGATCTTATTGCAGGAATATTCAGATGGTGAGTTCGTCAGGGAGAATAGAGGTGGAGAAATTTAATGGAAGTAATTTTGAGATGTGGAAGCTGAGATGGAAGATCTGCTAATAGATCGAGATCTTTGGGATGCTGTTGATGCAAATGTCCAAAGGCCCTCAGATCCTACTGCGGCAGCTCAATATGATGTTATGGACCGAAAAGCCAAGGGTCTAATCAGATTGTGCCTGGTAGACTCTGTTCTGATCAATGTCCATGAAGAAAACTCTGCAAAGAAGCTATGGACTAAGCTTGGTGAGATGTATCAAGTGAAATCTTTATTAAATTAAATTTTCTTAAGAAAGAAATTGTATTCCTTGAATATGGAAGAGGGTGGACGAATTGCAGACCACCTGGAAGCATTCAATATGTTGGTGGCTCAATTAGTATCCGTCGGTGTTAAGATGGACGAGGAGGAGAAATGTCAGATCTTGCTTTGCTCTTTGCCTGATTCGTGGGATTCTCTTGTTATGGCTATCGGTAGTACTTCTGTTGTTTTGAAATCTGAAGACGTGGTGGGTGCCCTACTCGGTGAAGAGATGCGAAGGAAGGTATCCATCAGTTCAAAGGAAGCCCTAACCATTTGTGGAAGACCTAAGGAGAAAGGCAAGAAGAATGAGAAGCGCGGAAAGTCCAAATCCAAAGGGAGATCGAAATCTCCTGGAAAGTCCAAAGTCATTTGCTGGAATTGCGGTAAACCAGGTCACATCCGTAAGGACTGCAAAGAAGAAAAGAAGAAGAAAAAGAAAAAGTTCGATTCTGATTTTGAGTCCGACAAGGAAGATGGCGATGCATTTATTGCGGCTTTGGCGACTCATGCAGGTAATGATGCCTGGCTAATTGACTCAGGTGCATCTTTTCATATGACTTCCAATAGAAATTGGTTTTTTGAATATGAAGGATTTAATGGAGGTAAGGTGTACTTGGGTGATGATTCACCTCTAGACATTGTTGGTCGAGGTAAAGTTAGAATCAGGTTTTCTGATGGTAGAATAAAAAGGATTAATGGTGTGCTGCATATCCCTGGATTAAAATGAAACCTGTTATCTGTGAGCAAACTAATAGATGCAGGTGTGTAGGTAGTCTTTTCTGAAACATGATGTAAGATGATTAAGGGTGCTATGGTAGTTGCTAGAGGTGTCAGGTTTGGCACTTTGTATAAGCTTGAAGCATACACTGTTGAGTGTAATAGCACTTCTGTAAAAAGTAAATCTGTGGATACTTCACTGGAAGATTTGAAGGTTTCACCTTCAGCAGATGGAAATAGTTTTTGGGTACCTAGGGGTGCTCTTTCATCTGAAGCAAAGTTACCTGCAGAGAAGACTATGTTATGGCACCAGAGACTTGGCCACATTGGAGAAAAGGGTCTAAGGACCTTGAAAAATAAAAACCTTGTTGAAGGTTTGAATGATTGTAATCTTGACTTTGATTTCTGTGAGCATTGCATTTATGGAAAACAAAACCGCGTTCAGTTTTACTTGAGTTATCATAAAACTTTTGGTGTTTTGGATCTTATCCATTCTGATGTGTTTGGTCCAGTAGATGTCTCTTCGATTGGAAAATCCACATATTATGTTTCGTTTATTGATGATTTTAGTAGAAGGACATGGGTATATTTTCTAAAGAGTAAATCTGAAGTTTTTAGTCGTTTTAAAGAATTTAAAGCAATGGTTGAGTTGCAGACTGGAAATAAAATAAAATGTTTGAGAACTGATAATGGCAGTGAGTTTTGCTCTAATGATTTTGATAGATTCTGTAAAGACTGTGGAATTAACAGGCAGAAGACAACTCCGTATTCTCCACAGCAGAATGGAGTTGCAGAAAGAATGAACAGGACACTGATGGAGAAGGCTAGGAGTATGTTGAGTGGTGCTGGTCTCGAACAAAAGTTTTGGGCTGAAGCTGTTGCCACTGCTTGCTACCTGATTAACAGGTCTCCTACATCAGCTCTTGTTGATAAAATGCCTATGGAAGCATGGTCAGGTCACAAGCCTTCATTAAGACATCTTAGAGTTTTTGGTTGCGAGGCATATGCACATGTGCCAAAGGAGAAGTGAACAAAGTTGGAGAACAAGGCTGTGAAATGTATCTTCATCAGGTATAGTTATGGTGTGAAAGGATACAAGCTTTGGGACCCTGTTGCACAAAAGGTAATTCACAGTAGAAGTGTTATTTTTAGAGAAATTAAGTCTCCTTCTGTTACATTGCAGCCAGAACAGACTAAAAAAGAAGATGTGATTCAACTTCCTTCTACACCTGAAAGAGTTGAATCGAGACCCCTAGATAGGCAAGAATTTGAGGAGAGCTCGTCTAGCTCTGAATCTTCAGAAGAGGAGGAAGAACCTCCAACTCAGCTTGTTCGAAGGTCTACAAGACATAGACAACCACCTGAAAGGTATTCACCTGATGATTGGAGATGTATTTTTGCTCTGAATACTAGTGTGGATGAACCGAAATCTGTAGAAGAGGAATTAGGTATGAATGATGCAGAATCTTGGAAGATTGCTATGGAGGAAGAAATGGCAGTTTATAAAAAGAATGATACATGGGATCTTGTACCATTACCTGAAGGACAAAAACCTGTTGGTTGTAAATGGGTGTTCAAGAAAAAAATTGGTTCAGATGGAAGCATTGAGAAGTATAAAGCAAGGTTGGTTGCAAAAGGTTACTCTCAGGTTGAGGGTGTTGATTACGGTGAGATATTTTCTCCTGTTGCAAAAATGACGTCCATTAGATTTTTGCTTTCTATTGCTACTGCTTATGATTTAGAGGTTGAGCAAATGGATGTGAAAACTGCTTTCCTTCATGGTGATTTGGAGGAAGATATTTATATGACACAGCCAGAGCACTATGTGGTGAAAGGCAAAAGTAATTTGGTCTGTAAATTGAAGAAATCTTTGTATGGCCTCAAACAAAGTCCTAGGATGTGGTACCAGAAATTTGATACATATGTGTTGAGTTTGGGATTTGAACGTTCTAAATCAGATCACTGTGTTTATTATAAATCTTATGGTGATCATTTTTTATTCATTGCATTGTATGTTGATGATATGTTATTCATTGGTAAAGGGAAAGGTATGATTTCAGAACTGAAGTCTTAGCTCGCTGCTAAATTTGAAATGAAAGATCTTGGTGCAGCAAAACACATTCTTGGGATGGAAATTAGAAGAGATAGGGTGAACAGAAAGCTATGGCTAGGCTAGAGTAAGTATGTGAATTGAGTGTTACAGAGGTTCAACATGCAGAATTGTAGACCATTGAGTGTTCCTTTTACAGTTGGAATGAAACTATCTATTTCAGATTGTCCTACATCCCCATTGGAGATGGAAGACATGAGCAGAGTGCCTTACCAGAGTGCGGTTGGAAGCTTGATGTATGCTATGGTCTGTACTAGACCAGACATTGCCCAAGCAGTGGGAGTACTTTCTAGATATATGTCTAATCCTGGTAGAGTTCATTGGGATGCAGTCAAAAGAGTCTTCAGATATTTGAAGGGTACTTCAGAGTATTCTTTGTGTTATCATGGTAATTCAGTTGGAGACATGACTTCCCTTGATATCCATGGTTATGTGGATTCAGATTGGGCAGGTGATATTGATAGCAAAAGATCCACTAGTGCTTATGTGTTTACTTTGTTTGGTGGTGCAATTAGTTGGATGAGTAAGCGACAGGCTGTGGTTGCTTTATCCACTACTGAAGCAGAGTATATGGCAGCTGCTCATGCTTGTAAAGAGGCCATTTGGCTTAAGAGACTGTGTTCGGATATTGGAATAAAACAAGGTACAGTGACAGTTTACTGTGACAGTCAGAGTGCAATTAGCCTAGCTAAGAACCCGACATTTCATGCTCGAACCAAACATATTGATGTTCAGTATCATTTTGTTAGAGATATGGTCGAAGATGGTAGGGTGAAGCTGGTTAAGGTGGAAACTTTGATGAATGTTGCAAGTGCTTTAACTAAGGCTGTAAGCACAGAGAAGTTCAGATGGTGTTCAGAGTCTATGGGCCTTATGGCCCCTAGAAATTGATTCATTATGTTGACATTCCCTTCCGCTCCTGCAAGGTGTTCGACAAGTGGGAGATTTGTTGGGCAAAATGGTGTCTCAACCTTGCATTTATGCGAGGTTACTATTTATAGTAAGTTTTCATTTGAACATGAAATGGTGCGAAACTCTCCCTGAAGCTTCTGGTTGGCTAGATAAGCATTTCGGTAAAGTTTCGTCACAAGGTCACAGCTAGTTTTGAAGATATTAAAGTTTTCGTCTTGGAGGGGTGCAATAAAATATTTAAACTTAATTTTGGGGACTTTAGAGGCTCCAAAATGCCCTGAAAAGTGTCCATAACTGGTGAAGCGGGTTACGAGGTGATAGAGCACTTTGCGAGCTTTCCGGCGCTTCAAACGGTTCATCAATCGGACACCCGGTTCTCAAGTTATGGCCTCCAGAAGTTTGTACTCCTGAAATAGGAAAAATAATTTGTATCGGATACATAAATGAGCTGTAAAAAGGGAGCGACATGTGTTGATGTGTGCTTTAACATGTCATAGGGCATCTAGAAGGGAGATAAGGTCGGCTACACCTTATTGGGTGGTTTTAGCCCATGGTTTTGTAATACCGTTTGACGATTTCTTGTATTGTATCTCCTATTTATGAGGTGTGTGAGATAGAGGTTGTGTGTAAGAGTCCTATGGCTATTGAGTTGCCTCTGAATCTCTAATTAGTGGTACTCCTGTGAAGAGCTTGCTCTGCAAGTATGTTGTAATCTGTTTTTGATTGCTGAATAAAATATTGAGCTGCTTTTGGAGGGTGGGGTTTTTCTCCCGAAAGGGTTTTCCCCATGTAAATCATTGTGTTGTGGTATGAATGCTATTATATCTATTTCTATTTTCTGTAACTGTTGTAATGATCTGAAAAAGTTTTGCATTACCCTCCTCTCAAGGTTAGTGTAGGAAGTTGTTTCCGCTACTTAACTTCCTTACACTCTACATTGCATAGACAAGTTAAATTTGTTTATAACAATAAGACATATACCTTGATAGGTGATACTAATTTCCAAGCTTGTCTACAAACATCTACTTCCAAAGGGGGTTCTTCTAAGCCATCCTCATCTAGTGATGACTCTTTAAACAAGATACCTATCGATGAATCTTCACTCTCTGATGATAAAAATTCTTTGGATGAGTCTGGAGCTCCTGAAGAAGATTCTTCTCAACTTGAATCTACACATAAGAAGGATTTTGATCCTGAGAAGGTTCTCGCAGAAGATGATTGGGGATCTCTTGATTTCAATCCCACCTTTGTAGGTGAATATAAGGTTCCTTCTAGAGAGCTTAAAGTTGAAAAGAAGGAAGGAGCTAAAAATAAATCAATCTTACCTGAACCTATGAGTAATAATTTTGTGGCCGCTTCTCAAACTTCTTCTCTTCACACCTCTAATTCTGAAGAGTTTGATTCTTTGTCTTATGAAAAACCACCTTCTCTTTCTGAAATGGCTGATCGTTATGGTCGTGGTTTTCGCATTTTTGCTAAGCATGGGTATCATGGAAATGGTTGTGGCACTCACGAACAAGGGATAAAGGTTCCTCTAGAGACTAATTTTCACAATTATGCCTTTGGACTTGGCTATAATCCCTGCAAACGTACTAAAGCTTCTAAAAGACCATGCATTAGTGTTAATGCTATTTCTACATCTCTATCAATACAACACCCTGAGTATATTGATGGGGATCCTTCGTGTGCCTATGCTTTGGATGTCTTCCCTACCGATGATGCTTTAGCTGAATTCTTGGGAGCATATGACACTCTTCCTCGTTATCATCACAATAGGGGACTCCCTTATTGTTTAAATACTGAAGCTTATTTTGGAAAAGAGATCGATAATGATGAGATTGTGAAAAAATTCCCTCAGTTAAAGGATACTCCTCAACAAAGTAATCTTCTTATAAGTGACACCATTGATGTTAAGATGGATCCTTGCAAAGAGGACAGAGTTATTAAAATTGGAAAATGTTTGGATGAAGAGGAACAAAAACAATATGAAGATTTATTGCACGAATTCCCTGAGATCTTTGCTTGGACATACTCTGACATGCTTGGTATAGATCCTAAGATTGTCACTCATAATATTGTCTTAGTTCCCAATGCTAAGCCCGTGAAACAAAAGATTCGAAAAATGAATCCTAAGGTGGCTCTGCTTGTCAAGGCCGAGATTGAAAAATTATTGGAGGCTGGATTTATTCGCCCTATTGACTATTCCCCATGGATTTCAAATATTGTCGTTGTGGCTAAACCAGATAATAAAATAAGAATGTGTACTGATTTTTGAGATTTAAATAGGGCTTCTTTAAAAGATGATTTCCCTCTTCCAAACATTGACATGATAGTTGATTCTACGGTAGGACATGCTTTGTTATCCTTCATGGATGGTTTTTCAGGATACAATCAAATTTTCATTAACCCTCAAGATCAATTCAAAACTGCTTTCACCACTCGTTGGGGTACGTTTTGTTGGATAATGATGCCTTTTGGACTTAAAACTGTCGGTGCAACTTATCAACGAGCGATGACCCTTATCTTTCATGATTATATGCATAAGATTTTAGAGGATTATGTTGATGATATTTTAGCCAAATCCATTCTTCGCATAGATCATATTAAAATCCTTCGTCAAATCTTTGAAAGAATTCATAAATATCACATGCACTTGAATCCCCGAAAATGTGTTTTCGATGTGGATAGTGGAAAACTATTAGGATTCATAGTTTCACATCGTGGGATCGAGGTGGACACTAAGAAAATAGATGCTATTGTCAACATGCCACCTCCTAGAAATGTGTCTCAACTTAAAAGCTTACAAGGAAAGATTCAAGCTATTCGTAGGTTTGTATCTCAGCTTGCAGATCGTACCTTTCCTTTTACTCAACTTCTCAAAAAGAATATCACTTTTCAATGGAACGAAGATTGTTAGCAAGCATTTGAAGATTTAAAAGTGTATTTGGCCAGTCCTCCTATTCTTCAACCTGCCGAACCTTCTAAACCCTTCCTTTTGTATACAGTTGCTTCCTCTCATGCTCTCGCATCATTGTTGCAAAACATGATAAAGATGGTAAGGAATGTCTGGTTTATTACATAAGTCATACCTTACTCGATTATAAGACCCGATATTCTACGATAGAAAGACAATGCTTGGCCTTGGTGTTTGCGACTCAGAAATTGAGACATTATCTTTTAAATTCAGAAGTCCACGTCATGGTAAAGTTTGATCCTTTGAAGCATCTTTTCTCTAAAACTGATTTATCAGGAGGCCTAGCTAAGTGGGTTATGATGTTAACTAAATTTGACCTTAAATTTGTTTCTCAAAGAGCAGTTAAAGGGCAAGCATTGACCGACCACTTAGTTGAGGCCCCTTCACCTTTCTCCTTCCCTTATTCTGAGTCTTTCCCCGATGACTTCATTCTTTCTATAGAGAAAGATGAAACTTGGGAATTATACTTTGATGGTTCTAAGTGTCGTACGGGATTGGGGGCAGGTGTTGTTCTGATTTCTCCTACAAGGAAATCTATTCCCTTATCCTATTGTCTAAATTTCCTGTGTACCAATAACATTGCTGAGTATGAGGCTCTTATAGCGGGAATAAAAGTAGCCTTAGCTCTGAATATAAAGCACATACATATTTATGGAGATTCTCAATTGATTATAAGACAAGTAACAGGACCGTATCAAGCAAAACAAGACAAATTATCACAATATAAAGATCTTGCTATCTCTTTATTACAAAAATTCGATTCTTATACCATGGAACCTGTTCCTCGAAAAGATAATCGACATGCGGACGCAATGGCATGTGTGGCTTCTCTTGTATCTTTAGAGGACCCTGTGGTTGATCTTAAATTTGTTATTCACAACCTTATTTCTCCAGCTATTGTAGACGATTCTAGCTTGGTAACATGTTGTGACTTTGTAGATTCAGATGAATGGTATTTGCATATCGTAAGATATTTGACTGATGGTACTTTTCCTGATTCCGCCAATAGGAACACTAGGGCTAGAATCCGCAAGCTGTCTGCTAGGTATATCATTCTTTCTAATGTCCTTTACTGAAGGGGTTATGACGGTCTTCTCCTTCGCTGTCTTAACAAATCAGAAATCCCCATTGCTCTTGAAGAGGCACATTCAGGGGCCTGTGGGGGGCATTTCGGAGGTAAATCCTTGGTTCAAAGATTGCTTCGTATGGGATACTATTGGCAAACTATGCAGAAGGATTCTTTTTCATTTGTTAAGAAATGTCATCAATGTCAACAACACAATAATTTGATTCATGCTCCTGCCCAAGAACTTCGTTTTCAAGTAGCTTCTTGGCCTTTCTCCGCATGGGGTTTGGATCTCATTGGTAAAATCTCTCCTCCTTCATCTCAAGGACACACCTTCATTATAACTGCAACAGATTACTTTACGAAGTGGGTAGAAGCTATTCCCCTTCTCTCTACTACTGCTGAAGTGATTTGTCAATTTCTTCTAGAAAACATCATTTCTCGATTTGGGATACCTTCCACTATAATCTCAGATAATGGGACATCATTTAAGAACAAGGACGTGAAGAAATTCCTCGAGAAGTATCATATCAAACATCGATTTTCTACACCATACTATCCTCAATCAAATGGTTAAGCCGAATCATCCAATAAGATAATTGAACAAATTCTTCGCAAAACCGTGAATAAGCATGGTAAGGATTGAAGTAATCAGCTAATCTATGCTCTTTGGGCCTACCGAATGAGTGTACGAATTGCTACAGGAACTACTCCTTATAATCTTGTTTATGGTGCTGACGCTATTATGCCTTTAGAGTTAGAGATTCCATCACTTAGGGTTTCTCTCAAAGGTATAGTAGATGATGACTCTTATAGAGAACAACAACTTCAACAGCTTGAGAGACTTGATGAACAGCGTATAAACGCTCTTGAGCATATTCAAGTGTATCACAAAACTCTACAACGAAGCTATAATGGTAAGGTTATTCAACGTTCCTTCTCAATAGGTGACTTAGTCCTCTATGAGAATCAGCGCAATGTGAATGCCTTACCTGAAGAAAAGGGAAAATTTAGTCCTAATTGGCTTGGACCATATATCGTTATTGAAGATTATGGATCAAGTGCTTACAAGATAGCGGATGTAGACGGTACGCCTCTTAAAGAACCTATAAATGCTATGCACTTGCATAGATATTATGCTTAATTCTTCATTCCTTATTTATCTTCTTTTCAGTTCTTCAACATTGGGTAATATGTTAGTATCTCCTAATTAGAGCAAAATAGAATTAAATGTTATGGTGTTTAATCTATATTGCTTCGTTCTTGACAAGCATGTTTCTTTACTTTATAGTTTGTCTTGAATTCATTTATGTAAATTGTAAAGGATTTACATTTCCATTATGCTAGCATATTCTGCAATGTCTTATGCGTTAAGTAGAATCGTATCATGTTGTGTTTAAGTTCAAAATTAAATCACATTAGTTATATGATTCTCAGACTTAATGCATATTTCTTCCCTATCATCAATGTAGTACTTGATTAAATATTTTAATTAAGTCACACATGTATCAATTTAATCATGGAGCATTGAGAAATCAATCACATGGAAATTAAATCCTGAACATACATGTACGTCTACCAAATGTATTAGATTTAATCAAAGCAAAATATACATTGTTTTAAGCATTAAAGATAACACATTTGAGACAAAGAGAAGCATGTATATATATATATGTGGATCGTATACAAATATAGGTCACTGTACATCCAAAATCATCATAAAATCATCTCCTATCCCTAGGGCTGATGGCTGGAGAGTGACGACTAGATGCTCCCTCCTGATCCGGCCGTGCAGGTGGACCCATAGGTGTGTAGCGCGATAGAGACCGTGAGTGACTCCGAGAGGAACTCCTACGATCCCTATCCATAAGGATCGCGCAATAGGAGGAAGCCTCGGCCTGAGCTGCTGCTAGATCTCGCTGTGCCCGCTGAAGGTTCTCCGATAGAACTCTCTCTCTCTCCCTCCATATGTCTACCTATACTCGGAATGGGGAAAAAAAGTCCTCATGCCGACCCGCGTTCTCCTGAGGTCTATAAGCAATCTGTGAGGAACTGGGGATCTGTGCCATCGTGGAAATGTCTATCACTGCTTGCTGAATCAGGGAACGCCACTCCTACACATTAGTTGTAGCAGTAGAAATTTTTTTTGTATTAGTACCATTCTATATCATCAAAACATTAATCAATCAATATAAACCTACTATACCTGGATCTCCCTCACGCCAGTAGGGATCATGATATGGTAGTATCTGTGACTGGGAACTACTAGGCTCCCCTCGCTTGAATAATTTGTGCATGATGGGTGTAGGCTGGACGGTACTAGAAACAGGTCTCCATATCGCCCCGTGTTCCCCCTTTTGGGAAATAAGAGGAGGATCCAGGGCTATGGTATCATCTCCTGAATGGTGGGGAGCTGCATCTGAACCCTCCTCATCATCTCTATCCTTCTCCTTGTCGTCGTCGTCCTCCTCCTCGTCATCCTCATCCTCATCCTCGTCCTCGTCCGCATCCTCACCTGCATCCTTGTTCTCCTCATCTCTATCTGTGTCCTCCTCCTCCTCCTCCTCCTCGGCACTAGGCTGATCTCCTGTGGGTGGATCAGGATCTCCTGCCTCCTCATGACCCTCTCCCTCCTCTGGCTCCTCTGACCTGGATCCCTAGTCCTCATCTCGGTCTCCATGTCTCCATGGGCCTGGATGGCCTGTCGGGTGATCTGGTGGAAAGATAGGCCCTGGGTATGATCTCATAAACCATGAGACATACCTGCACTGTGCTCCAGGCTCTGCAGAGTAATCAGTGACTACATCCTGATCAGATCCCTCTATATCTATAGTCTCGATGTCATCTATTGTCGGCCTCGCTACTGCTCTAGGTCTGGGAAGGACTTGTGAGTGTCGAGTATAGATGGGTACATCGGCTGGAATGCATTGCTCTAGCCCAAACTGCCTCCGTACTCGGTTGAAGTAGAATGGGACTATGATATGTGAATATCGTCCCCACAGTAGGCGATTCCTCTATAGGCATGCTAACTGTCTCTCCATCCCATCCCATCTATGCATCCACAGATAGGGTCTCCATACGGTCACCTCGGCTGTCAATCTATCAAAAATCACTCTCCAATATAGCAGATCTCCAAATCTCCACTCGCTGGTAAGTGGATAAGCAAACACCCTAGGTCGCTCGCTAGCCATACTCATCGGAAAGCCGACAGGCCTGGTGCATGTGAAGTGCTCAAATATCCACACTTGCAAAAGTGTGCATGTCATCAAGCTGCAACCCTATCCAAACACATACTCCTCAAGGTCATGATAGAGATGTGCAAGCATACTCCGACCCCAAGCATATACTCTCATGTGTCTCTCCATAGCTCTGATGCACCATGTGAGACCTCCATGCATATGCATGCCTCGCCCATTAGGGCAAACAACTAGTGCTATGATGGCGATCATAAGACGTCTCATAAGGGGAACCTCTCCTTTAGGATGTAAGAGCCAGCTGACCATGATGCGACCTCTCGTCTCGCTCGACATGACTCTCCCTATGCAATATACCTGCTCCCTCTGATAGTCCTCCGCAGACTGATCGGTCGCGTATGTCACAGTAGCTCTTCTGATAGGAAGACGAAGTATGCGGTACACATTCTCAAGTGTAACCGCCAGCTCCCCTACTGGAAGATGGAATGTGCATGTGTCAAGATCCCATTGCTCCATCAGTGCCATCAACATCGCAGGATGGAACCAAATGGCTGGCATGAGGATCGCATACCATAAACCCACGATCGACAATGTGTCTCTCTCTGCCTGAGTCAGTCGTGGAATTTGATCTCGCAAACTGCGAAGAATCTGTCCCGTCGTATGCTCTCTCGTGTATGGGAGACCCTGCAACACAAAAACATAACTATAATCAGTACTCAATCATCAAAATCATTCACGCAAACTGTCGAACATCATATGCTAACCCTGATGTCTCTTGCCAAATACTGATTGGGACCATGGCACCCTGTCAGGGACCATGGTGCCTTGAAGGGACCATGGCGCCCTGGGTGGGACCCATGGTCAGATTCCAGGGCCCGCAAACGATCACAAAAAGTCAAAATGCAGAAAATCAAAAGTCAACGTTCAGTCAACTCACCTCGTCCAGTGGCTTGTCGTCGATCACAGCTTGGTGCAGGATCTCAATCCTTGTGGGATGCTCCGGTCATCGTGAAGGCATGATGATGGCTATGTGAGCTCCGTTGCAATGAACAATATTCCGAAATCAACAAAGTGACAAATGCAAATGTCACTTTCAAAGTATATACTTTCATTCCTTTACCTTTACTTTCGAAACCCTAATTTTCCTTTATCACTCATTTCATCATAACTTGAGTTTGGGAGATGCGATTTTCAAACCGTTTGTTGCGTAGGAATCGTATTTTCATTCCCCTACTCTCGGGATGTTCCAAAAAGTGCTCTGATGAAGCCTATTCAGTGAACATCCCTCATCAATACTCTCTTACACAATTTGTTGTAAGTAAACATGCTACCCTGTTTCACCTCCCTAATAAGCAAGTCGAAACAGGGGGGGCATATAGCTACTCACAAATTTCATCACTTTCCTTAGTAAGCATTAGGTGATTTTGTGATCTAACGTGTGTTTTGCAGGGTGCGGTTCCTAACTGTGTACTGCAGATACCACTGGGGGCTTCGTCCGACAACTTATGGATATATCCTTTTTCAAATGATGTTTACTTTTCTGTACTTTATCTTGCATATGCACGTAGTACTCATATGACCGCTAAAGTGGGGGCTAAATGTAGCGTCGTAAATTGTATGCACTTGCTAGGGTGGTACAATTTCACACCTAGTTTAGCACCCGCCTTGGTGCATTTTACATTTTGCATTGCATTTCTCCTTTAGCACTTAATTAATCAAATTAATTAGGTCTAAGGTCCTATTTCATTGTCCTCTACATCATAAAGTTGGGCCCTTTCGTTAAAGTGTGCTCTTTTCATTTTATTCCTCCAATACATCACTCAATCAAAAAACCCTAATTAAGTCCTATTTTGAACTTGGGGGCTTGGTTTCGGGGGTCAAAACATCTCAAAATCACCTGTAACTTCGGGATTCTCTCTAAAATCATCATATCCGACGGCCCTGAAAATTTGGTGAAAAGTTGTCGGGACCGTGGCGCCCGGAGTGCACATGGTCCCGGATATTTTTCTCGAAATTTTAGGAGCACAATCCAATCATAAAATAAAGCTTAACCCCAAGAAATTGGCGAGAAATTCAATCTCTAGGTTGGCCAAAAGACGAAATTACGACCTAGGGTTTCATACATAAGAGCTCTCTTTCTTCATTTGAAAGGATCCGATTTTTGTTTCAGGAACCTCATATGCAGTGAAAGAGCAGATCTTTGAAGACTTCAATAACATTCAACATCCCTCTATCAAGCATTTATCAATTTCATTCACCCATTTAGGGCTTGGAAGACATTGAAGAACAATAGGAGATTACCGACTGAAGATTGGCTTGTACCCCTCCCTTGGGGGTTGGGTAAGATTTCATGTTGTTTTCCTGTCTTTGCATAAGCTTCAATACATCACTTATTCATGCTTTAGATCACTTTGCATCTCGATTTAGAGCATTTACATCGTCATTTACAAGCAATTAGGGTTTACTTTCTAGGTTGGTCTAGTTTTCTTGCTTGCATTTTAGGATTTTGCACACACACAAGGTCTGCACACACAATACATTTTACAATACAACTTGGCTATTCGTGGAGGTGGAAATCACCGAAGCGGGGGTTTGACTAAGGCAAAACCCTATATAGCCGCCCACACCCTTTTCAGATATAAGTGCAGGTTTCAGGACTCGGACGACGCCGCAGGTTACAGATCCGGGAAAAGCAGGTCGAGACAACACTCCACACCAAATTGCAGAGAAAAAGACCTGGACAGGGGCGTGGGGCGTCCTAGTCCTACCAGGACAGGGGTGCTGGGCGCCCTGGTCCCTGGGACAGAGGCACTGGGCACAGACAACATTTTTGACAGTTTCCAGAGTGCAAGATAGCAGTTTCAGGAGCAGTTTCCGGCACTCTATCAGGACAGTGGCGCTCGCGCCCCCGTCCCGAACATTTTCAATCAGATTTTGACTCCGGGTACGCATCTGCATTCTTATTTCATCCTTGTATTTACAGTTGTTCATTGTTTAATCTCAATTCTGCAATCTTGTTATTCGTTTGTACATGCATTTTGGGATTAGGACTTGAACTTGCATCATTTTATCTTTCAATTACAACAAAGGAATAGAAATCCTAATAGGTAGCCCGTGGCTCTCTCTTTCACAAAAAGAAGTAGCCAATTGTGTGATACCTCTAGGCTCTTTCGTATTCCATAATGTGTGTCAAAAGGTAGGATTAGGGCATGTTAACCTAGTCTCGCTTTTTCCCCTACACAAATGGTTTTCAACAATAGGTCTCTTTCCTTGTTTTATTTCACTTTTGCGACTGAAAAGTTTGGCATTCTCCTGACTATGAGAAACATCACTTGATTATGTAGTGGAAGATATCTTAGGATGGATGGGTTCAACAACGTTAAGGTACACAACTAAGTCATGATCATTGGAAAAGACATTTAGTTCGGGGTTGTCTAAATTATCCCAATCAATTAGTTCAGGATGAAGAAGGGGTAAATCATAATCACTGTCATCATTAGGTATTTCAATGTTCATGACATAATGATCATAATTTAGCATAGAATAGGTATTATCATAGATTAGATGTTTTTAAGGATTGTCTTTCTCAAGCGTTTCCAAATTAGTCTTAACAAGACTAATATTAACATTTTGTAGTTCACACTCAAGTGGTTCTTCAATTGACATGTGTCCCTTAAATGAATGAATTATATCAACACACACGTCTTTGATACTGCAAATTTCTTCTTGATTGACTTCATTTGCATTTTGGAGTTGATATACTTGTTTACATGATAAAGATGATTCTCTTAATAGATTTTATCTCCTTTCAAAATTAGCTTCTTCTGGACTAATAGTTAATCCAACTTGACTATCTATTATTTCTTCTATGGTTCTTGCATATCTGATCCTTGTTTACGCTTCTTGTGGCATTGTGTCGTTGTTTTTGTCATTCTCTTTTCTTTTTGCATATGCCTCTTTTCTTTGAATTCTGAGTTTCTCGTCTTCTTTCTAATTTTATCTTTTTTTTTGTAATAGACAAGTCTTCTTTTGTGATAGTTGCTTGATCTTCATTGTGTTCTTTACTTGATGTAGTAGATAAGACATCAGGTCCCCATTCATACTCATTGGAATCTGTTTTTGAATCCTGATCTAAGATTACTCCACTATACCATACTGGAATGTCGTATGGTGCAAAAAGTTCTCTGATTTCTGTCATTTCTATTTTTACTGCCTCTGGAATATCTTGTTCAAATTTTGCCTTTGTTTGTATTTTCAGAACTTGTTGACAAGATTTTTCATTACCTGGGATGATAATCTCCTCCTCTTTCTTTTCATGTTCTTCTTGCTTCTTTTGCTTACTGGTTACTGTTTCGGCCGCTTGATGTAGCTTTTCTTGCCAATTGTCTCTTTTAGAGACTGATTTCTTTCTCCATTTTTGTTGTTGAGTATTGTGTTGCTTTTGATTAGACTTTAGGTATCCCAAACCGGATTTATCTTCTGTGGATTGTGAGTGTAGACAAATAGGTTCTGAAATTCCTTGATGTTGCTTACCAATTGGTCCTTTTCCTTCACATCCCATCTTTCACATGATTTCATATCCTTTGTAATATTATTTTATGGGAATATTGACTTCTGCTGTTGTTGCTATAGTTTTATCTTCATCTTTGTATAACCAACCAAGAATGTCTTTGTCTTCATTTTCCTCTTCAAGGGTTCCAGCACTAACAAAGGTTCCTTTAAACATATGTTTTGATTTGATTGATGTATGTGATTGAATATCTATAGGTTTTCCATATGACTTAGGGGAGAGTGGAAAATTATTCAAAGAATACTTTCCCATTCCTTCATCATTTAACTTGAGCTTTTCTTCAAAAGTTTCCCATAAACTTGCTTGAACTTATTTAGTAGGATATACTAATTCTCTGTTATGTGGAACTCTTGTATCTTGTGTTGGCTTCAAATTATTGCAATATTGACTAGAATCTGCAATTATAGTGATCTCTTGCCCTTCATGAGGAAATTTTACACATTGATGATACATAGAAGGAATTGCTTGTATCTTGTGAATCCAGGGTCTTCCTAGAAGAATGTTGTAGGAGAGATTCAAGTCTAAAAATTGACACAATGTATCCTTTTCCATGGGTCCTATCTTTATTGGTAGCACAATAGTTCCTTTAGAAGAACGTTCTGCTTCATCGTAAGCCTTGATGGTTATTTTCTTTTTCGGGTCCACTGCATTCTCTGAATATCCCAAAGCTTTTATCAAACTTAATGCACAAATATTTAAGCCAACTCCTCCATCTATGAGTACATGTTTGACACGAGTTTTATTAATGGAGACTTCAACATATAAAGGAGAATAGTGAGGATGTTGTAAGGACGCGTCATCATTTTTAGAAAATGATAAGCAATGAGGAGCTATAAGATGTTCTACCATGTTTTGGAACCGATCTATATCCAAATCTTTTGAAACCGTTGTTTCCACTAAAGCTTTTTCCAAAATTTCCTTATGCATAGGTGAAATCTTGAGAAGTTCCAGAATTGATATTTGAGCGGGTATTCATTGTAATTGCTCTACTAAATTGTATTGTTGTGATGTGGATGTTGAGTCTTTTGCTATACCTGGAAAGGTAACCTTTGCTTTGCTTCTTGTGATAACGTTGATTGGTTCTAAAGATTGATTTTCATTAACAATAATCACATTTACTACATCATCGTATGTATAAGTGTAATTTACTTTGGTTTTTCCTTTGTTAGTTTCCAATTGGGATGATTCACCTTTATCATAGTTTGGAAGTGGAGTTTTAAAAGCCAAGTGTGATTCATTCGTCTTATGGTTATCCATCGTGATGGTTCCATTATCAATTAGATCTTGGATAATGTGTTTCAATCTCTGACAATCATTTGTTAGGTGTCCTTTATTCCAATGATAATTGCAAAAATGATTATCATTCCACCAATTTGGCTTGATTGGTGGTTCATAAATTCTTGCTTCTGGTAAAACAATCAATTTGTTAGCAAGCAAAGTTTTTAGAGTTGATTCTAAAGATTCTCCAATATTTGTGAATTTTCTCCAAGGATTAGAGAAAAAGGACTTGGCTTTATTGTTTTCTAGATTGTTGTTACTTGGGATTTGACTTGATAGATTGAAAATTGGTTGTTGTTGTTTTGTAGTATTGTTATCATCATTTCCTTCATTGCTGGCATTCCTATTCTTTGACCAGAACTTGGGTTTGTCATTGTTGTTGTTGTTGTATGAATTATTGTAAAGTTTTAGTTCTCCTTTCTTTACCATTGCGTTCTCTATTTTCAGACAATTTTCAATCATTTTGGCAAAAGAGGGAGGACATTGCATTCTTAGTTGATAACTCATTTCACTGATAAGATTATCAATGAATATATCCATTTTTTCTTGACCAGGTACATCCCGAGGATATCTATTAAACATGCATTTCCATCATTGTAAGAAGATCATAAAGGATTCACCATTCTTTTGTTTAACATTGCAAAGATCTAGCATTGTTATTTCATTCCTTATATTATAGGAATATTGTGAAATAAACCTATTCACAAGTACTTCAAAGGATTTGATTCCAGATGGTACTCTTGAATACCACTCCATTGATTGTCAATTTAAACTCCTAGGAAAAAGATGCATAAGGTAAGTTTCATCGTGAGCATTCCATGCTCATAGTACAAAACTCCCTAATGTGATCTTGAGGATCAGATTTTCCATCGTATTTGTCATATTTCGGGATCTCACAATGTTGCGGAAATGGTATCATATTCAAATTTTTATCAAAGGGATATGGGCATATGTCTTCTAATGAATACTTCTTGGAACTTGTCCCATTTTGCATGTCTTGTATCTGTTGTTGTAGAGTTTGTATTTGTTGATTAAGGTTTGATAATGGATTATCCACATTGTTTTTTTTATCATTACGTTCTTTTCTTTTGTCATCCTTTTCCTTCCTTGTTTCTTCATTGCTTTCTTTATTCGCATCTTCGCTATTCGACTCATCTATGTTTTGGGTGTTACTTGCTTCCGCATCTTGTTTTAAGCTTTCTATGTTAAAGTCTTGTGGTAGTTTAGCTCTAGATTTTGCCAACATCAAGAGATATTTCTCTTTTTGTTTTGCCAACAATTTTTCCATTAGCCTATCAAATTTGAAATCTTGTTCAAGATCTCTAATGGTGCTATTGATTGCTTCTTCATCAACAACGGTAAATCCAAAAGTGTGGAATACATGAGTATCTTCTTCCTCCATTTGTTGTTATTTTCTAAGTTGTTCGTATTGGGCTCTAGTCCAAACTGGCATGTGATTATTTCAAAGTTGTTTGAAATTTTCAATGGACAAAGTCAATAAGTGATTAGTGGTTTAGGATGATATGCCTTGTTGATTTTACCACTATTGTTTGTTCATTGGGATAAAGCATCTCTTTTTTGAAAAACACGTCTTTGTAAAGTTTCACCGTCAAATTCTGTACCACAACCATGTAAGTAGTGATGAAAATGGTGTAGAAATGTCCTATGTTTTAATAGGATCTTGCGATTGATATACAAGAATATTATCCTTTTCTGAGTAGCTTTATAAATGGGTTTTCTTTTCTTAAGGTGATACTTAAAAGTCATATAAGCATTTGACAGTTTACAAGTTTGATTCCAATGTTGGTGCAATTTTGGTTTTGATGTAACCTAAGTTCAAAATAGGAAAGATATATCCAAGATTAGGAAACTAGTATAGATTGATCAAGCTTCGTGACAGAGGATTTGATTATCCTGATGAGAGACTTGACAAGGATGTTGATTTTTGCACTTAAGATGTTTGAATCAATAGCTTGTTGAATGTTGATGTTTATAAAATCTTTTGGGAATAACCTGTAGGATTAGCAACCTAGTTGTTTGAGCTAGTTTGAAAATACGTGATGGTTTAGAGACAAACCTACCTCAAGAATTATTTAGATATTTTGATGTTTTGATACTTTGATTTTGATTTGATGTTTCAAGTGTTGGAATGCTTTTTGTTTTACCCTTTTGATCACACTTTTTTAGTAACTTGTTGATTTTTGATCTTTTGTAGATGATAATTTTCTTCAATTTTTGACCATTTCGAACATGTTACAGACATAGAAGACACAATTTTTAATAAACGAAAAGCATAAGCAAGTACAATCCCTATGGCAGGCTAAGACAATAGTTGTTGAATCTCACATGGGGTTTCCCCCGAGGCTATGCTATTCAAAGTGGATATTTAGATGCTTGACCCCACTGGCTCCACCTTCGGCACTCACTTCTTCGGGGCAGCCAAACACCATTTTCCATGAAATCTCCCCATGACAAACTTTATATCTTTACTAGGAACCGTATGTATGTGAGTTGCTTCAGAGGTCCGACCTACTGTGCCAACAACTAGAAGGTTTTTGGCAATTAGTACAAGTGGTTTTTAGTAAAGGCTTTCGGTCATGTGGCGATACATGCGACACTTTCAACTCTGTAAATACAGAAGGTTCCCAGCCTATAGAGGTTACGCTCTATAGGGTTTGTGGGGAAACATAGTGTTGGTATGAACTTATCAGCACATGTTGTTTGTGACTTTCGTCACAAACACAATTTATTTATAGTGGATTGGAAGGACTCGGTATTAGCTCGTTTCCACTTTAGGTCGTTCCCCTCTCACTGGCCCCCTCAAGGCAGCTCAGGAAGGCAGACCCTTTGAAGGATTTTAATTGCTTGAAAGTAAAGAAAGCATAAAAGAGTGGGTTTGGCTTTTTGGTCACTCAATTAAGGAGAGATCATATACCTACCACTTTCGAGACACGAAATATAAGTGTTCTTTTTAACTTTCCATAACAATGTGATCTATCATCTACTTGGAGATGTTGCTCCAACAAGCATGGTGTTTATTTTAGCCCTTCATAGCAAATGATTTTATAAACTAGGAATTGGAAATCTTAGTCAACACAATGAAAATCGTTGCAAAAAGTAACTTGCTTCGTAAGAATGGACAAGTTGATTGTTCTTTTTAACTTGCAAAAATAAGATTGATTGTTCTTTTTACCTTTGCAAGAAAATGAAAGATTGTTGTTCTTTTTAGAGCCCAAAATTTGAGGTGTGAATCCTAATTTTGCAAGAAAGTAAATGTTTGATTTGTTGTTCTTTTTACCTTGCAAATGTGATTATTTTTAGAGCCCAAAAACAAGTGAGGTACTTTTTAAAACACCAAATTGAAAAATGAAGTTCTTTTTACCCAAAAGGAAATATGAGTTCTTTTCAACCAACTTTGAAAAAGCTAGAAAAGAAATCACTAAATCCTAACTTAACTCCTCCAAATCTGCAAGAAATTGTTAGAAACCTGCAATAATAAAAAAAAGAAGTTAGTGAAAAACCTTAGGTGGGCTTCCACAAGCTTAATTTCAAATCGCAGTTACAAATTTTTCATTGCGCTGAACTATCTGCCAAATGCGCTAGTCTTTGTTACAAAAGCGCTAACCTGCATCAGAAAAGTGTTAACCTTCGATGCAAAAGTGTTGATTTTCAGACAAAAGTGCTAACCTACATGACATATGTGCTAACCTATGATGCAAAAATGCTGATTTTTGGACAAAAGCACCAACCTACATGACATATGCGCTAACCTATGATACAAAAGCGTTGATTTACGGACAAAAGTGCTAACCTAAATGACATATGCGCTAATCTATGATGCAAATGTGCTAACCTATCAAACAAAAGCGTTGTTAAAATTCACACATGCGTGAATCTACATTACAAATACATTAATTTTATTTTTGCGAGATTTTTAAAGGTATATGTGAGGTCCAGCCCCATGGTGGACGCCAAAATGTGTGAGCTTGAATGTCATCCTTAGAATATTACCTGTAATAAGTTAGTTTCACAAAATACAAATGGAAATGCTACAGGAAATCCAAATTAAACCAATGAAACTGCATGAAATACATATTAAAATAAAACATTATTTTACCTTCATGGCTTATGTCTCATTGTGTCCTAACTCCACTATTCATGGTTGCAGATGGTGTGCTCTCAGACAATGCACTGTTGGCTTCCAAGATGGCATATGAAGAATGGACTAATAACTTGTAGTCAACTGATAGTATGATATGCAAAGCTACATGATTATGCTAAAATGATTATGCTAAAATGCTATATGATATTTGCTATTGCTATTTGCTATTTGCTTTAAAAACTCACAGATGCATATGATTGATTGAAAAACTATTTTGAAGACTAACTCTCTCTCAACTGAAGCTCTTGATTTTATAGATTTTGAGAGGATTAGATGATGTGGCTCAGATCAACGATCATGATCAAATCTACAGATTTGAATGGTTGTGAGCAAAGGTGAAGGTTGAGAGAAAGGGGGAAGGAGAAGATAAGTGTCACTCATCTCACCTTGACTGGGTTGCTGATTGAGAGAATCTAGGGATGGTTGGAGAAGATTTAGGCATGAGAGGACAAGTGGACTCAAGTCCTTCCTAAGATGTAGGGGGTGTTGGAGAGAATATAGGAAATGGTTATAAAATATGTGTACGTACACAATTTTCATTAAGCTTTGGTAGTTGAAAATAAATGATAAATTAATATTTAAGAAATATTAATTTCCTTAGCCACATGTTTGATGAGTTGGCAAAGGAAAGATGAAGTGGAGATGGAGGGTGAGTTGGATAAGGGATTAAATAATTTAAGAATTATTTAATATTTGAGACTATAGGATAGGAGAATAACTATTAAATATTAGATATTTAATTGTTTGGAGGAGATAATTAAATATTAGATATTTAATTAACTTGGTCAGAAGAATAATTAAATATTAGATATTTAATTAATTAGAGGAATAAGATGTATGAATTAATTAATAAAATATTAACTAATAGAAAGACACGAAATGAATTAATTAAATTAATCTTTTCAAATTAACTATTTAATAGAATAATAATTATTAAATAGATATTAAATATTTATTTAATTGCTCATAGCCAATTTTTAGGTGTATACGATAATAATAATAAAAAATTAATGTAAAGATAAAGTGGGTCTCATGATTGTCGAAGGATAAGACATTTATTTAAAAGTCACATGCTTATATAAAACTCATGAAGTGAACAAAGTAATGCTTTATTAGTTCCTTCTGCAAGAAACTATAGCGGAGGCAGCGATGCTTAAATTGTTATTAATCCATTTACATTCAACCAATCAAAGTGTCATAATTCTTTGCATAAATTTGTTTCTGAATATTTGTTAGGTACAAGTTGCATATATTTTATGCAAAATACTGATTCAAAATATTTTGGCAGTGTTTCATTGACATAGCAGATGGTTGCCAGAAGGGTTCGCAGATACCAACGGGAGAGAACGCACATAAAACTATGTCTGTGTCAGTGCATTGCAGGTCATTATTAGTATGGCTGGCAACAATGGAATAACGAGGATTTTCAAGAACATGATGGCATCCGTTCACCTAGCCACATGTCTTGCGCGTGCTTCCATATTTTGGATACTTGTCTCGATGTGGTGAACATCGAAGAAATAGCGAGAAGCAATGTGAACTATTTGAGCATGGCTATTTGTATTTCTAGGCCCGTGAAGGCGCAGGTGTCCTTGTTTCCGTTATCGAAGAAAAAAGACAAGGCAGTAGTGAAAGAGGAACTGCTTCAAGCAATTGCGCCCTTAGACAGAGGACCTAACGCTACTCCTGATGATCAGTACTGAGTTGAAAAGGTTACTTCTTAAACGACGATTCGTCATTATATGTTGGCTATTGTTGAATTAATATTTCTTAACCATTGCAGATTATCTGAGTTTTTGGTTTTTAATCTAGAAATAGACATCTTTGAGCGTGCTAACATGCTAATTTAATTAACATTGCGATCGACAAATCAATATGGGAGCCTGTGGATGATGGAAAGGCCCTGTTTTACGGAGGATGGGATAACCTCGTGACAGGGACACCCTTCCCAGCGTTTGTTTTATACTTTTAGTTTTGTAAAACTGTTATGAATTTTGTTTTCTGATGTTGTAGAGGGCCGCTTTTTTTGTTTTAGGCAGGGGGGGGGAGAGTATGGCAGCTAGCATGGCTTCCACACAGCCATCCACTCTATCCTCTCCTCCCATTTCTTAACTGATTGACCAGATTATCACTACTAAACAGGACGGGCCAAACTTTGATCTTGATTAATTAATCATTGATATTGACAGGTTTTTTTTGGCCCTTTGCAAAGTTAATCAAGTATAAATGCCATCCATTATCCATTTTTTAATTAAAAGCTCCTTGCTATTTTATTTTTTTGAATAGAGAAAATGCCATTTATTGACAATCTTCCTTTGTTTCTAGTGTAAAAGTTTGAAACACGAGAAATCAACAATAGATTGGATGCCCTTTGTGTTGGACGGTGCTAAAATCTTAGAAAGCGTTTCAGAAAATGTTAACATACTTGCCATAGAGGTGATTATTTTGAATAACCCTTTTGTATATGCTATATATGATATCAGTTTTGTTTGGCCTATTTTTTTCTGGCCACAACTCTTTCTAAAAAGATAATTGTACTAAGTGTTCACAGTTGTATTTTAGTTTTTATATATCCGTAATTATTTGCCTAGAACTTTTGGGAACACTAGATTAAAAAAAGGAATTTAAAGGTTAATTAGAATTTATTTCATATCTTTTTTCCCCTACTTTTTTGTTATAAATATTTTTAGCTTTTATCTATTATGCCAACCAAGGAACTAAAGCCAAGGTGACAATAGTTGCAGATAGATATTGAATATCCATCCAGCCTTTTGGGCGATTGAATATCCATACAAGTTTCACTATATAGGCTAAAACAACTAGTTTCAAAGACGATGTCTACATACATTCCTCCCAATCAAACAATTTAAGTCAACAATCTCAATGAGAAGGTTAAAAAAGAAGGTATTTCTTTTCCTATGTAAATTCTAGTGTTATTTGTTTCGCTTTGTCTATTTGTCAAGGCATAGCTTGAAGAAGGAGAAAAAATAAATTGTTTTTTCAGACATTATAAACCCTAGCTTGGTATCTTATGGCTACATTCTTCTCATTGCAGTGAGATTTTTTAATTTCAATCAAGATCTCGGTCAACCATATATTAAACTGGCTGAGTTACCTTAGAATTCCACAAGCTTTACCAAATGTTTTCATTTGCTTTTTTGATATATTTTATTATTATAAAAAAAACCCAGTGGAAGTGATAGCTTATTACCAAAGTTAATAATGCTCTCCCCTAAAGATTTTACTCTCAATGTGTTTTTCTTCTTACATTTTCATTTTAAAATTAGAAACAATGACGTAGAATCATTGGGAAAGATGTTGATTGGCAAAGTTTATACCTGAATTTATATGGGTTTCAGCACATCAAAAATTATTTTTTCTGATCTTTGTGAACCTGCAGCCAAAATGGCGTAGTTATAGCTGATGACAATGTCACAGCACAAGCCAAGGAGACAACATAAGAAAGTTGCATACAAATTTGCTTTCCTCAGTCATGCTGGATTCATCAATTGACAAGGAGTGTCCTTCAATTAGAATGTCATCTACAGGGACGTGAAAGAAAATGATAAATGTCTAAGAAAACAATAATCAAAGTCCTAAAACGTAGTGTCAGATTTGATCTATGCCTTTAAGTGGGCACCAATTTTTGTGATCTTCTAGTTCCTACATTGTTTTTAACCTTTGCTTGAAAGACTAATTCAAAATTTCTGGTTCAGATTTGATCTATGCCTTTAAGTGGGCACTAATTTTTGTGATCTTCTAGTTCCTACGTTGTTTTTAACCTTTGCTTGAAAGACTAATTCAAAATTTTTGGTTTCATACGTTATTTGCTTTCTATTTTGGCCGGGCAATTCTAAGTTAATCAATAAGTGGAGGAGAGTCTATCGTTGTTTAGTATGATACTAAACAAGACGTTAATTGTCTCATGACTAAATCTTTAAAGCTTTTGATTTGTTGGTTACTTTCCTATTTATAGATTAATTTCCTTATATCTTAGGCAGCTTCACAACTGAAGTCATTATGATACATAATTTATTTTTTTCAGATTAATTCCTCAACACCTAGAGGGCCATCTGCACAGGTATTTTTCAATTCAAGTAAGTTTTCTCTTAAGTGAGTTCTTTACTGCATTTGACTTCAATCTGCATATGGATTTGTATTTGTGTTTGAGGGTTTTTATAAATGTAAGTACTAATTGCATTTTGTGTATTTTAGTTGGCCTCAACAATTGCTCCTACCTGGACACCAATTCCCTTCACAGCAATGAGTGAAGATATCAAAGAGGCATCATCCATTTCAAAAATTAAAGAATTCGAAAGAGCTACAGACATAAAATTGGATGTCGAGTCACGAAGGTTATATGCTTGCTAGACCAAAGCATGTGTATAGAATTGTGTAGTATATGATTATTCACTATGGACAAGACTTTATGAGGTACATTATATTCTTGTTAACTCCATTAGAGTATTTGGATAGGATTGTTTGATACTTATCACCTAAAATTTTGCAATGAAGCTACAAAATTATTAAGGTGCTACTTTGGGGTCCATAATTGAAAACTTACTTATTGCAAAAATGCAAAGATTTGCTTTGTTGTATTTGCTTTAAGATTTAATTCTTCTCTATCTTAAGCTGATGCACTTTGCATACAACACTACATATTGGTCTAACAGACATAGCTCTATCCCATTGCAAACACAACCAAATTCCTAAAATGTACGTGCAGATAATAAGAAATACAATGATATTTTATTTTTGTCAGTTATTTAATGTTAGCTTGCTATTCATTAGCAAGCAGAATAATACAAAGCAAAATAATACAGTGTTGTATTGTTATTATACAGAGTCACGTAGGTCAATGTTAAAAATTACGTGCCAAATACATAAACAAGTCACACAACACCAATACTCCAGACTTAGCTACTATATTCAAGTATACACAAACACATCATGCAACAACAATACCAGAACTGTTCTTCTAGCCTCTGGCAGGAACTTCGCTGCTTGCAGCTCTTGTTTTATAAAGAAAAATGTGGCTTCATTATATAAAATAAACCATGAAGCCAAAAACTATGGAATGAGGAGTTAAAAAAAAGGAAATAAAGAGCACTGGAAGTATGAAAAGAATAGTTTATGCAACAAAGAATGGAGATTTTTCTTTTGTAGTTTTTCATTGAGGAGAGGAACTTTTAATTGATGAAATTATATGTTTGGGCATTAGAAGGCAAACTTTTATAATTATTATGTCGAATAAAAATAATTTATGACTATACATATTGTCTTTCACATTTTATTGTTTTAATTATTTTTAATTAATGAAATATAATGCTATGTCTTATTGTGCTCATATTTCACTACTTTTTTCCCCACTTTATTATTATTTGTATGCATCCTTGATTTGCAAATCTAAACACTCTAATCTCTTACATGCTTGTGACTAAGCTAGAATTGAAGGTTTTAAGTATTTTAAGGTAGGGAAACAAAAATAAAAGAAGAAACAAAATATTTTTAAATTTGTAATGAGAAGGTTGTGAGATTTTAAGTGTGTTATCTCAGAGAGTCTTTGCTTAGGTTAGGGGATGAGGTGATTAGTCAACTAATAAAATACATAATGTTGGAAGTCGATTACAAGGGAACATGCTTCAAAATATAACTAGCAATTTCTTTTTTGTTGCAATGTGTAAAGGTTCAATTTCAGTTTTTTATTACAAAGATGTCTAAGACTGATTTTACACCATTGAATTGGAAGTTTTAACTTCTTTTCATACAAAACATTCCTTAAGACCACCTAAGCACTTGAAAACCTTGATATTATGACTTTTAACATAAATGTCCGACTTTAAGACAAAGTATGAATCTAAATAAAATATTGAAAAACTTAAAAAGAAGATAGAATGTAAAAACTATCAATATGCCCACACAAACCTATGCATGTTAACCTTCATGACTAAAATGAAGGACAAACTTGAGCACTAATTCTTTTATTATCAAGCAAATTAATCTTATGTTTTTGTATTTCCTTGTAGAAAATGAATTACTTGTATGAAAAGTCTATTTAACACCAACTCCTCTTAAAATTTTATGTTAAAATCTTAGAATCATTTTGTAGATAGATGATCTAATAGGTTATTAAAATATTCAAACAAAACAACTTGATAATTAGCAATATAACTATTCCTATAAATAAAAAGCAATTAGAAACTTTAAGAATTAGACAAACAAATGAAGAGGATGTAAACCCTAACAATAATCTCATTTGCAAACAATAAATATTTGAAAACCCACTTATAATTTTTATTAAAGTAACAAATTGATAATATTAGCAACTGGCAACAAACCTTTGAAATCCCATGTCCATAACAAATTTTAAGAACTATAAACTTAAACTAATAGCATAAGCGGTAAGTCATAGTGATGCCCCAACAAAAGATTATAATTTCCTATAATACTTAATGTGTTTTTTAACACAAAAATTGATATTGTTCATAGTCACCCACAAAAGAATACTTGTGCTTCCTTTCTACATAGAGTCAGAGAAGCAAAAAACCCTAACGTATTCAACTTCGAAGAAAACTACAAACCATAAAACCCATTAAAACATTAATTTAAGAATCGCATAATATAGAGCAAAAGTGAACAAACATACATAAATCATAAATTGATAAGTATAAACAATAGATAGTTTAATATTCAATGGTCTATAAAACATCACTCGACAAGAACCTAGCAAATGCAACAACTTAACGCAATCGAATCCATAATGTGAAACTTGAAAACAACGTTAAAGAAAAAAATATTCAACAAGGCCAAATGTGTATATAAAGAAATACATAGCATGCCATTCAATGTTTAAGTAAAGGACTATGGATATTTACCTTGGTGATGTCATCCCTATGAAGAGGAGGAAGTAGCAACAAGGTACCATCATGCTAGCATGTAGTGGTGCCTATTCAAAATGCCTATTCAAATGAACAAAATAGAGCCAAACATGTATTAGTGGCTATCAAAATGAACACTTAAAAAGATGCATAATGGAAATGGGGAGTGGATGAGTGAGATATGCTAGGTTGTGAAGCATTCAATGCGTAGTGGAAATGGGGAGTGGGTGAGCGAGATATGCTAGGTTGTGAAGCATTCAATGCTTTAATGCATAAAAAATGGCTCCTTTAAGTTTCAACATATGGGAAAGGGTGTGTAGTTAACGTGCTTGGTTGGGAGGGAAGAGCAAATGACACGTGACAAATGCAAGGAATTGGATGGTGTGTGGTGAATTGCTTGGTTGTCGTGTGATGCTACGAACATGTGCATGTGATGTACCACACAATGTCTATGGATGGACCCGACCTAGGAACTATTGGCCATCCAAATGGGCAACATATTTACTTATTCGACCAATGAGTACACTACAAATGATAGTTTGCATCCGCAAAAACACTTTTTTTAATCAACCATTTAATTTCTAGTGTGGGAATGTTTTTTTTTTTTTAGTTCAAGTTGCACTCCACATGAACCCTCAAAGGTAGCCCACTCCATTATGGGCCCCTCTCCCCTATTTCTTTTTTACTTTTCTATATCAACATAGATACTGAAGACTCAATTTTTACTTTTATTTTTAAAATCTAAATGTCCATATATTTTTTAGGGCAAGTGGTGCTACATGGTCAACGTATTCTTTGGTGTCCTAGCCATCTTGAGGGCAACTCCTTGTCAAACCCCAAGAAATGAGAAGTTGAGCAAAGATTTCATCCCTCCCCTATTGTTTCAAGGAAATCAATCTTTCAAGGGCATGTATTAAACAAATTAGATAGCAAAGTTATACTAAACATTAATAAAGTGAAGACTTAAATCACTATAATTAACTTGCCAGAATAATTATAGTAGAAAGAAATGATAACCCCTCCCCTTTTGTTTGAAGGATGTCCTTGTTTCAAGGGCATGTATTAAACACACTAGATAGAATAGTGATATTAAATATAAAGACTAAATTTTTTATAATTAACTTATTACAAATAAAAAATAAAATTAATAGAGAAAAATGATAACAATCAAAGAAATTATAATATAATTACATCAATATATAAAATGATTTTTTTTTTTATAAAAATAAGTTAAAATATATAAATGTCTTTATATAATAAATTATAACAATTAAGAAACAAACAAAAGATAAAGGAAGAGAATGTGAAGGAGCTCGAGGAACAAAAGCAGAAAAAGATTTCGGAAGCTGACTAGAACTTGGAGGAGGTGACCACTGGGGAAGTACATAGCGCTCAAGATAAAGTCACTGTTGGTGACACCCCAAATAAGGAACATGACAACTCTGGTAAGATAGATCCCTCCTCAAACCCTCCTCTTGAGGTTATGAAAGGTTTTATGGACTCCATGGAATGGTTAATAACCAGTTACAAGAAAGTTGTGGAGGACAAGAAGAAGCTCAGCCACAGAATCCAGATTCTGGAAACTATCAGCATTGGCGAAGGGAAGACTATGGCAGATTATGTGGAGGATTTGACCAAAACTGTTGCTAAAGCTGAAAATATAAGAGACTCCTTCAACCTTAGATTTGAGCAAATCGAGCAAGACCTGATTGAGAGGAAAGCAAATGCTAATGCTATGGATCAAACAATGGTGGAAACTGTCAGTAAAGTTAGCAAAATTGAGGAATGTCTCAAAAATATCGCAGAGCAAAGCTTAAACATTCTGAAGGTCTCTGCTAGCAATACCAAAACCCTCATCAGCAAATTGGATGAGGACGACACCCTGGAAATTGACCCTGACATTGAAGGCACGAGAGATGATCAAGGACCCAGAACAAGAACCAGAGGTAAAAAGAAGGAGAAGAAGTCAAATAAGGACCTGGATGAACTCAAAGCTGCTACGGCCAACTACGACCAACTGGTGATTAAGGCGGAGGATCTCCTAAAGACTCTATAACTGTGCAGTGTTTTCTTGGTTTTCTTGGTTTTGTTGTTTTGTTGTCCTTTCTATTTACTAGCTTTATTGCCAGTCATTTTGTAAGCCGTTTTTATATGGTCTAGATACTCAATGATGATATTTTTTAATCTCCTTTGTTAAAGGTTTCAAATCCTGAAAACCTGTTTTTCTTATTAATCAGAACAATTAAGCACACATCAACTACAAGTTACTTTTGGCTAAGTAATTACATTCAAGGGGATCAAGTCTATCAAATCCATCCAACGGTCGAATTTGACCTTTACACGCCTTCAAAAGTTCAACCTCGATGGATAGCTTCTACATCACATACCATCATCCTTGTGAATTGTGCTCAACCAATTGAACCGCAATTCTTTGCAAATGAAATTTCCTGTTTTTTAAGCTAAATAATCCGCCTCTATTTGGATACGTTCTGACAGTCCTCCAAAAGGAAAAAAAATGAAGTGAACAAATATAATAATATATGTTGAAGGAAGTAGACAGTCAATGAGTCTTCACATCGTTCTCACTTCATTTAAGAAGGAAATAAATAAAAATAAGATATTGTGCTAGGTCAGCTTATACTCAAAACATATATTGAGATTACAGGAGAAAAGATTTTGTAATTGTTAGAGATCTCTGAACAAGGGAAGATAAATTGATACCATTCGTCTCTTGAAATTAATAAAATTAAATTAAATGTACAATAATAACACAATAAAATTTTTAAAAATATTTAAATAAAAATAATTTCAATCAAAACTAAAAGAGATCATTTTAATAGATGTGCAGATTTTAAACCTTGTGTTCTAGGATGAATTGAGTATCAATTAGGATCCAAATATCTGCTTCCAAATGTTGAAAAAAGAATATACAGTTGAAACCAAAAGCTAGCATATATCCATTTTATCATATTAAATATTAAAAACATATTTTGAACCTACTGATAATCAGATCGCCATATTAAATATTAAAAACATATTTTGAACACACCGACAATCAGATTGCAATAATAAACATTAAAAACATATTTTAAACATACTCATAATCAGATTGCCATGTTACTATAGAATATAAGATTTTTTTTTTCATCCTGGAAGTCAAAGATAACCTACAAATACCCTGCCAAGACAGGGACTAGTAAGAGAAAATACTAATTAGTAACAATATGCATATATAAAGTGTTCTTCAAACACATTTGGAAGCCTTTCCAAACAATTTAGTAATTAGTGTTTTCACGTAAGAGTTATAAGCTAATAAGACCTCCCAGGAGGTTGCAGACCAGTAATTTTTTTTGTTAAATATAAGAACACTTAGGCACAAGCATTTCATAAATGCTGTGCATAATGTGTTCTATGCAACAACTACGGTTTCTATGGAAATTGATTGGCTTGAGAGTTCAGATTTCTCTCCATCTTCCCATATCTCAGGCAGGGCTTCCTTTATATTGTGAATGCTTCTGAGAGCAAAATCTGCTTCATCTGTCCTCACAGAAGTGCCTACCTGTAGATTGGAATAGGATTCCAAACATAAAGCTTCAATGCTTTTGTATTAACTCAAATATCAAATACCATCTAGAGCTTTTCATAAAATCTCAAGAAAATCTTAAATGCTCTTCCAACAAATATTATCAATTAAATAAGTGGTCTCTGCTTACCAGTACAGTATGCAAACCTGCAGCTTTCGCAACTGCTATGTTACGTGTACTGTCATCAAAGAAAATCTGCATGTAAAAGGAAACATTAGATCTTTCTAACTAGACAAGCGAAAGCTTCCATCATGCCTTTCAAAAGAAATTGAGACAAAATCTCATACCGTTCTTTTAGGGTCTGCATTTGCTATTTTGAGAGCAAATTCCATTGCCTCCAACGAAGGCTTGCAAAGAATAAGAGGAGATTTCAGGACATCAGTATTACCACCGTTTACTGGGCAGGGATTGGTAGTTTCCAAAACATTATCACAAGCAAGTTCTCCAGGAGAGAGTTTGGGAGTTTCCAAAACATTATCACAAGTTCGTTCTCCAGGAGAGAGTTTGGGAGTTTCCAAGTCATTAGTATTATAAAAGGTTGGTGAAGGAGTATTGAGTGTTTCAAAGCATATGACACCTTCAAAACAATCTTCCAAGCCCAGTCTGCTTAATGTTTTTGCAGCATGAACTTTGTCAGAGTTCGTGAATACCTGTGAGGAAAAAGCACCAGTACATGTAAGCTATAAGAATGCAGAATACTGCAATGTATCAGCTATATTCTTCTAGACAATATACAAGTATTCAGCTATAGAACCTACTATTTTCCGCTGAGGTGTGCTCAGTAACAAACTCCTCAGCACTGGATCAGGTCTAAGGTTTTCATATGGCAAACTTCCATGCACAAAGCTGCATAGGATATAAATTTTTTTAAAACGTGATAGCATGAATAAGAAAATGACTATGAGTTCCAAACATATCCATTAACTAGTTACATTACCTGTGAAAATCATCATTGTCAAATTCATAGCCCAAGACCTGGTTTCACTCCCGACAACAAGAATACAGATTAGTCACAGAAAGCATTTGCACATGAATATCACTTCTCAATTTATAAGTTTATTCTGAATGCGAGATTTTTGATTCTTTGAACATGCAAAGTAGGCTATATTTTTCAATTGAACATCCTTAGACGTTTGTTAACTTTAATCAGACTTCATGTGGCAGAAGCATATGATAGCAGCATGCCTTGTCCATAATAATCATACTAGAAACGAGTCATTTACCCTTACAAACCTTATCAAATGTAATGGAAGGAAAGAACTAATTATAGAAGGCCTAAAATGATATCAAATACAGGCAACGTCTTAATAATATATTTCTTCAGATTCTGAAAACCAGCTTGGTGCTCAGAGAGCTGGCCTAAAGTGCACTTAAGGCCCCAAGTACACATTTATCAACAAATGAAAACAGGAATACCTTGAGACCGGCCATGGTAGTTCCATATCTCTTATAAAGATCATAGCACATAGTTGGAACTTCAGTTTGATCAATCTTGAGCTTTTCACTCATGTAAACTGTTAAAATGAGGACAAATAAGGTCAAATATTTAACCAAGGAAACCATAAAGCCCGAAGCTTAAACTGTTATAATACAAATGCACTCTAACTGTAGATTATGATAAAGATACAGTATTATGCTTACCTTCAATATTTTTCCTGCAGGCTGCTTGAAGTCCCGAACTTAGAGGATACAAAGTGTCATCCAAATCTGGAACAAATATAAACGGATTAAAGATATTTAGGGCAAAATCATATAAATCAATAAATGAGCATCACCCATGTGTCTGTAAATTCTTACCGAATATAAGGCAGTCGTACATTGGCATCTTGGCTTCCATGGATCTCTGAACATCTTCCATCTTGTATCTGAACGATGACAAACATGAATTCCCAATTTAGCCTTGAAAAAAGATTATAGGTATTTAGTACAGAACTGACATACTAGGCTACTAGGCACATAGATAAAGTTAATCCTCAAATAGTTACTTTAATTTTAGAAAAAAAGCATTTGAAGAAATGAAGCTTTCCTAAAAGATTTAAACACAAATTTTATGTGCCATGAAGCTACTATCTTAATACTTATTTCTATCATATTTCCTGTACTATCTTTATCGGAGTCGGCAAGGGCCCTTCCCTGAGGCAGTGGATTTGGTTCTAGTATGTTCAGACTTATCTGGACCATATCTAAAGGCCCAACGTAGGACATTAGCCAAAGACAGGGAAGAAGTATTTTCAAAAATGACAAAAAGATGAATCACAGATAAAATCGATAGCAATTGAGTTCTCATTCACAACTCAAAAATTGCCCAAAAGTAAAATCCCAATAAACCAAACAAAAAACTCTATGGTTATCAATAAATAAACAATCAAATATCTAACCCAATTCGGTGAAAAATTGAACAAACAGAGAGCTTGGGACATTCTTTGCTCTACTACCCCTAATTTTATCTATACCAGCGGAGAAGTTGCATATAGTTCCACTCTTATCACTGATCTGGAGGACACGTATACAAGAAAAACCCCAAAACTTGCTCACAACCAATGTAAATAAACTAAGTTACTAGTTTCCATTTTACAGCTCGCTAAAAACCCAAAAACAAATTATAATGTTGCAACCCCAAGAAACATCTGCACAGCCTCAAATTAAACCTTTGGAACCCATACTTTCTAACGAAAAATAAAATGTAAATTTGAATTTGCAACCAAATTAAAAGACTTCACATCCTGAAATTTGAACCATTAGATCCTATACTAGATTCTTTACCAGGAATCAAGAAGTAAATTTATAAATATAAAAAGGTCTGAACAGCCTCAAATTCAAACTCTCATCCTATACTAGATTTTTTTACCAGGAATCAAGAAGTAAATTTACAAATAGAAAAGTCTGAACAGCATCAAATTCAAACTCTGACCCTATACGAGATTTCTTCCGCGGAAACAAAACGTAAATTTGCAAACAAAACAACCCTAAACAGCTTCAAGCTTAAACCTGTGGATTATATACTAGATTCCTTCCGATCGAAAAGACAACGGACAACAATTTTACAAACATACCAGATATCAACTATATCCTCTTCAACTCCTCTTGAAGCCCTACCAGTGGAGGACCTAGAACGGCCGGAACGCAATGAATAAGAAAGTGACAAAACCAGAATGAAAACCTAAGTACAGTAATCTACAGAAGCTCAATGAATGCGATAGTACTATAATTTGTATCCCTATATATATAGGCTACACCCACAAGCCCTTTAGACAAATTGATCATGTGGGCATTAGGAAAAGCAAGACACGCTTGCAATTCTGCGGATTCTGATTCAGAAAGAAAGAAGAAAAATGAATAAATACCGCTGGTAAAAGTCCCGAGGCAGAAGAACAAAGCACCGGAATATTTAGGAGGAATCCGAATATGAGGCGTTGTTACCAACATCGCAGTAGTCTTTATGCGCAAACCCATGGGATCGACCACCATAATGATCTTCCTCCAACTCCTGGCGACCTTTGAATTGCCCACTCCGTGCAGTACTGCTCAATCGAGAACATTTATAATAATTTTATTTCATTATCAAAACTTTATCTCTATTAACATTATTGTCAACAGTGTTCGTTTGATGGGATTGTCCGTTTTGGGCAGCCAAGATACGGGAATTTTGCTACTGATCTTTGTGCCATCTTCGTCTTCACAGATTCCAGCAATGCATTTGGTTGGTTTGATTTTTTTTTCTTTCGGTGCAGGTGGATAACGACATGTCACTCATTTTTTTTGGTTAAAGGTAAAGGTGAGATGGGCCAAAATTGAAAAAAAAATGATTTTCCCCCATCTGCAAGGAGAAATTTGAAAGATCGTGTTCAACCTGATCTAATTTTTAAAGATTTGACATGATTATGGTATGAGGTTTTCTTGGAAGTTTCAAGAGAATTAGTATTTTTATTCATTTTATATATTTTTCAAAAAAGTGGGGTATAAGGTTTTTCTTGGAAGTTCAAGAGAATTATTATTTTTATCTAATTTATATATTTTTCAATTTTGTTGTGTTATTTTTTATATGTTATGGGTAGTTAAATGTACAATTCAAATCTTTTAAAGGTGTTTGCTTTATGTTTTTTTTTTAATGAAGTATATAATATTATATTTTCAAGTATTTTTTTGGTGATGTGTATTATTTGGTTGTTTTCTTGCATCTTCAAAGATTTGTGAAGTGTACGTCTTTCTTTTTCTGTTTTTCTTTGGAACAAAGTTGATCTCGTTGCAACAAGCAATCAAAAAGAGTCTAAAGAGGAATAGAAGTATAGCAAATGACATCATACAAATGACAATATAAAGACTACAAAACATGTATAGCTTGAAAAAACATACAAATGGCAATTCAAAGATAATTAAACATATAAAGAAGAAATAGACCTATATGAATAAAACTCCAAAAACAACAGATCGCATACAAATATAACCACACTTTTTTCTATTATATCATAGTTTATTAATGATAATAAATTTTGATATTATTTAGACTAAATTGATGTGTGAAACCTTTTAAGCACATCACACTTACATAATTCACATATCATTTTTAATTCATTAAAGAGACTAAAGCCATATATATAGGGAAAAAAACACCCTAGCCTGCTTCCCATCCCACTCCAACCACTTTCACCCGGGCCTTTGCCCTACCAAACCTATTAGACTGTCTTAGTTGATTCCTTCCCTTCCACCCCCCTTTAATAAAGGGAAGTCACCTATGGTTAGTGAGGACACTAAAAAATGCACATCTCCTAAGGAGTTGCACTATGAGGCTTAAAAATTGATTGCTTGAATGTTGTAGAGGTGAGCTCTACATTTTGATTTGATGCAATGGAGGCATCAATAGAAATAATGTTTCAAGATTTTTAATAGAGGCATTAATAGGAACGATGTTCTCCATTTATTGTTTTAAGTAGAGTTTAAAGAAAGAGAAGCACATTTCATTGTCTACGTATTTTTGTGAAACTTTCCTTTTAGAGAGGGATGAGATGTGTGTCACTTCTACGTATGTTGACATGAAAGATTATTGATAGTCTCCTTTTGTTGTGCCATTGGTTGACAGAACCACGTGGCATAATGATGTGAGTTCTAAAAAGTAAAAGAAACGTCCTTACTTTTCTAGAGCGTTGAATCATTTGATCCACACATCATTCAGGTGCAAAGTTTTGAAGAGCCGAAAAGAAGACACTTCTAAAAGATACACCATTGGTCCAAGGTTTTGAAGACAATCAATGAGTGGGGCCTCAACAAAGAAAAAGAAAAGTGCCACATGTCAATAATGTGCTTTTTTAGCGCAAGGAAATTTCTGACAAGAAGAAACAAGCAAACTGCCACATCATTGGTCAAAAATTCTTCTTTGACCATCATCTAATTTATGCAAAATTAAAAGGAAAATGACCATAATTCTTAATAGGGACATACATTGCATGCTCATGATTATCATGTGATTGTGATGGAGACATCCATTTAGCTTTCATTCTACTCAAGAATACCACCATGATGGAAGATTGCTTGTTTTATAAATATGCATGTAATAGATATAAAAGGGGTTAGAATTTTTGGGAAAAATAGTTAGTAATTTTTTATTCTAGCAATCCTTAATTTGTGCTTCTTGTGAAAGGATTTGAATATTGTACATTGTGCATCATGACCTCATGTGTTTTGTTCTCCTTTCAACAACGAAGACTTTGTGGCATTCTATGCTCATTATCTCTAGATTCATTGATTTTTATTTGTCATGTTTTAAATTTGTGTAATCCTCAACATTAATATACCAATCAATGCTTTTAAATCATGCAATCAACTCTCTCTTAAGTCTCTAGCTATGTTATTTTTGTTCTTGATTATGTTATGCTTTCATGCATATCATATTAATTCTTGGTGTATTGCATTAAAATTAGATAATTATTTAGTTTTATTTTTTAGTACTTCCTTCTCCTTTCCTAAAACCCAAAATTAGAAGAAGAGCCAACTTCCATAAAACTCAGAGGTTATTTTATGAACCATAGTTTCATGTTCATGAAATTTCCCATTATTGGTACTTGAATGTAAATTTGAGCATCAACAATTTTTGCCATGCCTAGTGATACAAAATTTACTTCATAACTAATAGTCTAATTGTATAAACCATGGGCCTCTTTCAAGATCGTGTTTGGAAAATAGCTTGAATATTTTGTTACCACCTTTGGTGACTTTTTGTTGATGAAGAACAATTGGACCTAGTGGAACACAAGTGTAACATATGGTTGCACAGGTCCTCCTAGAATTTTTGTAACATGGAATAATGGCAATCCACTTATTTCCGTAGTGGCTCTATACACATGGGATCCAATCCCAACCAATGCCCTTAAAACACTCCCTAAATTCATTATGGAAGATTTGAAAACTTCAACATAACACTTATTAGATGTTGTGGATATATGTATTATCCATCATGTGACCAAGGAGAATGTCACTTTGTGTTTGCTTGCAACTTCGTTCAATGGGAAGGCTATTGACTGGTATCAATCTTTGTGGTTGAATTCTATTACCACATGGGAGTTGAGAGATGTGTTCTTTAATAGATTTAATGAAAAAGGGGATCAATATTTGCTTCTACAACAACTGATCACAACCAAAAGAGCTCCACAAGAATTTATCATAGACTTCAACATGAGGTCCCATAGGACTTGGTAGAGGATTTTGGTAATAGCTCGACTCCTAGTAGGTATTATAATAATTTTGTATTTGAAGGCCTTGTATTAAAAAATAGTTGTTATGATTCAATTCCTCGATGGGAAAACTCTCCCAAATGCATACGACTTACCTGTTTAGGCTAAGAATAATCTTATAGATCATGGAAACCTCACCCCAAGACTCTCTATTCCTATATTTCCTAAATTGTCTATTCCACCTTGGGAAGAAGTCCCCAACACTTCATAGGTTAGTGCCCTTATGTATATCTACCCTACTACTTAAGTGCTGGTAGCTTTAACTTCATCATCCTTAGATTTGGAAATAGATGACACAAAGAGTCTCCTATGGATTTTTTCAAATGAGATTTATGAGACTACCTATCAACATTTGTAGGGAGTTAGACCTACCTATTAGCCTAATCTTTACCATGGACCTCCAAGGCCAAATCACACCTAGCCATCCAATCAAATTGTTCTAGTTCCTACACCTTTGCAAGTAGTTTTGCCTAATCCTCATAGAGAGTTAGTTGTTGGTTAAAATAATTTAGTGAAAGAGTCTAGTGTGTAGTGTTTTCTTTGCAATGACACTCACATGTCTCGTGATTTCCTTAGGGTTAATTTGCAACAAAAAATAGTGGAGCAAAGAAGGTAAGGAATGTCGACTAAAGTAGTGCCTCCTTAATATTGGTACAAGTCACTTAGAATGGAGAATGCAATCCTGGTAATCAAGTATAGGGAATGTCTTTGGAGAAAGAAAGAGATATTGCACCTGAACATGCACTCTTTTCTTGGATCGAGGAAGAGAATACAATGTTTTTTAATGATGCCTCAACCATAAAGATTCTATCTAGGTAGACTTTGATTATTTACAAAGATTGTCCATCAATCAAAAATTACATTAAAAAAGATTCCAATGGTACAATTTGTTCCTATGCCATTATAGAAGCAAGATAACATGGCCCCAAGCAAGGAAAAATACCTTGGGCCTCAATCAAGAGAACTACTAAATGTTGCAGAGTAGTTGAAGAAAGTTGTTGGAATCAATGAACACTAAGAGGGGGGGGGGGTGAATTAGTGTTCTGTAATTAACAATTTTCTTAAACCGATTCTTAAACCACCATATGAAAATGAATAAAAGAAAAGTGAAAAAACTAAATGCAAACACGCACAAAACCATAACACCAAAATTTTTACATGGAAACTCAGAAAGGGAAAAACCATGTTGGGATTGAGACCCACAATATTATAATGTTGTGATCAGGAGTATAATAATATTACAAGGGAATGCACATGCATTCAGGAACACTGCCTAGAGCTCATTGCTCAATTACAAAGAAGAGGGCAACAACCTAGAGGACTCACTGTCCTACAAGTGTTTACGAATGACAATAGATTGTCTTAACCGATGAGTAGCATCTACAAATGCCAATATGGAGTTTTGGTTAAGCACAAATAGTCTTCTTCCATTGTTCTGACTGACTAATCTATTTCGCTCTACTCTGTCATATACCAGAGCATCAATCCAAGGATAGTGCACGTGAAACTGCACACCAACGCTCATACAATGTTCACACACTCACACATGTGTCCTAAATTCTGATACAAATTAGTCTTATATATCTGCACCACTTGATTAGGTCACAAATATGTTAGCTTCAAGATATTTGCAAAACATGAGAAGTGTAACAATAAGTCAACTCAATCCGATTACAAATTCATATGTGGACCTAAAAAAATTGATAATATGCTTCACACATGTTGGCTCGACCATCTCGAACTCAAAACCAATCACCGAAATCATCCCAAAGATTTCGCATAACACGCTTCATCGCTAATCAAAATAACCCCGTTCTTCCTGAAATATCTTATACTAGATCTTCTATCTTGCACGAGAATCAATATCAAAGGGGAAGATTGCGAATCAAGTTATTTTGAACATCTAATAAACTACCTCTTCCATTGCAACCAAAACTGTGCAACCAAAATTGAGTTCTGCTCAATGTACCCATACTCTATATTCCACCTTCCAGACTTAAGCAAAATGAATATCAAACTTTCGGTAGAACAGTTCAACATATACCAGATGTGATTTCTAATCTGAGTTGCCATCAATGACAACTCCAAAACATTCCTCATGCACTAATCTCTACCAGTACAGTGTCTCTTTCCAACAATCTCCCCTTTGGCATTGATGGCAACACTTGATGAAAAATGACACTATTAGGCCAAAACTAACATACACTGCAATACTTCAAAACTACAAAAATGTAACAACTCAACAAGTTCCCCTTGAGAATATACAACTTTTTTTCATTCCTCTCTCCCCCTTTGACATCAATGGCAAAGGTAGGTATCCGCCAAAATTTATGTACAAGGGTATACTCAATAACTTACAAAAATTTAAAAATGTTTGCAAAAATGGTCTTTAAAGACTACAAGTGGTCATCCCAACCTTTCTTCAAGTTCTCCAAAATATTGATAAGAGCACTAAACAGATAGGTGTGCATCTCAGCTCCTCTAAGGCTTGACGGGACACTCTTATTCAGAGCATTCATAGCATTCTGTTGACTACTAAGCAAAGTATCCAACCAGGGAGTGATTAGATTCCCGAGTTTTCCCACTATACCAACTACTTTGTCTTTTTCCTGATTAAGGCTCTTGATTTTGTCAAGTAGACCCATCACTTAAGCTTCAAAACTGCTAGCAAAAATTAATTGGGGGGCATAGGATTGAGAGATACCGGCTAATTCCCCTTCGCATTCCTTGATCTTCTTATCAATCTCAATTGTGAGCTTAGGCAAAAGAAGACATGACTTATAAATCTTACCGCCTTCGTCCAATGCCTCTTGAATTCCCTTCATACCGAAAATCAAACTAGCCCTATCATCTTCAACCATTCTCAAAACCATCCTTAACCACATATCATTGAATTGGCTAACAATCTTTCCTTTGACAACTTTCTCTAAAGATACCAATCAGGAATCCCAAAATAGAGTCCACAAATTTTGCCTAGCGGCACAAAAACCCCCTCGATGCTATAAACTACCCAACAAGACTTGGCAAAATTATTTACTTTTTGCCACTGAGTCGGTTCATATTTGTCTAAATAACGTATAGTTTCTTCTAGCTTAGTTATAATTTTAGAACAAACGGTTCCTATCCATTTCTTTTTTGAAAGAGATCTTATTCTTTTATTTTTTGAAAGATAATTTTTCAATTTCGTTAGAAATTTTCTAAGATTTTCTCTTATCATTTTGTTTTTGAGAAGAGAATCTCTACTTTCCGTTAGAAATTTTATAAGTTTATCCCTAAAAGAACTTATCAATTTTATCATTTTTGTAAGAAGTTCATTGCACGGGGAGCGGCCGGAAGGAAAAGACGAACTTATGCTACAAAAAATATTCTTTTTTTGCAGCTCTACCTGATTTATAGGTTCATTTGTCCAAAAATCGGTGAACGCTTCGTACCCAATAAACTTTTGGTTCGATTTGCCAAATCTTGAAGAATCTCTCTTATTGAAACAAAACTTTGTTTTATAAAATAAAAACTATTTTCCATATGTTCTCAATGATCTATTTTGGGATACATGCGTACCCTCAACATAACAGATCAACTACCATTACTAGTATTCCACCAGAATCGATTCATGCAAATTAGATCCTCTACTCAATAACGAGGCCAAAGAAAACGTCTGATTTTTTGCCTTGTATCTATGCAAAGAGGTTAAATGAGAATCTATAGACTTAAGCATGCTCCTCAGCCTATTGGAGGGCAAGTCTACTTTATCTTGCTTGAAAGATGGCAAAATTTTCTCAAGCACAGTTGCAGCCATAGATATGAGCTCTTTATCCTCAGAGTGATACTTCAATAAGTCTTTGAAAGATCCCTGATGGATCCCCTTGCTGATTTGCTGTAATTTTTAAAATAATAAACTATATTTTCCTGTGATTTTTGCTGATGGTCTTACAAAATAGAGAGAAGTTGCAGAATGTTTGGTTTCTTTTTGTATTTTTTGAATATATAAGCAAGTAATGAATAAATAACAACAAATAAAAAAGGAAACTGACACAAGTAAGAACATTCAATTAAATTAGAATTGATACAAATCGTACCAGGTAGATTTCTGATTTATAATATCCAAATTATTCCCTACGCACTAGGGATGTGCTTACATTCAATAATGGTGCCAACTGAAGGGTAGATGATGAACAAAAACCAAGAACACCAGCTATGGCTAAATGAAAGTCTTCACCACTTCCAGTGTATAGTGTACCTACTGTAATGGTGGCATCAAGCTGAAACAATCACGCCCCAGCTGGGAAATTCAACCACCCTGCTGAAACCCTCACCAAGCAATTTGAATCTCCACAAGGAATAGCACATACACTTTGACCAATAATGCCAATTCCAATAGAATCCACTGCCAATCAATAGCTAAGGGCTACGTCCCAGCCAATACCAATCATGGGGTTTGCGTCCCAAATTGAAGAATTGCTCTACTAGAGCAATATTGCACCAAACAAGTTTTCAATATGTAAAAGATATTGAGAAATTAGGTTTCCTTCTCCTTATATCTCTTTCCTTCCAAATCGAACCCTAAAGATATATGAAAAGTGTGCTTTAATATAAAGTCATATTTCCCAATATTGGGTGCCCAAGTATAGAGAAAACACCACTTTTTCAATATAAAATAACTCCAAGCACCAAAAGGACCCTGACAAGTGAAAATCATTTAGAAAAGTTCAAGACCTTACCAACGAGCTATAACACATGGGCATATGAATCCAAACGAATCCAAAAACCCCTTATTACTCTGAAATGGCTATAGACACAACCTTATTTAAAATATTAAAACACTAACTTAGGAAATATTTAAATATATTAAAAATATAACCCAAATAGCTATAGAAAGATTGAAACACACCAAAATCCTGAAATTGAACCTGTCACCTATTTGTGACTGATGTCGGAAATCATGGATCAACTGGCAGTCTCATCCCTAAAATCTAGGGATGCTCCTAGAAACTAGGAAACACACCCAAATCTTATGAAACTGAAACCAAGGAATGGTCTCATGGAACCCCAACCCTGGACACTGTCACAACCTCCTAAGAGTAGGAACTACCTCCTAAAATGTAGGAACTGCCTCCTAAAATCAAGGAACTGCTCCAAACTGGTCTACTATTGCCAGAAAGACCAAATCCAAACATTGAATATCTTGACTAAGTCTCTATCCACCATTTCCAACCTACAAGACTCCATAATAGGCTAACTCACATGTCTCTGCTAGATAGAGCTAAAGAGGGGACATGACAGTCCTCCCCTCTCAGAGATGCTTGCCCACAAGCAATTGCAAAGCTGGATGCTGCAAAATAGCCTCTCCCTCCCAAGTGGCGTCCTCTATGGGAAGACCCCTCCAGCGAACCAAGTACTCCCAAATTACCCTGCTCCTCAGTCGATGTTCCCTCTCTTCCAAGATCTCCTTAGGAACCAATGTCAGCTTACCTTCCTCATCCAAGGGAGGTAGATCGGGAGATGCTACAATATGTTACCCCAGTGCCTTTTTCAGATAGGATACATGGAACACATTATGAATCCAACTACCAGGTGGTAACTCAATCTCATAGGCAACCTCTCCAACATGCCTAAGAATCCTGTATGGCTCGTAAAAATGAGGCTTGAGCTTCTCAGCTCCACCCCTTTTAAGGGTGCTCTGTCGGTAAGGCTGCAAACGTAGGAAAACCATATCATCCACCTCAAATACCCTCTTAGTCCTGTGCTGATCAGTGTAGACCTTCTGCTGATTCTGTGCCTATTGCAAATTCTCCCTGAGAGATCTCATGATATCCTGGTTCTCCTGTAACCAATCCTGTACCAAAGGAGCCCTGTTGTCACCTACAACTAGATCAACAAAAGATAATGCATCATAACCATAGAGGGCTTTGAAAGGAGTCATAGCAATAGACATATGGTGTGTAGTATTATAAAAATACTCACCCAAATACAACCAACGCACCTAGGCCTTTTGTTGTCCTGCCACATAGCTGTGCAAATACCCCTCAACCCACTTATTAACAATCTCGGTCTGCCCATCTATCGGTGGGTGGTAGGTGGTACTAGGTGTTAATTCTGTACCTGTGAGCCTGAAAAGTTCTTGTTAGAAAGAACTCTTGAACCTACTATCCCTGTCACTGACTATGGTCTTGGGGAGGCCATGGAGTCTAAACACCTCTCTGAAAAATGGCTCAACTACCTGAGATGTTGTGAAATCAACTGCAATAGGAAAGAAGTGGGCATATTTAGTTAACTTGTCCACTACGACGTAGATACAATCTTTCCTCTAAACCCAAGGAAGACCTGTAATGAAATCCATAGAGATCCCTATCCACTTCTGTTCCAGTACAGGTAAGGGCTGCAACAAACCAGTAGGAAAAGTATGCTTAGACTTATTCTGTTGGCATGTCATACACTCATGGACATTACGTAGAACATCATCTTTGAGACCCTTCCAAGAGAATCTCTCCCGAATTGCCTTGTAAGTCTTACCATACCCTGGGTGTCCTACGGTAGGAGTATCATGGTAAGCATGTAGAATCTGTTCCTTCAACTGAGAACCCAGAACAAGATATACCCTGCCTTTGTAGTATATGACATCATCCACCACACTATACCTATCATCCAATACCAATCCATCCATGATCTCACAAGCATGCTGATTTTTGGAGTAGTCAACTAAAAGTTGAGCCTTCCAATCTGCTGAAATCTCACTCAATGAGCATAGGGCAGCAAGTGATGGTTTCCTAGAAAGTGCATTAGCAACAATATTATTCTTTCCCTTAATGAATTCAATGTCGAAATCATAGGCCTGGATCTTGCTTACCCATTTTTGTTGACAATCATTGAGCTCTGTCTGATCAAGGAAATACTTCAAACTGTTGTGGTATGTTCTTACCACAAATTTGCTGCCAACAAGATACTATCTGAACTTGGCTAATGCATGCATAATAGCCAACATTTCCTTATCATATGTAGAACACAACCTCTCATTATCATGCAACTTCCTACTCTTGTAAGCAATGGGATGTCTATTCTGCATCAACACCACTCCAATGCCCACACTTGAAGCATCACACTCAAGTACAAATGGTTGTGAGAAGTCAGGGAGTGCCAAAACTAGAGAAGTGCTCATAACCTCCTTGAGTCTGTCAAAGACCCTCTGTGCTTGTTCTGTCCATCTGAAAGCTCCTCTCTTTGTGAGGTCTGCTAGAGGTGCTGCCAATTGAGAGAAGCCCCTCACAAATCTCCTGTAGTAAGCACATAGACCGAGGAATCTATGTAACTCAGTAATGTTCTGAGGGCAAGGCTAATCAAGAATCACCTGAATTTTCTCCTCATGCACCTTCACCCCATCAACACTGATCACATGACCCAGATATAAGACCTCTCTAAGTCCAAACTCACATTTAGACAACTTAGCAAATAGAGACCGACTCTCCATGATGCTAAGTACCTCCTGAACATGACTGAGATGGTCCTTCCAAGTATTACTATAAATCAGGATATCATCAAAGAACACTAGAACTGACTTCCTCAACTGCTTGTTGAAGATATGGTTCATACAGTAATGAAAAGTGGCTAGCGCATTGTTAAGGCCAAAAGGCATCACCAGAAACTCATAGTGCCCATAGTGACAACATAAAGCAGTCTTGTGTACATCCTCTGCTCGTACATGAATCTGATGATAGCCTGAATGAAGATCAATCTTAAAGAAGTAGATAGCTCCATGAAGCTCATCTAACAACTCATCAATGCATGGAATAGGATATCTGTTCTTGTTTGTCTTCTTGTTTAATGTCCGGTAATCAATACACATCCGCAGAGTCCCATCCTTCTTCTTAACAAGCACCACAGAAGAAGCAAAGGGGCTAGAGCTAGGGCGAATGAAGCCCATGTCCAACAACTCATGAATAGTCTTCTCAATCTCATCCTTGTATACTCTAGGATGACGATATAGAGTGGTAATCACTGGCTTAGCTCCATCCTCCATCTCTATCCCATGCTCAAACCCTCTATCTGGAGGTACACCAAGAGGTATGTCACCAAAGACTCTGCCATGCCAGTCCATCACTGACTGAATATCAACATGAAATGCACAACCATCCTAAGCTGTAGGTGTTTTGGAGTTCACCAAACAATGTGTAGCCCAAATCACATCATCATGTCTAATAATAGTCTCCATCCTGCGAGAAGACACCTCTTTAGGTCCACCGTCTAAAGCTACCCTCAAAATTATCTTCTTCTTGCTAGACAAGAACTCTAACTGCATGCGGTGGTGATCAATAATATACCTCTCAATACCCTGTAACCATTGCATGCCCAAAACCACATCATAGTCCTCCAGAGGTAGAATATAAAAGTCATCTGTCAAGGTATAATCCCCCATCTGAATGCTAAGTTGTGGAATCCTCCTAGTATAGCCCAAAACTGCATCATCCACAACCTTCACTCCAAAACCATCAAATACCTCAAAGTGTAACCCACACCGCTCAACCAACTTTTGATCAATGAAGTTGTGAGTGGCCCCTGTATCTACCAAGCTCATGACTTGCTGCCACCATAATGTACCTTTCAATCGAAAGGCATGAAATCTGGGATAACTGGAAAGGGTAGCCATAGTCACTTTTGCTGCTACCAAGGGTTCAAGAATGTCTATCTCCAACTGCGGTTGTTCCTACATAGTCTCCTTTGGGCTGTCCTCAGTATCAGTGTCTGGTATCTCCTCATCCCCAAACTCGGATGTTACCTCAATCAAGTGAACCTTGCCCTTACCCATGCAACGATGTCCAGGTTCCCAAGGCTCTTTGCAGGAAAAACATAGTTTCTTCCTCCTCAATTCATTCCGTGTCTCTTGGTCCATCCTAGGAGGTTTAGCTTACTATCCATCTCTAAACTGTGAGGTGTTGGCCTTCTGTGGAGGCTGTGAGTCTCTGAAAGGTTTCTTATCTATCTGATAAGAAGTAGGAGTGGTATCCAACCTCAATGTCACATCTATGGTGTCGTTAAGGGTGGCTGGATTGAAGGCACATACCATTCCCTTAAGCCTATCCTGCAGTCCCTCAATGAATAACATAACACTGCGCCTCTGGGGCATGTCAGGAACCATAACTACAATATGCGGGAACTCATTGACATAAGCTTCTGCATGCCCAGTCTGTCTTAGATGTGCCAATTCCCTATAATAGAGCTCTATGTCCTTACGGTCAAATCAAGAAATAAGGCGCTCAGTGAACTCTGCATACGAGTGGATCATGGCGTGGTCCTGGGTGACCAATCCATGGTGCCACCAGTCATAGGTAACCCCCTCTAAATGTAGGAGGACAAACTGAATGGCCTCACATTACGACATGGGTCTCAGTGATAGATATATATCCAACTTGTTCACCCATGCTCGTGCACTCATACCACTAGTCCCATCAAATGTAGCCAATGTGATCTTCCCAGCAGCTCTATTGAGGTCATAGTTTTGCTAATGAGGCCTATAGCCCCGGTCTCCTCTAAACCTGGTGGTATCTCTATGTTGTGCACAAAATTAAGGAAAAGGAAATGCATCCCTAAACTCTGGGGGTAGGGCTCTCCACTTAGCTGTAGCCGCCCTGACTGAATCCTGAAATTCTACCTCTGGTGGCTCTACCTGTACTGGCTACTCACCTGGTATAAATCGAGGAAATAATGGTCTATCCCTAACTGGTGTATGATGTCTCTCACACCTAGGGTAATGATGAGAGCTCCCAGTTGATGTATGAGATCCATGACTATGCTGGCTTCTAGCTACAAACACTGATCTACTTCGTCTGCCTCTGTGTCTATCCACTTCCAACCACTCCAGGGTAACCTATATTCTGTCTAAGGTTTGAACAATTCTGGGCTGGGTAGTGATGAGGGTCCTCAAGAGCTCTCTCTCTTGTCTGTCTTCCTCAGCCTCATTTACTCTGGCGCCCACCTGTTCATCTACCATAATAGGTTCTTGTTCTCTTTCACACTCACGCTCGTACTGAGCTCTTCTGCGGGTATAATATCTGTATATATCACTTCTTCCCGGATGCATAGAAAAAAGAAAGCTTAACCCCACAAGCTGGCAGGCAAATAGCTTTGATACCACTAAAAGATCCCTGATGGATCCCCTTGCTGATCTGCTGTAGTTTTTAAAATAATAAACTATATTTTCCTGTGATTTTTACTGATGGTCTTACAGAATAGAGAGAAGTTGCAGAATGTTTGGTTTATTTTTGTATTTTTTGAATATAAAAGTAAGTAATGAATAAAGAACAACAAATAAGGAAGGAAACTGAAACAAGTAAGAACATTCATTTAAATCAGAATTGATACAAATCATACCAGGCGGATTTCTGATTTATAATATCCAGATTATTCCCTACGCACTGGGGATGTGCTTACATCCAATAATGGTGCCAACTGAAGGGTAGATGATGAACACAAACCAAGAACACCAGCTATGGTTGAATGAAATTCTTCACCACTTCCAGTGTATAGTGTACTTGTTGTAATGGTGGCATCAAGCTGAAACAATCACGCCCTAGCTGGGAAATTCAACCACCCTGCTGAAACCCTCACCAAGCAATCTGAATCTCCATAAGGAATAGCACATACACTCTGACCAATAATTCCAATGCCAAAAGAATCCACTGCCAATCAATAGATGAGGGCTACATCCTAGCCAGTACCAATCATGGGGTTTGCGTCCCAGATTGAAGAATTGCTCTACCAGAGCAATATCGCACCAAACAAGTTTTCAATATGTAAAAGATAATGAGAAATTAGGTTTCCTTCTCCTTATATCTCTTTCCTTCCAAATCAAACCCTAAAGATATATGAAAAGTGCGCTTTAATATAAAGTCATATTTCCCAATATTGGGCACCCAAGTATAGAGAAAACACCACTTTTTCAATATAAAATAACTCCAAGAGCCAAAAGAACCCTGGCAAGTGAAAATCATTTAGAAAAGTTCAAGACCTTTCTAACGAGCTATAACACATGGGCATACGAATCCAGATGAAGCCAAAAACTCCTTATTACTCCAAAATGGCTATAGACACAACCTTATTTAAAATATTAAAACGCTAACTTAGGAAATATTTAAATATATTAAAAATATAACCCAAATAGCTATAGAAAGCTTGAAACACACCAAAATCCTGAAACTGAACCTATCACCTGTCTATGACTGATGTCGAAATCATGGAACAATTGGCAGTCTCATCCCTAACATCTAGGGATGCTCCTAGAAACTAGGAAACACACCCAAATCTCCTGAAACTGAAACTGAAACCAAGGAATGGTCTCATGGAAACCCAACCCTGGACGTTGTCACAACCTCCTAAAAGTAGGAACTGCCTCCTAAAATGTAGGAACTGCCTCCTAAAATGTAGGAACTGCCTCCTAAAATCAAGGAATTGCTACAAATTGGTCTACTACTGCCAGAAACACCAAATCCAAACACTGAATATCCTGATTGAGTCTCTATCCACCATTGCCAGCCTACAAGACTCCATAATAGGCTAACTCACATGTCTCTGCTAGACAGAGCTAAAGAGGGGACATGACAGTCTTCACTAGCTTTGGCCTGAGCAAGTGTTGCAATCTTGGACATGAGATAGAGAATTAAGATCGATAGACCCTTTGGTGAGATCTATGTTGTTGATAATCTGCTTGCCCTTGTCCACAATGTCTCTTGCCACAAGAACCTATTCAATCTTATCTTCATCCTTCTCCTTTCTTTGAATCCTCTCTCTCTTCATCACCAACCTCTTCAGCCACCTTCTCTGATTCAATATTTATCCCTAGAGGATCCTTATCTGCTTTTCCAGAGTCTGCAATCTGCTTATTATCAACAATATCATATGCAGTAGTAGCTTGCTCAGTTATCTATTCATCCAGATATACAACTTTTGGCTCATTTCCTATGGGAGACATCCCAAGGACTTCCAAAATAGACTTTTGAATAGTTTCATACTGATATTTTTGAAGTATATTCCTCAAAATTTCTTGAGCTTCCTTGTGAAATTCTTGATTCTTTCCAAACATTATTTTGTTTACTCTTATTTTGCTTCTAAATTTATCCTTATTTTCTCTAAAAATTCTATCAACTTTTGTCTTAGCAATTATCGGACAGAGTTGCACTAACTCATACTCCCTTATTCTCTCATCTTCTATGTTAGTCATATGCCTTCTGGCACCCAAAATTTGATATAGACCCTTCAAAATCATTGATGATAATTCTATCAGGGCTTTACTATATATATTCATATATTCTACAATGGCTTCTTCTAATGTTCTTTTACCATTCTCATCACAATTCTCATAGCATTCTAATACATGCTTCAAATTTCCTTCCTTTACTACTATATCAACTATTCGACTTAATATGATGGGGGGCACAATAGTGTAGTTACCTGGTAGTTTCTTAGACTTCAAAGCTTCATCAAGCTCAGACTTGGGGTTCTTGCTTGATCAAGGTCTTCCAGATTGCTTATCTTCAACTCTTGGATTTTTTCTTGGCTAAACTTCACCAGATGGTTGCTTCTTGACTACCCTAGCAGAAGTAGCAGTCTTATTCACTTCCCTCACTGTTTCATCAGATTCGGTCTCTTGTTTTGTAGTGGCTACCATATAGACTCTTTTTGGCTTCTCTTTCTTCCTCTTCTTTTCTCCAGCAGATGATTTGGACTGAGGCTTAGATGGGGGAACAATCTTTTGAGCACCAAAGGAAGGTGTTGACCTGGTTTTCTTTGGCTTAGGAGGAGTAACTGGTTTAGTCTTGGGTTGACCATGTCCTCCTCTTTTATAATGTTATGCTCCCAAGCTCTATGGACTGCTTCCTTTGTAATTCCCATCTCCTCTGCAAGTTGCCCCACTTCCTTCGTTATCTTCCTCTATTTTTTGGGCATGTTTAATTGAGAGTGCAAGCTTAAAATTATCTCTTTATAAGTCCCAAATCTTTCTTCTTTTTCATCCACTAGCTTACTCAAAAGATGTTGTGCATACGGATCATGAGTATTTGCATCAACTTCATACCCCATGGGCATGATCCACACTGTCCTTGGCTCAATGACCTCCATTAGGCATTGGTCAATTTCTACCATGAAGCATATGGTGTCCTCATACTTTTTGATAATCTCCTTCAAGATCCTTTCCCTTCTCTGTATGATGCCTTGGAAGGATTTGAAGTAGCCCCACATGATAGCTTTCTATGCTTGAGCATCTCCTAATCCTTGTAAGGCTTCTTTGATCTGCACCACCATCAGTTTGTCATATGCCCATTTAAATTTGCCAACACCAGGGATCTCTCTCATGAAATAAAAGGCTAAACAGATAATCAAAGTACCAAACTTAAAAACATGCTTCTTATCTTGCTTTATCTTCTTTAGATTGCTCATAAGTTCACTTTGAAGTATGTTGGAATCAATGAACACTGAGAAGGGGGGGTGAATCAGTGTTTTACAATTTGCAAACTTATTAAGCTGATACTTAAACCACCAGATGCATAAGAATGAAAGTAAAGTGTAGAAACACAAAGCAAACAACCACACAACCATAACACCAATATTTTTATGTGGAAACCCAGAAAGGGAAAAAACTACGATGGGATTTTAACCCACAATATTATTATACTATAGACATAAGTATGATAATATTACATAAGGGGAATGCACTTGCATTTAGGCACACTATCTAGAGCTCACTACTCAAATACAAAAGGGCTACAACCCAGAGGAAGGATCATTGCCTTACAAGATATTACAATTGATTACAATAATGAATGAACTGAAGTATAACATCTACACATGCCAAAAAGAAGTTCTGGTTAGGCTCTGATTAACTTTTGCAACTGTTCTATCTCTCTGCTCTATTTTCCTGCACTGTCACACACTAGAGCACCAAAACCTTTAATCACATTCACTAACCTTCACACATTCACTCATACTGATTTCTTACACTCATCTCCTCTCACAAAATGTTCAAATGAATCGGTCTTATATATCTGCATCACCAAAATGAATCATTTACCATGTTGGCTTCCAAAAAAGCTCATAAACACACAACATGAAATGTGTAAGCTTAAGTTGGCTCAATCCGTCCATAAATCCATATGTGGGCCTAAATAGAATAATAAAAAGCTTCACACAAGTTGGCCCAATCACCTCTAACACAAAACCTATCACCAAAATCAATCCAACAATTCTGCATCACACGTTACACCAAAATAGCTATGTTCTAACTGAATTATCAAATATCGGACCTTCAATCTTGCTCACGAATCAACACCGGATATCAAGATCATGGAATAATCTGCCTCAAACCTCGAATCATCTACCTCTATCACCGCAACCAAAATTACATAGTCAAAATCAAGATATGCACACTATACTTATGTTCTACCAGTTATTGTGTTCGAACTTCCAGACTTATGCCTTATGAACAATATGACTTCTGGTAAATCAAATCTATATACACCGGATGTGATTTTTGAACTAAGTTTCCATCAATGAAAAATTCTAAGCATCAATAATGCACCAATATTTACTAGAACAATGTCTCTTGCCAACAATCTCCTCCTTTGGCATTGATGACAACGTTGTGAAAAATGAACTGTACACTCAATAATGCAAAACTTCAAAATTTCAAACTCTCCAAGAATTTACAAACCCCCCCTGAGAATTTACACCATTTTTTACTCTGCTCTCTCCCCCTTTGATAGCAATGCACTCTCCCCCTTTGATAGTAATGCCAAAGATAGGAATCAACTAGAACTTATATACAATTGCTCACAAAAATTTGAAAATATCAGCAAAAAATGTCCTAAGGGACAACAAGTGGTTATCCCATGCCTTCTTCAGTCTCTCCAAAATGTTGATCATTCCACTGAAGAGATAAGCTTGCATCTCTTCTCCTTGTCTCTCTATCGGAACACTCTTATTTAGAGCATCCTTAGCATCTTGCATATTGCTCATGAAAGAATCTATCCGGGGAGTGATAAGACTCCTCACTTCTCATACTCTACCCAAAATTTTGTCCTTTTTCCTGGTTTAGACTCTTAATCTTATCCAATATACTCAAAACTTGTGGTTCAAAACTACAATGAGACTGATTGGGGTGCATATGAATGAGATATGCTAGCAAGTTGTCCTTCACATTCTCTTATTTTCTTGTCAATATCTACAGTAAACTTGGGAAAAATAAGACATGACTTGTATATATGACCACCTTTGTCTAATGCATCTTGAGACCCTTCAGAGCAGTTACTAAACTTACCCTATCATCCCCAATTATCTTCAAAAATGTTTTCAATCTGATGGTATTAAATTGATTCAAAACTCTAGTCCCTGTTGCTTTCTCCAAAGACTCAAAATGAGATTCTACAACATTCAATATACTCTTAAGCTTACCAGAGGGGTTATCAGCCGTGTCTAGTTTGAAAGATGGCAAAAATTTCTCCAATACATCTCCTGCTAATGTTATTAATTCTGTCTATGGTATGGGACTTAAGTAAATCCTCACTACCTTTTGCTTGTGCAATAGTTGCTAAATTTAATGCCTGAATAAGAGATAAGGAACTCATATCAATAGGCCCTTGACCAAAATCAGTAGCAACTTATCATCTGAATCAGTAGCAACTTATTTTCCTTTGTCAGTAACAGTGTCTCTTTCCATTGTCACCGGAGCCTGATTTTCCTTCTCCTCTCCTTTCACCTTTCCTTCTACCTCTGCACTTGCATCCTTTTCATAGTTCTCACCATCATCTTCTCCATTTTCCTCATCAACTGCCTCCTCAACTTTCTTTTTTGAAACAACTTCTATCACCGTAGGATCCTTCTCAGCTTCACCAGAGTCATCAACATTAGCATTATCAAGATTATAAACTACAGTTGTGGTTTGTTCATTTGATTGCCCTTCCAGAATGGCTTTTTCGATGATTGATCTTCCTACTTATCAGGAATGACTGCATGCACTTCTGGAATAGATGTATATTGTGATTGGTCTCCCAGATTTACATCAATTTTGTGATCTATCAAAAATTATCTCAAAATTACTTTTGTCTCTTTGGTCACCTCATCAACTTTGTCAAGCAAAAGTTTATTGACCCTCTTCTTTCTTCTGAATCTTTCTTTTGCAAGCTTTAACAATCTAACAACTTCCTCTTTAGAAATGACAGAGGATAAATTCACTAATCCATACTCCTTTATTCTTTCATCCTCTAAACTTGGTGTATGCCTCCTTGCATCCAAAATGTTATACAGGCTTTTGGGTATCATGGATGATAATTATATTAATGCTTTACTATAAACATCCATGTACTGAACAACTGCTTCCTCTATATCTCTTTGATCTTTATCATCAAAATTTTCATAGTATACAAACACATTTTTCAAGTTTCCATCCTTAAGCACTTCATCATTTATTTACTTCAAGGTTATTGGGGGCACAATTTCATATGTACCTTCAACTTTGTCAGATTTCAGAGCTTCATCCAATTCAGATTTTTGTTTCTTGCTTGCTTTGACTCTAGTAAATGGCTTAACTTCATCTCTTTGCTTCTTGGTTGGCTGGGCTCCACCAAATTGAGGCTTCTTCACTACTCTTGCATAAGTGGTTGTTTTCTTCACCTCTTTCACCACTTCATTAGATTCAGTCTCAATATCCTTAGTAGTGATTGCAACATATTCTCTTTGAGGCTTTTCCTTCTTCCTTTTCTTTGCTCCACCGGCTGACTTGGCTTGTGGCTTAGGTGGAGGGTTAGGCTTTTGAGCACCGGAGGTAGGTGTAGACTAGGACTGCCTTGGCTTTGATTGCTTTAGAGGAGTGAAGACCAGTTTAGATTTCTTAGGCTTTTCCATATCTTCCTCCTTCAGTATGCTTTTCTCCCTAGCCCTTTGTACAACTTCTTTTCATATACCCATTTGTTCAACAAGCCCCTCAACTTCCTTTCTGACTTTTCTCTTCCTTGTCGGTTCAGTAAATTTCTTGTGCAAATCAAGATCCTTCTCTTTGTAGGTACCTAACTTTTCTTCCTTTTCATCTATCATTTGACTCAACAAGTGTTGAGCATATGAATCAAGTGTATTTTCATCCACCTCATACCCCATGGACATGATCCAAATAGTTCTAGGCTTAACTACCTCCATATGACATTGATCCTTGTCAACCATGAAGCAAATTGTTTTCTCATATTTTTTAACTATATCTTTTGGAATCCTCTCTCTGCTTTGCATCATTACTTGAAATGATTTAAAGTATCCCCACAAAGCAGATTTTTGTGCTACAGTGTCACCCAAACCTTGCAAACCTTCCTTGATTTGGATTGCCACTAGTTTATCATAAGACCACTAAACTTTTCCTATTCCAGGGATCTCATTCAAAAAGTAAAGTGCCAAGCAAACAATCAGAGAACCAAATTTGAAAACATGTTTCTTATCTTGCTTTATCTTCTCCAGGTTGCTCATTAGCTCACCGAGAAGTACTCCACATAGATCATACCTTTTTTATTCCTTCAACATCCGATAAGCTGCAAATATAGTTGTACCAAATATTGATTTTTGTCTGCTAGATTGATACACCTTATAACCTGTCACCATTGATGCAAATATTACATCATGTTCAATGATATCACTAATTGTCATTGACTGGCTGTCATGTTGAGACTTAGTAACCACATTAACTATTGTGTTCTGAACTTCCCTTAGACCGAGGATCTCATCGGTTGCATTCAAATAGGTTACTGCTTGAATGGCTTGCTTTGTGATCTTGTGAGGTTGATCTAGCCATACAAACTCATTGTGGATTTGGCTCAAGATGTATCTGACCCATTCGGGTTTATCAAACACCAGAAAATGGACAAAGTGGATAAAACCCTTGTCTTGCAATGATTTGTATTTAGGCTTCAAATTTCCCATTTCATCCATCATATGCTTGGTGTAAAGTGATAGCATGTCCACATTCCCAATCTCCTCAATATTACAATGAATGTAAGCCCTAATATCTTCATTATGGAACACACTATATGGGACAAAGAAAGATGCACCTTTCAGATCATCTTCAATGGATTTGAATGGATGCCTCTTGAATATGAGCCTTTATCTCAGTAATCTCAACCACCAACAGAGTTGCAACAAAAAATGCAGATTCCATTTTGAAATTAGGGTATAAAAAATAGTTTGAGCACGAATAAATACCTTCTCAAATTCAACCAGATGCTAGGAATTCTTGACTGATCGCTTCAAGCTTGGTTTCATTTCTCAACCTTGGTTGCCTCTCTCTTCTGCTCTTTCTCTTTGTTTGCAATGTGAAGAATGAATAATTGAAATACCTTGTTATCCACCGAAAACCGAACTTTAAGTTGTAATAAATACACAACCTTAAATCTTTGTGGATACCTTGCATCTTTAACAGTTCATCATCAGATACACAGATAGGCATGAAATATTTTGGATATCAACTGCATAGATAACCTCCACATCATTTGCCACTATCCTTGACTCATTACAGATTTGCAAAATAGGGTATTAAATATCTGTATGAAAAGCTTCCCCCCCAAGGCATTTGGCCTTAGTTACCAGATGAGGTTCCAACATTGGAATCAGGTATGGACCCATTCTGAACATTTGGATCTTTCTTCTTAACCCACATATTCTTATGGTGCTCTTTGACTTCAACCTTTTATTTTCCCTTTTCATTTGATTTGTTCTTGTCTACTAGAGCATTCATGCTTATGATAGTTTTGATACTAAATGTTTAGTATAGATGTCAAGCTAACTGGATGAGAGGGGGGGGTGAATCATACAAACTTAATCTTCCATAAAAACATCAGATCCAACCTCAGTAACCTTTACATCAGTAATATAACCAAAACTGCTAAACATGCAAACTCAAAAGCATATAAACATCATAACACTCATATCACTAGATTTAATGTGGAAACCCAAATAGGGAAAAACCACTGTAGGATTTCGGACCCACTATGAAATATATTCTTTTAGAGTATGCTTGGTTAAAAGCAAATCCTGTTAAAGATTACAAACACATTGCTAGATGTGACCCGGTTAAGGGATTTCCCTTAGATCTATTAGGATCTTCATCTTGTTAGAGATGACCTTGTTAAAGAGTTTTAGACACTCAATCTACATGTCACCTTGCTAGAGGGCTTTACAAATAAGACTGTTAAGTCCACTCAGTTAAGAGATTTTCTGTCACTTCACAAAATAATAGTAATAAAATATGTCTGCAACTTCACATCTAAAATGCTGAAGCAGATTCTTATTTTCTCAATACAATCTCATCATAGGACTCATCTTGTCCTTTTGCTGGGCTCTATACTCTGTTATCAAAATAGGTCTTCAAGCTTTTGTGCTCGGTGATCACTATGTTGCATCCCTATGCATACACTTGCCTGCATATATTGTTTTTCAACAATACCTTATTTATAAACAATTTTGCCAACCACTCAATCTCCTTGATCACATTTCCCATGATCAATCATAGCCATCAGATCTTCAAACTCGACCAGGTTCAATGTATCCTTTGATTTGAAAATGTTTTACCCTGCCTCGGAACTTGCATACATTCCTTGGAACTTGTGCTAGGGTATTGCAGTTCAATCTGAGCTGTAGATCTTCCTACCGATCTTCCTTTGCCATAGATCCTTAACAAACTTTATTCACGGCTTACCAATCATTTAATCAACTCCAGCTCATCAGCTTCCTTCATTAAATAATGCTTTTATACATTCAATGCATTCTATTATTACTTGGTTGCAACTCGGTAAATACTAAACTTCACTCGGTAGACATTCCACCTTCATTAACCAATAGCGATAACCTTAGGGTTTATCGACTAGGTTCCTTAGGGTTTACCGACTAGATTCCTTAGGGTTTACCGACTAGGTTCCTTTCTTAGTAATATAGTATAGTATTAACCTTATAATCAATAACATATGTAAGATATCAAAACAGTCTAAAACATCATGATCTCATCATTGTCTAACTCGGTAATAGTTGCCCATTGAATAACTTATTTCTCCCCTTATTCATCATATTCTTTCTGTTTCTTTTATCGACTTCTTTATACTCATCAAATCATACTTCTTAAGATATGGCAACATCATACTGAATCAGTAAATCAATATCTTGACATCAATGACAAAATAATAATATTAAGACAGTAAATATCCTTAATCAGTTATATCCATAATCATCAACAACCTTCTTAATATCCTTATTGAATTGCCAACAATCTCTCATTGTAATGGAATGCCAACATTCTCCCTTTGTTTGATATAATGCCAACAACTTACATTCTTGTTTCTGCAATATTTTACAATGTGACCAGATTTGTTGCATTCATAGCAAACAACATTTCCTTCCATAGGCTTGAAGCTCATCCGATTTGGTCTCATCTTGCATTGGTTAGAAATGTGTCCAAACATTCCACAAGCATAACATCTCTTATTCTAGAAATTATTCATCACTGTTTTGCACATGTTTGACTTATGACCAAAATTGTTGCATATGAAACATCAAATGGTAGAGGTAGGAGCATTATTCACATTATTCATCATTCCATTATTCATCTTATTTTTGCATTGACTTTCCATATGACTGAATTTTCCTCAAACAAAATATGTACCATTGAATTTATAGGCGTTAGGTTGTCTTAGCAGAGGTTTCTTGTTCTTCTGATGATTGCTTTGTTTGGAACCAGAGGATTATCCTTTCTCATATCCAAGTCCTCGCATGTCTTTTCCATGTATCTGACTTTCCAACATCTCATATAACTGGGCTGGGATAGCTTTTAATTTTTCCTTTTACTCATAAGAATTAGAAAGGTCACGTCTCAAAATTATGATCCACCTTTCAAGTTCTTGTCCATCATTCTTTCATTGCACCAATTCAAGTTTCAACTAATCATTCTCATAGTTCAATCTAAAAAATTCATCAGATATATCCTTCAATGTTCGAGTTAAATTTTCTTCATTGTTCTTCCTATCTTCAATCTCCTTTGTCAACTTCATCACAATGGATTGCATCTCATTTTTCAGGACTACATTCTCTCTAGCAATATTTTCACATTCATATGTCTTGTCTTGTAGAGCTTGATTGCCAATGCTTTTCTCTTCTTTTTCCTTGAGTTTATCCATCAATTCCTTTATCTTCTCTCTTGATGTGTTGACTCATTCCTTTAGAGATTCAATGAAATTTTTAGTTTCTTCTAGACTTCTCCTTAGGCTACTCTTCTCTTTCATAGTTGCATCAAGATCTTCAAGTACCATAATAAGCTGCTTTTGCAAACTGAAGGCCATTGATTTAATCTTCCAAATCTTCCTCAAGTTGTTAGGATTCTTCCAAGGAAAGAAGCTCTAATATAAATTATTGGAATCAATGAACACTAAGAAGGGGGGGTGAATCAATGTTTTACAATTTATAAATTTATTAAGCTGATTCTTAAACCACCAAATACATAAGAATGAAAGTAAAGTGTAGAAACAAAAAGCAAACAACCACACAACCATAACACCAAGATTTTTATGTGGGATACTGAAAAGGGAAAAAACCATGGTGCGATTTGAACCCACAATATTATTATACTATGGCCAAAAGTATGATAATATTACATAAGGGGATTGCACTTGCATTCAGGCACACTGCCTAGAGCTCACTGCTTAAATACAAAAGGGCTACAACCTGGAGGAAGGCTCAGTGCCTTACAAACTATTACAATTGATTACAATAATGAATGAGCTGAGTTATAGCATCTACATATGCCAAAAAGAAGTTCCAGTTAGGGTTTGATTAACTTCTACAACTGTTCTGTCTCTCTGCTCTGTTTTCCTACACTCTCATACACCGGAGCACCAAAACCTTCAATCAAATTCACCAACCTTTGCACATTTGCTCATACTAAATTCTTACACTCATCTCATCTCAAAAAATATTCAAATGAATTGGTCTTATATATCCACATTACCAAAATGAATCATTTTACCATGTTGGCTTCCAAAAAACCGCATAACACACAACATGAAATGTGTAACCTTAAGTTAGTTCAATCCATCCACAAATATATATGCAGACCTAAACATAATGATAAAAAGCTTCACACAAGTCGGCCCAATCACCTCGAACACAAAACCTATTCCCAAAATCAACCCAACAATTTTGCATCACACGTTACACCAAAACAACTCTGTTCTAACTGAATTACCAGATACCAGACCTTCAATCTTGCTCACAAATCAACACCGAATATCAGGATCATGGAATAATCTGCCTTATATCTCAAATCATTTTCCTCTATCACCACAACCAAAATTACATAGTCAAAATCAAGATATGCACATTGTACTCATGTTCTACTAGTTACTGTGTTCCACCTTCCAGACTTATGCCTTATTAATAATGCGACTTATGGTAAATCAAATCTATATATAGAGGATGTGATTTTTTAACTGGGTTTCCATCAATGACAACTCCTAAGCATCAATAATGCACCAATTTTTACTGGAATAGTGTCTCTTGCCAACAAAGTACTCCACAAAGACCATACAACTTGTCCTCCTTAAGAATTTGATAAGATGCATAAATTGTCATACCAGAGGCTGAGTTTTCTTTGCTAGATTTATAGACCTTATATCCCATCACCATGGATGAAAATCTGACATCATACTCAACAATGTCACTGATTGTCATCGATATGCTATCATGTTGGGAACCAGTTACATCTGTCACTGTCGTGTTCTTCACATTCCTTAGACCAGGAACTTCACCAGTTGCATTCAAGAATCTCACAACTTGGATTCTTGCTTGGTGATCTTGTACAATTTATCAAGCCATATGAATTCATCATGGACCCTGCTCAAAATGTACCTAACCCATTCGGGTTCATCGAAAACCAGAAAGTTCACAAACTGAATGAAACCCATGTCCTGCAGAGATTTGAAATTGGGTTGAAGGTTTCCCATATCATCCATCATGTTCTTGGTGTACAATGTTATCATTTTTACATTCCCAAGCTCCTCAATATTACAGTGGATGTATGCCCTAATATCTTCAACGTGCAATACACCATACAAAATAGGTGAAAATGCTCCATTTAGATCATCTTCCATCAATTTGTATGGATGTTTCTTAAAATTAGGCCTTGCCCTATTAGTTACCTCAACAACCAACAAATTCACCACACTAGATGATGCAATTATCAAATTCTAGGTTATGAACAAATAGATCGATCTCAGAAAATACCTTTTTGAATTCAACTGGATGCAAGAAATCTTCGTCGAATCCTTTCAAGCTCGTTTAGTTGCACAGTCTTCTTTGCCACACTCTTTTTCTCTTTTGCTTTGAATGCAATGTGAGAAATGAATGTTAAAATGTCTTTTTATCCTTCGAATATCTAAATTTAAGGTATAATAAATACTTAACCCTAAAACTCTCCCGGATACTCTGTTTCTCAAGAATATTGTACTAGAACATCAAATCAACATGAAATCTTTTGGATATCACTCAGGTTCATCTGCACAACCATCTACAATCATTTGCAACCTGCCACAACCAATTACAGATCTCAGAAAGGGGGTGTTTAGGATCTGCATAAAAAGCTTCCCCCTAAGGCCAAATGCCTTAGTTACCGGATGAGGTTCCAACATCAAAATCAGGTGTGGACCCATTTATTGCATTTGAATCATTAAACCACCTATTCTTGTGTTTCTCTTTGATTTTCTCAACCTTTGGTTTACCCTTATCATCTACTTTGTTCTTGTCTGTCGGAGCATTCTTGCTCATATTCTTGCTTCTACAAAATTTTGCAATATGACCGAATTTGTTGCAAGCATAACAAACAATGTTGTTTCTCTGATTAAGTCTAAAATTACCTTGATTTCCCCTTGATCTACATTGGTTAGCAATATGTCCAAATCTTCCATAAGCATAATATTGAAACATTGTTTAGAGAATGATGAATTATTCTGATTAGCTCTATTTCTGCATTAACTTGCCATATGACCAGATTTATTGCAAATAAAACTTTTACCATTGAATTTATAAGCATTAGGTTTTCTTATTGGAGATCTCTTGTTCTTCTGATGATGAGGTTTAACATTGCTTTGTCCAGATCAAGAGCTCTCTCCTTTCTCAAATCCAAGTCCTCCCATATCACCTTTATTCTTCTGACTTTGTAGCATCTCATCTAGCGTAGCTGAGCTAGCAGTGAATTTTTCTTTGTACTCATTAGCAATGGTAAGTTCATCTCTTAGAATTATGATTTTCCTTTCAAGTTCTTGCTCATTATTCCTAGATTGTGTCAATTCAAGCTTCAAAAGTTCATTTTCATGATTAAGTTTGCAACATTCATAAGATCTATCCTTCAATGACCGAGTCAGACTTTCTTCATTTTTCTTCCTATCTTCAATCTCCTTTGTCAACTTCATCACAATGGATTGCATTTCATTCTTTAGGACTGCATTATCTTTAGCAATTTTTTCACATTCATCTATATTGTCTTTTAGGACATGATTATCAATGCTTTACTCTTCTTTCTCCTTGAGTTTTTCCATCAGCTCCTTTCTCTTCTCTGTAGATGTGTTCACTTGTTCTTTCAATGAATCAATGAAATTTTCAGCATCACTCAGATTTCTTCTCAGGCTAATTGCTACTTTCCTTGTTGCATCTAGGTCTTCAAGTGGCACAATAAGGTGTTTCTGCAAACTAGAGTCCATTGATTCACTCTTCTAGATCTTCCTCAAGTTGTTAGGCTTCCTTGGAGGGATGAGTCTCTGATACCAATTGTTGCAATCAATGAACACTGAGAGGGGGGTGAATCAATGTTTTGCAATTAACAATTTTCTTAAATTGATTCTTAAACCACCATATGTAAATAAATAAAAGTAAAATATAAAAAATAAATGCAAACAAGCACAAAACCATAACACCAAAATTTTTACGTGGAAAACCAGAAAGGGAAAACTACAGTGGGATTGAGACCCACAATATTATAATACTGTGATCAGGAGTATAATAATATTACAAGGGAATGCACATGCATTTAGGCACACTGCCTAGAGCTCACTGCTCAATTACAAAGAAGAGGGCACAACCCTTGGGGGACTCACTGTCCTACACGTGTTAACAAATGACAACAAATTGTCTGAATTGATGAATACCATCTACTAATGCCAATGTGCAGTTCCAGTTAAGCAAAAATAGTCTTCTTCCACTGTTTTGACTCACTATTATGTTATGCTCTGCTTTGTCATATACCAGAGAATCAATCCAAGGATAGCGCACATGAAACTAAACACCAACACTCATACAATATTCACACACTCACACCTATGTTCTAAATGCTCATACAAATCGGTCTTATCTATCCACACCAATTGATTAGGTCACAAATATGTTGACTTCAAGATATTTACAAAAGATGAAACATGTAACAATAAGTCGGCTCAATCCAATTACAAATCCATATGCAAACCTAAAAAATTGATAATATGCTTCACACATGTCGGCTCAACCATCTTGAACTGAAAACCAATCAACGAAATCATCCCAATGATTCTGCATAACACGCTTCATCACTAATTAAAACAACCTAGTTCTTCCTAAAATATCAGATACCAGATCTTTTATCTTGCATGAGAGTCAATACTGGAGGCTAGGATTGTGAAATAAGATGTTTCAAGCACGCCATCGACTACCTCTTCCACCGCAACCAAAATTGAGTTCTTCTCAATGCACCCATACTTTGTATTCCACCTTCCAGACTTAAGCAAAATGAATATCAAACTTCCGGTAGAACTAAAGAGTGTGATTTCTGATATGAGTTGCCATCAATGACAACCCCGAAACATTCCTCTTGCACTAATCTCTACCGATACATTGTTTCTTGCCAATAAAGGCTCCTATCAATGTTTCATTGTGGGATGTGTTGTCCATTCTAGAATAAAAGGTCCTCTCGCAAGAAGTGTTAACAGAACAAGAAAAGTCAATATCCATAGTCCAAGCTAAGGATTCCAATCGGGTCAATCTAAAAGAAATGTCAAATGCATTTATGAACTCAAAAGGAGAGGTGAGTAAAATGAAGCCAACACCATTTTATCTAACTCTTATAGTGGGAAAAAAGACTACACAATTTTATAATAGATTCCAACATACACACTACTATGATGCCAAAGCAAATAGGTGATTCCCTTTAGCTAAAATATAGATCTTTCAAAAAGGGGATGATGCAACTAGATGGAAAGAGGGTTTAGACAATAGGACTCATTAAAGAACTTCCCTTGAATATATAAATTATTTCCCTAATATCATTATTCTTGAGAGGTTATGGTGATAGATATCTTGGCAGCTAGTTTCAACTTATGTTTATCCAGAGATTTCACTACCAAAATTGAAAGCTATTTGTCCTTGGATTGGTCTCATATGATCTTAAGGACAAGTTATAGATCCAATATGAAGGTATTATTTAATCCTCTGCATAAAGAGCACATAAAAAATGAAGCAATGATGAATTTCAAAGTAATTCATGTTTCTTTCATTAGAGAAGAGATGCTCAATGTCAAAATGATCAAAGATGAGATAGTAGGAACAACTGAAATGAAGAGGAAGAGGCCCTCCTATGCAAATTCATGGAAAATGAACCTTATAGGAATTTTCATTCAATTGGTTTGGGTATGTATGTGATCTATGATGGAGACCCAGTGATCCCCAAAATAACCAGTCAATCAAAAGAGATAGCTAGAACCCCTAAACGAAGGGCTCCACTTTGATGGTGCTAGTTGCAAAACTACTTCAAGGGATAGTATATGCCTCACATCTTTGGCAAGAGAAAATATACTTAGAGGTTTTTTGTTCTATCTTAGTTGCACTAACAATAAGGTAGAGTATGAAGCATTGGTGCATGGCTTAGGCCTTGTCTAAAGGATTGACATTAAGCAATTGAAAGTGTTTGGAGACTTTGAGATAGTTTTCAAATAGATAAGGGGAATAAAAATAGCTAAGAATGTTAGAATGAGGCCTTATGGCCACCGTGTATAGGATCTGATTGAGGGATTTGATGCCTTCAACATTTAGATAGTCCCAAGATCCCAAAATGTTAAGGAAAATAGATTGGTGGGATTGGTTCCTAATTTAATTCATCTACTCACCTCTTGAATAACAAAAATGTGGTCAAGATGATTATTAGGCTTTCCATTTCAAACAATGATCACAATTGGAAAGTGTTTGAGACTAAATCTCAAATTGCTCTATTTTTACAACATTTAAGAGAATTTGTAGGCTAACGACAACCCATAATAGAGGAAGATTATGGTGATCAAATAATTCAACTAAAGAAAAAAAATTCCTTAAAGAATCTTAAGTCTTGAAAATATTTATCATTAATTACATACAATGTATGATGAGCCTACTTATAAAGGCAAGGATAAGAGACAAGAGAGCACACAATGATGACATGTGGCTCAATGAGATGCAAGGGTAGGTAGGAGAAATAGTAAAATATTCCACATGAGGTGGATCACCCATCGAAGGTGGAATTATCACTCCACAATAAGTCGATATGATAAAGTAATAACAAGATTACACCATAAAAGGTAAAAATTTACCTACATACACACTCCCACTATATGCACATCTCCCTAAGTATCTCATATGAAAATTACAATGTTATGCATGTACCTAAGTAAACTTAAGTAAAGTATAATTATATCCAACATGAATAAATAATTACACCAACAATAACAAGAAGTATGTGGCAGACAAAGGTGACTACTGCAAATTAAAGGTCGGTGATGGAAAAAAAGCTCAAGGTTGGGAACAACACCACTCAAGTCAATAAGGATAGGTTAATATCTCTTTTTAATAAATATGATAGAGTGATGGCTTGAAATTATAAATATTTAAAGGGATACGATCGAAAGATTGTGCAACATGAGATTGATTTGATAGAGGTATCAAAACCAATCCGATAGAAGTAGAGATCTATGAATCCAAAGGTTGAGTCCCTCATAGACCAAGAGATTAATAAAATTATTGATTCAAAGATCATATATTGAATCAAGCATTCAACATGGGTGTCTAGCTTGGCCTCAATAAAAAAGGACACCTTGAGGATAATGAGATAAGAGGAGAAAATATACCATTAATAAATTGGGGTGATAAAAAAGTCCCAAAAGATAGGGATATCATAGAGAAACACCAAATTCAAATAGAATGCAACCTTAAACCCTTTTTCTATGGATCATGCTACATATAAGTCCCAAGAGCCTCTACAAGCTAATCAATTTTAGATAAACCCCAAAGGGTTACTTCTAGAGACAAGGCAACATAGAGAGGATGATGATACTAGTCTAGCCATTAGACATATTGAGGAGCATATTAGAAGGAAGAGGGCACGTGATCAAAACCTAGAAAAACAATTACCCAATATTTAGATAGAGGATAAAAGTCTATCAAACAAGATCCCATGTACTAAAGGTAGGATAGGTTTTAGTTGTGAAAAACCCACCCTAAAGGAACAATGGAAGATTAATTACCAATACATTGACTCAAAGGAAGGTAGTGAATTTGAAGAAGAGGAGATGGATATTTTGGAGGATAGAGTAATAAGCTAGTCATAGTTGAAGGTGAACATACCAAAAATGGGAGAAAATGGATAAAGGAGAGGAAAATCAAATAAGGAAAAATAATCTAGTTGCTAGTACCAAGGGACATATGAAGTTAAGATTAGGGAAAACAATCACTCTTCCCAAGGTCCTATGAGGCTATTAATGTGATCTATTGAAGGCATTAATTCCCTTAACAAAAGGTACATAGTCAAGCACTAAATTTTGATCTATCAAGAGCATATATAATCATTTTTTTAGGGAAGAAAGTTAAATACAAAAGAAGAAAAAATATTAATTTCTAAGTGGTGTTAGTGGAAAGGATTGTTTAAGCCTACTAATAGTGCATTTGGGGGTTTGGGTATTATTTGGAACCTAGATAGAAACACAATTGAGGAAGTGATGCCTAACAAAACATAGTAAGTTGTTGATGCAATAGTTGCTTTCGAACAAGCTATTGATGCAATTGATTATGTTGATCCAACACTACCCATAGCTCTAGAACCAACTATAGAAGAGCCACATATTCATTGAGGAAGAAATTTACTAAGAAAGCACATTCTATTGCCATTTCAAATAATAGGGGCTATTGATTTAGGTTTTCCACCACCTTGCTTGGATCTAGCATACCTATAAGCAAGGGTAACAGGCCCCTGTTGCAGGGTGGGTGGGAGGTTATTAAGATAAAAAAAAAATAGCATATGATGGTGAGCTCTCCCTAATCAATATTTATGGCTTGGTAGGCATTGATAAAGAAAAAGAGAGGGGTGGAGACAAATTTAAAATATCCTACAAGTCTTTGATGGTAAAATAAAAATCGTGGGAGGTGAATTCAATGCCACCTTAGAAAAATTAGAGATGAATAGAGGGATCATGAGAATACTAAAGACTCAAAGAGACTTCCAAAATTTTGTTAACTAGAACCTATTCTAAAGAATGACAAGCTCACATGGACCAACAAAAGCCAAGGTTTTACACGTATTGCATAAATAATTGATAGGTTTATGTTTTTAAGAGGCTGGAATAATTGTCCAATCAAATTTAAATCCACCATCATGCCCTTCTCTAATTTTGACTATTTCCCTTTACAACTTCAAATCTTCATGGACAAAGTGCCAAAAAGATGCTCGTTAAGTTAAAAAATATGTGGTTGTAATATGAAAGTCATTTTGAGAAAATTGTAGAGGGGTGAAACTCTACACTAAAATTCAATATAACTACGCTTTATAAATTATAGAAGAGTTTGGGCTATGTCAAACAAAAACTAAAGGAATGAAATAAATCTCAATTTAAAAAAATCTTTGAGGAAAAAGGATGCCCTAGAAGAAGAGATGGGTGAACTAAATGAAAAAGTAATTTGAGAAGGGATGAATGCATTCTCTTTCATAAAAGAGATAGTTAAACGATAAGTATTTGGAAATTCTACGTAGAGAAGAAATATTTCGGCAATAGAAATCTAAAGAATGTTAGCCAAAGGAGGGTGATAAAAACACAATTTTTTTCACAATACTATTGGGGTAAAATAGAGTAGAAACAAAATATCAGAAATAAATGAAAACAATGGCAATATTTTACATAATGAGTTTGAAATATGCAAAGCTATGATACAATACTATGAATCTCCCCTTAAGAAGGATGAAACCTACATTAGCCAATGATATAATATAAATCCTCAACTCTATTATGTTGGAGTAATTAGGAAAATTATCTAATTATTTAATTAATTAGGTCCTTTAATTAATTTTTTTAGTTAAGCTAAACTTAGGTGCTTTTCATTATTGAGAGTTTTCTTTTCTTGATGTAGTTGAGATTAATTTAGCTCCTACTTTACATTGATTTAGTTCTCCTAATTTTAGCAGTAGGGTTTGCACCTAGGGTTTTATTTTTCCTTTGTAAGTATTCATTCATTCATTGTAATTGTATCTCCAATATTATTCTTTTTGCAATAATACAAAATTCTTTGGTTGTTATAGAGCATATAATATTTACTTGATCTCTTTTGTGTGATAGGTGTTTTACTTGCAAATGATTCTTGGCTCCCATGGTTGTATCATCAACTTCTACATGGTATTAGAGCAGATTTATCAAGTTCTTGTCTGCCTGCTTGAGGGATCTAGCTTGAGGTGATTTTTTTATACAAAATGGGCTCAAACAAAGGTTGCCATTACATTTGTAGCATCCCAAACCTATAGATCATCTGCCATTTTGCCAAAATTTGAGCTGTTAAAATTATGGGTCAATTTGGAAAAGGGCAGAAAAATTGAGGAAAAATATGGGGGAAGCTAATAAATCTAGACACTTTGGAGTGAAATGGAGGTCACCATCACTCTCAGGAGGTTAAAAAATCCTAAAAACGCCTATTGATTCATCAAAATTAGAGATCGGGTGAATTTGTTGCAAAATATTTTGGGGCACAAAAATCTATACCAAACCGATATGTATGGTTGTATGAACCCCATATCCATAATAGGCATAAACCAAACCTACAAGCCTAAATCCTTGTTTTCAATGCTAAAATTTATGCTTCATTAAATTTTTATGCAATTTTTTTTGGAAGGACGCGTCTATTCTGGCTCCAAAAGTGACATGTCGTACCAACGACATGCATCAACATACGTGTTCGAGACATGCATACCATGCCAATTTGGTGCAGGCGTTGGACCCAGGGAAAATGACGTGGAGTTGTCCTGGACTCGGCTATTTCAAACGTCAGGGCCCACATGAAACTACGTGGACATGCCGAAGGATGGTGGATCGTGGGCCGCATCTCACGCTAATGTATTGTGCCTAACACACACATTAAAAGCCATAGAAAACAAACATCCGGCGGCAAGTGTTGATGACCGTGTTCAGATACCAAAACGATGGGAAAAAGAGGGTGTGGGCTTCCAAACCATGCTGGCTCCCTCCAAAACGTCTCGTACGTGCTACTGACAGGTGGGTCCTAACTCAGTCAATTCGTCAATCATAGTCGTTCAGTGAAAAATTGACCATGTAGAACGTGGCTCGCCACTAACACGCGTGTTAGGAAAACCTTCATATGCCCTGTACCATTTCAACAGAAAACCAACGCCATTTTCTACGGCCTCATGTGGAAAAAATCACAGCCGTTCATTGAAAAATGGATGATGTAGAACCCACACATGTTAGGTGAACCATATGACACGTCCTCCCGCCATTTTCTGCGTGTTATGGAAAAAAGAAAGAATAAAGGGACAAGTGTGCGATGAAAGAAAGTATCCAAAGCCCTCTTTGTTGAAGTGTTGTGTTGTTTTTGAAGGCAAAGAAGGGTTTCAAGGAGGCAGCGAGGACTTACTTTTCAAGGGCAGCCTGCGTTCATTTCTGAAGGTTAACAGGTATGTTGAGTGGCCATTTTTTCTTGTTGTATACAGTTGGAAAATTTGCATGTTTTGGTTTATACGTAGTGCGGAAATTGTATTGTTTTTTTTTGCTTTGGTTATTCTTGTTTTGCTCTAGCTTGAAATTATTCACGTTAGGGTTAGATATAGGGCTAGACGTGTGTTTGCAGGCTCCAAAAAGCCGTTGTAAAACGCGTGTTAGTATCTCTATACTACCATTTTGGTGGGTGTTTGGTGTCTATTAGTATCTCTATACTATCATTTGGGTCTGTCATTTCTGTTGTGCCTTTCGGCATGAGTCTTACCGATAACCTCATCGATTATCGGCAAGACAATATTATGCTTTTGTCGCTTCTCCAATGTAACCATCGTTGGCTTATTAATTGAATTGGCGAGAGTAATGCCGATAGGTCTGACCTTGGATTTCCATGCGTTGTTATCGGTTTTGCTGCTTCTTCGATGGGTTTCCATGCGTTGTTAGTCATGCAATAGTTGCGGCCTTGCCGACTCCGCCGTACACACTGAGTAACACGCGATTACACGTGTTAGTCCTTGGGTGATTAACAATTAAGAGTAATATTGAAATTATCTTCAAATGATTCAAATGAATATGTAGAAATACCCATATAAATTTGTAGTTAATTTTACACAAGGTTTTTTGTCTTCTTTTTTTAATATGATTTACTATTTATTACATAAATAGTCTAAAATAACAAAAAAAATGTTTGTTTTGGACGCGTAACCTATTTTGCAATTAATGGCTACGATTGAGTAACCTATCGCTAACAGGTCGTTTTTGGCTGAAGCTATTCTGGCTCCAAAACAGACATTTTGGACAGCGTGACAGGTTAGTCAATCGCAACCGTTTATTACAAAATCAATGGTGTAACATGCGCAACTAACATGACTGTTAGTCAATCCATAGTCCACTTTGGAGAGGGAGAACCTATTGTACAACTTGTTAGCGTTGTGTTAGTCAATCGCTGCCCGTTCATTGCAAAATCGACGGTGTAAAACATGTGACTAATAGGCATGTTAGTCATTGCGTACTAACATTTTGGAGTGGTCATGGGCGAAAGCGCATAACGTGCCTTGTTAATCGAAGAAAATTTTGATTAGCTGTGTGCATCATATGGAAATGTGTAAGTGTACAAAATGTCTATAGACTATTGTGCAAAAACTTAGATTGTAGAATAACATGGAACATGTGGTAGATGAACTTAGTTATTAGAAAGCACTAAAAAATTAAGGCATAAGTTGATAAAAATTGAAATAATTTATAGACATTGCTATTAGTCTGACAGATTTTGATGTCCATTTTGGAATAATAGGTATCTCGATTTAAAATATGGAGGCCAACTTTTCTTTAGAAACAAACAAAACACAAGTTGCATTTTGGGGACGAATAAGTGATGATAGGTTGATGAACTTGTTTATCTATGAAGACACCGCATTCTTGTCCACGGTGAAGTTGATCCTTGGGCCTGAGTATGTAGAAGGTGGATGGAAGTACAGAACGAATGTGGACATAGTGTCTCTGTTTATGGCATGGTGTCTGGAGCTCTGACCTGTTCTGAAAGTCAAAGAAATCATGAACAGGTGTGTGAAGAAGGAATGGCTAGGCAGAATGGAAGCTTTATTAGGTTTGGCACAAGACATGGACAACTTTGAAAGTGTGGGCGGAGCATGGATTCACGTGAGTGAATTCAGTTGTCCCTTGTGACCATTCTTTCTCTAGAGTGCAACATTCGATAAAGAGGCTAGAAGAAGTGTAGCACAGGCTGGGATGTATGGTATCATGCAATACCTTGAGATGGTTGATGTCTAGGAAGTGCATGTGGAGATGGAAAAATGGGGACCTTGGTTGGAATATAGAGAACTTGTGCAACGAACGGTTCCTGCATGCACAAAACGATGGGGTCGACCTTGTGGAAGAACAACTAAGAAGGGTCGTGTGCTGCAGTTTGATGAAGGCTCCAATAGGGAGACACAAATTAACCAAGTTAGGAACATGGAAGTGTTGGACGTGGAAGAGAGCACAGTCACTGTTCATGTGGCATAGCGAGATGGCACATACAACCTTTTTTGAAGCAAGGACTATGTTTTTTTTTTTAAAATGTTTTTGAATGTGTTATGTATGGACCATCCACCGACTTTGATGCTCTAGTCGGCTAGCCGTCGAGGTTTATCTTTTAGAATGTAAACATTTTCAGAATTAATATAAAATATAGCTTTACCAGACAAATAAAAACTTTGTTGACACCAACTGGTACTCTTATCTTCTGTGTTTTGAAATTGTTGTTAACATTTCATTATATATGCAAATCGATGAAAGTTTGATCTCAGAGGTCACAAGACTCAAGATGGAGGGGACAAAATTCTATAGGGATAGAAAGTACACCACTGAGGCCTTCAAAAATTTCCCTAAGACAGAGGACGAGAAGGGCAACTTGGTGAAGAAGGACAACATATCGTACTTCACCCCCCAATAGGTAAAACCTTTCTGGAAAAAAGTTCTTAGGGCTTTAATGGAATATTTAACTGTGGATGGAAGGTTTACGAAAATTTACAATTATCATTTCGCCATCCTGAACCACTTCCACCATGGGGCTAAAATTTCTTTTCCCTTCTATTTAGCCTCTTCTCTAAATGAGAGCCTGACCGACCATGTTAAAAAGCCCAGCTCCTACTCTCTAGCGCACCAGGGACTCATTCTGCTGATTTATGAATATATTAAGGATAAGACTAGGGCTACCAAGGATGACCCTTTAATCATCAATGCTCATATTTCTGAGAAATGCATAGACTTTGATTCGACTGGGGAGACCAGCACCCCTACCCATAAAAAAAGGAAGGTTGAAATCATGCAGGAAGAAAAGGATGTGCTTTGTGAGGAAGAAGAGGGAAAGAATAAGGAAACTATTTCTGAAATGGAGATTAACAAGGAGGAGAATTATGGGGAAGGTGAGGAAGGGGGCAATTCTGAGAATCGTCAACCTAACCCTGAAGGCTCAAAAACTGAGAAAGAGGCTTTGAAGCCTAAGGAAGGTGAAAACCCCAATGTGGAGGAGATGGAATAGAGCAAGGATTCTGTGGACACCATTCTGGATACCCGCAATTGCACCCTTAAATTCTTCAATTTTCAGAAGTGGGTGGTTGAAAACATTACTAGCATGCAGGGTAAACAAAGGGAGCTGGAAGTTAAGATCAACAAGCTGATCAACATGTTCGACTTTGGGAAACAACACGAGGAGATGGAGAATAGTGAAGCGGAGGAGGAAATGGAAATGGAGGACTGGCTGGAGAAAGATTTGATAAAAGGCAACCTGAAACATCTGGAGGACGTCATCAAAATAATGAAGGAACAGGTGGAGGAGGATAAGGACAATGTCCATGCCTGGATGGCTAGAAATGAGAAAGCCTTGAAAAGCCTTATGGACGATAGCCTCCAGGTTCTTAAAGTCTCCTCCCAGAATATGAATGCGATGGTGAATCATCTGGAAAAGAAAAACCAGGAGAAGAACCTGGTTGTTATTGAAGATGCTCCTACTTCCAGCCTAAGCCACCAGACCCCTAGACGTAGAACCAGGTAGACTACGACGGAGAAGGATATGAAGATGAAAGAAAGCCAGATTGCTCAGGAAAATACCAACTTGAGGGAAGCGGCCAAGGCAATGATGCTTTTGGTGTAGGATGCATAAGAAACCATGAAGAATTTCTAAATATATGTTTATGCTAGACTTGGGGCCAATTTCTTGCTGGCCTCTTGCTATCCTTTCCTCTGTTGTTGGCTTTTTTGCTGGTTTTTTGCTGCTGTTGTGTTTTGTTTCTTTCCTGAATATCTTTCATATGTAATTGGGTTTCAGGTCCCTTAAAACCTATTTTTAATTAATCAAAAACATTTCATTATATATGGTGGAAAAACAAATGTTTTTGATTGTATGTGCATGAAATTGTTGTATAACATCAAAGTCAAGCATTTCAATATATATGACTACAAATAAAATTAAATTCTTGTAGCACAATTGAGTTTCTATTTTGGTCATTCTCAGATCATTTTATATGCCATTTTGGTCATAACCAATACTTCATCGGTTGCCCAACCATCGATTTGCTAAAAAAATGCAAAGTTTCTCAAAAAGTTGCAAAAAGTTGTCAAGCAACAATGACAACTTTTGGTCAAATGTGCATTTTTGCCTTTTATGCATTTTTACTTATACTGAAACTCCTAGCATGACTTCCTAACATTAAACTGATATGCCTAAATGCCTAATGAGGCTTTAGAAGTCATTTTAGATCATAATGCAAATTTATGCTATTTTGGGCTTACAAGGGCTCATAGGCCAGATTTGAGAAAAGTAACAACCTAGGGGACAACCATCCTTGAAATGACTATCAAACACATATGTGGAGCTCTTAGTATTCCATTATTCAAACACCTAATCCAAAATATGGACCATCACCTCAAAATGTGGAAAATGCATAAAAAATGGTAAATAGTTTCCTAACACCTCACTTGGTATGATGAATCTCCTTAGCATGGTCTTAATTTCCCTATCTCTTCCATTTGGTTGAACAAGATGTTGGTGCCCAAAAACACATATTGGAAAACAAAAAGACTTGCCAAACCCTGAAGTAGTGCAGTCAGCCTTGGGCAACGAGCAGGGATGGTCGAAGACCAATTCCCTCTGCACTTTAGAATCCACTAAACCTAGGTGGGTGTGCCTCTTCCTCTCAAGCACAAAAGAGGTTATTTATAGTGGATTTAAACTTTACTAAGATAGTTCTTCGCAAGATAATTTCCTACTACTATTGACTGCTTTTATTTGAATGCTTTTAAAAATTGTAAATTGAATGAAAAGATAATTGCGTACAAAGATTGTTATATTTTGGAAGTAAAATGGTTTCAGGATATTCGAGATATATGCAATAGAATAATTCAAAAGGTTTCAAAAGAATACTTCTCTCTGAAGGACCTAATGCATATTAAATTAGGATCTCAAAGAATTAACAACAGAGCAATGCCTCTATCTCAAAATATAATGATACTTTGTGGACAGATAACATTATCAACTCAAGAGACAATATGAATAATCACTATAATGGTTCACTATGTGTCACATAAACAATAATAATCCAATCTCACATTTAATGTAACAGAATGTGATTCACATTACTGTAAATTCTTAAACAGATTTATGAAGAGGACAAAGCATGTTTCATCAACAAAGAAAGTAATCAGTACATTTGAAGTAGAAACAGTGAATCTTGTATATTAATGTCTGAGAAATGACAGTACAGAGAAGCTACAATTGGAGATACTTCATTGCAATTTTCTTACACAAAATGACACTTCTGATTCCTATAAAATTTCATAATACATATGACTTTCAGTCCTTACAGCAATGATGTTCCAAACCCCCCCCCCAAAAAAAAACTCCCTTTGTTATGCAAGATGACTCAATACAAATACAAATGCTGAAAGATAGGAATGAAAGGACACACCCTTTCATTATCTTAACAACTAAGTGAACAGAAATTAAAACGCCTAACCAAGATATCAATTACATTACATAAACTAAAACACCACACTAGGACTTTCGATCCAGCCGCCGTCCACATTTTTTAATATGCCCCAAGTAGGCCGGATCCTTATATGTTGTAGCGTTGAAGATGGCATCCTTGGCTATTCACAATCACATAAAAAATTTCCAATTGATCGGCCATGTCATTCATGTCAAGGACATCTGCTCTGGAGATGGCTTGGGCTGCATTAAGCATAGACTCGCACTCAGAGATCCATATGGTTTTGTCTTTGATCACACCTGCATCATCTACCAGACTGGGAACCCCATGCTCAACAATCTGCTGGCACTCATCAAATTTAGACTTCAATGCCTTTATAACTCCATCATGTGTAACAAGCAGACCCTGCACCTTCTTTTTTTCTTTATCTTTGGTCGTTGCATCCTGTAACATCATGTCGAGTCTATCTCAAATTCTGGTGTGTGAAATCATATTGTCCATGTTCCTCTGATATTCACCCTAGAATTTGTTCAATGCTTTCTCCATATTGTCATACCTCCTACTTAGCAACACGCAAGCGGTATCAGCCCTAATGCTCTTCATCTATTTTTTCAACTTGTTATGTTCACAAGGTAGCTTTTCAAAAAATTTCTTCCATTCGCCTCCTGAATCTGTAATTTGGGGAACAGGGTGCCCACTCCTCTTAAGGGTCTCTTCATACAAAGCCTTATACTTATTCTTCTCTGCTATCTCATGTTTCATTTGGGCCTTATTAAATTTTGAAATATTGATACCCATGTCAGCTGTGACTATAGGATCTACTTCTCCAACCTTCAAGGTCATCATGTGACCAAAAGCTTTATCTACATCAATGATTTTTAGCCTCTTATTAGGAGGATATAAGGCCCACAATAACATTTATTCCTCCTTTGGATCATATCTTGATCCAATAAAAATATCTTGCACTCCTTGGATGTTTAACTTCATATCCTTATTATCTGAATGTAACAAAGAATCAAAAATAAATGAAGCACTCAGGGCCCATCCTAGAAACACAATTATTCCTGCCTCTACTAGCAATTGCTTGCCCCTTTGCGGGGTCATAGTCTCAACTTCTGTGTCAATATCTTTCTTCAACCTCCTCATCATTTCTGCTTCATTATCAGGGGTCACATTTGGCATTGCTTCCCTCAATTTCTTACCCTTGAAGTGGTACATGAATGATTTGAATTCCTTATACTTAATGAAGTGATCAATAGATATAAAAGAAACATGTTCTGCCATTCTTTCATCTGTCTTTGCATTTAGAGCAACAATAAGCCTATCCTCTACCTCTGAATCCTTCTTCTTCTCAGGGGCAGGAAGCTTGGAGACTACTTCATTTTCCGCTGAATCAATTTGGGCTGGTTCTCCCTCCATGTTTTCTAGTCTTTGCCTTCTTTCCTCTAGCTTCTTCTCCAAGGTCTCCATAACTCTTGCAAGCTCTTCCACCTTCTTATTCCTACACATGTCTTCAAATTCATCCTCCTCATGGAGGTAGTCTCCCAAATCCTGACTTTTCCTACTTGAATGGATGTAACCCTCAGGTTCATAGCATGCTCTAGATACATGCTGAAACAAATTGTATTCATCCACCAGCTTCCTGTCAATGGCCTCGTATGCCCTAGTTGATACAATTTTAAAATCCTGAAAGTGAAGTGTGCCAGGGGGGAAAGCTTGCTTGTGTGCTCCTCTGAAATGTTTGGCATTAGACACACTTAACTGCCTTACAATTTCCAAGAAGGCAATCCTGTCTGGTGTAGGCTTAGGGAGAACATATGGATAACCCTCAAATCCATAGCATCAAACAAAAGTGAAGTTTTGGAATGAATACCAATCACCCCAGTTGAGATTGACCTTTGGATTTTGGTGCTCGTGAGGCCTAAGAAACTTCTTAACCTCCTCCAAAAATGATCCTTGCCGAGGCTCACCAAAGAGAAAAAAAAACTAGTTTGACAAAGACCTCCTCAAATTTGAGGTAATGAGAACTCGCAAACCTATAATCCCAAAGGGAAACCCATAATTGCACTAGTTGCTCCTTTCCATCTTTCCCAACTGTATTCACATTCAATTCTTCTGGCCATAACCCTCTAAGTCTCCCATAAAATAAAATTATGTGCATTAACAGTGAGTAGTGCTTGAAATATTTGTCTGGATTGTCTTTCAGGTTTAAGAAACCTTCATGCAATCTGTCTACCAGGTAAGAAGCGAAGTCGAATTCCCTAGGCTCATGCCTCTGAACTTCTGCTACTAGAATAAGTGGTCCTATGTTTTCCACATCGGGAGCTTCAACTCCTCCCACCTGACCATAAGCCATATATGTATATTGCAGATACTTCTTAAAAATAGTCATGTCATATGGAGGACCTTCTTCCTTTGTTAGCCTCCTCTTCTCTACTTTATGGACAACGAGGTTCCAGCCCTGGTATGTAGTGTCCATCTTCCTGTACTCTTCTTCCAAATCTACAAAAGATAATGGCAATTTCGCCTCCAAATCTACTGTAAAAACTTCCTGAATTGTAGCCTTTGCAAAATGCACTAGAGCAGTCCCATCAGGCAACATAATGCATCGCTTGTTTGCATTATAATTTCTTACTAAAAGCTTCAACAAATCAATGTTCACAAACACATTGGGTATTACAAGTTTACTGAGACCCATGTTCCATGGGTTCGAAATTGGCATGGGGTTATCCCTATAGAAGTAATGGAAAAGGAACAACTCGTGCCCTTGCATTGTGGTAAATATATCCCCAATCCCTCTGTATCTGTCCTCTAATTGCTCGCGGATAGGAAAATTTGTCTTAGCTCTGCGTGACCTAGCTCTTGGAGATCCCATTTGGTCTATCATGTCCTGATTCATCTTTCTACCCGATTTCTTTGTTGCGGTACTCGATACTTCGGTAACTTTTCGCTTCCCTTTTGAGCTTGACCCCTCCATTTGTGAAAACTATTTCACTCTATAGTCAGTAACTCTGAAATTTTCTCAGTAAGCACTGAATATCTTTCTGCAATTACTTCGTGAGAAATGCTGCTTTGCAATACCGACTATTTGGGATGACAGATTTGCAATCTTTGTAATTGATTATTGCAATCTTTGATAGATTTGCTTCATGCGGCAACGAATGTACTCAATTTATGCATTTAATGGAAATTATGTTGTCACAGTCATTTCTTCAGCTATCCCAATTCTTCTCATTACTAAAACCAACGGCTAATTGACGACACTCCTCCCGGTGATTCAAATGTTTGGCACCGGTTGTTATTACTTTACCAGTTTTTGCTTTCTGATCAGAACAAACTACCCTGACCCACTTATCGGGTCTCAGAATATCTATTTTTTCTTTATCTCGATGGTTCATTTCATCGCAATGGGCATCACTCCAGTCTCCTGCTTGCCATTTGTTTTAACGCTCCATCGGCATAACTCTCTCTAATGCATTCGCCGTTAATTGCAAAATCAATGGTGTAAAACGTGAGACTAACATATGTGTTAGTCAATCCATACAATTTGTCTGAAGGTTTAGGGTTTTTGAAATTTACCATATCGGGATAGTGCAAAAATATTTATATCGATCCCCGATGACATGGAGAATCGGAAGGCGGAACCATCGGTATTACCTTTACCAATAAAACAAACTCGGAAGCATAAAGCATAAAAGTGCATCGAAGATTGATCGGGACTTCAGGAGGAATAGAAAATGGCTATTCCGACCCCAATGAAGATAAAAGCACCTGCGGGGATATCGGTGTAAATTATACCGATAAAGTAAACATGCACTAGGACTCATCGGGACATCAGAAGAAGAAATTTTATGCTATCTCGAGTCTTGATAGGACTATTAAGGCAGATGGAGAGTTGCTAGGAGTTCTTCGGGGTGATTTATGCCAATAACGCGAGGGACTTAGTCACAATGCGGACTGGTATATTGAGATCATTGGGGCATTGGAGGGACATAAATTGAACTATGTTGATACCCGATGGGACATATCGGAAAGGGGTCAGATGCGGCTATTCTTGCTCCAAAACAGACCTGTCGTACACCATGTTAGTGAGAGGTTAGTTAATCACAACCGTTAACTGCAAAATTGACGGTGTAAAACGTGAGACTAACATGCATGTTAGCCAATCCATACTATCTATCTAAAGGTTTAGGGTTTTTGAAATTTACCCTTTTTATGTCTTGGAATCCCCGCGTTCTATTTCTATGTTACTTTTCCACTTAAGTGGAAGGGTCGGTTCGTCGTGAAGGGGTTCCCCCTTTACTTTTTGCCTTAGGTGGGTCTCTATTCCCTTTTCCTAAGTTTTTAGTTCTTTGTCGGGTCCCGTAAAAACCATGCAAGTTTTGGTAGATCCGACGGTGTGCGTGAATTCGCAAAGGAAAATAGCCCGAACTTTACCTTTCGCGAAGCCACAAAAAGAGTGGCGGGCCCGGTTGGTGGGTTAAAGAATGAAGGTTAACAAATGATATCTTTTGGTTGATCCAATGACCCATGTTGTTTCGTAAAGGAAAGATGCTTGGAGTTTATCTTTCACAAAGCAGCGAAAGGGAAGTGGGCCCAGCGTGAGGATGACGTGGAAAGTAAAGAAGGTGCATCTTGAAAAGGACTTGATGGTCTGCATTATTTTGGTGCGCGAAATAGCGTGGAGTTTATCTTTCATGAAGCAACGAAAGGATGGTGTGCCCGACATATTAGACTGTCTGATTAGAATAGTCCTGGTTTTAAAAAAAATGGCGATATCTGAGAAAAAGACCATATCGGGATAGTGCAAAAATAGTTAGAATGATCCCCGATGACATGGAGAATCGGGAAGGCAGAACCATTGGTATTACCTATACCGATAAAACAAACTCAGAAGCATAAAGCATAAAAGTGCATCAGAGACTGATCGGGACTTCGGGAGGAATAGAAAAAGGCTATTCCGACCCCCGATGAAGATAAAAGCACCTGCGGGGATATTAGTGTAAATCATACCGATAAAGTAAACATGCATTAGGACTCATCGGGACATCGGAAGAAGAAATTTTATGCTATGCCGAGTCTTGATAGGACTATGAAGGTGGATGGAGAGTTGCTAGGAGTTCTTCGGGGTGATTTATGCCGATAACGCAGGGGACTTAGTCACAATGCGGACTGGTATATTGAGATCATCGAGGCATTGGAGGGACCTAAATTGAACTATGTCGATATCCGATGGGACATATCGGAATATGTTTCGGCTATCGGGAGCGATCTCGGTCTGCTATACTGATACCCGATTAGTAATGACGAACACGAGTGTTAGTCACGTGTTTTCCACCGTCGATTCTGCAGTTAGTGGTTGCGATTGACTAACCTATCACTAAGGCACTTGTCGAAATGCCTGTTGGGGCAGAATATCGTCGAAGGTATTCGGACGGCTCCAAAATAGACCTTTCGTACACCATATTAGTGACAGGTTAGTCAATCGTAGAATGTTGGTCACAAAATGGACGGTGTAAAATGGACTACTAAGACACGTGTTAGTTATGGGGAGTTCGGGAGGATTAGAAAAATGTAACTCCGACCCATGATTAAGATAAAACTAGTTGCGGGGATATCGGTGAAAGTTATACTGATAAAGTAATCCTTTAGGGCTAAAGCTATTCTGGCTCCAAACCAGACCTTTTGTGCAGTGTGGTAGCGACAGGTTAGTCAATCACAGTCATTTATTGCAAAGTCGACAGTGTAAAACGAGCGACTAACATGCGTGTTGGTCAATCTGTAGAATGATTTTGCATAACAGTTTGAAGCTAACAGAGAGATTGAAGCAATATTAAAGTACAGAAAAGGCAAAACTAACAACTATAGATCAATACTTCATGTGACAGAAAATTTGTATTTGAATACATCAATACTTAACATTGTGTTAAAAAATTGGCAGCAGTGTGTAAGAAGCATTGGTTCTTTACAAATTGTAATGTGCACCAGCCATCCCTCATCAGTACATGTAGATGAAAATGACATCTTTAAACATAAAAATATTGGCTACAAAATGACCATCGAAGGACTCCATGCACCTACAATGGTGACACTTTCTCCTATTTACCATGACAAGATGTTTTATAACTTATCCGATAACTACCTAAAATAGTGCTACTGCTAATTTTACAAAATTAATCCTATTGTCTGCAATAGGGTCATATAAGTGTAGCGAGTGACATATACAAAACAGGAAATTGTAGATAAACAACAAAACTAACGCCCAATGTATTGGAGTATGACACCCATGTTCTCTCCAATCTCCATTACTTTGATAGCAGTTGGTGTGGAGAGCCAGTTATCATCGGAGTTCAATAGTCTGCGGAAGGGATCCAGATTCCCATTCCTCACCCCTACCCTAAACACCTCCCATGCCTCCTGGATGAAGTTCTTCCTCCTCTCCCGTGCTGCCCTTTTTTGGGCAATTTCCTCGTCTTCAGTGTCTGACTCTTCCGATTCAGAGGAGATGTAGATGGTGTGGTTAAAATAGATGCAGAGGGTGCTTACCCAACAATCATAATCCAACTCTAGAATGGCATTTCCTAGGGCCTGCCCATCAGATGGGTAGACAAAGCCATTGATCCTTAGTATGGTCACTTCCTTCGAATCAAATATGTCAACCATAGGGCAAATGATAGCCTCGTAAACAAACCCATCACACTAGTGTTGATTAGCACCCAATATACCATTAGCCACCCGCCATACAACATTCCAAAGCACATCGTTTTCTTGAAATAGCCGATTGCACTGGGCCTGGATTGATTCCTCTCTACATAGGTAATTGACACCAAAATGATGCACCATCGGTTCAGATTGAGACTTCCAGGCTTAAGACTGCAATCTAAACCATTCCTTATATAAATTTTGGAACTTTCTAGAGAAGTCTAGAGACCGACCAGAAGAGGCCCGAATTCCAATCAAGGTTCGTTCGAACAACATATCTTTACTATTATGAGAACTAGTCGTCAAGTTCCCTACTCCTACGTACTTTATCTAACTAGCCTGATACGAATCTGCCAAAGTGCATGAAAAAACATAGAGGTCTCCGGTTTGTCCTTCCACTAGTCCCCACTAAGGTATGGCCAATGTCTAGCTAAAACCAAGCTCCAGATGAAACCACATTGGCAAGCCAAAGGAGGATTATCGACATCACTTATACCGATGAAACAAAGCGCAGAATCATTGGAGCACATGAAAAAATACTCAACTTGGTGTGCACTTTTCGAAAGATCGTTCCATCGAGATAGCTTGTTCTGATGAGGAAGTAGGAGGTTGCTTTCTATCGGCTTGCATCAGCTTATTGGCAAAGCATATAAATTTCTATATCCATGACCTATGAAACCATCGGTATAACTTGTAATGAAATGGCCAAGCTTATAACATAGTATCAGGAGATCGGAAGCAATAAGAAAGTTTCATCCTGACACTCGATGACTAAAGGAAACTAAAGGCAAGCCCATCGGAAAGAAGAACCATATCGGAGTAGTGCGAAAATTGCTAGACCGATCCCTGACGATATGGAGAATCGGAAGGCCAAGCCATCGATATCACCTATATCGATAAAAGAACTCAGAAGCATATAACACAAAAGTGCATCAAGAATTCATCGGGATTTCGGGAGGAATAAAAAAGGTCTATTCCGACCCCCGATGAAGATAGAAGCATTGGCTGGAGTATCGGTGTGAGTTATACCAATAAAGAGATCATCAAATGAGGATTGATGGGGATGTCAGAAGAAGAAATTTTATGTTGTGTCGAGACCTGATAGGACCATGGTAAGTGCGAGGAGTGTTGTTCTCAAATTCTCATTCCTTCCTATTCCTCCCTGTAAGAAAATTTAACAACTCTGTTTGTATATAAAGAGGACACTAAGAAAATAGAATTCCAGACTAACATATAACAAGGTAATTCATTTTGAAAATGTTACATGACTCAAAGTAATTCCAGAGGGAACCAGAAACACCCTAGATATATTTCAGCAGAATTTGTTTACAAACTCTTGTGATGATTTTTTCTAAGTCCTCGTATCCATTTATAACTATATGGATGCAAACAAGCTTCAGACATTCCTAGGAAAAGTTTGTTACAACCATGATATCGGCTGAAAAAGGATAGAAAAATACAATCATTTTATTTCCTAACGACCTTTTAAGTTTGTTGTTCTACTGCAACATCTTCTAACTATTGTGGGACTTCCTCTTCTTGTACTGCATATTTGTTTTTCCACTCTTCGAACACGTCATCACTTGGCTAGGAGAAGCTAACAATCTTCTTTTTCATCTTATTTAGCCTTTTCCATGTGATTCTCAATTTCCCAACCTCTGTCTCCAGATAACCATAATGTGACTTTGCTTTCTCAATCTCCTCGACTGTCTTTATAAATAAACACGTGTCATCTATATTAATGACCTCATTTACCCTCTCTAACAAGTTATACCCCAACTCATCAAGCCATGCCTTTTCCTCTTTCAGCTAATTTGGACCAACAAAACCCCCAGGAAACAACTCATACTTGTGATCAGAATATTCTTTTCTATATATGTGGGCTTTTCTCTTCACACCTGCCCTTTCTTCTGCTAATCCAGTCATCCCTTTTATTAACTCACAAGTGGATTTGATATTGGCATCAGCCTCAGCCTCTACATGAGATGAACACATAAGTTCCAACTCCACTCCCTTAGGCATCCACTTATTCAGAATTGGCTCTAAAGTGGCCTTATGTTCTTTCAAATCAGTCAAAATATTCAAAATTATTTTCATGTAAATGTATACTGTATATGGTGAAAATGGATAACAATAATAACGATATTGAAAGGCTAAATGAATTCAACCACAAAACCCTAGCCTAACAACAACAAAGATCCACCATAACATATGAAGATTACCTAAAACAATGCAAATCAAATGAAATCATAAAGATTATACCACCACATGTCCAATAGGGTTTGGATCTCCATTCTTCCTATCTCCATTGATCTTGCTTGATATATTTGCTCTCAGATTTTATGTGCACAAGAGCTCAACAAAGAACAAAATGTGGTTGCAAGTAGGATCACATATGCCAAGTAGTCAATTGATCAAGTAGTTAGGTAGTTAGGATGATTGATTAGCCAGGGTTGATAATGAAGGAAGCATCTCCTTATATAGAAGACACTATATGAAATGGAGGGATAAGATTGAGAGGTGTAAAATGAGGTCGGCTATGATTAGAGGGTAGGTAAAGAAAATAATAAAATAATGAAAGAGGTAGGTAGTGTATGAATTAAGAGATGAATGACATGTGTCATGGGTAGAAAAGGTTAATGAATTAATTAAATAAATAAAGATTTATTTAATTAATAGAGGAAGTGAGATCAATTAAATAAATAAGATATTTATTTAATTTAGGAAAAGGGTAATTTAAATAAATAAATGTATTTATTTAAATGAGAAATAAGGCTAGAAGAGGATAAATGAATTAATTAAATAAATAAAGATTTATTCAATTAATAGAAGAATTAGGCTAAAGTAATTAAATAAATAAAATATTTATTTAATTAGACATGACAATTTTAGGTGTCTACATTTTGCCCCTCTTTGAGACAATGCGGCTTGTCGCGTTGTTTCAAAGAAGATAATATGAACTGATACAGAGTTGCCCCAAGATGGGAATGATATGCCCCCTTGAGAGATTGGATGAAAATGTCTGGAAAGATTGCAGACAAAATAAGAAAGACAGGATAGAATGGATTGACCAGATAAAGTGACAAAGTCACGGGATAAAGAAGACTGACTCGGGAAATGAGGGCTAGGGCAGTCTATAAGATAGACCACGAGGGAAATACATCCTCATTGTCATCTACACATCCATGAGAGCAGAGTGCAGAGCAAAAATAGAGCAGCAGTCAGCAGTGATGGCTTTGGTTCACAGATTCAACCGTGTTCGTCGATTTCAGAGGCTAGCAGATGCAGGAGAGCCGACGAGTACCGCAAAACCTCCTCGTACTTTGTTGCATTTAGTGTTGTCATTAATGCATGCTATGTAGGGTAATATGGTGTGGAGAAATGATGGGAAATATGGAAGAAGTCACAAAGTTCACGAACATCCTGATTTTTGAAGGGACGCCTGTTATCAGTGATAATGGAAACCGTATCGACAAATGATATTGTTGAGGATGAATGTAGCAATCTGTTTTCTAGTGACTTGTGTGAGAGGCACGGCTTCAATCCATTTTGTGAAATACTCTATGGTAGTGGTAATGAATTTATGACCATTGGAAGAAGGGGGGTGAATCTTTCCTATGAGATCGAGTCCCCACTGACAAAAGGGCCAAGGAGACGCAATTGGTTGAAGTTCTTGCACTGGCGCATGTACGAGGTCTCCATGAATTTGACATTGCTTACATTTCCTGACAAACTGATATGAGTCTTTTTCCATATTGGGCCAGTAATATCCAGTCTTGATGAGTTTCTTGGCTAAGGTAGGACCACTAGCATGTGGACCACATATCCCTCCATGTACTTCACATAACACAATTTGAACTTCGTCGCTTTCTAAACATCTAAGAAGAGTGCCATCTAGACATCGCCGGTATAGGATATCAGCTAAAATGATGTATCGAGAAGATTGGTGAATGAAAGTGTGATGTTGGTTATTGGATAAATCTGGAGGTAGGGTATTGTCATGAAGGTATGTGAAGATGGAACCATATAACTGGGACTCAGGACTGACGACACATATCATCTCAGTAGGAATGATTTCATATGAAGGAACCAATAGGTTATCCACCAAGAACTCATAGCAGGTCTCATTTGGAGGTAGATCGATCAGTGAAGCAATTGTAGCCATGGCATCTGTGGCTCGATTCTACTCTCTTGGTATCTGCTCAAAGTCTATCTTTATGAAATGTTGTTTCAAGTCATCCACCATTTTTTTGTAAGGCATTAATTTTTCATCTTTTATTTGGTAATCATCAGTTTCTTGATGGATTACAAGTTCAGAGTCTCCAAAAACACGAAGTTCCTGGATCTTCCACTGAACTGCAATCCGTAATCCAGTCGTTAATGCCTCATATTCCGCTATATTATTAGTGCAAGGAAATGATAAGCGGTATGATTTTGGTATAGAATCCCCTTGAGGAGTTATAAAGAGGATGCCAGCTCCTGCCCCATGCTGTGTGTATGAGCCGTCGAAGTACAGTTGCCATGGCTTCGCATGTGACATTGTTAAAATGGATTCATCTGGAAATTCTAAACTTAAAGGAACATCATCTATCATGGGAGCATCTGCTAATTGATTTGTGATGGCTTGTCCTTTTATTGCTTTTCTATCCACATACTCGATGTCGAATTCACTCAGGATCATTACCCATTTGGCCAGTCGCCCAGTAAGTGTTGCTTTATTGAGAAGGTATTTCAATGGATCTATCCTCGCAACCAACTTAGTCTTATGAGTTAGCATGTAATGTCGTAATTTCTGCGAAGCAAAGACCACGAAGAGACATGCACGCTCAATTCGTGTGTAGTTTAGCTCACATCCCACCAATGTGCGACTGATATAGTATACTGCTTTTTCTTTGCCCTCAACAATTTTTTGTGCTAAGAGTGCCCCCAGTGCTGTTGGAGTAGTTGATATGTATAGTAATAGAGGCTGATCTAGAACTGGTGGCATCAGAACTGGCAGATTCAGAAGATAATCTTTGAGTGTTTGGAAAGCCTATTGATAGTTATCATCCCATTTGAATTTGATGTTTTTATGTAGTAAGTGCTGAAAAGGATTACACTTATCTACAAGTTGCACTATGAATCTTTGTATGGACTGGAGTATCCCTTGTAAAGATCAAAGTTGACTGATATTTCTTGGTGGTTGCATCTCCAGGATGGCCTTGAATTTTGCTGGATTAGCTTCGATTCCTCTTTTTGATAAAATGAATCCTAAGAGCTTCCCGGAGGTTACTCCAAAGACACATTTCTTGGGGTTTAATCTTACTTTGTATTTTTCCAACTGATCAAAGATGACTGAAAGTATGTCCAAATGTGTATTTATCTCTATTGATTTTCCCAAGAGGTCATCGACATAATCTTCCACAGTTACGTGCATGAGATCGTGAAAGATAGCAGTCATGGCTCTTTGATATGTAGCACCTGCATTTTTTAGCCCGAAGGGCATGACATTCCAGCAGAAGGTTCCCCAAGGACAAGTGAATGATGTTTTATGTTGATCCTTAGACACGATCTTTATTTGATTATAACCAGAGAATCCATCCATCAACGATAACATTTCATGACCTGCTGTGTGATCAACAATCAAGTCAATATTTGGTAATGGGAAGTCATCCTTAGGACAAGCTTTATTGATGTCTCTGAAATCCGTACATATTCTGATGCTGCGATTTGGTTTACTGACAGGCACTAAGTTGGAGATCCATTCAGGATAATCAATTGGGCATATGAATTCGACATCCAATAATTTCTCAAGTTCTGCTTTGACTAGTAATGCCACTTGTGGATGCATCTTTCTTAATTTCTGTTTCACTGGTTTTGCCCCCAGTTTAACTGTCAAATGATGCATTACCAAATCCGGATCCAATCCAGGCATATCAACGTATGACCATGCAAAGTTGATTTGTCGTTCTTTGAAGAAACTTATGAATTTTGACCTTTCTGACTTCGTCAACGATTGGGCTAGGAATATGTTGTGTGGAACCTCTTCTGTACCAATGTTTGTTTTGATAGTCTCCTCTACCAACATGGATGACTTTTCCTCATATGATGCTGGTAGAATGTCGAGCCTTCCATCTTCGGGTGCCTCAGAGAGGTTTTCGCCATCAGATATGTCCTTTCTTTTTACTTTTTTGGGGTCAGACAACGCCATAGTGTGGTTTTCACCATAAGACCCTTGGTTTGTTCTTATTTTCACAATTTTGTGACTGGAAGGCCCGACGCCCTCACCAAAATATGCCACGCTATTGAGTTCTATAGTGTATCCTGCTTTATGGTCCCCAGGGGGAAGATCATCTCATATGCCAAGATAGTTAATAAAAGCTTCATCATTTTGGAATGTGTCAAACTGTGCAGGTCCTTCATGATCCCAATCAATGAGTTGGTGGTGAAAGAGGGGAAGGCCTTTAATGTCTTCGAAGTTAGTAGGGCTAAGAGTGAAGATGCAGTTATATTCGGGTATGTCAAGGTAATTATTGAGGTCATCGATGACACTCTCCTCATCAGTCTCGATCATGAATGAATCCAAATTATCATCACTAGTAGCGCATTCTAGGACAGGTGTTCTCATCCTATGTGATTTCAACCTAGGACCTTGAGACAAGGACTGTGTGGAATTCTCATGGGTTGTTTCTTGACCAACTTTGAATCTTTTATAAAATTCCTCTTCTTTATTGGGTTCCTCTAGCTCTCTGAATGTCTCGGTGAGCTCGTAGTCACTGGAGGATTTTTCTAAACCCCATTCCCATTCGTTGGAGTCTGTGGAATAGCTATCCTCCTGTTGAATTTTGGCGGCTTTAATTTGTAAGGCTTCTTCTGTCCTTTGAGTGTGGACCTTGGAAGTCAGGAAACCAAGTCCCTTTGAGCGTTCCCTTTTGAATGTCAATTCAGGTTGTAAAGGTTCAATGATGCCTTCCTTTCGTAACCCAAGAGGGCTTTTTCATCATACCCAAATTTTTGCAGAATCTTGAAACCTTTGCCATATTTCTCACATGGTAGACTAATATGATCTTGTATATCATCTTCAAGGTCTTTGTAAAGCATTTTGTATAAGTCTTCCTCTTCCAGTTCGCCCCATCTTTGAAAGGTAGTAGGGTCCCATTTGAGTACCATGATGGATACTTGCTTGTTAGGATGTGGTCTTCCATATTCTTTTGGTGAACTCATGACTTGTCATAAGTACATGGTCTGATTTAAAGTGTATTCCCCCATGCCCTTGTCCTGAAATTTGCCTTTAAGCTCACCTTGTTTTGATGTCAAAGGTTTTAATGACTTAGGATCAATGTATGCCGAAGAAGGAACAGCTTCGCGATTACTGGGAATGATGGTCTCAGTTTTTGATCTCAGGTTATTGTAGTATATGAATGGATTAGGATCACCGTTAAGCGTTACCTCCACTCCATTGCGAGGAAACTTAATGCATTGGTGATATGTAGATGGGACTGCCCTCATTTCATGAATCCAAGGACACCCTAGCAATATGTTGTAAGTGAGATCTAGGTCTAGGACTTGACAAACCACATCCTTCATAACTGGCTCAACTCTGAGAGGTAAGGTGATTGTGCCCTTGGATGAATGCTCTTCATCGTCATATGCCTTGATGGTGATTTTATTTGTAGAATTCACAACTTTATCAGAATATCCCAATTGTTTAATTGTGCTCAATGTACAAATGTTTAGACCAGCTCCTCCATCTATCAGGACTCATTTTATTTGATGTTTGTGTATGAAGGCTTCAATGTGTAATGGTGCATTATGTGGCTGACTTACGGAGGCGTCATCGGCTTCTATGAATGTAAGGGAGTGTGGAATGGAAAGGTATCCCACCATGGCTTGAAACTGGTCCACATTCAGATTAGTAGGAATGGCAGTTTCTCTCAAGATTTTGTCAAGAATGGATTTATGTGCGGGGGATATGCGTAGGAGCTCAAGAATGGAGATGAGCGTAGGTGTCTTCCCTAATTGTTCTACAAGGTCATACTCAGGTTTGGTTGATGAGGAAGTGGTGTTCTTGGCTGGAGCACCTTGCAAAGTGATTTTACCTCAATGGGTTGTAACATGACATTCAGAGGTAGGTTCGAAAGAAGATCCAACGCCTTTTAAGACAATCTTGGGTCTCTAGGTAGAATTCTCAGGGTTTTTGTGCTTGATGATAATGGTAGAAATGTAATTGTCCATCGAGATGTGATTGATAGTTGAATCATAGTTGTAGGATGCTCTGGTATAGTTGGTTTGATCATCTGTGACTTTAGTTTTTCCCTTGTCATGCTTTGGGAATGGTTCCTTAAACATCTCATGTTCTTGATTGGATGAGTGTCCTTCAATTTCAATGTCACCTCTATCAATGAGATCTTGTATGATGTTCTTCAGTCGATGGCAATTTCCTATCTTATGACCCTTGCTCTTATGAAATTCACAATATTCATCATCATTCCACCAATTTGGTTTAACCTTTGGTTCATATGGAGGAAAATCTGGAATAGTGATTACCTTGTTTGCCACTAGCTTTTTGAAAACTGACTCAAGTGGTTCTCCCAATGGAGTGTACTTCCTTCATGATTTAGAAGTTGTTTGAGTATTCACTTGATTGTTTGTAGATCTTCATCCCAAAAAGATCAATTTGTGTTACTCTGTATTGGCATCAACAACAACATCATTGACAGTGTTCTTGTTTTTATTCTAAAATCTTGGCTTGTCTTTTCCTTTAAAGTCATCTTTGTTTTCCTTGAATATCTTAATGACTCCTTGTTCAATTAGGACCTTCTCTATTGCTAAGCCTTTTTCAATGACGTCCTTGAAGGTGGACAAATAAGCTTTCCTTAGATCATAGCCAATGTCTTTGTTAACATTTTGGGTGAACATTTCTACCATTTGTTTTTGTGGAATTTCACAAGAGCATATGCTAGCTAGATTTCTCCATCTTTGTAAAAATGATGCAAAAGACTCCCCCTCTTTTTGCTTGGTGTTGCACAAAGTAGTGACTAATATGTCTATCTCTATATTGTAGGAGAAATGTTGAATAAATGCCTCTGCTAAGTCACCCCATGACTTAATACCAGGTGGGAGTTGGGAGAACCATTCCATAGCTTGATCACCTAGGCTTTGCGGGAATAATCTCATCAAATATGTCTCTTCTGAAGCTACCTCAATGCAAGCTGTGAAAAACTATCTTATGTGTGCCTTAGGATCCCCTTTTCCTCTATACTTATCAAACTTGGGTGTCACAAAGTGTGTAGGAAATGGAGGCATTGGAATGCTCTTGTCAAATGGATAAGGACACATGTCTCTCATTGTGTAAGTTGGCTTCGGTGTATTTATGTCCTCCATTTTCTTTTGTAAGTCCCTGATTTGTTGCTCCAAATTGTTCTTAGGTGGAGATCGACTTCTTGGACCATACCCTATACTTGAGGCACCAATTGGAGGAGCATGTTGCATATAAGGATGATATTGATCATACACATGTTCATATGGAGGAGGTCTATAGTGATGCTGCATATATGGACCACTTGGTATAGATTCATGTTGAGGAACACAGTATCTATTTTGCCCATTTATACCATACTCTACAGACATGTCATGTTCTAATGTGTTGCCCCCAAATTTGACATGGGGTTTCCTTGTGTCCAAATTTTGAGAATGCCTTTGAATATCCAATTGCTTTGGTGGTTGGTTTGGAGCATTGATATGTGATTGAGCATATTTCTCTGCATAAGACTTCCATAATGGTCTGTGAAGGTGAGTATCATATGCTTGACCATGTGTATGTGGGACCTCTAGTTTTTGAAACAAAGATGATGGTGATTCAGGTACCATATGTGGTCCTCTATTACCTCCACTATTAGGTCTCCTTTGATCCATGTTGGAGTGAGTTAGTTGCAAAGGTCGATTTTCCATTATTTGAGACATGTCAAAATCATGAGGTATCTTGGCTCCACTTTGTGCCATCATTTGTAAGAAGTATTGTCTATCTCTCCTCATTATTTCCTCAACCAATCAATTGAAACGGGGATCCATAATGGATTCTTCCACATCTGCTGAATGTACAGAAAAGTTGTCCATATTGTCATTGTGTGTATCATTGTTGTTTGTAGTGTCCATGTTCTCAACATTTGGAATTTCTATAGGCATCCATGTCAGGTAATGTATTATGATCAGTATTGAAAAAGACATCATTGTCATACTCATAGAGACTCATGTTTGTAGACTCTTGAGCCTCTTTAGTTTCTCTCCTAGATTTTTGAAGACGGGTTTCAACCATGAACTAGGTATTGACCAAGATGTGTGAGACTAGATGAAAATGGAAAAAGTATGGAAGACCAAGAGTTGGATGGAATGTAAATGAATCTGAAGTGTACTTGCAATGTCCAAAGTGTAAGACCAAGTATGTATGTAGTAGAGTAGGTGTGACTTCCAAAGAGAGGATAGTTTCTCTTGATGAGGTAAGTTGACCTTGACTCTAAGTAAGACCAAATGAGACCCAAAGGTGATAGACCTTGATGAGGGACCACTTAGCAAAGTGTTGTTGTATGTAGTGTGTTGACCAAGTATGATGAGGACAAGAAAGTGACCTTTTGACTCAAGTTTAGACAAATGTGAATGTAATGTAAGGTGTAAAGCAATGTGGACTATGTGAGACCCAAAGACAGGTTGAATGCTAGATGAAAACCTGGAGAAATAACCTAGGAAGCTCAAGAATTCCGAAACTGACTGTGTTTGTTTGCTGGATTGTAAATTTTTTTCAATTCTGAACATAGACGCGCCTGTATACCGCATAGATGCGATTTCCTAACACAGACGTGGTTCTTTTTAACACAGATGCGTTTCTGAGATTTTTTTAAAATGCACTGTTGATTTTGGAAACACAGACGCGTTTCTGCCCTTCACAGACGCGGTTATACAACACAAACGATATTATGTTTGACACAGACGCGTTTCTACAAAATTTGTGTAATTTTTTCCAATCTGTGAAGTCATTTTTGTTGTGACCAAATCTAACTGTTTGACTATTTTTTTCGTGACAAGAGGACATAGTGTTGATGAAGACCCAATGTTTGCAAGTGTCTAGACTCAAAATGACTCCAAGAAAAGTGATGTTTGATGTAAAAATGTTTTGCATACACTTGAAGACACAAAAGACACAATGTTTTGCTGTTTGGTCTTGAATGTTTGAATGTTTAGAATAAGTCAAGCACAATTCTTATGGTCGGCCAAGATAATAGTTGTTGATCCCACATGGGGTTTTACCCTCGAGGCTACGCTATTCAGAGTGGATACTTAGATGCTTGACCTCACCAGCTCCACCCTCAGCACTCACTTCTCAGGTCAGCCAAGCATCAGTCCCCACGAAAACTCCCTGTGGTGAACTTCATATCTCTACTAAGAACCGTATGTGTGTGGACCGCTACCAGAGGTCCGACCTCCTGCCCCAACAACTAGAAGGATTTGGGCTTCTAAAACAAAAAGATGCTAGTAAGGGCATCCGCTTGTGTGGCCATATATGCGGCACTTTCAGCTCTGTAAATACAAAAGGTTCCCAGCCGGTAGGGGTTACACCCTACAACTGATCAAATAAATTTGATCAAACGGGTTTATGGGGAGACATAGTGTTGGTATGGACTAATTAGCACATGTTATTCATAGTTTTCACCATGAATACAATTATTTATAGTGGTTTGGAAGAAGATGGCTTTTCTTTTGCTACCACTTGGGTCATTCTCTTCTCACTAGTAGTCCTAATGACCACATGGGAAGACAGACCCTCTAAAGATTAAACAAAAAGAGCCTATTGCTCAAGACACAAAAAATAATGATTCAATTTTAGTGCACCAATTGAAGTGTTTGCTAGTCTATGAAAACAAGGCACACAATAAAAATCCAAAAACCCTTGCCAAGGACCTGCAACAAAGATTTGTTAGTAGTTTGGATTGTTTGAAATAATCACCCCTTCCTGCAAGCACACAAGTTAGGTAAATTTTAAATCCAAAAAGACTTTGTGAAAATAGGGGCCTTCAACCAAATGATTTCGCTTTCAAGACAAGCTGCACCAATTTTGTTAGCTAGATCTAAAAATGTTAGCTCAAAATAAACTAGATCTGAAACATTAAATGCAAGATCAAAAACTAAATCAATAAACTCCAAAAAAAAAAAATGAAATCAATGTACAGAGACGTGGTTACCACAGATACAGATGTGATTCTCTAATGCAGACGCACTTTTGTGAGACACAGACGCGGCTCCAGAACCAAGACATGACTTCTGGACACATACGTGTCTAAAAACACCGCAGATGCGATTGAGAAACATAGACGCGGTTTTCAGAATCTGCAAAATAAAATACTGTCGAGGACATAGATGCAATTCCAGATGTCACAGATGTGACAGAAAATAAAAAATGCAATCTGAAAGTACACAGACGCGGAAATATCAAAAATGCTATCAAAAATGTCAGATCTGCAACTTCAAAACACAAAATCTGCAACAAGGATGTTAAATGCAAAAGGGACGAGGGTCCCACCGGGCGTGCCAAAATGTATATGGTGAAAATGGATAACAATAATAATGATATTGAAAGGCTAAATGAATTCAACCACAAAACCTTAGCCTAACAACAACAAAGATCCACCATAACATATGAAGATTACCTAAGACAATGCAAATCAAATGAAATCATAAAGATTATACCATCACATGTCCAATAGGGTTTGGATCTCCATTCTTCCTATCTCCATTGATCTTGCTTGATATATTTGCTCTCAGATTTTATGTGCACAAGAGCTCAACAAAGAACGAAATGTGGTTGCAAGTAGGATCACATATGCCAAGTAGTCAATTGATCAAGTAGTCAGGTAGTTAGGATGATTGATTAGCCAGGGGTGATAATGAAGGAAGCATCTCCTTATATAGAAGACACTATATGAAATGGAGGGATAAGATTGAGAGGTGTAAAAGGAGGTCGGCTATGATTAGAGGGTAGGTAAAGAAAATAATAAAATAATGAAAGAGGTAGGTAGTGTATGAATTAAGAGATGAATGACATGTGTCATGGGTAGAAAAGGTTAATGAATTAATTAAATAAATAAAGATTTATTTAATTAATAGAGAAAGTGAGATCAATTAAATAAATAAGATATTTATTTAATTTAGGAAAAGGGTAATTTAAATAAATAAATGTATTTATTTAAATGAGAAATAAGGCTAGAAGAGGATAAATGAATTAATTAAATAAATAAAGATTTATTCAATTAATAGAAGAATTAGGCTAAAGTAATTAAATAAATAAAATATTTATTTAATTAGACATGACAATTTTAGGTGTCTACATATACATTAACTGTGTCAGCAAATTTCAAAATTGTACCTCTGACCTTTTCTTCATAGTTTCTTGCAAGCAAGGCCTGACCCTATTTAAACTTTTCCATCTCACCTTCTATGGTTTTAGTTGCTTGTAAACCAGAGGTCATTGGAGAAGGGGGAAATTCAATGATAGGACTGGTGGGTGGGGGTCTTGCTGGAGAAGATGCAATCATTAAAGTAGAGGACTCACCTTTCTGGTACTGCCCTCCCAATTGACTTTGTAAACTAGCAATGATGCTATCTTGGTTGGCTATCTCTCCTTTGGCCTCATTATAAGCCTTTAAAATTGTTTCCAGTTTTACCTGGAGATCAACTCTCTCCTTAGCTTCTTTCTCAACCATTGCCACACTGAATTTTGTAGTTTCTAGAACTGTGCTGGCAACTTCCACCACTCCAGTGTGCTGGACTCTCTTCACTATCATACCTCCTAGGTAGCTAGATTTTGAGGTGTCCTTCCTCCTTCTGATCTCATCCCTCTTTAGGGACCATATGACCAAAGCAACATTATCCTTACTGAATGTCACTCCTTGTAGGGGCTTGGTTTCTTTCCTTACTGCTTCAAGCACTAAGGCATCTTCTATGTCCCACTCAGGAAGGATTAAAACACCAACCTTTGACACCATTTCTCTCCCCTTTTGAGGAGTAATGACTTTGAATTCTGCCATCATTTCTTGCTTCACCTCTTCCTCCACTATATTTGCATTTTTGTGGGGTTGCTCATTCTTTTTCTTCTCACATCTTGCCTTAAATTGCTCAATGTTTTGTTTCCAAACAAATTGCATAAAGGAGCCTATTGTAACAAAATTATTATCAGCCAGGAACTCCTGACTGACTTGTTTGATAGCAGGGTCTAGCTCCTTTCCTTTGAACTCATCTGTAGTCAAATTCATCTCAGCACTAGGTGGCTCTTCGGGCATTCCCTCTTGTGTTTCCTCATAAGTGTAAGCAATCTCACTGAGACTTCCTAACTGCAACAATTGCTCTATGGATTCCTATTCATCTCCCACATGGATAGGGGATTGGGATGGAGAGTACAAAGGTTCACCTGTTTGCACCTCTTTGCCTTCCCTTTGCCTTTTAGGGGAGTTTTGAATGTCAGTGATATCTTCTATTGCTCTCTTTCCTTTTGAAGTAGAGTGCTCACCAGTTACCGACACTAGCACACTATATCTTCACTTCTTATGCATCACATAATCACCAAGAGGGATGACCTTTGCAAAGGCAGGCTTGGCTAAAACCAACTTAGCCCTTTCAGGATTGTTCCTCATTATAACCTCCCTCTTCTCCTTCAATGTCTGCATTAGGTGTTCAAAATAAAGAATTAAGAATTTAATTTTCTCCTCAAAGGGAGTAAAACTAGATAGAGGATCATAACCACCATCAAATTGGTGAATAAAATCAAGAGCCTTCTTGTATGCTACCCATTTTTCTTTTCTCAATTATTGCTCATCTAGATTGAATTCATTTCTGATCAGATCCTCAAGAAAATGGAACTGATGTGGTCTACCTTTACATACTGCTCTCTTTCTGAACATACCATTGAAGAAATCTTTAGGGTCAGCAAATCTTGATACTGTAGTAGGCAACCTATATAGTTGAAAGAAATCATCAAAGTGTTTCCATCCACCCTTGGTAATTACAAATTGATGAGCAATGGTGATGGTAGGGAAAATGGTCCCTTTTCCCCTATTTGTTAACTCTGCCTCTTGGACACCCCCAATTTGCCTTAGGAACTCTGCAATTCCTATCTTCAATGGGACTTGATAAGGAAGAAAATATGGAGTTCCTCTGAATCCATAAACTCTAAACACCATAGAGACAGGGTATAAATATACATCACCCCAGTTGTGCACAATCTTGATACCTTCAACAAATTCTTTAGGCCTAAGGAACTCTAGGAGGGCCTTAGGGATCTTGGGGTTTTGTTGGCACAAGAGAATCCTAAGCCTAGATGCAAAGCATATGTCAAAATTCAAGTAAATGGCATCCTCTCTATCCCAAGACAAAATTATGCTCCATAATTGCACAGGCATCTCTTCACCATCCTTTTCCTTAACCAGATCCATTCCATTAGCGAAGTAATCAACACCTTTAAACAAAAACATATGCATGAGAAGAGAGTACCACCCAAAAGGTCTGTCTACCTTACCATTTTTTATCCCTATCATCCCTGCATGGATTGCATCAGTGAGATAAGGTGCATAATCAAAAGTTACTGCCAGAGAGGGGTTTAAGATCTGTGCTATCATTAGCATATAGTGAGTTGGCATACTAGTTTGGGCATCTTCCCCAAAAATCTGACAAAGTGACCAATACATGCCTTTAGCCCTCAGAGTAAACAAATTTACAGAGAAGGGTTCCATGGTACTAGGGCCTACAACAGTTAACCCTCCTATTTTGACAAAAAATTGTTTCAAAGGACAACTCTTGAGGTGATCTCTCTGCACATTGTAGACCTGTGCAAGTGTATCAAAATTGATTGGCTCTAAGTAGTTTGATACCTCACCTAGCTTAAACACCTTCCTAAAGTCATCATCGTTAATCTGAATTAAGACTCCCCCATTCACATTTCTCACACATTTAGCAACAAGGTCATAATTATTTGCAGCCTGGGTTAATAAATCTACATCCATAAAAACCCCAGGGACTGTGAGCTTTCCCACATCTAATTCCCACATACTATTCATTGGAGTAGAGGAATTTCTTTGGCCAAAACCCACCTTGAAAAGTCCCAGCCCTAATATCCCTATCTGTGAATCCCTCAACTAGTTCCCTTTGTCATACAAACCATCTCCAATTCTCAAACGGGGGGCCTTGGGCACTAATTATTTGATCTTAGCAATGACATTTGTAGACATGGTTAATTGTTCCAAGAAATCATCACATATAGCTTTATCCTGATAATTCACTTTCCTTGTGAAATCTCTTCGTGGTGCCATCTTGAATTATAGGTATTTCAATTTAAAACTCAAACAGACCTCTAAGAATTTAAACACCCGATGAAACCAATTCGAACTGTAACTTTCAAAATGAGTGCAAAAATTACTTGTTGCCTGAAGAAATTCACTCTGCCCAATGGTTTGTCTGCAAAATTCCTTGAATTGATACTAAAATTCCATTGATGTGAGGCTTAATAGGGAAACGGAGCATTGAATTGCACATTAATCCACATGCTTCGGCAATCAATTCACAATTGAATTTCAAAAAAGCTCCAACGGACCACAAAGGAAATCTTGTCCTGGCTTTTCGCTATTTCGCGAAGATTAAAAACCACGCATTCGCTCAATCTTTACTCTCCATGGTGACCGCTAATCCTTTTCACTATTTTGCTATTTCGCGAAGTTTAAAAACCTTGCATCTCCGGGCTGCAAAACAATGCTCATCGTTGGATCTCTTTCGAGATGTGCAACCTTTTAACCTTTAACTTGCCTTATTGATTGCCGATAGATAGGTCTTATGTGTCAGCCATTTAATCATCCAGGACTGCCATGTGTTTTACTTAACCATGATAAATGTCAAATTACCTTTTGCCATATTGATTTGATTTCCGACATCCAACTGTTCTGCCACATCATCCGCCATGTAACTGCCAGCTCGTTTCGCCATTTCGTGAAAGGTAAATTTCGTGTTGCTTCTGGCTGCGAATCAAGGTGGGCCATCCGATCAAATCCAAGTTGACCGGCCTTTAAAAACTAGGACTAGTCTAATTGGACAGTCTAATCTGCCGGGCCCACCATCCTTTCACTGCTTCGCGAAAGATAAAATCTACGCTATTTCGGCCATCGAAATAACATAGACCGTCGGATCCTTTTCAAGATGCACCTTCTTTACTTTCCATGTCATCCTCACACTGGGCCCACTTCCCTTTTGCTTCTTTGCAAAAGATAAACTCCAAGCATCTTTCCTTTAGGAAACAACGTGGGCCATTGGATCAACTGGAAGATATCGTCCGTTAACCTTCATTCTTTAACCCACCAACCGGGCCCGCCACTCTTTTCGTGGCTTCGCGAAAGGTAAAGTTTGGGCTATTTTCCTTTGCGAATTCATGCACATCGTCAGATCTACTAGAACTTGCATGGTTTTTATGGGACCCGACAAAGAACTAAAAACTTAGGAAAATGGCACAAAATAAAACATTAATAGACACCTGCCTAAGGCAAAATTAAAGGGGGGGACCCCTTCACCCTTCACGATGGACTGACCCTTTCACTTAAGTGGAAAAGTAACAAAAGTAACATAGAAATAGAACACGGGATTCAAAGACATAAAAAGGGTAAATTTCACAAACCCTAAACCTTCAGACAGATAGTATGGATTAAGTAACATGCGTGTTAGTCGCACATTTTACACTGTCGATTTTACAGTTAACGGTTGCAATTAACTAACCTCTCACTAACACATTGTACGATAGGTCTATTTTAGAGCTACAATAGCCACGTCTGACCCCTCGTGATAGCCAAAACATATTCCAATATGTCCCATCTGTTTTATCAGTTTAGGTAATACCGATGGTTCCGCCTTCCGATTCTCCATGTCATCGGGGATCGATCTAACTATTTTTTGCACTATCCCGATATGGTCTTTTTCTCCGATGGGCCCTCCTTCGGTTCCCTTAACTCATCAGGTATCGGGATAGACTTTTCTCATTACTTCCGATCTCCTGATGCTATAACTCCATGATCTGTATTGCCTTATCGTTACAAGTTACACCAATAGGTTCATAAGTTACACCTTTTGTCTCATCGAAAAAAGTTATCTCGATGGTATGACTTTTTCAAGAGTGTGCACTGTGCTCAGTTTTTTTTAAGTGCCTCAATGAATCCTCCCTCTGATTTATCAGTACATGTTATGCCGATAATCCATCTTTTGCTTGCCAGTGCTGTTTCATGGAGACTACTTATGCCGATAATTAAAATTTTACAATTTTGAACAAATGAACCATCCACCTTGAATATTAGTGATCCCAACAATCCCATAGGGTCTGATACATACTAGAAAACAATCTCCTCAATGATGTATGTTATCCTGATGAGTCTTCTTCCTTTCTTGACTGGAACCGCTTTATCGGAGAAAGTCTTTCTGATAGAGTCACCTTCTTTATTTGGTGCATCGCGTATCGGGGTAACATAAATTAGGACCTCGCGACAATGTACACGTGTTAGTCATTAGCAGACATTGTGCCTCCCGATAGAGATCGTAGATTTTCTTCACACTGTTTCATCGGTTAGATTTAAACCGATGAGTATGAACAAAGGCTAAGTGAATTGGAGGCATATTTCAAATGGCCTCGGCTACTGTAGCTCCAAATCAGACCTGTCGAACACTCAAAATATCACTCAACATTCCCTTCAATATGCCGAAGTGATGTTTTTTAATAAATCAATCATATGCTATAGTGACAATATTAATTATATTTAATTAATATTGAGAAGAATTTTAAAGTGGGCTTGTGTATCTACTATCCACTAGACTGAACTACAAACACATAACAATGCAAGCTAAGCAGTAAAAATCCATTGAATTTTTATAGCAAACTAATATAAGACTAAATTTTGCCTCACAAGCTTTCTCAAAAGAAAGATCAAGTATGTTCACTAGACAATTGTATGAATCAGAATCGATCAAACATATATGAGGCAGATTTGTTCAGACATATGAAGTGAATGTAAGCAGGTCTTTAAAAGATTTGCAAGCAGATTTTATGCTGATCTACAAGAGTCTATGGTTAAATTATTAATTGTGTGTGGATGCAATTCTAGATGTTAAATTGAATTGAAACTTTGGATATAACATCTTTTCAACTCTATGAACTTAAATTTTGTGCCACAAAAAAATATCTTTCTATATGAAAGAATGCATCCACCAAATTTATATGAAAGAATGCATCCACCAAATTTATTGCGTCTCTGTATGGATTGTGGTACCCATACAACAATAATTTCAATCTGAAAGTATTCACAGATGCTAATTGGGCTGGTAATATGGATGATCAGAAGAGCACAACCGATGGTGCATTCTTTCTTGGTGGTAGACTAGTCTCATGGATGAGTAAAAAAGCAGAGTTGCATCTCTCAGTCTACAGTGGAAGAGAAGTATGTTGCAACTTTCATGAACTGCACTCAAACAATTTGGATGAAGCATGTACTGGAAGGCTTCAAGATCCTTGTATTTGAACCAGTGAGGATATTCTGTGATAACACAAGTGCTATCAATATATCAAAGAATCCGGTTTTACATTCTAGAACCAAGCATTTTGAGCTTAAGTATCATTTCTTGAGGGAAAAGGTTCAGAATAAAGATATTGCACTGGAGCATGTGTCCAGTAAGGAGCAGTTAGCAGACATATTCACCAAGCCTCTCCCAAAGACAACATTTGTGCATTTGAGAGGTGAATTAGGGGTATTGCCCCTTCAGAAGGTGAACTAAAAGTGATTGTTCCACATCAGTCATGTACTGAAAAGACAAATCTTTGGTTGATTGGTGTGTTTATGGATGCTACTCCTCAGGGGGAGCAACATGATGAAACTGTCGTGCCCAAACTTTTGGGCAAAAAACGGAACAACAAAATTTTTTTTGACAACATGAACTTGCAACATATCCAACAATTATAATAAATTTATTAGAGTTTTGTCTTATCTAGGGTGAAAATAAAATTGTTTACTAAGGTTGGGTTAATTAACCACCTCGAACGAGCGACTTTATTTGGTGGAGATTAATTAGTGTCACGGATTAGTTAGCTAGCTCAATTACCTTAAGTAAGTTGTCGCTAATTAAAAATGAGGGTTAATTGGTTATCTTAATGCATTAAATCATTTCTGACCATAAAATGATAATGATATAAATTAATTGATGCTCATGCAAATTTATTATTTAAATCCAACCGATAAGGGTTCGAATTCCTATAATGCCATTTGCCCACAAAACCGATATTAAGCTAAAGCCAATTCTAATTTCCCTAAAATTAAATTGAGGGTAATCTATTGACCAATTAAATAAATTAATTTGATTTAGTGTATAGTGTATCCAACTATATTGACTCTTCATTTTTAAACCCCTTTGAAATAACTATATTAAAATTAGTGTTCCCTAATTTGTTATAATCTACAAAAAATTGTGCTTTGTACTTCATTTCTACCTCTGAGGGTTTTTGGTCTAGGGGTTTAAGATTCTGTAATTTCCCCTTTTCTATCTTGAAGTCCATGCGTTCTATTTCCGTGTTACTTTTTCCACTTAAGTGGAAGGGTCGCTCCATCATGAAAGGAGGTCCCCCTTTTTACATTTGCCCTAGGTAGGTCCTTAAATATGTTTTATTTTTTACGCCTTCCCCTAAGTTTTATTTCTTTGTCAAGCTTCTTAGAAAAATATCCTGCACTGAATCAAATTAAAATATGTAAGGGAGAGAGGGTGAGGGTCCCATAGTGAATGAATGATACAAAGGAATTTGTATTTAAATAAATGGTTTGTTATAAGTGGTTATTGGATATATAGTTTGGAAAATTAAATCTTATATTTGTTTTTGATAATAAAAGCAGCCAAAAGCGAGGGGACTGACCCATAGGTACAATTAAGAGAAGGGTGGCAGGACCATTGTTATCGGAGTCTTGAAATCTACATGTTATCTACTTTGATATTCTAGTTTTACATGTTATTGATGTGATGATGAGTTTGCATTTTTCATTATTTAGGATCTATGAGTTATGTAGTTTTGTGGATCTCTCACCCATGTGGTTGCAATGGAATGAATTGATTGTGAATTGTCTATATCCATGAGATTGATTCTTTGAGAATTCTTGCAATATGGTTTGGAAATCACGAAAATGAGATGTGTACAGTGTTTTCAAGAATTCTATTTTGATGTCTATGAAGGTTATGTGTATGTGCATAGTATTTGAATATATACAAAAGTATATTTATGTTGTTTGCAATAGAAATCATGAAATTAGTGAAATGTTTAGCATTTTCATTGTCTTGATTTAAAACTGAGCAATATATATAACCGCATACATATATGGATATGTATGTATAATGGTCTACATATGCATATATATAGTTATACAATAAGAGTATATAATTGAATGGCAAAAATGATCTCCTCAAATCTTTATCTCAAATTTTATCATGACTATAGTATGAAATAAAATCTTATTTAAGGGCATGTAATCATTTAATTGGTCTTTCTTTTGAGATTATTATACATGTAATGAGATTATTTCCAACACTCACACACATAGATAAAATGGTTAGAAAAACATGAGCTTAGGTAGCATATACATTTGAAATATATATCGCATGAAAATCACAATTCCTATCACAATTCCTATCAGCACTTAGCATATTAAGAGAGAATCATGATTTTATATTAAACCATTGGAAAAAAACTTTTCATAAAATGTATAGTCTTCATATTGAATCAATTTTGTCTTTAACATTGATCACATGATTCTCCAACAAGAAATTGGACCAGGTTTGGTTTCTAGCTATGTTCCAAACCATCAAAGCTATCTTGGCATGCTCTGGTACATACAATCCACCACTAAATGCTCTTATGATGAAACTAAAAGTGTCCATATATAGCAGAAAACTATTTTGTAAAAATATGTGCTAACAGGATGAAGGTCTAACAGTAAAGTAGATTTGGTCATTTGTGTGAAGTGACCAATATCATGGCAAACACATTTGACATCAACCAATATCCCAAAATAGTATCACACTGAATATATCATCATTGTGGCTATTTACTGTTTATGATATCTCTTTCGTTCTCCGATATGTGCAAGACGAGAATGGGAAAACACTAGAAATGGTAGGACATTATGGTATTGGAAGTTCAAGATGGTGGTGAAGGTTTGCATCATTTATGTTCAAGGGATATTCGGTGGATGCCAATTTGTGTAAAAAATGATTCAATGACAGACCTATGTGCATCAATTCCAGTGGGTAGATTGGATGCATTCATGAGAGGGGAATCGTTGCGTGAAGGTGTTGAAACCCAATTCCTCCGAGAGCAGAAGACTGAGCATGATAGTGCTTTGCACAACACACATACAATAAAGATGTACAACTAGTTCATAGACACATTCTTTCATATTCTTTGTCTACGTTTAATGACATTACAATTGTTGTTGATAATAGGAGAGTTGTTTTTTGAAGGTATTGGTGTTCATATGGACCAAAAGACAATAGGAAGAAGTCGCTAAATAAGAAGCGCATGCGGACATATAAAAAAAAAAAAGGTTGTACATGCCACTTCATTGTTAAGGTGTTATATGGTAGGCCAGATGTGGCCATCTTGATATTCAAGCAACCGTTGCATGTAGACAAGAATGGTGAAGCTTGTCATGGCGTCGATGATACCAGCAATGAGCTGTGCTCTCAATTTGCACAAAACCTTCCTGATGAATGCAAAGCATATATAGAGAGGCTGTTGCTGATGGATGTGAGCATTGATGCTATTGTGGACAGACATATTGATGATGCCATTGTTTATGACATGTTGAAGAAGAAAGATTCATTCGTGACACGCAAGGATGTTATCAATGCGACAACGAGGGTCCGTTCTATTCGGTCACAAAAGCATGTGCATGATGCCACTAGCATCTTAGAATGGAAAGAATAGGATGAGGCAAATTTCTTTTTTTTTCCAGCAGCCATAAGGTGCCGACAAACCTTTCATTATGGGAATACAAACAGTACTTCAGGAAAGCCCTGCCCTCTCCGTTCATTGTTTTGACTTCCTCTCCTGCCTCTGTAGTTTGGGCTTTCTTCCCCTTGGATGCTTGACATGATGGTACGATTCTCGCATGACTCAATCATCTCAATGGATTCGACATTCGCAACAAACAAATATGGGGTATGTCTCTTCGAACTTAACCTGTTTTCATGTAGCCCATTTGTTCTGTGGATGGTCATGATCTTCTTGTTTGTTGTTTAAAATAGTATCAATTGTATTTGTGTCTCGTCTTTGATGAGCAGCAATCGGGGGTGCCTATTGCATGGGCTATGACATCAAGGAACAAGATTGAGGATATCCAAGTGTGGTTGATGGAGTTGCGGAGACAAGGAAAGGAAAAGAGGCCTGATTGGAGGATCAATGCATTTATCATGGATGATGCGAGTGCAGAGATTCAAGCCGTAGAGTAAGTGCAAGAGCGATATTTTGTCTACATGAAATCAAAAAGTATGATACATTGCTTTACGTTTTATTTCAAATGACCACGCTCCTGGCTCAGCCCAATTAAACGTTTTGTTCATAATAGGACTATTTTTGAATGTCGTGTCATACTTTGTATTTGGCATGTGCGTCGAGCATGGTTGAAGAATGTATACAAGTATGCAACGAAGGAAAGAGCAATGGACATTTTTCATTGTCTAGGGGCGATAATGATGGCAATGCATGAAAGTGAAGAGAGCACTATGGAGGAGCTGCACACTTTCTTTGCCGAATTTAGTGATCAACCATGTTTTCTAGAGTACTTCTACAACACACGGTGTCAAGGAGAAGGCCGTATCAGTGAGTTCGACATTACATTCAAGTGGTGGCTTTATGACTTGTTACCCATTTTGGTTATCGTTTGGTAATTGACATCCTACTCCTATTTTTAATTTCTTTATTTCAATTTTTTTTTTTTTGGCCAGCTATGTGGGCGAAAAACTTCAGGAATTTTTCTCATGCTAACCAGGACACAAATAATGCCATGGAATCATACCATGGTAAATTGAAGTAATTGCACCTAAGAGATGATAAAAAGACATGCTCGAGGAGGATAGACAGTCTGTATTTAATACTTGTGTATAAAGTGGAACCATTCTACCAGCATAAGCGAGAATTGCAGCATTTTGGATTTATCAAAAACTATAGGTTGACACATTTGCAAACTAGTATGGAGAAAGCAAAGGCAATTCCTGATGTCGATTGTGTTCTAGACGACACTACTCCTGGATGGTATAGGGTGAAAATTCAGTCCTCGTGCAACTGGTATGTGGTTAGGAAATTTGGGGATCACTTCTACATCTGTGAATGTCCATGGAGTTTGCAAGGAAACATGTGCAAGCATGCGTTGAAGGTTGTTGTAATGATGAACAATTCATTCCACGATTCACATGTTCTGGGTAAGTGGATGTTCCTGAATGTTGATTTTTGCTAACTTAAAAGATGTGTACTTCACCCTAAGATCTTGTTCCATATAGATCCTATTCCTATGTTGACTCCAACATCTACTAATACTAATGAAAACCCAACACCTAAACCTGTTGTCGATACCATTTCTATTGCACATACAAATTTAGAGGATGTGGACACCATAATGTGGAACGAAGCAAACAAAAAGTTAAACATATTGTTGCAAACAATGTCGGGTTCAGGCGATAAACTAATGGCATTTGTAGGTTGTCTGGATAGGTTCATGGCTGATCTTCAGAATACCGGTGCCATGTCATTTGATTTTAGACCGTCTACCGATCCAGCCAATACAACCACCAAACGTATGCGGCCTTGGTTCAGTGCAAGTTGGGTCCATCATCGCAATCAGCGGCAACATAGGCATAGTAGTAGGAGTGAGATCTATCATGATGTTCAACAACCTCTCACATTTGAGTTTCCCTTTGAGACTTCTAGGAGGAGAAGGGGAAAGAGGCAATTGGACCAAGCAGAGGAAGTGCATGTCCTTGCCACTGCATCGGTTGTGTCTGATACAGGTTGGTACTCTAGTGTCACCTGTAAGTGGTTTCTAAACATGTGAATGCTGCATGCGTTTATTTAGTCGTTGTGTCTTGTAGTCGGTGAAAGTGATATACACTTATGTGTGATAGTGTTCGACACCCCCTCAACACCTGGCCATAGGAGTCCTCGTTGGCGATTGGATTTTGATGGTCTTTTACGTGGAGAGGGATCATACAGTGATCCTCGCTGATACTAATTTTGGTATTATTTGTTCACATCAAGCTTTTTGTTTGTACCTATGTCATATATGTGCTTGATGTTTAGCCATTCTTCATTCAACCTGTTGCATAATATGGAACAACTTTGTTTATTGTTGTTGCGTTGTAATGTTTACTATAACTGTCCCTAACAATCTTTAATAATGTATCTTTGTATGCAAGTCCATTTTTTTTTTACCCTGTTTTATCACTAATTAGTGTTCACATACACATCGGGCGATAGGCGCAGGTTTTATGCAACTTAATTTTTAGTATTACGCTTTTATGTCTTCAATTTATTGAATGCTCTAGTTAAATAATTAATACTCTTATGGTGTGATTATGTCTTGCATTTTTTGAGTGCTTGATACTCTTATGTCTTACATTTCTTGAATGCTATAGTTATATTACTAACACTCTTATCGTGTGTATTTGCAGACTACTAGAGAGGTTGGCAGAGAACGATGAGGAGTTTGCCTTATTTTAGTGCCTCTCGGATATCATTGTTTCAGATATTATCCGAACAATAACTCCCAGATGGGCTGCTGAGTGGACCATTCGAATGGGAAGACATTATACAGAGGACAATATGTACACTGTTGATATAAAAGACATGATCTCGTTCGCCAGATTGTCGACTCCGTTGACAGTCACTTTGTATAGGTGACTATGGCCAGTGTATTTCGCCCTTGTGTACTGGCCAGCCACTCTCCCTCACATTCATATAATCTATGCTGCCAGACCCCATTGGAGATGTGGATGGTCCCTAGTGCCATATTCTGATGACAGTATTGAGGATGTCACAACATTCTTTCCATGGAACCTTCTTATTATGGACTACACCCCCATTTTCATGGGTTATGGTAGTCCATGGCCAACAGGGAGGTTTGTGCGGATACAGAGTAGATTCCTAATGTAGAGGAGGTCCTCTAATTAAAATTGTATAACTACTCCTGTATGACTATGCTATTATTTATAAAACAGTTAATTTCTATGGTTACATAGCCAATCTTTGAACATCATTTGTCTCCAATGTTTACGATTTATATGTTTGTCTTGGTTATGTTTACAATTTATATGTTTGTCTCAGTTATGTTTACAATTTATATGTTTCTCTCTATGCACTTTATCTGTCTACAAAGCAATACACTTTATATGTTAATTTAAATCTAATAAATATAATCCTTTCTCTAAACATGATGCATCTATTCTGGCTCCAAAAAGTTAGTCGTGCATTTTACACCGTCGATTTTTCAAATACGATCGCGATTGACTAACTTGTCACTAACACACTGTATAAAAGGTCTGTTTTGGAGCTAGAATAATCTAACCTGTCAGTAACATGCGATTGACTAACCTGTCACTAACATGTCATAGGCATTACAATTTTGATATGTAATGAAATTAAGATGTCAGATATGGAATGCAGATAATCTAATAAATATAATCCTTTCTCTAAACATGTGATACACATTAAGTCTTCTCTAAAAGGAATAGCATTGATTTTTGTAATAATGTAATATTGATATGCAATGAAATTAAGATGTGAGATATGGAATGCAAATGTGTAAATTGTGAACACTTGGATTGAAGACAATTTTATCTCCTTCATGATGATGCAAGAATATCAATTTTCTCTCCTTGGATTGAAAACACATGGGCCAACCAGTCACCTAATCAGTGAAAGGGACTAATGTGGCGTGTTAGTCTTTTTCATCGTTTCGCGTGCCAAAACGAAAAGTCTGCTAGCCAGTATTGGAATCGCAACCGTTAGTCAATCTCAACCATTAGTTTCACGTGTTAGTTAAAGGTTAGTGAATCAAAATTTTAAATGTCGCGTGTTTGTAAAAGGTTAGTCAATTGCAGCTGTTAGTTTCGTGTGTTTGTGATAGGTTAGTTAATCGTAGTAGTTAGTTTCAACGGCGTGTTAATCTACTTTGCCGTTTAGCGTGCCAAAAGGAAAAGTTTGCCAACCACTAGTCGAATCACAACCGTTTGTCAATCACAGCCGTTAGTTTCACGTTTTTGTGATAGGCTAGTCAATCCCAGCTGTTAGTTTCATGTTTTTGTGATAGGTTAATCAATCACAACCATTGGTTTCACTTTTTTGTGATAGGCTAGTCAATCATAGTCGATAGTTTCAAGTTTTTGTGATAGGTTAGTCAATCGCAGCCGTTAGTTTTGCATTTTAGTGATAGATTAGTCAATCACCCTTCAGGGTATCAGGATATGATCCAGATCAGAAAGCTCTTCTACAATGGGCTATCTATCCTAAAGATAAGAGACCCACACTGGTTGATAGAGAAGAAGCTTTTGGATTACTGCAAATCGAGACTGTTCAGCCAAAAAACAACAAAGAAGGCACTGGTCATCTACAAGATACAACTCATTACCATATCAGTTCATTTTTTAGTAACACGCGTGTTAGTCATTCCGTACTGTCTTTGTGGAGTGGCGATAGATGCGTCCACCATTTCCTTTAGGCCCATGAATTAGCGAAGACGACTGACTAACAAACTTTCAATTTGAGTTTCTTTATTTACGGAATACAAGTAGAATTAACTTGCATGTCATAGTACACCTTTTTCGTGTGGGCTGAAGCTATTATGGCTCCAAAATAGATGATCGTGACTATTCTGGCTCCAAAATAGACCTTCAGTGTGGTAAAGCTTTAATAGTTAATACTCATTGATCTATATTTAATATTTATGAAGAATAATAGTCATTGAGAAGTCTATCTTATGTACTTGTGATTCAGTTTATCCATCATTTATAAACAAGCATTTTTTCAGTCTATAAAAAAAAAATTGCCATGATACAATTAGTGGTTCTTTTAAATCCGCTATAAAATTTTTTTTAACTTGCAGTTAGGTTTCAGGTATAGATTCACCTGCCTTGGTTTGCAAACACTGATTGGGAAGCCATATTAACTTATTAAGAGAAGTGCAAAAACCATTCATCATAGAAGACGTGTAGAAAAGCCACATAGAACCACTCAGAAAGCATGAAAAAGTGTACAACAAACCTATCATTAACCATTGATGTTTAAGTGAAGTCAATCACATTTATTTTTTATTTTATTTTTTTGACAAGGTGGCAAGGCCACTTAATATATTTTTACAACTAGTTCAAGAAGGGGTCCCGAAGAAAAGAACCAGAAAGAAAAACTTTGGTCAATCAAGTTTATTGAAAATAACCATTCATGAAGCATACAAAGTGTCTTCCTAAATGAAAGAATATGTTTGATTACAAAAAGTCTGCACCACTGCTGACGTTTTATTGAACAGGAAAAGTTTCATAATAGTGCAAGCCTATTATAGAGGTAGAGGTTGAGTATTTAAATCACTTTTGTTTCCCCTAGTGGTCGCAGTAAGGGGAGGCACATCATGACCATCATCTTCATCGGTTACAGAGGAAAACACCTTCGCGTACCTCTATTTCTAGTACTGAGCGCGTTGTGCACAAACATCTAGCATCCCCTGCATTTGGTCACTTATGATTTTGCTGTTTTTAGCACACGCCTCATGAACTACCTCCTGTCTCTCATTCACCATCTACAAACCATGCACTTCCAGCTCAAGGTCCATATTCTTATCGTCCAAGTCCATGACCTTGTTATTGAGTTCCATGCATTTCTTATTGACTTCAATTCATTTCTTATTGAGTTCAGTGCATCTCCTTTTCACTTCATTCAGTCTCCATTCAAGATCAGAAACAATCCCCTTCAACCTTTCATTTTTAGCATGGGCCATTTTGACCTTCTGCGTTAGCAGTTCTACTTGCATGGCATCAAACTTCATTATGTCCATCCCATCATTACAGTCTACAAAGGGCGGTGGTGGTCGTCTTGCAGACTTCCCTAAACCATCGTCAGAGGTGAGAACATCGACCGTCCCATTCGCCTTTGAATTCATAGCAGGCGTTCCGTTCTGCGGAACAGATGTTTCGACACCCCTTCTTTTTCCTGTCCATGGTCTTCCCATTGCCATCCCTGCAAACAATGCCAAAAAGAAGTATCTGTAGACAAGTGGGCAAGACAACATGAAAAATGTAGGAAACAATAATTTATGCCAACAAGAAAGGAACTGCTATCTGTTGCTTTTTTTGGAATGAATAACATTATGCACGATACAAAAAGTTAACGTGTTCAGTAAAGTTGACATGTTCACTAAACTGGGCACTTGGGTGGCAGGTTACCTGCCAATTGGGAATCCATGTTTTGGGAAGATAACTCCATCAGTCAGTACTCCTCATCCTATATCCAACTTATTACACATATGCCATGAAACTATAACGGAAGTTTGGTGTATTTTAATAGATTTTTTTTTTTTTGTTGTTGTTAATTCATTTCAGATTCAGTGTTCAACAACAAACAATAACAATGGTATATTCAACTGTCGTAAGCTATAGTGGAAAGAGTACATGGTTCACAATTTCAATCAAACATTCCACTTCATCTGTATACATAAAAGAGTTGCAGGGACCCTATTGGTACGCAATAACAAAACCTATGCATATGCAATATATAAGAGACCTTGAACAAAACTTGAACAGTAAACGACTATCATTGACTTTATTGTACCATTCACTATTATTATTAAAAATGTTGCGCACTAAAGAAAGGTTTGTGAAGTTATTAAAGGGTAGTTGATGGTGCAGGATCACCATGAAAGAGTCCAACAAATCAAGCCTTTACGGTTATTTTTCTTAAAATAGCAGGAAAGGTTGAAAATAATGTACAATTCATCTAAGACAAACAATAATTGAGAGGGTTTAAACTATGTGAAGGTAAAATCCATGTCAATATAACATCTCCAAATCCCATCTAAATAAAGTCTATCAAGACCAAACTTCCACCACAGTATCTCACTCTAAATATTTCAAAAGAGGAACAACAACTATGGTCGAAGAATATTATCGCCTCCGCTGTTTAGATTGCGCAATGGAGTTGATGGCACCATAAAATACTTTATGCTTCTTCTCATTCTTATGCAACTCAGGAGGGGTGATGTCAAGTGATCACAACCTGTGACTTACCCGTCTAGTCATAGGGCCGCGTTTAACATCCTCTTTTTGTGGCTGGACACTTTCGCCAACTTTATCCTACCACATACAAACGACATCATACGAGTACTGCCTATTTCATTCCATTGGAATAAGGTAAAGGATGGAATGAGAAGATAGACGAAGGGATCTTGTCATCTTTGAAACTTATTGAGGGTGGGGAATAGACCAGGTCTTTAATGGGCCACACCACCCATGAGTTTAGGGAATCCGACAAGACATCGATGAAAGGACCTGGGCAAGGCAGTTGGGCATTTGCATCAAAGACTTTGACGATGCAAACTTTAGCACAATGTCATGGGAGTAGAATAGTATGACACATTACACCCTTCCCCAGGCCATCAACAACACCTTCCCCAACCACTGCCCCATCTAGGAGTAGGTGGACTTCAACTCCAACAACAACAACGTGAGCATCTTCATTGGCGCACTCTTCTTTGTCTTCCACGGTTGCCTGCATCAGTAACGAGTGGACACAGTCGCTTAAATAAAATTCTTTATACATGTCGATCAAAAATAGTCAAATGAATTCATGGCAATGCAGTACAACAATGCCGGCATAGTTGTCTCTCTCGATCCATTGCCCCCATCGTGGTCACGGTCTGCATTTGTACATCCATCATCATTTCCCCCAGACTCTTTCTCAATGCTTGTTTCTATCGGGTTATGCTTTAAAACATGACACATTGTACAAGAGTGTAAGTACACATTAAACCCATACGGCTACGAATGCTACTGGACCAAGGTCGATGAATTTTACATGACTAAGACAATAACAGGAACACAGATAATGGACACAAACCACAACATCATAAAAAATTCTCTCTAGTGTAACACTGCCCCTCATTGCCTGTTATCCAAAAGAAGAGCCCAATACCTGTTGATCTCTGCTCTTATCCTCCAATGTCTGCCCCAATTGAGTGGACTCCTTTGAAATCTTCTCGCCACTGCATGCACTCAACTTTCCATTCACCGTCTCCTTCAAATTCTCCCTCAAAATAGACTTCTGAAGTTTCTCGTCCAATACAGCGGTCGACTGCATAAAAAAAGAGTTACTGTATAGTATAACACACCATGTCATGATATATCACTACATGTCATGCATAATGGCACCACATTACTTGTTCATCTTTGTAACTATCCTCCAACCTCTGCCCCAGTTGAGGAGAGTTCTCTGCAATCATCTTGCCACTGCATGCACTCAGTTTTTCAATAGTTGTCTCCTTCAGCTTCTTCCTTCTAACAGACGTTCAAGATTTTGGACTTGGTTTTTTGGGAACACTACACACAGTGTCATCAGGCAACTGCATTGACTGTTCTTTGCTCGTAGCGTCCATCATCTTCCCCAACTCAAGAGACTACTCCGCAATCTTCTCGGCATTGTAAGCATCCAATTTTTCATTCGATGTCTCCTTCAGCTTCTTTGATGAAATGAACTTATACATAATAGACGCTCGAGGTTTTTGACTTAGTTTTTTGCGCACACTGCATTCTGTGTCATCCAATACCACGAGACAGTTCATGCTCCCTCCACGGACCCTATCAGCCTATAATGACATGGATGAAATAGTCAACATACTACACAGTGCAGTGCAAAGCATACCATGCAATGAAAACACACATATGGACAGGCCAACAGACAGTCACCTTCGATGATAAACATGTCGCGTCATCTGAAGTCAGACTTGTTTTTTCTGTGGCATTCTTCTTTTCTTGCTTCCTTGATGAATCACATGCAGGCTCATTAACTCACACGTTTGTTTCAGGATGTGAAGTCTGCCTTCTTTTTTCTGCAGCATTCTTCTTTTTTTGCTTCCCCGACAAAATAGGTGCACCCTCTTTTGTTTGATGACCTGAAGCTGACCTTGATTTTTTCACAACATTCTTCTTTTTTTGCTTCCACAATGAAATAGATGCAACCTCATTCACTAGCACATTTATTTTGCGATTAGCCTTCGATGCCAGAACCTCCTTGCCATGGCCTGCACTGTCACTTAAAATCTGGGCACCAAGATAGGATACGTCAATAAGTCGTTCTTCACATGTTTAAAGGAATTTACTAAACTGCAAAAAAATACGATCACTAAAAAATTACCTCTGTTGCAATATTCTTTCTTTGTAGTAGCTCTAAAACCTTCTTCCTTCTCGCCTCCCTAACTGGACTATTGTCGTACACTCGCATTGCTTCCTTTATCTCTTCCTTCCCTTTGGTAGGAAGCTCATCATGTGTTTTCTTGCCATATTTCATACAGACTCGGTCAGTGACAAATTTTTTTTGCATATTGCATCGTACACCCATTTGGTATTCAATATTAGACTCCCTCTTTTTCAACTCCAACAATGATTTCTTCCTATGATCCGCACTGCGCTTTCCACTTCCACACTATTGATGACTTTGTCGTGCAATCCCCAAAAATGGTAGTTGATGTTCTCTGGCTCTATGCATATTAAGCCTCCCCAGATCCCAAAACTGACGACCTACATTTTTAGAACAATAACCAAAGAGACAAAAGGAGTGCAACCTGCCATTAATATGTTCTCTTTTGTGATCGGCCTGTTGTTGCACATAGCCAACAGAGACAAAGAGTCTCATTCAATTTTGCACTAATCAAGCATTATAAAGATAATCCAACATATAATGACTAATAGTGGACCTCCTTGTTACTTGCCCCTTGTTGTTCCTATTCACGAGCAATGACAAAATCATGCTGCCATTCAGCCTCCTGCTCTATGCTCACCTCATGCTCGCTACAAATGTCCCCTTTTTCACTCTCACCGCCTCGAGCATTAGTATAATCGCCCTCATCTACACTTCCAATGGCCTCATCTTCCTCACCAGCACAACCACTATCATAATGTTGTTCAATAAAATAGCACACGTCATCGATCCATTTTATGCCTGTGTATATATCTACATTTCCACTTATAAATCCCAACTTCCACCAACCATGCCATGCAATGATGGAAAAAAAATATAATGCAATGATAAATAATTACCAGTGTGGTTGTGCAGTCACTAAGAAGTTGACTTGACAATGGGTTCAAAATTGGAGACCTGATTGGTGACTCATTCAAATTTGAATCCCCAACTAGTCCCTAACCTGAAGGCCCATCCCCTGACTCTTTCGGATTTGGATCCCCAACTAGTCCCGCATCTGAAAGCCCAACTCCTGACTCTTCCAGATTTGAATCCTCGACTACTTGTGGATGTGAAAGTCCAACTCCTGAATCTTTTAGATTTGAATCCCCAACTTGTCATGCATTTGAAAGGCCAACTCCTAACTCTTTCAGATTTGAATCCTCAGCTACTCATGGATGTGAAAGTCTAACTCCTGAATCTTTTATATTTGAATCCCCAACTTGTCATGCATCTGAAAGCTTGACTCCTGACCCTTTCAGATTTGAATCCTCAACTAGTCCTGGATACGAAAGCCCGACTCTTGAAACTTTAAGATTTGAATCTCAAATAGGTCGCGCATCTGAAAGCCCAACTCCCGACTCTTTTGGATTTGAATCCTCAACTACTCCCAGATGTGAAAGCCGAACTCCTAAATCTTTCAGATATGAATGCTAAACTCATCCCGCATATGAAAGCCCACCTCTCTTTTGGGTATACAAATTAGTTCTCCAGGCACAAGCTTTAAACAGTTACAACACCAAGCAATACTACATGTTACATAATCCATTAAAACTACTTAGCTTACAGGCATGCCGATGTCACATGTCACTAGGAAGCGAATGCGGCCAACTCCTAGGAGATCATCTACCTTTAGCTCCAACAACCCATAATCAAGATCAACATTTTCCCTCAACCTTTTTCACAACGCAATTGACATGATTGAACTGAAACATAAAAAAAAATGCAATTCATATTCATCACACTATCAATAACACCACACATTCACCACAAATGACACAACCAACACATGACCGGTTATGCCCACATTCCAATACAAAGTCAGCATGTCGTTGTGTTATGTACAACCCAACTAACGGTTTAGCCATAAACTATCCATGACATTCCGCTCTAGAACATATTTGGTTGCAATTGCAATGAAATAATGACTATGATCCATCACCAATGGTGTTAAAAAGGCTTTGTGTGTTCTCCCCATCCAAAATACAACACAAAAACTAGACTTTCTTAAGGATTGATAAAGAAGGATGCAAAAAATGCTTAACGGATCGGCTATGTCTATTCCGGCTCCAAAACGGACCTTTCCTACAACATGTTACCGACAGGTTAGTCAATCGCAACCACTAATTGCAAAATCGATGCTGTAAAATGAGTGTGCAACAATTAAGATGGTCAATCTATGTCAGAGAATAAACAGTGATTCATTACCATTAACAAAGTCTTTGACGATAATTAATGGGTACAGAGACCTCCAATTTATTTTTTGAAAGACACAAGTCTTTTGAAATGAGTGTCTATTCTAAAGCTTCCATCTGTTTGTTGACATGGGAATATTATTATTTATTAAAAATGTACTCTTAAGTTACGAAAAGAAAAAAGAAAAAAACACTTTGAAGGATAGACACGTGAGGAGTTCATCATGCGAACCCAAGACATATCAAACAGAAGCCCAAATCACATTTCAAATCAGAGTTGAATCATCAAACACATGTACTTCTCAAACATGACAAACATCAATAATCTAGAAATACAAAATACACTAGGATGAACATTAACACTCCCATGCAAATCAACAGAATATATACAAATTTATAATACATAGTTTGCAAGAATCAAGATTTATGGTTCATATATTCAACACTGGTTTCATGACTCAAAGATCCATAAAACAATTGTACTGCGTTCAGGTTTAAAAAATATATCTTATTGTCTAATATGGTGCATCTATAGCATATAATATAAGGCATCAACCAATTGCATTATTCATTTTTATTATTATCAAATTCACTAAAAGTAAGGACATTAATATTACATGATCAAGAGCTAAAATTTATACATACATTTGTACCGCATAAAAAAAATTATATACAACTATATATAAATATAACAAACGCCTTTCAAAAAGTTGCACAAGCCCAAAGATTATTAATAAGGGGACATTACAGTACAAGTAGTATTAAACAAGGGAGATAGAGCAACAACATGGGAACGTCTAGACGTTTGCTCGGGGACTACTCAATAGTCCTTGATAATCAACAACCTGCATGGATAACTAATGTTACTGGTAGTCTACATTGGGAAGTACATGCATTTCAAAAGACATAAAAGGAACCTACATGTTCATATATGAAAATGCAGTTTAACATTCAATATAAACTACCACTAAGTAATTTATATCACCTAAATTATATCTGTCCATTTGCCATAGTGCCAGAGCTATGCCAGAGTTGTCTATATCAACCACCTATTTTCATACTATTGTTGTGCACTAAAGGACAAATGCCTCTATTCCAACTCAAAATCAATGCTATGGTTTGACTAACACGTAGCTTAGTCACTCGTTTTACACTATATTTTACTTTCAATGGATGCAATTGGTTAACATGTCACTAACATGCAATACCATTTGTTGGAGAGGTTGTGTCTCTTCTGGTTCCAAAATGGACAAATCGTACAGACTAACAGTGCTGTGTTAGATAGAAGCAACCATCAAATACAAAACTATGATTAAAAACTTGCCACGAACATGGGGTGTTAGTCCCCACATTTTGTTTTTTGCAGCCCCAATAGAGGCGTCCCACTGCCAGAGTAACTTGAGTTTCGTACTAGTTTTTTCTCTAACAAAAGTACCAAGTTTTGTAGCCCGCTGCCTCTTCTTCCTGTCGGGATGCCATCCGAACGCGATTCCTTCATTCACAAGATTTTAATGTGCATGTTATACACAATAAACCAACGGTAACCACGAAGCATACCGCAACCATCCTCCAGCATGTCCACATAATTTTGCATGGGTGTCGAGGACTGAAACCGAAAACTCAACAACAACTCCACATCACATACCATGGGTTGGAGCACCATGAGAATTTGGCATGGTATGCATGTCTTGGAAATGTATGTTGTTGGTACGATAGGTCCACTATCGAGCCACAATACACATAGCCTCCCACATATATTTGCACATATATTTATTCTACAATTTTTGAGTGTGGTTAGGTGCTTTGAACTTGTGTCATGTCTATTCTGCCTTCAAAAAGTGATTGTAACAATGACATGAATCGACATACATGACACACGTCAATTCTGGCTCCAAAAAGGACATATCGTACCAATGACATGCATCAACATACATGTTTGAGAATAAATATATATGCAAATACAAGTGGCAGACACCTAATAGCTACATGAAAGACAAAGTGAGGTAAAATGTTTTGTTTCAAATTGAGTTTCTTTTACATGGTCTTGACCTTGTTTACATGTTATGGTTTGCCTTTTGATGCAAATAGACTCCTGAAAATCAGGTTGTTGACTGGTTGATGCAGCCATTCCTTGACTGTGTGTGACCTGCTCTTGTTTAGGAGTTGATCTGCTGTTTGCTAACAATTAGGAGTTGATCTGTTGTTTGTTTGATGATAGAAAACATGCCACCTTTTTTATTTGCCTAACTTGGAAAAAGTAAGACTAATGCACGAACGAAAACATTATTGTTGAAGGGCTCCTTATTGAAGCAACCTCCGTCTATTCTGGCTCATTATTGAAGGGGGATTTATGGGACTGTAGGTTTTCTTTTTTTATCTAATGAGGACCTGAGAATAATGGAAATAGAGCATAATATTTCCATTCTTTTATCTATATTTTATTTTGTCATTTTCCTCTGTATTACAGTAGACATGTTTGTGTGTGTGTGTGTGTGTCTCTGTGAGTGTGCGTGTGTGTGTGTGTGTGTGTATTGCTTCATATTCACATATATATACTAACACACACCAAAACACAAACAAACAATGCAAACCTTGACGGTTTTCAACAAAATCCCCAAAATCAGCCCTCAACAATGAGCCATCAACAATCAAACAGGGACCCTTGGTATCCTGACACGACCATGTTGCAAAATGATGCCTAATTTTCACAGACAGAACACAAAATGACAGAGAAATTTTTTTTAAAATTATTGAATGTCTTAGGGTTTCAAATTACTGTAGCCGCCTAAGCCTCCACCCAAATCGTTGTCCTCTTCACACCTCCCAGGGCACACTCACAGCCACCTTTGCGATACAAAAATTATATAAAAATTTACAATTTCAAACACAAGGTTGACGAATGAATCATAAAACTATCTTTATCTATTAGGGTTTGAATTTACTGATGCTGCCATAACCCTACACAACAATCTTCAATCGTACCACCCCCTGTACACTACGATACCTCCTCCCTACACATGAAAAAAAACCCATGTGTTAATAGGCGATAACAATAGGACTAACAATATACCCAGACAACTTGGGTTATGCATGCGGTCGGCTTTTCTCCTCCCCTTCGGAGCCACACATATTTTGAGAATGCATACCTATAACTACAATTGAAGCGCAGATCCTTCGCTCAGTGATTCAACCGGGGACATGAATTTACAACTTGAATTTACACGGTCGAATATTTTGTTTCGCCTCCACCAGTGCGTTCTGCATGCACGTACCAGACGAAATATATTTTTAATTTTCGCAAAATCAAGTTTTCGTTCAAAATTAAAAAAAAATGAATTGAAAACTGTGCCCATAACACGTGACCGTCGATGTTAGTCGATCGTGAATGCAATAAAGCGGGTTAGAAAAAAAAATTGTAACGTGGTCATTAAAAAAAAATAAAATCAAAATTGGCGGTCACTGAAAATGTAAAACGCTTGCCCGATGATATGTTAACCGCCTCGCCTGATGTAACCGTCACATCGCGGCGACAACGGTTGGGAAAATGTTAACCGTGAGTAAGCTTTTCTGTCCAACGCAAAATGATAACATCATCCACGTCATCGCAACTGCTAATTCCTCCATGTCATTTGTGGGTTCCAGGAACGTCCCTCTCATGGACTTGCCGTACTTGAGTGGTATGCCTTCGACATCATATGGAGGCATGCCGTTTTGGAGCTATAATAGCTACAACCATTTTGGAAAGAGGGGTTCAAATTATATTTGCGAAGGAGATTTAATTATTTGATATAGTCGTACCACCTTTACAACCATTGTACCTAGCCTATGTACATGTTTACATCAGCAAGTTTGGCCTTTTTGGTGGACTTTACAAATTTAGGGGCACCTCTATATTAAGCGCTCCTTAACTAAACTTGATTGTAGCTATTTTTGGAAACAAAATTTTTTTGCTAGAATATTCCTATGATATTTTTTTTGGTAAGGGGGAGATTTCTTTCTAGCAATAAGGAATACTTTGGGAATATTTTGTTGACACCATCATTTGTTAACCCTTTGACCTAGTTTGCCCTCCAAGTTGTAAAAATTGTAATTGGTTTTTTGCACATAAATTGAGCATATGGGCTTGAAATCATGTGAATGAGATATCGTCTAAAATCTGGTTTTGGTACTGATATAAATCTATAGGTCATTTTGTTAGATCTTGCACTATTTGTTTTTACCAAGCCTTCAAATTCAACCTTTAGTTTTGCACTTTTGGGGCCATATCTTGCACATATAAATTCTATTTTTTGAGAATCAGATATTGTTAGAAAGATCTCAACATCCTCTATCTAGATCTAAGGTCCTTTTTTACATAATTTTCATTAGGTACTCAAAGATCTCAATCTTGTCCTTTTTTGGGTTTTTTCTTAGAATCTACAAATCAATTGTTTTTTTAATGATTGAAGTGATTTTTTTTGGCATTGAGTGGATATATACTATTGCATTAGTTAATTTTTGTACTTTTTTTAATCATTTATCATGTATCCAAACTATATTTCTCCCCTTACTCCATTCAACTACTATGGTAAAAAAACAAATGGAGATTCACCTAAACCACTAGGGTTATACGGAGTGACCGTGGGTACAAAAGTTGATCCTACCACCATTATTGAGAAGAGAAAATGGTTCAGTGGGTGTGATGAAGCTTTTGGAACATTATGCATGTCTATGTCTCTATATATTCTCTTTCATTTTGAGTCTGGCACCACACCCAATCAAATTTGGAATACATTGGAGTCCCTATTGTTAGATAGTTCTGGTACTGGGAGAAAACTGAGAGGGGGGGTGAATCCGTTTTCACACAAGTAAAAAAACTAATGCAGATTATAAGCTTTATACCAGAGCACAAAGAAACCAACACAATGACAGATAAAGAATGAAAGCACAGTACACACGAGACCAATATTTTGATGCGAAAAACTCGGTAAAGGGAAAAACCACGGTGGGAAACCCTACCCACAATCATATAATACTTCTACAACAGTATGTGAAATAATTACAATGGGGATTGCACTTTCAATTAGGCCAACCGCCTAGAGTGCACTGCTCATCACAAAAGGGAAGTCTCACTAACTTACAAACACATTAGACTACAATCCGGAAAGAATGAACTGTGGAAGTAACATCTCCTAATGCTTGATACAGTTACGGTTAAGAAAAAATGTCTCCCTTGCAACACCAAATCCTTCACAACCTTCTGTTGAATGATATATCAGTGTTCACACATAGCCTTTCTCTGATAATGCATACATAACCATTGATACCAAGATTACATGAATAAGTCACCTATAAATACAATTCATCAACCTTAGTGATAAGGCTGACTAAACCCTAAACCTGTAAACCCATAATTACAAAAACACATCACATGATATCACCCGACCAATATTATGATTTACATTACATAGCATTGACCTAATTCAAATTCCCAAACAATTACATCCACCTGACATCATGCTAAGACCAATATCCAACATGTTTCACCAACCGGTAGAAACCCTTAGTATAATAACACATAATATCTAACCAGATCCAAATAGGACCATCATATCAGTATGCCAGCCAATGAGAAGCCACCAAACAATTGGTACATGATCAAGAAGCACCTTCAACATGTTAGAAATCATTTCAATAAGCTATACCAAAATCACTTAACCAAATCACCAAGTATTGTCAACCGGTAAAGCTAACCGGTACCAAGAAACATCAACCGAAAACATAAGCAATAGCTTCCGGAGCACAAAATCATGAACCAAATGAATATGAAAAGCATGTAGCCAACCTGAATAACCATCCAAATTTGAATGAAAGGATCTGATCATACCGGATCAGAATCACAACAAAAAACAAGACAAACACCAAGTCTAATCGGGATAGGTCCAACCGGGATATCAAAACCATATCCAACCAGGATACAGTGTTGACATCAATGACAACACTTAACCAAATCGAACATGTTGCCAACAATCTCCCCCTTTGGCATTGATGGCAACACTGAATGTGAAAAACATGCAAGTGCCAAGGAATGCCAACAATCTCCCAAAGATTAATATGAAATATATCTCCCCCTTTGATTAACTGAAGAACGCATGAACACCATCTCTCCAAAGATTAACTATTTTTCACATGAACACCATCTCCCCATTTGACATCAATGACAAAGGATGGATACCAAATCAAGACGAAACTAAACCAAACAACTAACTACTCCCCCTGAGCAACAACATCATCTCATCAACCTGGATCATAAAGTATGTCTGATAGGCTCATTGGATTGATGCATCCCTACATCTCTAAGTCTCCTCCGGAGGGGTGGTGACTCCCAACTGTTCTCTAAGATATTCAAAAGTATCTTTAGGCAATGGTTTTGTTAGAATATTTGCAACATGTTCCTTAGTAGGCACATAAACCAATCTAACTTCCTTTGCTTCAACCTTTTCTTTCAAAAAATTATACCTTATAGAAATGTGTTTTGATTTGGAATGAAATACTAGATTCTTTGAAATATCAATAACAACAATATTATTGTAGTGAATAACAATAGGCTCATCATAACTTACCCTTATATCCTTCAACATTTGTTTTATCCATTAAACCTGAGTATAGTTAGTTGCAACAACTACATATTCAGCTTCAATAGTAGATAATGAAGTGCATGATTGTTTCTTGCTAAGCCATGAAACCAATTTATTCCCAAGAAATAATGCACCACCTGTAGTATTCATCTGGTCATCCACATCTCCTGCCCAATCAGAGTTTGTATAGGCACATAGTTTGAAATCATCATCCTTTGGATACCATAACCCATAATCTGTTGTACCTGCCAAATATCTGAATATCCTTTTAACAACAATATCATGAGTTCCTCTAGGATCTAACTGAAATCTAGAAGCAATAAAAATAACATTCATTATATCAGGTCTAGTCTAGTTAAGTACAATAATCCACCAATCATTGATTTGTATCTACTTGGATTTATTCTAGGAGATTCATCATCCTTTGACAATTTGCAACCGGTTATCATAGGAGTACCAACAAGTTTAGAATTTTCAAGTCCAAATTTCTTAAAAAATTCCCTCACATACTTAGTTTGACAAATGAAAATACATTTATCAGTCTCAGTAATCTATAAACCTAAGAAAAATTTCATATCTCCAATCATAGACATTGCAAATTCATTCTTTATATCATCAACAAATCTCATGCATAAACTTTCTTCTCCTCCAAAAATGATATCATCCACAAAGATTTCAATGATTAGTATGACATCATTCTCAATCTTATAATATAAGTTACTATCAACATTACCTTGTACCATTGCTTTGAAATATATTTATCTAATCTAGTGTACCATGCTCTAGGGGTTTGTTTCAATCCGTATAAAGCTTTCTTCAATCTGCAAACCATGTCTTTGTCTTTTGATAAATAAAATCCATAAGGATGCTCAATGTAGACTTCCTCTTCAAGATCTCCATTCATAAATGCACATTTGACATCCATCTGATATACCTTGTAGTTCTTGTGTGCAACATAGGCAAGAAATAGTCTTACCACTTCAATTCTTGCAATCAGAGCATAAGTCTCATCATAATCAACGCCTTCTTCATGTGAGTTACCTTTCCAAACCAATCTAGCTTTATTTCTCACAACTTGACCTTCCTCATTTAATTTATTCCGAAAAACCCATTTAGTTCAAATAACATTCTTATCTTTAGGCCTAGGGAAAAATTCCCAAGTCTTATTGTTTTTTATATGATCTAGTTCCTCTTCCATTGCTTTCATCCAATTCTCATCTTTACTTGCTTAAATGAAAGATTGTAGTTTAATTTGAGAAATTAAACATACCTCTTCAACAACTAGCCTTCTTCTTGTCATCACACCTTTCCTTTTTATCTCCAATGATCTGATCTACAAAATGATTCAGCTTCACATACCTGGGAGGCTTCAAATTTTTTGACTATCTGATTCTTTCTGCCCTTCACCAGTCACTGTGAAATTTTCTGATGTCACTGGAGCAATTAGATCTATGCTCTGAACTGATTCTTACACTACCAGTTTTGATTTGACAAATTCATCTTCCAGTCCATAATAATATGATTAGATTTTATTATTACCTTTCTCATCCACCTTAACATTTATTCTTTTCATAATCCTTTGTTATAACATCTGTAGACACCCAAAATTGTCATGTCTAATTAAATAAATATTTTATTTATTTAATTATCTAAGCCTAATTCTTCTATTAATTAAATAAATCTTTATTTATTTAATTAATTCATTTATCCTCTTCTAGCCTTACTTCTCATTTAAATAAATACATTTATTTATTTAAATTATCCTTTTCCTAAATTAAATAAATATTTTATTTATTTAATTATACCACTTCTTCTATTAATTAAATAAATCTTTATTTATTTAATTAATTCATTATCTTTTTCTACACATGACACATGTCATTCATCTCTTAATTCCTACACTACCTACCTCTTTCATTATTTTACTATTTCCTTTACCTACCCTCTAATCCTAGCTGACCTCCTTTTTACACCTCTCAATCTTATCCCTCCATTTCATATTGTGTCTTCTATTTAAGGAGATTCCTTCGTCAATATCAAACCCTAATGACTAATCTTGAAGACTTGGCTACACTACGACTCTACTTGCAACCACATTCCGTTCTTTGTTGAGCTCTTGTGCACATAAAATCTGAGAGCAAATATATCAAGCAAGATCAATGGAGATAGGAAGAATGGAGATCAAAACCCTATTGGACATGTGATGGTATAATCTTTGTGATTTCATGTGATTTGCATTGTCTTAGGTAATCTTCATATGTTATGGTGGATCTTTGTTGATTGTTAGGCTAGGGTTTTGTGGTTGGATTCATTTAGCCTTTTAATATTGTTATTATTGTTATCCATTTTCACCATAAACATTTTGGCACGTCCGGTGGGACATGGATTTTTCTTAGATCTATGTTTTTTGCAGATTTTTCTAACCCTATATTGCTATTTTGTAAAATAATTTGGAGAATAACCTTGTGCAGCTAGGGTTTTGGACACAAAATCAAGATCTTGGAGAGATTTGATCATATCTCACAAACGGCTAGGAAATTTTGCACCAAATTTTTTTTGCAAGTTGAAAAAAGTATCAGGAGCTCTCAATCTGAAATTCAAAATTTTTGGAGCACATTTTCATTTTCTAGGAATTTTTTATGATTTTTCATAAAAAATTAATTTTGAGAGCAAATGAGAGAATTTTTTGGATTTTCTTACATTTTTGGAAATCTCTCATAATTATACACAAGATCTGTTCTTTGTGATTTTAATTTTGATGCAAAATATTTCCATAAAAGTCGGATCTTTAAAAATTAGGGTTTTTCTTTATTTTGATCAGATCTCACAAACGGCTTCAAATTTTGACATAAATTTTTTTGTGTAGGTCAGGAAAGTATCAGAAAGATTCAGTAAAAATTTTAGATTTTTTGGATCGATTTTGCATTTTATATGAATTTTTTATGATTTTTCATAAAAAATTAATTGTGAGAGAAAATTAGTGAATTTTTTGGATTTTCTTACATTTTTGGAAATCTCTCAGAATTATACATAGGATCTGTTCTTTGTGATTTTAAATTTGATGCAAAATCATTCCTAAAAAATCAGATCTTTGAAAATTAGGGTTTTGCATTATTTTACTCATATCTCACAAACTGCTTGGATTTGTTGCAGAAAATGTTTTATGCAGGTTTGGAAGACCATAAAGACTCTCCAGTAAAAATTTCAGATTTTTTGGATCGATTTTGCATTTTATATGAATTTTTTATGATTTTTCATAAAAAATTAATTTTTGGAGCAAATTAGCAAATTTTTTGGATTTTCTTACATTTCTGGAAATCTCTTAAAATTTTACAGGTGGTCTTTTTTTATGATGAATCAGGTCTTTGAATTGGTCAACAAAACGCATTGTTGAAGGCCCCTATTTCACAAAGTCTTTTGGATCTAAAATTTACCTAACTTGTGTGCTTGCAGGAAGGGGTGATTATTTCAAACAATCCAAACTACTAATAAATCTTTGTTGCAGGTCCTTGGTAAGGGTTTTTGGATTTTTATTGTGTACCTTATTTTCATAGACTAGCAAATACTTCAATTGGTGCACTAAAATTGAATCATTATTTTTTGTGTCTTGAGCAATAGGCTCTTTTTGTTTAATCTTTAGAGGGCCTGTCTTCCTGTGTGGTCATTAGGACTACTAGTGAGAAGAGAACGACCCAAGTGGTAGCGAGGAAAACCAACCTCATCCGAACCACTATAATCAAATGTATTCATGGTGAAAACTATGAATAACGTGTGCTGATTAGTTCATACCGACACTATGTCTCCTCATAAACCTGTTTGATCAAATTTATTTGATCATTTGTAGGGCGTAACCCCTACCGGCTGGGAGCCTTCTGTATTTACAGAGCTGAAAGTGCCGCATGTATGGCCACACAAGCGGATGCCCTTACTAGCACCTTTTTGTTTTAGAAGCCCAAATCCTTCTAGTTGTTGGGGCAAGAGGTCGGACCTCTGGTAGCGGCCCACACACATACGGTTCTTAGTAGAGATACAAAGTTTGCCATGGGGAGTTTTCATGGGGACTGATGCTTGGCTGACCCGAGAAGTGAGTGCCGAGGGTGGAGCCAGTGAGGTCAAGCATCTAAGTATCTGCTCTGAATAGCGTAGCCTTGGGGGTAAAACCCCATGTGGGATCAACAACTATTGTCTTGGCCAACCATAAGAATTGTGCTTGACTTATTTTAAACATTCAAAACATTCAAGACCAAACAACAAAATATTGTGTCTTTTGTGTCTTCAAGTGTATGCAAAACAACTTTACATCAAACAACACACTTTTCTTGGAGTCATTTTGAGTCTAAACACTTGCAAACATTGAGTCCTCATCAACATTGTGTCCTCTTGTCACGAAAAATAGTCAAACATTCAGATTTGGTCACAACTTCACAAATTGGAAAATTTTTACAGTCCAGCAAACAAAAGAAATCAGTTTCGGAATACTTGAGCTTCCTAGGTTGTTTCTTTAGGTTTCATCTAGCATTCAACCTGTCTTTGGGTCTCACACAGTCCATCATTGCTTCACATCTCATTTTACATTCATATTTGTCTAAACTTGAGTCAAAAGGTCACTTGCTTGTCCTCATCATACTTTGTCAACACACTACATACAACAACACTTTGCTAAGTGGTCCCTCATCAAGGTTTCTTACCTTTGGGTCTCATTTGGTCTTACTAAGAGTCAAGGTCAGCTTACCTCATCAAGAGAAACTATCCTCTCTTTGGAAGTCACACCTACTCTACTACGTACATACTTGGTCTTTTGCAAGTACACCTCAGATTCATTTACACTCCATACAACTCTTGGTCTTCCATACTCTTTCCATTTTTCATCTAGTCTCTCACATCTTGGTCAAATACCTAGTTCATGGTTGAAACCCATCTTCAAAAATCTAGGAGAAAAGCTAAAGAGGCTCAAGAGTCCGCAAACATGAGTTCTTATGAGTATGACAATGATTTATTTTTCAATCCTGAGCACACTACATTGCCTGACATGGATGTTTATAGAAACATTCCAAATGTGGAAAATGTAGACACTACAAACAACAATGCTACACACAATGACAATGTGGACAACTTTTCAATACATTCAGCAGATGTAGAAGAATCCATTATGAATCCCCATTTCAATCGATTGGTTGAAGAAATAATGAGGAGGGATAGACAATACTTCTTACACATGATGGCACAAAGCGGAGCCAAGATACCTCACGATTTTGACATGTCTCAACTTATGGAAAACTGACCCTCACAACAAACTCACTCCAACATGGATCAAAGGAGACCTAATAGTGGAGGAAATAAAGGACCACATATGGTACGTGAATCACCATCAGCTTTGCTTCAAAAACCAGAAGTCCCACATACACATGCTCAAACATATGATACTTACCTTCGAAGACCATTATGGAAGCCTTATGCAGATAGATATGCTCAAGCTATGGATCAACCAAAACAATTGGATATTCAAAGGCATGCTCAAAATTTGGACACAAGGAAACCTCGTGTAAAATTTGGGGGCAACGCAATAGAACATGACATGCTTGTAGAATATGGTATACATGCGCAAAATAGATATGGGGTTCCTCAACATGAAGCTATACCAAGTGCTCCCTATATGCCGCATCAATATAGACCTCCTCCATATGAACATGTGTATGATCAATATCATCCATATATGCAATATGCTCCTCCTCCAATTGGTGCCTCAAACATGGGATATGGTTCAAGAAGTCGATCTCCACCTAAGAGCAATTTGGAGCAACAAATCAGAGATTTACAAAAGAAAATCGAGGACATAAATACACCAAAGCCAACGTACACAATGAGACACATATGTCCTTATCCATTTGACAAGAGCATTCCAATGCCTCCATTTCCTGCACACTTTGTGATGCCTAAATTTGATAAGTATAGAGGAAAAGGGGACCCCAAGGCACACATAAGACAATTTTTCACAGCTTGCATTGAGGTAGCGGCAGAAGAAACATATTTGATGAGATTGTTCCCACAAAGCTTAGGCGATCAAGCTATGGAATGGTTCTCCCAACTCCCACGTGGTATTAAATCATGGGGTGACTTAGCAGAGGCATTTATCCAACATTTCTCCTACAATATAGAGACAGACATATCAATCACTACTTTGTGCAACACTAAGCAAAAAGAAGGAGAATCTTTTGCATCATTTTTACAAAGATGGAGAAATCTAGCTAGCAGATGCTCTTGTGAAATTCCACAGAAACAAATGGTAGAGATGTTCACCCAAAATGTTAACAAAGAGATTGGTTATGACTTAAGGAAAGCTTGTTTGTCCACCTTCAAGGACGTCATTGAAAAAGGCTTAGCAACAGAGAAGGTCCTAATTGAACAAGGAATTATTAAAATATTCAAGGAAAACAAAGATGACTTTAAAGGAAAAGACAAGCCAAGATTTTGGAATAAAAACAAGAACACAGTCAATGATGGTGTTGTTGATGCCAATACAGTATGACCCAAATTCATTTTTTCTGGATCAAGTTCTACAAACAATCAAGTGAGTACTCAAACAACTTCTAGACCACGAAGGAAGTACACCCCATTGGGAGAACCACTTGAATCAGTCTTCAAAAAGCTTGTGGCAAATAAAGTGATCACAGTTCCAGATTTTCCTCCATATGAACCAAAGGTCAAACCAAATTGGTGGAATGATGATGAATATTGTGAATTTCATAAGAGCAAGGGTCACAAGATAGGTAATTGCCATCGACTGAAGAACATTGTGCAAGATCTCATTGATAGAGGTGACATTGAGATTAAGGGACACTCATCCAATCAAGAACATGAGATGTTTAAGGAACCATTCCCAAAGCATGACAAGGGAAAAGCCAAAGTCACAGATGATGAGGCCAACTATACTAGAGCACCTTATAACTATGATTCAACTATCAACCACATCTCAATGGACAATCATATCTCTACTATTACCATCAAGAACAAAAATCCTAAGAATCCTCCTCAGAGACCCAAGATTGTTCTAAGAGGTGTTGGATCTTCTTCCAAACCTACCTCTGAATGTCATGTTACAACTCGTCGAGGTAAAATTACGTTGCCAGGTGCCTCTACTAAAAATACCGCTTCTTCATCAACCAAGCCTGAGTATGACCTTGTAGAACAGTTAGGGAAGACACCCGCGCTCATCTCCATCCTTGAGCTCTTACGCATATCCCCTGCTCATAAAGCTATTCTTGACAAAATCTTGAGAGACACTGCCGTTCCTACTGATCTGAACGTGGACCAGTTTCAAGCCATGGTGGGATACCTTTCCATTCCACATTCCCTTACATTCATAGAAGCTGATGACGCCTCCATAAGTCAGCCACATAATGCACCATTACAAATTGAAGCCTTCATACACAAACATCAAATAAAGCGAGTCCTGATAGATGGAGGAGCAGGTCTAAACATTTGTACATTGAGCACTATTAAACAATTGGGATATTCTGAAAAAGCTGTGAATGCTACAAACAAAATTACCATCAAGGCATATGATGATGAAGAACGTTCATCCAAGGGCACAGTCACCTTGTCTCTCAGAGTTGGGTCAGTTACAAAGGATGTGGTTTGTCATGTCCTAGAGCTAGATCTCACATACAATATATTACTAGGACATCCTTGGATTCATGAATTGAGGGCAGTCCCATCTACATATCATCGATGTATCAAGTTCCCTCATAATGGAGTTGAAGTGACCATCAAAGCAGATCCAAATCCATTCATATATTGCAACAATCTGCAACCTCGATCAGAAATAACAATCCCAGTCAATCGAGAAGCTATTCCTTCATCAACATATGTGGATCCAGAATCATTAAAAGCTTCTACATCAAAACAAGAAGAGATCAAAGAAAAGTTCAAGTTTAAAGACATGGGATGTGGGGAGTATATCTTTCATGTTGATCAACTCCCACTATCTCCTAAGGTATTCAGTCGACAGGAACAATCTACAAACAATTTGCAATATCAAGGAATTGGGTGTGAACCACCTAGTGTTGTGGCTACTAAGTCTGAATGCAAATCTCCTCTAGTGGTGCAAGCATCTCTTGATATCAATAGTCCTAAGAGTGGTTCCTGCGAAGAATCTATTGAGCGTATTGCCAACCCTCTTGAGAACTCACATAGCTTTACCATATCATCTGCTCATTCCATTTCCACTCCTCTCCGAGACTTGGATCAACAAGAATCACAAAAGCCCTTACTAATTGGGGATCAAAAATCAAGCGTTGAAAAGAAAAATCTAAAAGTCAATAATAAAGAAAAGTCCTTCAGTCCAAATCAAAATCAAAAGCTATTGGACTCTGCAAAAATCAAGGTCAAGGATAAAAATCCTATGAAGCAAAAAGAGCAAGAGTTGATCTCCCCTAATATCAAAATAACTGGGGGCAAAAGTTCTAAAATTTTAAGTCAAAAAGCATACTTGTTGATCCTAAGTCTCCATCATGCTATCCTACTTTCACTTCTTTTCACAATCATAAGCCTCCATCACTCATCCACTTGTTCCGCACATCCATTCCCTTTTGGTGATACATCATGGACCTTTAATGGAGCTTCCTTGAAGGACTTTGTTATTAGGGATGCCCAAGCTTCTTCAAGTGACACGCATACAGGCCTGTGTAGTCCACACACTAGTAATTCTATCTCAGTTCCTTCATCAAGGAAGACATTCAATCAAGCTACACATCATTCAGTCAAGGAACAATGCAACTACAATCACAAGGTAAAGCCTTGCACATTTGAGGTAGGCGACTTAGTTCTCAGAGAAAATGCCAAAAATCAGCAAGACAGAGAGAAGAAGGGCAAGTTCGAACCAAATTGGCTTGGTCCTTACATCATCATAGCGACATATGGATCTGGGGCATATCAGCTGTCAACTACAGAAGGCGAACCTTTGGAGGATCCTATCAACAACATGCACCTTCGCAGGTTTTACACATAGCTCTTCAGAATATCCTAATTCAAAAATACAAAAAAATAAAAAAATACAAAAAAATCAAAAAATTTCAAAAATACAAAAGAAAATCAAAAAATTCAAAAATACAAAAAAAATTATAAAACAAAAAAATCGTTACTTGGTGAAAACCTGGTAAACAGACGCCTTGTGACACAAAAAAAAATCAAAAAATCAAAAAAGTAAAGAGAAATAATTTCGTCCAATGGTGAAAACCACTTCGGTGGTGCCTTGGGCAAGTACCATGGTGAAAACTAGGTTCCCAGTGCCTTGCGTAGAGACTTTGGTCCTCCCTCCTTCAGGATTCACTTTCATCCTTTCACTTTGCACACACTCACAACCTATCCATCCATAATAAACTTACCCATTCCCATCATGGCTTGTTATTGATCTACCCAAGATTGGTTAGCCATTCATAATAAACCTCCCTTTTCATCCCTTTCCGTCCATAATAAATCAAATCCTATATGTGGCTAAGGCAAATCCTGCATCTAGCAATGGGTGTGGAACTGAGAGCATCACATGTTTCAAGGAGTACAGTTTCTTCCATCTTTCTTCAGTCTATTCGCGCACAATCCGCAATAAAGCAACATTTGTATCACAGATCCGCAATAAAGTTTCGTCTTCTCCACAATAAAGTATCAGTTTCATGGATTCAGTCAGTTTCAGATGAGCCAGCAGCAACAATGGGCTTCAACAAATCAAATCTTTCAATAGACTCAGACAACATATGGTTCAGTGCTATCTATCCTTTTTGTGAAAGTAAACATTGTGACCACAATCAAATAAGACTTATACAAGTGACAAGAGACACTAAACTTGAGGACTACAGTGGATGTTGGTGTCGAGTCTTGGTTTTCTTTTGATTTTATCTTTTGGTGACATGTCTTTTAGCTTTTCCAGGATGTCTTTGACTAGAAAGGCGAGGATGGGGTGTCGTCACCTATTTGCATTTGCTGTCTGTGGATTGTCTCTTAGTAATGCTATGACTTGTCTGAGGATATGAGGACACTGTGAGTCTAGTGTGAACTGGGGCATTCCTTGTTTGTGACTGTCTTATCTCCATGCAAATGAGTACAATGACTTTCTGGGTCAAACATATGCCTCAATTGTCATAACCTACTTGCCATAATAATGCTCAATGATGATAACGCACAAGAAGCTCTTTCACGTTCATATCTTCTATCTTTCATCCCCCTTTCTTGATGGACTTCCATCATCCTTCTTGAGTCCACGTAGCTTGCTATCACATGACTGAGTATAATGACACACCAAAAACATTTGCATTTCATGTAGTTTGCACCTGCATTACCACATATAAGCATTTCATACATACATATAGATATCACAATTGCATCACATCCTGCACACAACACCTGTTAGCACAATTTACACTTACATTATCATATTCATCTGCATCACATACATTCACATTTGCATCATGCATACACATATACAACATAAAAGAACAAAAATATTGCATTGCATCATGTACATATTTGCATCCATATCATAAGCATCACATAGAAACATACATCACATAGGTATGCATGCATATTGCTGTCGCAAAGATGAATCATCTCATATATATATAAAATGTCATGATACAATGATGTCAAAATCATATGGCTACAAAATCACCCGCAGGTGTCTACATCATTATACAAAATGGTACAAAACTGATACAGAGGAACTCACTGATCACTCCTGCCAACACTATTGGTAGTGCTAATCCTATCCATGTCATGGTATCCCATGCCACATGTCCCACCCTCATCTCCAGTCCTGGATCCTAGAACACTCGTCTCAGTGCATCCCTATCTCCGTCTTGATCATAGGGTACTAACTCCCCATCGATCGGTATCCGCAGAATCCTGTATACATCCTCCAAGGTGACTATCATCTCACCCATCAGAAAATGAAATGTACATGTCTCAGAGTGCCATCTCTCTGCCAGTGCAGTCAACAATCCCATGTTCGCCCGAAACTCAGGCACATACAGAATATGTCACAGACCTATAACCTCAATCGTAGCTCGGTCCTCAGCTGTCAACTCAGGTTGCAACCTTTGCGTCGACGGGCATCTCTCCCATGACTCTAGCATCGGCAAATACTCCTGCAGTCAAGCAACTTAATCATGTCAGTTATAGTGGCATTCACTATTTATCACAAAATGCTACTCGCTATCTAAATGCATATGGCTATCTACCCTAGTGACACTCACTGTTCATCACAAAGTGTTACTGATTATCCTAGTGGTACTCCCTGTTCATCACAAAGTACTACGTGTGTGACACTCCCTGTTCATCACAAAGTGCTGCTCACATTTGCACTCCTTGTTCATCACAAAGTGCTGCTCATACTTTAAGTACTCCCAGTTCATCACAAAGTACTCTATCTTGGTACTCATTGTTCATCACAAAGTGCCTTGATCTATCCTAGTCTTCCCTAGAGGACCTGCTTGAGTGTATCCTCTCAGTAGCTTATCTAATCGACAGTGTATGTTCATCACAGAACTGCCGATTTGACCTGGAAAATGAAACTTCACATTTTTGGACATAATCGCGCATTTATTACATTACCTAGTATGCATTAATGACAACAATAAATGCATCAAATTACGAGGAGGTTTTGTGGTACTCACCGGCTCTCCTACCTCTGCTGGCCTCTGAAATCGGCGAACACGATCGAATCTATGCACGAAAGCCATCGCTACTGACTGTTGCTACTCTTTTCTCTCTCTGCACTCTAATCTCTTGGAGGTGTAGATGACAATGAGGATGTCTTTCCCTCATGGTCTATCTTATAGACTGCCCTAGCCCTCGTTTCCCAAGTCAGTCTTCATTATCCCATGACTTTGTCACTTTATCTAGTCAGTCCATTCTAGCCTTTCTTTCTTATCGAGAGAATGTCTGGAATCTTTTCAGACATTTTCATCCAATCTCTCGAGGGGGCATATCATTCCCATCCTGGGGCAACTTTGTATCAGTTCATCTTATCTTCTTTGAAACAACACGACAAGCCACATTGTCTCAAAGAGGGGCAAAATGTAGACACCCAAAATTGTCATGTCTAATTAAATAAATATTTTATTTATTTAATTATCTAAGCCTAATTCTTCTATTAATTAAATAAATCTTTATTTATTTAATTAATTCATTTATCCTCTTCTAGCCTTACTTCTCATTTAAATAAATACATTTATTTATTTAAATTATCCTTTTCCTAAATTAAATAAATATTTTATTTATTTAATTATCCCACTTCTTCTATTAATTAAATAAATCTTTATTTATTTAATTAATTCATTATCTTTTTCTACACATGACACATGTCATTCATCTCTTAATTCCTACACTACCTACCTCTTTCATTATTTTACTATTTCCTTTACCTACCCTCTAATCCTAGTCAACCTCCTTTTTACACCTCTCAATCTTATCCCTCCATTTCATATTGTGTCTTCTATTTAAGGAGATGCCTTCTTCATTATCAAACCCTAATGACTAATCTTGAAGACTTGGCTACACTACGATTCTACTTGCAACCACATTCCGTTCTTTGTTGAGCTCTTGTGCACATAAAATCTGAGAGAAAATATATCAAGCAAGATCAATGGAGATAGGAAGAATGGAGATCAAAACCCTATTGGACATGTGATGGTATAATCTTTGTGATTTCATGTGATTTGCATTGTCTTAGGTAATCTTCATATGTTATGGTGGATCTTTGTTGATTGTTAGGCTAGGGTTTTGTGGTTGGATTCATTTAGCCTTTCAATATTGTTATTATTGTTATCCATTTTCACCATATACAACATCTATATGCTTTGCTCTTACTAGAATAACCCAAAAATATACCTTCATCACTTCTAGGATCAAATTTTCCCAATGCATAATCTCTTCTAATGTAGCATTTACTTCCAAAAATTCTGAAATATCTGACAGTAGGAGTATGACCAAACCATAATTCATAAGGAGTCTTACCAGTATCAGCTTTTATGTGTACTCTGTTGAAAGTGTATACTGCTGTATTAACAGGTTCTCTCCGATAGATATTGGGCAATTTGGCTTCCATCATCATTGTTCTTGCAACATCTAAGATAGTTTTGTTCTTCCTTTCCACTATTCCATTCTATTGTGGGGTTCTAGGTGCAGAAAATTATTTTTTGATTCCATGCTTCTCACAAAAGATGTTGAACTCACCGCCTTGATCTGATCTTAAACATTTTATCTTCAATCCTATTTCAGTCTCAACCATAGCTTTGAAATTTTTTAATTTCTCAAGAGCTTCTATTTTTTCTCTAAAAAATGCAACCCACATCATTCTAGAATAGTCATCAATAAGCAACATAAAGTATCTATCACCTTGAAAAATTTTAGTCCTTGCCGGTCCACATAGATCAGTATGAATTAGATCATGAATTTCATTAGATCTGTCATATATGCTTCCAAAAGAAGTTCTAACTTGCTTACCCATTTGACATTCTCTACATACCAGATTATGAGGTTTAACAATCTTGGGAAAATCTCTGACAACTTGTGTTGAACTGATCTTCACTATGCAATCAAATTTAAATGATACATCCTCTTATGCCATAACCAGATTTCATCAATCTGAGCAATCAAGCATGCCTTCTCACTATATTTCAAATGAAAGATATTTCCTTTGGTCTGAGTTCCAAATGCAATCTCCAATCTAGATCTATTGGTAATCTTGCATTTTTCATCTTTAAATTGCAAATGAAATCCTCTATCCACCATCTGACCTACACTCAAAAGATTATGCTTCAATCCTTCAACATAATAAACATTATCAGTATTAGTCTTACCATCCAGGGATATTGTTCCTTTGCCTTTTATCCTGCATGCCTTGTTGTCTCTAAATCTGACTAGTCCACCATCAAATTCTTGCAGAGTTAGGAATTTCCTCTGTCATCAGTCATATGATGTGAGCAACCACTGTTTATAACCCATTCATCCTTCTCTTCAATTTTAGCAGCTTAAGTCTTCTCCACAGTATGGGTTGTATCAATGATAGGTTCCAGAGAATCATCCTTGATAGAAATAAAGTCCCAATCTTTACTGGAGCTTTCGTTATCGGATCCACTTACAGGTTCATCATCATCATCAGTAACACCAAAAGCATCATCACTAGCATAGTAACATGATTTATCCTTATTCCTTCTAAATCTAGGACTGCTTTGATATTCTGGATTAGGCTTATAATTCCTCATAAATCTTTCATGATTCCTAGTAGCTCTTTCAAGACATCTAAAAGAAAAATGACCAATCTTATTGCATGAAAAAAATTAAAAGTTACTTTTCCTTCATACTTACTTCTTATCGGTCCTTTAGGGATTCTCCTAGCAATTAGGGATTCCAACTCTTCAAGTTCTCTGTCTTCTCTCTCAATTTTTTCCAAATCTTTAGCATATGACTGCTAATCTATCTTTTTCTTACCAGAGGCAGATGCTTTAAATGTAGTTTATGTCTTAGTAGTACACTGATCTCCAAGTTCCTCAAGCTCAAAAGTAGTCAATTTCCCAAGTAATTTATCTTTGGTAGCATGGGTACTTGACATTGTCTGGAGTTCATTAATTGAAGTATCTTTCATCTTGTAAGTCGGAAGCAGAACTCTCAGAATCTTTTACACGACCTCATCCTCACTAACTGATCCACCACAACATTTGATTCCCATGAGAATCTCACTCACTCTATCCATGAAATAACTTATCCTCTCATCTTCTTCCATCTTCAAAGTTTCATATCTAACCTAGAAACCTTCAAGTTTTGCAATCTTTACTGCTTGGTCGCCTTCATAAAGAGTTTCAAGCTTTATCCAGATCTGCTTTGCATTCTCCAACCCCATGATGTTCAATATCTTCTCATCAGATAGGGAACTTAACAATTCTTCTTTCACTTTGACATCATTTTCATCTCTCTTCTGTTCATCAACATGTGCCAAGAGAATTAGGATCATGAGGTATATACCCTTTCTCCACTATCTCCCAAACTTTAGCTCAAAGACATCTTAAATGAATTTTCATTCGCTCATTCCATATTTTGTAATTTGTACCATCAAATCTAGGACTCTCCTTTTGATAGGGATTAAATGTAGAGCTTGATGTTGATGCTATCAAATCTCCTCAAGCGGTTAAGCTTCCACAGATAGGACCTTGCTCTAATACCAATTGTTAGACAATTTTGATACTAGAAAAAAAATTGAGAGGGGGTGGGGTGAATCAATTTTCACACAAGTATAACAGTTAATGTAGATTATAAACTTTATACCAGAGCACAAAGAAGCCAACACAATGAAAGATAAAGCATGAAAGAAAAGTACACACAACACCAATATTTTGATGTGGAAAACCCAGTAAAGGGAAAAACCATGGTGGGAAAACCTACCTGCAATCCGATAATACTTCTGCAACAATATGTAAAATAATTACAATGGGGATTACACTTGCAATCAGACCAACCACCTAGATTGCACTTCTCATCACAAAAGGGAAATCTCACTGACTTACAAACACATCAGACTATAATCCAGAAAGAATGAACTATGCAAGTAGCATCTCCTAATGCTTGATATAGTTTCGGTTAAGCACAAATGTCTACCTTGCAACACTTAATCCTTCACAACCTTCCATTGAATATTATATCACTATTTGCACATAACCTTTCTCTGATAATGAAAACATAACCATCGATACCAAGATTACATGAATAAGTCACCTATAAATACAATTCATCAACCTTAGTGATAAGGTCGGCTAAACCCTAAACCTATAAACCCATAATTACAAAAATTATATCATGCAATATCACCATACCAATATTATGATTTACATTACATAGCATGGAGCTAATTCAAAATTCCCAAATAATTACATCTGTCGGCTTCATGATAAGACCAATATCCAACACGTTTCACCAATCGGTAGAAACCCTCAGTATAATAACACACACTATCTAATTGGATCCAAATAGGACCATCATATCAGCATGCCAACCAATGAGAAGCCACCAAACAATTGGGAAATGATCAAGAAGCATCTTTAGCATGTTGAGAATCATTTCCATAAGTTGGACCAAAATCACTTAACCAAATCATCAAGTATTGCCAACCGGTAAAGCTAAGCTGTACTAATAAATATCAACTGGCAACATAAACGATAGCTTCCAGAGCACCAAATCATGAACTAACGGAATATGACAAGCATGTAGCCAACCTAAATAACCATCCAAAATTGAATCCAAGGATCTAATCATACCAGATCAGAATCACAACCAAAACCAAGACAAACACCAAGTCTAACTGGGATAGGTCCAACCGGGATAGTAGAACCATATCCAACTAGGATACAGTGTTGACATCAATGACAACACTTAACCAAATCCAACATATTGCCAACACCTATTTGGGAAGCAAGATGCATTGAGGGGTTTTCATTTAGAGAATGAGTTAATTGGTTTGAATCATAATGATTTTGAAATGATCCAAAACTTCCTCACCAAACTCAAGTCTCTCCAATTACAGTTGAAGCAGTGCAAAATTGAGGAGGACTCTCAGTTGATTCTCTTTATCCTTGACAATCTTGGTCTTGATTATTCAATTTTTGTTTTTGCATTTTATGCCACCATAGATGCTCTTGGTACTTGTTACACTATGCCTACACTTGATAAGTTCACTTCTCAACTCACTGGAGAGAAAACCAAGTTGGCCTTTGATGGGTTGATTGAAGTCTCCCAAATCACAGGATCTTGTTACTTCCTAATGCATCATAGGTTAGAAGGCTTCAAGTGGCAAATGAAAGAAACATAAACACAAGGATTCCAAGTCACATGAGCAACCCAAGGACACACAATCACATTATCTTTAGATTCTTCTTCTTCTTCCAAGAGATCATCATCAAAGAATGGTAAGCCGAAGTTTGTATATTGCATTAAGCCAAGACATGATGAGCATTAGTCTTATAAAAAAGAAGATTTATGAGTTGACACATTTTCTATAGAAGCACAATATTCAACCACCTTCATCTAGTACATATTTTTCTACCACTTCAATATCTAGACATTTTGGTTCTTATTCTATGACATGTGGTGAAGACAAGATGATGAGCATTAGTGTTATGCAAAAAAGATTGATGAGTTGACACGTCTTTTATAGAAGCACAATATTCAACCACCTTCATCTAGTACATATTCTTCTACCACTTCAAGATTTGGACATTTTGGGTCTTCTTCTATGGCATGTGGTGAAGACAAGATGAAGGACCATCCTCTCTTTACGTCAACATATCCTCAATCCTCTAGATGACTTCTTGATTCAAGAGCCTCACATCATATGACATCATTAGAGGGTATGTTCTCTTCTTTTGAGCAACATTCTTTTCCATGTATTTTGATGGGTAATAACACTTACATGAGTGTTAATGAGACTGTTTCCATTGAGGTTGATGGAGGAACATCAAAGCATGTCCTTTGTGTCCCTTCGTTACCTTCCAACATTCTTTCCATTTACTAGATTACTTATAGTGGGACTCACAAGACAATTGAGTTCACCCCTAATTCTGTGCTCATCAAAGATATGCATAGTAGAGAGCTTGTTGATTATGCATATTGATTGTATGGGTTCTCTCATTTTTCTCCCATTGAGCATGTAGTTTCATTGACTGGTCCTACCTCTCATGCATCGAGAGTGGATCAAAAATATGAGGAGAGATTTGGTCACTTGAACCTATGTGTTCTTAAATCATCCATAGTATTTTTTGAGACTCTTTTTGATGCTACTCCAGCTCCTACTTCTTTAGAGATTAATTCATTTCAACAGGTTGATTGTTCCCTTTCAATTTTAACAGAGTGGGATGAGTACTTGCCAAAAATTGTAGGGTTATTTGATATATCACACACTTGAAACATTGGGGACATTATTGAGGATATTCCATTCCTCCTTGATGGTAATTTGAGCATTTCTATCATCTTATCTTTAGTTCCTTAAGAGGTTGTTCATGAGATCTTCATAGTTGTTTAGATTTTCTTCAATGGATTTGGCATATCATGATTCAAACAATTGGACAATTGAATGGTATTCAATGGATCACATCATGAGACTATTTGTTCCATTTCCTTTCATGGAGTTGCTTCTACCTTGGCCATTTTATTTTTTTATTACCAAGGGGAGAAACGTGGTTTGCTACTCTTGGATCTTCATCAACATTCATTTTTGAGCCTTCATCTTTGACATTAGAGCTTCTCTCTTACGGGGGATACATTGTCTCTTATTTTATCTCCTATGGGAGGAGTCTTGATTGTATAATACTTGGGGGGGACATCTAGAGTCTTTCATGCTTGTCACATGTAATTTATTTTTCATTTCTTTTCTCTCTTTTGGAGAGGAGTTTTCTCCCATTTGATTTTTCTCCTCTCTAGTTGTGAGAGTTGCATTGCTTTGCATTGGTTTGTACATGAGTACCTAATCCATCCTAGTTGTCAAGACTCATTCATGCATGCATTTTCCATTCATATTAGGTCTTTATCTTATCCCTAAGTTAATCTTAAGGGGGGCAATCAGAGTAATTAGGGCAATTATTTAATTATTTAATTAATAAGGTCATTTAATTACCTTTTTCACTTAAGCTATACTTAGGTGCTTTTAGTTTTCTAGAGTTTTATTTTCTAGATGTAGTTGAGCTTAATTTAGCTCCTACTTTGCATTGCTTTATTTCTCCCAATTTTAGCATTAGGGTCTTGTACCTAGATTTTCATTCATCCTTTATGAGGATTCATTCATTCATTGTAATTGTATCTCCAATATTATTGTTTGTGCAATAATACAAAATTCTCTTGGTATAATAGAGCATATAATATTTGTTTGATCTCTTTTGTGTGATGGGTGTTTTACTTGCAAATGATTCTTGGCTCCTATGGTTATATCATCAAATTATACATATTCCATATATGATTGATGAGAAATAAAATAGGTCAATTCTACATCCAATATCGAAACAGGAAGTAAGAAAAGTGACATTTCGGCTTGGGGTAGACAAGGTAGGACCATATGGATTCCTTGCAAGTTTTTCCCATGCCTTGTGGGATATACTAGGAAATGACTTGAATATGACAATCGAGGAATCAAAAAGAAAAGTTTGATTTTAAATAAGTAAATAACACATTATTGGCTCTAATCTCCAAGAAGAGTGTGGTCAGAACCTTTGATGACTCTGGGCCAATTTCTTTATGGTCAAAAGTGATTATTTGTTTATAAGGAGGTAGCATCTTTGACTTTATGATCGACTCAATGTTTTATGGTAAATATTTAATTATAATTTAGATACATAATTAGAGTATTTTCACAAAACTACTTAGAGAAGTCTTAGGTTTGTCTTGGTTTTAGATAAAACCCTAAATGATGATCTATATTTCATAATCACACAAAACAAGTGATGTAAGTATAGGCTTTGATACCAGATATAATGAAGCTAGATAAAGTATAACATTCTATACTTAATTTTGAGGGGAGAGAAATGCAAATAGGTTAGGATCAAAACAATTTTAGAAAGATACATCACGCATACAATAGAATGTAACACATAAAAAAATATTTGACACTATATATACCCTAAAAAATCCTTTCAACCGATATAAGAAAAAGGGAGCATAAATGTCTATTCTACAATCAACACTATGGTTATAATAAAATTAGAGTATCAACTCATTTTCATAAGTGCCAAATATATTTGAATAAATTCTAGTAGCATAACTTCATGCAAAAAATTAGTGTTACACAACTCCATCCAAGTGTCCAATCCATAGAGAAATCCCAAATTGAAACAATAGCATCATAAGTTATATACACTTAAAAATTTCATGCTAGGTTTAGCTTATGTCTCAATGTTTGTGACTAAGCATGTTTGATTGTGCTTGCCCCAAGAAAAAAATTGCATTGTGGATCACCTAATCTTGTGCCTCAACCTATGTGTAGCCTATTTTGGTTACACTAGGGATGCTTAGTGCCCTTGTTCTCCCACTTTGGCCCCAATTTTAAATATTTGAAAGTTGACATCAGGCCTTGAATGGTTGTATCCCTTTTTTGGTCTCTCCCAAAAAGTTGTAAGAAAGAAGATGAAAGTTACATTTAAATATAACTCACTTTTCCCATTTGAAGGCCTATGTTCTCTGGAATTCCTATTATCAATCCTAAGGGAATTCAATTCATCTATATAATCATTGTGTAGACATTTCAATCATTTATTATAGTTTTACAAGTATATCAAAGTAAAAAATATGGATATCACTATCAAGCATATTCAAGCATTATCCTTAATGGACATTATGTTGCATTAAAGACATACAAGAATACATAATCTTCATGACAAGATTCAAGCTAGGGTTTTGTGTATGAGGTAATCATTCATTATTTTATTTTAGTCACTAGCCTTTGGCTCCTGAGGGTATACACTCTTTGCCAATAACTATCACTATTATGGAGGTAGGAACACCAACATAAGGTTTGACTTAGGAAAGCCCCTATACAACATAGCCATTTCCCCCTTATTTTCGGTTGTCCAAGTTCAAATATGAAGATTATAATTGAGACAATGGTATAGTTAGGAAGAGAAAATGATTATGAACAATTATAGACTTTGAAAGGATAAAAATCATAGGACCAGGGGACCCAAAACCCTTATACTTCTAGTTCTGAGTGAAATTTTCAAGGTGGTAGCCTAGAGAGATTCTAAGATCATCCTAGTCACTTTCATTTACAGTTTGCTATATCAGGGCCAAAGTTCTTAGCAACCTTGTTCCACTTAGTTTGGCTCTACTTTTTGTCATATGTTCCCCTTTGCATCCCATTTCTAGATTTGTACTTTTGTTATGCACTTTTATCTTCTGTTTCATATTTTCTATTAGGTTGATTCACGATTTCCATCATTATATTTGTCATTTTCATGCATTTAAATTAGTCAAATCAAACACAACACAAAAGGAGAACCCAAGTGTGGATCTAGGATAGTTTACTTCTTCCTTGAGGATTGAATTCAAACCCATTCATACCTCTTGTTCTTTTAATGAAATATATTCTTCTTTTAAAAGAAAATTGGTTATATGTTGATTCCCATATTAGCCTATGATCACCATTTTCTTCATTTTATTTTTGATGAACCAGACAAATCTTGCAGTTGCATATCTTCTAATTTCTGAACCATAAAATTTGATTTATCTAATATTTTATTATTTAATTAAATTCTTTATTTCCTTGCATGCGTTCTTTGAGTATTTTAGTTATCATTTCCATTAGTAGAATTATTATGTTTAGATTAAAAGGAAAACCTTTAAAATTTTTTTCTTTGATGTATCATTTGCATATCCATCTTGTCATCACTTTCTTCTATTCAATTGCTTTCTACGAGAATATGTGTGTTGTGAAACTTTTAATTGCTTATGAGTTTTATGACCTTGCACTCTAAATTTGTTTTCCTTGTTAGAAGAAGTTATCAAATAATGGCCTCCTATGGTATGAATGGTTCTCATAATGAGCCCAATTTCTTTAATTCTCCCCAGGGGCTTCGATAAGGAAATCCTTCTTTGATGCTAATCCTGCCTTGCCAACAATATTTGAACTACAATCATCACACATTTCCTTAGATATGGATCCCCTGTACACTACAATTTCTTAAATCTCAAATTTAAAAACTAGACAACAAGTTGGCTAAGTTTTATAATTTATTAAGCTCAAAACCATGAATTGAGGACGTATTCCCTCTTATAGAGAATTTAAGGATTTTTTTGTTCAATGATTCATATGGTTTTGAGCTCAATAAATTATAAAATTTAGCAGTGATTTGCACAAAGATTATCAACAATGTATTTTCTCAAAATCGAAATGGGGACACATGTGTCAACACTCATATTGAAATCATCTATTCCAACTTTCAGTTCTACTTTTATCACCATTGCTACATAATTAGATAATAGTTCTTGCACAAATCATGGGTTTACAAATGGGAGTCCTATACACCATTATAGCTTTGTCCCCCCTTTGTATAATCATCCATTTACTTCTTGAAACACCCATCCACTAGTTTCACAACACCTCGTTAACCAATCACCTCCTTTCACATTCCCATCACATATACAAATTAACATATAGTTAGTTCCAACCCATCACATTTTATCACTTCATCTAGTGATCCCATCATAGACAAAATTTTACAAAATACCACATCCTCCAACAAATTCAGCTAATTTAAACCAAAACCAATCTCAACCTAACATTCCTTAATATTTCACTTGTAGTGATCTTTCATATACCATCCTACAGAGTCCCATACCCATCTATTTTGAGGCACCTCATTTTGAGAAGTATAATAAAAAAGGAGACCCCAATAGTCATGTATCGGACTTTACCACACTTTTTAGTGATTTTATCTTTGAGGATGCTCTTCTATATATATTTTGTATAGACCATTGAAAGAGATGGCCTTGGGTTGGTTTTTTTCTCTTCCTAGCAATTCAATTAATACTTTCTTGCAACTTGTCAATCAATTTCTCCAACAATTTTGAGCCAACATTGGACCTCAAGTATCTTTGACCAGTTTGATTCATTGTAAGCAAGGAGTTAAGGAGAAAGTGGCTGATTTCATAGGGCACTATTAAGCTATTTTCTCTCAAATTTATTATTCCTTTCAGATGCTAATGTGCAAATTTTATTGGGAACTTGCAACATCACATTCATGAGAAGATAATATTTATGAAATACCCTTAGTTTACCAATTATTGGTTAGCCAATATGAAACCTCTTCTTCAATAGCTTCCATTGGACAATCCAAAGCTATTTTTCAATAATTTAAGAAGAAAAACAAGAATTTCATCAAGATTAATCCTTCTTAAAATTATATCCAATCTTAGGTTGTAGTTGCAACAACTTCTATTATGCCCCCTCTCCTCCTAGACCAATGACTTGACATTTGTCCCATCTTTTTGAATCCCCCCATTCTATCATGTCGCAATTATTTATTAACCTAATCCAACTTCCCATAGATACCTCAAGCCTACATCTCCTTTTAATACCAAAGGATTTTGTCAATATCATCATTTTCTTGGACATGACAATGAAAAATATTTGAGTCTTAGAAATAAAATTCAAGACATCATTGATTCTAATATCATCCAGGTGGCTGCTGTAAATATCAAGGGGAACAAATGCATAGCTCCTCCTAGCCCAAATTTGCAAATATTTACCAATCCTTTGCCATGTCATTCAACTAAACTTGTAGAGTCTTCCATAGATAAAGTGCATTAAAATCATGAACCTTGAGATGAACAATATTTGAACATGGTTAATGTGATAGATGCTCATCCTTGCTAGCCTAAACCTTAACCTACATTGATGCTCCTATACATGCACCTAATATACCTTTGTACATTAGTGCCAAATTAATGATAAACCCACACGAGGGGTGCTCATTGATCCTAATTGCATGGTAAGTATTATTATATAAGAGTTCCTCTATGTGCATGAATTACACCAAGACACTTATGAATATTCATGAGTCTTCATTAGGATGCATGATGGTTCTTCCCATTCTACCATTGTTTTCATAATGCTTCATGTCTAAGTTGGACCCAAACCCATGGATTATCCTTTGCCATAATTCCTACCTTAGATCAATTTTGTGTGAAGTTGGGTCATCCTTGGCTTACTTCCATGAGAGTGGTTCCCTCAACAATCCATAAAGTGTTTAAAATTTCTAGTTGAAGGCAATGTTTTTACTATCTACCATAGCGAATTTGAGCCCTCATTTTATTGGGAAGATGTTTCTCTTGATTAGCTTTGGCATTATCCTATTGAGCCCGATAAGCCTTGTCAAGGCCTTTTGTTCCTATCTTATCTAAATTTCAAAGCTAGTAATATTTCAAATTTATTTTCTTCTATTTCCTCATATCTTATTCTGAATGCTAACATTAAGGATCCTTTGCCTTCTATAGCTACGTCGGTATTTCCTCCTATTTCACAAGATGTGAAAAGAACACAACTTAGAGATGGGATCCTTCTCTATTCACAAAATTATAGTGTTTATGTTGTGGTTCCATCTCCTCCATCTTATTCAAGATAATGAGGCAAACACTCAGTAGAACCTAGATCTCCTTCTCACGCTTTGAATATTTCTTTTGTTCCTCTTTCTTCATTAGAACCTAAAGGAAAGAAAATTGTTATGAAAGGACCCCCCCCTCTCATTCTTTCCCAATCTTTAGTGACTCCTTCAATGCCTGATTGTGTTCCATCAATAAAGAAAGAAAAGGAGTTGATGTTGGGTAACACCTCAATTTTTCCTTCACAAGATCCCTATTGTACTAGACAAAATTGTAATACAAAAGAATGTACGAGATGACATCATGTTGTATCTCATCAACTTGCCAAAGAAAACAAATCTTTCGATGGTAATATTTCTCCTACGTAGTTGGATCTTGGATTTCATTCTTCCTCGCCTTCCCCAATTCTTGAGCCTAACCTTTCCCAACCTATCAAATAGCTTAAGTGCTCACCACATTCCCCTCTGTCAAGTTTAAAGGTCCCTCCTACTTTTATGATTTATAATTCTTGCAATATGACTTATATAATGTTGCACCACCTCTTGTTATGTATTATGATGATGATTCTAATGGTATGAATGATAAAGTTAAAAATAATGTAGAATTATCTATAGTCTTTAAATTTTTTATGAATTTAGATTTTGGGGGCATGTGTGATGAACTTACTTTGGTGAGTAATCATTCATACATGAAACCACATTAGCATCTTACTTGCCATCTCTTTTATGATGAGCAAAATTGATATGCAAATGATTTGCTATAAAACAATTTGCAAGCATGGTACCCTTCATGTTTAGTGTTTGCTTATGTGTAATTCCCCATGATGTGCTACTTGGGATGCATTTTGTCTTGTTAGTTCTCTTTGGATGACCCTTGATGCTTCACTAACACTTGGATACAAAGGGAACAAATTTGTTGTGACATTCCTCTATATGTATCTTTTCTCTTGCTTTTGTTATAAATGGTATTTGGTCATAAATATGATTTTGTGTTGTCTTTTAGGGATGATGAAAATCATTGAGACATTTAGGTATCTTCCATGTTGATCCAAAAGTCTATTTTGTTATCTATGTGATCTTTCTTCTTTTTACTTGTAGTTCCATTGTATTGGGGGATGAGGTCAATTAAAAAGAAAATCATATGGATATACATTATTTATCACATGTTCAGTACTAGCTCTAGATCTTTGGATCCCTTATTTTCTCTTGTGTGATCTTGATTGATTTATGTGTTATTGCCTCGATTTGCCTAGATTGGGAAAACATGTTGTGGTGATGTAGTTGTATTTGCATGTATTGTTCTTTCTGCATTGAAATACATTACTCTCAATTGGCATTGGCAATTAATTTAAGGTGGGGGAACATATTCACTATGTGCTTCACTTTATTGGCACATGATGAAGATGACTATTCTCTCGCAACACTTATTGTTCATCCTTTGTTGCACTGTACTAGAGTTACCCAAAAAACATTGCATTTTTCTTGGCTTATAATTTGTGATATTGTTGACATGAAACTCACCTAGTAAACAAAAGATTTTACTAGCTTGTGTTTTTTTAATTCGATACTTATGGAGCTCACCTAGCATAACACACCTTGCTAGCCCATTATTTAAATTTTTTGTTGTGGATATGGCTCCTAGTCAAGATTCATAGATCTTTATAGTCTATGATGCTATACCTTATATTCTTTTGGATATGGCTCCTAGTTAGGATTGAAGGATTCTACTAGTCCAAGATTATATCCCTTGTATGCCTAAGTTGTTTGTCATGTATTATCTATATATGACTTAGTATATGCTCCGTGTGTGTTGATTATGTTCAAGTTGTTGACTGTGTTTATGTTGTAGCTTATGTGTACGTTCATGTGTATGATCCCTTTCTATCTAGGCAATATGGATTGATAAGACCATAAGTTTGAGGGCTTTTATAGGTCTCTTATCTTGGAGTCAACTTGTTTCCATGATGTTTGGATAGAGAAAATAAGCTTTAATATGTGTATGAGCATAAGTTCGTACCTCTACTAAAGTGGGGGCTAAATGTAGCATTAGAAATTGTATACCGTTAAGAATAGCACCTGTCATGGTATTTGTGACCAAGAATGTTTGATTGTGCCAAGTACTTAAATGATTATATCCCTTTGTCAGCATTTCTCAAAAAATTGTAAGTGAAAAGATTCCAGTTAAATATAAATGTGATTCTTTTTTCTCGTTTGAAGGTATAAGATCTCTAGCATTCTCATAATAATTCCTAAGGCAATTAAAATTAAATTATGCAATCATTATGTAAATATTTCAAGCATTTATTGTAGGTTGTACGCATATCAAGGCAAAAAATCTAAATGTCACTATCAAGCATTTTCAAGCATCATCCTTGGTGGATATTATGTTACATTAAGGACCTAAAAGCATACATCATCTTCATCACAAGATTTGAGGGTTTTGTGTATGAGGTAATCATTAAGTAGTAAATGTCTTCTCCTTCTATAGAAAATTGATTCTAGGTTGATGCACATATTAGCCTAGGACCACCATTTTCTTTGTTTTAAAAATAATGAGAATTTTCTTAAAACCAATATAGAAGAATCGTAAGCAAATATGACACCCAAATACTTGACACAAATTCTAACATTTATATCTAGATGGGTTAAATATTTTAACTCGGAATTGAACTCCATGTTATACCCACCGACACATAGATGGTGCTCCATTTTACACTTGCTATTCTTTTAGCAAGTTTCTCTACAACATTTTATACTTATGTGTCATAAATAGTAAGAAAATCCTTGAATATTCTAGTCCACCTTGTAAGTCCCTCTTACACATTTTTGTGTATTATAGAATCTCTTACATCTTGTAATGTCATATATGGTCTTACACATATTACATGACATATACTATTACATGTTATGTTATAAATTACACATGGCATAAATTGCCACCTTAAATGGGACATTCTTTTTCATGAGGGCACATTCAATAATTAAAAATAATAATAAAATATCAGGATTTGCAAGGTGTATGGCATATAATCCTACTATATCAAATCAATTTTTATGGTTATGAACATGAGAAAATATAACATTCTTCAACCTTGTAAATGTCCTAATATGTTGACGTACAATTTGGATTCCTTTTAGTGCTTTAAATCAAACGATTCTTAAAATTATGGTCCTCATAATGGATATATTTTTAATCAATAATTGAAATAAAAAATTAGCTAAAGATGTACCACGTCATCTCATGGTGGGAATGACATGGGTGGGAGTTAGCAAAGTTTGAACTCTAAAAATTAAAATATGAGTGGTTAATTCTATGTAGTGTGCAATTAATGATCAATCTTACATTTCAAGATTGACCCAAGAAAATGATAAGCTAATGTCAAAGTAGAGAATGAATCTTGTGTCATGTGTGCAATAAATGTCAAATGGGTAGAAATTTATGTAAAAAACAAATGAAAAAAGATCAATTAAATAAAAATTATCATAAATATATAAATTACAACATTATAATTTTAAAAAAATCAATAAAATATTAAAATATTTCAAGAAAAAATCAATGGAAGAATATTTTACAAAATGAACACGTCTTTTATGAGTGAATATTATCATCATAATTAATTTTTTATTAAAATCTAAATTTGAAGTCCATAAGTCATGATACATTTTCTTTAGGCTATACATGTCTACACCATGAATATGAATACATCTCTTCTTTATGTCCCTCTGGACAGGGTAGGTTTGATTGGGACAAGAGAAAATATCATTGGAAATTACAATCCCAATGGATAGATAACTAACACGTATTCAATTACTTTAATAATGGTCACTTTCTTTAGTTTCTTTTAGTTGAAGCTTTCATTATCTTGCTTTCACTTTATAACCTTTTTATCCTATATTTCTTTATGAAAAAGAAAGTCTCATTTACATGTTAGAAAATATTCTTTATTAATTATTCTATATTCATTAATTGTGTGCCTTATTGCTTTTGATATATTATTATTCTATTATTCCTTGGGCAAATCAACACCTTAGAATTCTTATTTAAAGGAAAAACATACAAGGAGACTTGTTGCAAGAGAGATTCTTTCTACTTTTTTTTTTGGGTTGTATTTACATTGAGAAGATCATCCTTTATATTGGCTTTTAGTCCACCCAAACAATCCAATGCTCTAATTTATTCTTTTGATAGTTTTTAAACATTTATTTATGGCTTTAATCACAATACTTGGCCACTTTCACATGATACTCTTATTCTTTTTTCTTAAAGTATTCTAAGGACATTCTAGAGGAAATAAAATATTTTAGGACATTCCAAGGGAAAAAGCATGGAAAAATGCACTGAATATATTGGGCAAATCTTTCCCATTTATGTGACATCATGGGCACCATTTTAAGTGGGTTCTCGATTTTTTTATCTCCTTCGAGATGAAGATATTTGTGAAATATGATATTGGTAAGGAATATGAAATGGTACAAATCAAATAGATTAACAGAATTTTAGGGAATATGGTAAGATATTATATGGTTAGGAATGTAGTTGTGTCATTTTAACTAACATTTTTTCGTATTCTTTTGGCAGTCTTTGAATTTTCCATTTCTTATGTAATTTTTTTCTATTCATTGATTAATAAAAAAAAAAAAAATCATTTATAGTGGTTTTTAATTTTATGTAATGTTTGGTTTAATCAACATAGAAAAATATCAAATCAAAATTTAGATTAATAAATTAAATTATCCTTTTTTATATATTAGACAACAAGATCATATAGCTATAAGCTTTTTCGCCTTAGAAAAGTCTTCTTCTTAATAATAAGAACCCATCCTTCACATCTATCCTCTTCATATTGATTCGACATGTATGATGAAATTGGAAGAGTTTTCCTAGAGGAAGGGGAAATAGCACCTTCTTATAGGTTACAATCCTAAGAAGGCATGATTGGAGATCCATACCATTCACTTGAGAAATGGAGCATAAGGTCATATTGCACTAATTGTTGAACTCCATTCTTGTGGAGCACCCAATGAGGGGCCAACATCATAAAAAATATATTAAGAGCTAAGGAAGGGACATAATAGGAGGATTATCCAACATAGGGAGAGAGTTGAGGCCAAAGGAAGCACAAAACACACAAATTTGAAGAAAAAGGGAGGAGATTAATAAGGTAGTTTTGCAATATGGGGCTACCAATTGAAGAATTGATACACTAGTGATTAGAAAAGGAGGGTCAAATCATACCATTTGATGACATTGCTTGGCCTATTAAAAGATAGGAAAAACAATAAAATGAGAAATATTGATCTTTTTGACATCCAAATTACTAAACTATGATGATGTGGAAGAAATCAACAATGAAATCAAATATAGCCATAACACAATGTTTACATGGAGAAATCTTTGTGAAGAAATTTTCTACACCAAAGAGACTCAAGCTTGTATTAATCTCAAAAAATGATACATCAAATAGATTTATTTACCCCTTTGTATTCTAACAACATAATGTCGCTAAAAAATGACTTGCAAAATAATCCTATGATATCATTTTCTTAAGGTACCAATATATAGGAGGTATAGATACAAGATTCAACAAATAGTACTCCAAAACTAGTAGACAATACCATTTATTCGAATCTAGTCATCCACCTCCACCATGGGGAATCTCATAAATCATCAAAATTAATCAACCAACTTGAATAGTAACTCCTCTAATGCATTTGACATCCATCTTATACACCATAAACTTCATAGGTTTTTTTCATAACATTCAAATTGACTAAGATCCCAATCCTAGGTGCTCTATAAGAATATTGTCCAAATCTATCATTAGATCTATTTGTAGATGATCTTCTTTCATCCTCTTGTACCTTCCCATCTTTTCCTAATTTTAAATATTTTTAAAGAGTAAACTTAAATACTACTATAATTATGTGTGAGAGAATAAATATTAATACATAATTTTACTGAACACTTAAGAGGAAAGGTCTACCCTCTTCATGATCCTTGTGGACATAACACTAGTTATTGATAATAATAATCAAATATAATTAAGACGTCTAGGAATGTATAAGGGAATGATGTTAGATTAATTAAGATTAGGTTCTTAATATAAACTTAAGATTAATTAAGAGATTATTACTTTATGCACTTAATATAAACTTAGTAGTTCTTTTTCCTTTTATTAGATTAGGTTAATAATAGCTTATGTTGTCTCATTCATTAAAATGTAGACAATTGGTGCTAGCTAATCTAATCTTGTCCTAGGGTTTACATCTAGGGTTTCTTTATCCTTTCTATAAGGATTCATTATTTCATTGTAATCACAATCTTTTGTGCATCAATATAATTCTCATATTGTTGAGCAAATATATCTTGTTGATCTCTTTTTGTGACAAGTGATTTGTTTGTAGTTGATTCATGTGGTTGTGGGTTTAAGCAAATAACTCCAACATGGCATCAAAGCTCCAAATTTGCTAAGTTCTTGTTCCAATTTTGAGGGATATAGCCCTAAGAAATTTTTAGGTGTGCTTTAGGATCAAACAAATATTTCTATCATATTCAAAGCATCTAAAAACCTACAAATTGACCATCGTTTCATCAAAATCTAAGTAGTTAATTTTTAGGGTGATTTTTTTTTGGTATGAGAATTGAGGCAAGATCTAAGGGTCCAAAAAATTTGGTCCATTATGGGGTGAAATCAACCTTGCCATCATGCTTGCAGTGGTGGAAAACCTATAGATCATCATTCATTTGACAATAAATAAAAAGTTGAAATTGGGGCAATTTTTATAGTGATGAAATATGTTTTTGTACAACTATATAGATAGGTACACCATACCTCGTGCCCCTTGGTGTCATCGCTAGCATATTGTGCTAGATAAAAATGGAATTGGGTAGTTTTAGGACCTGACTTTCATTTAAACATTGGAATATGAAAGAACCTAAATGAGTATTCCTCTTTGACTAACTCTTGTGAAAGAGAGTCAAGGGATACTTTAAGGGTTTCTATTCCTTCTTTGTCATGAAAGGGAATGTGCAAAATATGGGAGGATGTGAAACTATGTAAGAAGATGAATACAAGTGACTAAAATAATAAAACAATAGATTGATAATCAATATAACTAAGACAAGAAGTATAGATCTGGGAATGAAATTCTGATGTGCACTTGTAATAAAAAAACTAAAGTTGAATTGACAAGACCAGGGCACTGTACACCCTGGTTTGAGGAACGATGGTGATTTGCAAACTGAGAAATTATGTTATGAGATTGTCTAGATTGAGCCTTGAAAAACTGATGCAAAACCATGAGGACCAAAGCATGGAGCGACTTGGTCCTTGAAATCTAGGTCCAAATTATCACAATAGGTACGTGCCTATGTGCTGTGATTTCCTAAAAAATTGGCTGCTTTGACAGAAACCTATAACTACATCTGAAAGTTGAAAAAAGATGTGTTTGTGGCTATATAGGGTTTTGCTTTAGTCAAACTCCTTGTTTTGGTAATTTCCACCTCAAAAAATAGCTGATATTGTATTGAAAATGTGTGCGTGTCCTAGAATCACATGTTTTTGTAAGATTTCTATGAGCTAGATGCAAACTAGAGTTCTATTGGTAAGAAACACTACGTTTTTATTTAGATGTTGTCATTGATGGCAACTAGAGTTAGATATTCAATCTACAGTTCATAATTCATTCATACTAGAAGAGAGATTGAGGTCTAGTGAGATAGAACAAGACATCCAGTAATGTACAATAATTTGGTTGGTGGTTCAGTTGTGTTGACTATTTGGTGTTGTGGATCTCAAAGAAGCATTGAGGATGTGTAATCTACCTTATTCTAGGTTTGTGTGCTCTGATGATAATTCTTGAGTGAGTTGGAAGGTCTGGTATATAGGTTTTGGTTAGAACAATGTTTATTAGCAGTAATGTGTGGATATTCATTGTGCAGATTATGCAGAGTAATTTTGATGATTATTTGTGTGTTTGAGGATGTTAAGATGACATGTGGGAAGCATGTGGACAACTTTATTTGGTCCACACGATTGTTTTGGATTGGATTGAGCCGACTTGGTATACACATTTCATTTGTGTGTTATGCATTTTTGGGTCGAGATGTAGAAGATCTAATTGGATGTTGCAGATATATAAGAGCGATTGATATTATCATTTTTGGTATTGGTGGTTATGTGGAAAGTTTTTATGAGTGATTGTGCATAGTTTCACATGCACTATTGAAGGATTTGTGCTCCAAAATTTAGCAGAACAATAGAACATAGCAGTGTAGCAGAGCATAGTAAGCTTGGATGTTTTATGCTTAACCAAAACTATATTTTGGCATTTGTAGATGTTGTTTATTAGTTTAGTCATTCCAAATATCTTTTTTAATAATTTTGTAAGGCAGTGAGCCTTCCGAGATTGTAGCCCTTATTATAATTTGAGCAGTGAGCTCTAGCCAGTGTGCCTGAATGCATGTGCATTCCCCTTATGTAATTTTCCTATACTTCTAATAGAGTATATTAATATTGTGGGTCTCAATCCCACCATAGTTTTTCCCTTAATTGGGTTTTCCATGTATAAATCCCGGTCTTATGGTGTGGTGGATATTTGGTTTATGTGTTTGCATCCTTCTTTTATTCAGTTGCATTAAGTGGTTGTAGAATCAAATTAAGAATGTTGAAAATTCTAGAATAGTGATTTATCCCCCCCCCCTCACTGTTCCTCGATTCCAACAATTAGTATCAGAGCCTATTTCTTCGGAAGAAGCCTAATAGCTTGAGGAGGATCCACGAAAGTGAATCAATGGATTCTGGGAGTCTTAGAAAATAGCTTCTTATTGCACTTGAAGATCTTGATCAATTGCAAGCTCAGGTCCGACAAGTGAAAATAAACCTTAGGGATGCTGAGAAATTCATTGAATCATTGAAATATCAACTATACAAGTCAAGAGAAAAGAGAAAGGAACTTGTTGATAAGTGTTGGTTAATATATTTGACACCTAACTCTATATTCTCATGCCAACGAAGATTGCAAATGTAACCACAGTTGAACGAGTCTAACAAATTATTAACCGACTGATTCTTTGCTTATTTTACAAGGTGGCATCTACCTTTTAATGATTTTCAATGAACTAATAAACAAATCATATGCTTATAACTAGAAAGCAAATAAGGAAAGAGATTTTAACCAAAAAGCTTTGTAAAGACATTCACAATACTAGCTACTAATTTTAGATTTTTCAGATTTTAAAATAAAGCCACCATGAAACACCATTCATAGATAATATTCCACCGTAACTGAAATTTCAAATCATCCACCATTTCAATATAGATTCACCAACTAACATCCATTTCAAAGAACAAAAAGAATCCACACACCATAATTCAAATATTATGAATATACGAAAACCACCAATAGTTCTTCTATATCAAAATATCAAATAACCACATGCATAAAAGTTTTTTTTATGAGAAAAACAAAGTTTGCCCAAAAGATCCTTTGAAATCAACTAATCTACCTATTTATAGATATTACCCTCCTTCCTTTTCTATTTCCAAGAAATGGTTACTAAACCTAATGGTCTTGATCATTACCATTTCAAAACAAAAATCCTAAAGAGAAACATCAAAATACAAATCATCTCATGACATATAAGACTATAAGACCACCAGGTTTAGGCTCCATCGTCAGGTACCAGGTTTAGCTCCACAATCCATTTGTCGATCTCATCTATCTTTTATTCTTCTTTGATTAGTGTTAGCAAGATATCTTTGAATTCTTCCCAATCAAAGATGGTAGCCCAAAAAAAGTTAGACATGCTCAAAATAATATGCCATTGCACTAGTTTGGCATCAAACTACATTACATGACCTCTTCCACTTGGGAGCACCATCTGATCGAAGTTAATTATTTGGGTTTATTCCTACTGCTATCTCATCTCATAGATATTGCTCATGATTCTCAGCTTGTTTTGCAATCTTATCTAATAGGGTGACGGTCCTCCTATATTCACTGAAATCAGTTTGTGCTTTCCATGCAAAAGACCGTAACTGTTAGACCATATCCTCCTGCTCTATCTCTACCCAATTCATATCTGGATTATGGAAAGGCAGTTCACTTTCATGAGTGAAGACCATTCTGATGCATGTAAAAATGACGATAATTTTTTTCTTTAGCTATCTTTAATATTTTCTGCAAGAATGACAACATCAAATTAAGTAATGCATACCTCCACCTTTTTTCGTATTTGGATTTCCTAAAGACCATTAATGACGATACTTCAAAAATCTTTCCTTGATTTATTTCCTGAAAATAATGCATGATGTAGCAATTGACAAGGTGAGAGGAGGGATGGCAAGAAGCAGTTATTCTTATCATTCTGACAGTCCCATTCAATTTCGTCAATGCCCAAGTGAAACCTATCGGTACCATTACTTGTGCTACCATCCAAGGTACTGAAACCACTTGACATAACTTCACCAAATGTCCTTACTTAGAACCAATAGTGTGCTTTAAATTCTCAAGAAAGCTGGACATTCACCACAACACAAGGAGTGTCAGAGAGTCAAGCAACTTCACAACCATCAAACTCCTTTCGAACCTATCCGCAAGTCCGACTTCCTGAAGGAGGTGGCATTATGCAGATTTCCCTAATCTATTCGGATGAACAGACAGTTCTAGAAGTTATGAACCTCACGAGAAAAGAGGAAATTCAGAAAGACCACGACAAGAGAAAATGAAGTGAATAGCCTGAGGGATTTTCAAAGTTTAAATTTTAATAGGTAACAATAAGTTAAAGGAGAAAGAAAGCTAAATCATTGATGAAGAATCCTTGAAAGAGAAGACAAAATAATGTGAGAGACTTTCTATAGCTAATGTTGTCCAAAAGAATGAGATGGTAGCTATTGTGATGATATTGACAAAGGAGATTGAGGAAAGGAAGAAGAATAAGGAAAATATTGCTCAGTTACTGAAAGACAAATCTAATGAATGTTGAAAACTTGAGAATGAGAATGAACAACTAAAGCTTGACCTGCAAGAAGCTAGACGACACGAGGAAGATCTTGAAAGGAAGATCATTCTTCTTAGATATGATCTTGATGTTGAAAATGAGTACAAGGATAAGTTCTAGAACAACTCAACCAAGCTTGATGAGATGCTTGAAAACCAAAAGAATGCTAATGACACAAGAGGTCTTGGACTTGAGAAAGGTGAAAGCTCCAAATCAGCACAACAGAAGAACAATTCAAGAAGGCCTCTGGTAAGGCAACCCAATGCTCATAAGTTCAATGGTAACTATTTTGTTTGCAATAAATTTGGACATATGGCTTGTCAATACAAAAATATGATGAATAATAACGATCCATCCTTCTCTGGTCAATATTTTAAATGAAACAAGTATGGTCATAAGTCAAATGAGTTCAAAAGTGTGATGAACAACTTTCAAAATAGGAGAAATGTCAGATGTTATGCATGTGGTAGGTTTGGACATGTTGCTAATCAATGCAAATCAAGAGGTAACCAGATGAACTTCAGGCCTAGACAAGGAAGTGTTATTTGCTATGCTTGCAACAAATGCATTCACATTGCCAAGTATTGTAGAAGAAGAAATATGAATAGGAGAGGTTCAAAAGACAAGAATAAGAATGTGAAGGCATATGAGAAGGGGAAGGAGAATGTTCAAGAGATCAGAGATCAAATGAAGAAGACTTGGGTGAAGAAAAATCATAATGATGCAGGGAATGGGTCCACACCTAATTTTGGTGTTGAAACCTTATCCAGTAACTAAGCTAAGGCATCCAGCCTTGGGGGAAGCTATCATGAAAATCAACTACACCCCCTATTTGAGATCTGATCCTGATTCAGGTAGGTTGCAAAAGTGATATTTGATGATTGCAAATATGTTTGAAGAATTTCCGGAAGAGTTTGAGCGCATTTGAAAAACCGGAGATTTTTTTTTGAAAATAAAGAGTATCTGGAAGTATTAGGGCAAAGTGAATTTATTATACCTAAAAGTTAGGTTTTCAAATGATAAAAAGTGATTTTACCACTTCATTTCTCACTTTGCATTTGAAGAGCTTTGCAAGAAGAATTTTTAGCGATCGAAGTGTGAAATAATATTTCTTAGGCATTTTGGCAAGAAACCCTAATCCGGTGGTCAAGTTATTTATTGGTAGAACTTTTTAAGTTTGGAGTCTTAAATTTCTGAAATGGCTACATTTGGTATTGCTACCCCTCTTGTTGTTGATATCATTGAGTGTGCATGACCAAATTTCAAACATCATCCATTTATCTCCATGGAAGATGATCCAAAAGCCCTACGATGTCCTGCATATTGAAGATGTTAGGGTTTACACCCATTTTCCTATCAAGGAATTGGGAAGCTCACACATGCTAAATCTGTACAATAATCAGTTGTCTGATAGGAGTTCAATGCTGAAACTGGAATTTCAAGGGTTGGAAGAAAAGGGTTTCACACAATATGTAAGATTCCCAATGTTTGAAGAATTTGAATGGGTTTGGCATGTATTAAGCAAAATGCATGACAAATTCATGTGGCTAAACAAGCCTCACAAGATCTCAAAGAATGTAATTAGAGTCGTTACTAGTTTATGTTCATCCAAAGGGCAACCATCATTGAAGGTTGCGAAGAATGATATTGTGACAAATGCAACCGAATTAAAATTTGACAAATGAGAAATGATAATAAATAATATCATGGAGTATGACATCAAATTTGCTTCTATGGTTATTGGATACAAGATTTACTACTCCAACAGGGAGAATTCCATATCCAAAACTACAATATATGCTGTTTATGAGATGATGAGAGAAAACAAAAAGTATCTTTGTGAACTTCTCTGGAGTGAGCTGATAAAGAATCTAAAGAAGATAAAAGAGAACAAGAAACATCCTTTCAAGAATGGAACCATGCTCCTATGTTTGTTTTTCTACTTTATGAATGAAGTACTGGGAATTGGGTAGGTGCAATGGGCCTTTGATAGGCTAGTAGGAGTTCAAATTAGAGAATATTTGTACAATTCCAGTGACTCTAAGGTCTGGAATGCAAATTTATGAGGCTATTTCAATAATTTCCAGAAGGAAATGCGTGAGAGGGAAAGGATCCCTAAGTCCATAGTGGAGAAATATTAGGACACAATCTATTTTATGGTTGACACAGACCGGTGCTTGATGGAGGCAGTAGAAATAAGAACTTCATGGATTCTACCTATGGGATATGAAGTTGAAGAGAAGATATTGTAACTCTATGCATAACACTTGTTGAGTAAACTGGTGGATCCTAATGAGGAGAGATTTGTAACATACAAAGAAAAGAGCTTGAAGATACATCAATAGTTTAAGAGGCCATTAATTAAGAAGAAAGTAAGAAAAGAAGTTGAGGCTCTTGCAGAGAGCATGGGAATAACCAAGGAGGTGCTCCGGAAAGAAAGAGAGAGGAACATCCTCTCAGCAGAACAAACTGTCAATAAGGAGAAGGCTAAACCGAAAGCATCTACACCTAAACCAAGGAAATGTAGAAGTCCTATAAAGCCTACAAGAAAACCTAAACCATCAGCCAAATCATCCAGTGAAGTAGAGAAAAAGAGGAAACAAGTAATATTTGTGACTGTAGATGATGAAGGAACTGAGTCAAATGAAGATGTAAAGGAGGTGAAAGAAAAAGTAGCTAAAGTCACCAAAGTTGCAAAGGAGAAACAATCTGATAGAGAAAGACCAAGCAAGAAATCAAAGCCATCCAAAATTGATGAGATAATGAAGCAAGGAAAATGTGAATTTAAACCTCCTATGTCTTTAAATAAAATTGTGAATGAAGTAGTAAAGAATGGTAACTTGAAGCCATTATTAGAATGGTATGAAAATTTTGATGAGAATGGTAAAATATCATTAGGGGAATCTACTATATAATATATGACTATATATAGAAAAACCTTGATATAATTAATGTATGAGATTCCTAAGAGTTTGTACAAAGTTTTGGATATGAGAAGAGAGATTGTAAAAGTGGAAGAAGAAAGATTAAGAGAATATGTATTAGTTAATCTATGCTTCGTGATTTCTAAGGAGGAGATTGCTAGAATCCTCAAGTTAGCAAACAATGAGTTTCAGAGTAAAACTAGAGTGAATAAAATCATGTTCGGGAAAACTGATGAGGTTGTAAAAGAAATAGAGAAAATCTTGACAAAAATATTACTTTAGAATCAATATGGAGCTAATCAGGAAAAAGGACAAGATGAATCTCATCCGATATCTCAGAACATGCCATCACACGATAATCCAGAAGCTGAGCAAACAATGGATGATACTACTTCTATTCTAGAAGTTCAAACAATTGAGCAAGTAGAGGTTAATGTGCAAGAAGTTAGAATGCAGTTGACAAGGGTGAAGAGGATGCAGGAAAAGAAGATGAGGGTAAGGTCAAGGATGATAATCCTCCTGTTGTTGTAGATAACCCTCTAGTTCTTCAGAAGGAAGTAGATACTGAGAATAATGTAGAAAAGGAGAAGGTGTAGGTTAAGTTTGAAATTGAGATTGAAGCAAGAGACACTGTAGAGCCAATGAAGGGAAAATAAATAATTGATGATCCAGAATTTGTGTAAGGTCCTATTAACCTCGCCTCTCTATCTCCCATCCAAAAGCTTAAACTTGCATCATTTGCTCAAGAAAATGCCAATGAGGATCTCTTAAAGTCACATACTAAGGATAGTATGTTTCTAACCCTGGCATCTGGAGTTTTTAAAAAATTAATGCCTTCATTTCAAAAGGATTCATTTGACACCCCATCTAGCCAGTTAAAAAGTTTGATTAACTCTACAGATATATATTTTGAATCTTTTGAAAAATCTGTTGAGGAGAAGGTTCAAAATAAATTCGATAAAAAGAGGCTCTAAACTTTGAAAAAGATGATTGCAAATGAAAGAGTCATATTAGCTTCCCGTGTAAAGAGTATGCAAGAAACACTGTTCAAAGGTGGAAACTTGTACAAACTATGCCTATCTTTGAAAAGGTTCATTGAGGACTTTGAGAAGAAGTCTAAGGAGCATGAGGATGAGCTAGCATGCATATCTCAATCAGTTGATCCCGTGTCAATTTCTTTGAGAAGTTATGCAGATCAAGTGATATCATTACTTGAGGAAATCAAAACTTGAGTCATGACAGGGATATAATAACTAGAAGAGTTGGAGAACTTTGGAGTTGCATTACTTCCAAGTTGGATATTATTATCAATGCCTTTAAGGATACTCAAGATGCTCTAGCCAATAGTGATCTAGCAGATCTAACAACAATAGAGGCACAAACTTACTTGTTTAGTGGACTTATAACTGTGTTGGAGAGTCTAAAGAAGTGTTGGGATAGCCATCTGGATACATTGAAGAACTATAATGCAAACATCTTCAAGTTTTTGTGAGTAAAGACTATGTGTACATATGTAAATAAGCATTTTTTTTATGTCAAAGGGGGAGTATAGAGGAGTGAAAAATATTGATCTTGTTGATCTGAGGGGGAGTTTTCGATTCTTGGAGTCCAGTTGATAGATTCTTTTTGTAGTGTATATTATTTTGGCTTTGGTCCGACACTTAATCATTTTTTACTATGTTGACATCAATGCCAAAGGGGGAGATTGTTGGCAAGAAACACTTCATTATTGTTTAGATGTTGTCATTGATGGAAAATAGAGTCAGATATTCAATCCGCTATTCATGATTCATTCATACCGAAAGAGAGATTGAGGTCTGATGAGATAGAACATGACATCCAGTAATGTAAAGTAATTTGGTTGGCGATTCAATTGTGTTGAGTATTTAGTGTTGTAGATCTCGAAGAAGCATTGTGGATGTGTAATCTACCTTATTCCAGATTTTTGTGCTTCGATGATGATTCTTGAGTGAGTTGGAAGGTTGAGTATACTAGTTTTGGGTTAGAATAGTGTTCATTAGCAATAATGTGTGGATCTTTATTGTGCAGATCATGTGGAGTAATTTTGATGATTATTTGTATGTTCGAGGATGTTAAGTCGACATGTGGGAATCATGTGGAGAAATTGCTTTGGTTTGCATGATTGTTTTGGATTGGATTGAGCTGACTTGGTATACACGTTTCATTTGTGTGTTATGCATTTTTTGGGCCGACATGTAGAAGATATGATTGGATGTTGCAAATATATAAGAGCCATTGATATGATCATTTTGGGTATCGATGGTTATGTGAAAAGTTTGCATGAGCGATTGTGTGCAGTTTCACATGCACAACTGAAGGAATTAAGCTCTTGAATTTAGTAGAACAACACAATAGAGAAGTGTAGCAAAGCAGAGTAAGACTGAGTGTTTTTTGCTTAACCAAAATTGTATTTTGGAATTTATAGATGTTTTTTATCAGTTGAGAAATTCCAAAATTATCTTTTGTAATTATTTTGTAAGGCAGTGAGCCTTTTGGGGTTGTAGCCCTTATTGTTATTTGAGCAGCGAGCTCTAAGAAATTTGCTTGAATGCATGTGCATTCCCCTTATGTAATATTTCTATACTTCTAATAGATTATATTAATATTGTGGGCCTCAATCCCACCATGGTTTTCCCCTTAACTGGGGTTTCCATGTATAAATCCTAGTGTTATGGTGTGGTGGATATTTGGTTTATGTGTTTGCATCCTTCTTTTGTTCAGTTGCATAAAGTGGTTGCAAAATCAGATTAAGAATGTTAAATATTGTAGAACATTGATTCACCCCCCCTCAGTGTTCCTTGATTCAAACAAAGTTCTACCCTATGTTTTGAACAAAGCCCTAAAATGAGTGTAATGTAAATGCTTTAAATCACAAATACAATGAAAATTTAAAGCAATAATATAAATATGAGAGCTAATATGATGTAGATTGGAAGCTCAATATAGAGATATGAAAACAACATGAAATCATGCCAAATCCTAAGGAAGAGGTACAAGCCAATCAACAATTGGTGATTCACTTATCATTCTTCAATATCTTCTAAAAATTCCATAATTGATGAAATTTTTGATGAAGACTTGATTGATGGATGAATTTGCAGATCTGAGACTTCAGACAAAGCTACACTTTCACTTCACAAGGTTCTCTTTCCAAATTGCTTGATTAGGATCCTCAAATGAGGGAAAGAAAGGCTTTATATTTGAAAACGTAATTTTAAATTTGATGAAAGGCCAATTTAGAATTGATAAAATTTGACACCAAGTGGGATTTGAACATTATAATACTACCAAATTAAGCTCTCAAAATTTGAGGAAAACAAATCAGGACCAGGTAGTAGACTACTTGGTCTGGTCAACTTTTTTTCATTTTTATAGGGATGCAAGATATCATGATTATAAAGTTAAATCTTGCATAGTAGATTAATCCAAGATGTGTAGATATGCATAAATGTGCCTTAAATATTAAAATTAGGACTTTATTAGGATTAAATTAAGATAAAATAAAAAGGGACACACTTAGGGTTAAGGGCCCAATTTTATGATATGTGAATTAATGAGATCAATCAACTATTGGATATCACTGCTACCAGGATATGTTGTTGTCATTGATGTCAACATATTCCTGTTGCTCTGTGATTGCAGTGAGTTGGTCTGGTGTTTGGGATGCTAAATCAACTAAAGAAAGTTCATTCTTTATTGATTCCATGATGCTATGTGGTTTTCTGATTGAGTTGTGGATTCCGATATCAAGATTGTTCTTCTGTGTTCAGTATTCCAGTATTCTGGTGATTGATTTGTTGTGCTTCGGTATGGTCATATCTTTGGTTGTATATTTGAGAGAGTGTTTTGTATGTTCACATGTATCTTCATTTCAGATAGTTCATGATTTGGTGCCCCACAAGTTATCTTTCTAATCCAAATTTCTACTGATAAGTGTTCTTGAGTGTTAGTGTGTTGATCGATAAAGATTTAAATAGGTGGTGTTGGTGTAGCCATTGTGGATGGTTCTAATGTGCTTGTTGGTCTTTCCTGATCATGTTCTTTTTCCTTTGATGGTCTTCATTGATCATGGTGCACATTATTGATGATATCTTGGGTTCGGTGATATTCTTTGTGTTATGTGGTATTTTCAGTGATGTAGCGTGTTGCAGTTGATCTTGGAAAGATTTATGGTGGTGATGCATGTTCGAGGATGTGATTTAGGTCCATGCTATGTCATCCATGGTATTGTATTGGTCTGGTGGTCTATTTATGTATTGTATGATGTAATTTTGTGATTAAGGGTTGAGGGTTTGGCCAACCTTGTAGTCAAGGTTGATGATTTGTATAAATAGGTGTTATATTCATGTATTTTACATGGTGATGTGTCTGAATTATTAGAGAGTGGTGTATGTGCGAACAAATGAATTCATATTTTGGTGTGATGTATTGAGAAAAGATTGTTGCAGGGAAGACAAATGAGCTTGACCGGAACTGTCATCAGGCATTAGTAGTTGCTATCCTTGTTGTTTATGTAATCTGAATTGTAATCCGAGTCTTATTGTAAGGTAGTAAACCTTCCCTAAGGATTGGATCCTTCTGGGTCATTGTATTTTGAGCAGTGAGCTCTTGGGAGTGTGCCTAAATGCATGTGCTTTCCCTATTGTAATATTTACACATACTACTGCAGAGTATCATCTTATTGTGGGTAGGTTCCCACCATGGTTTTTACTTTAACCGAGTTTTCCATGTCAAAAATGTTGGTGTCATGTATGTTGTTGTTATTATGTTTATCTTTATTCTCATTGTAGTTGATTAGATTTGAGATTGTGCTTAAATGATCTAATCTGGTGAAAACTGATTCACCCCCTTCTCAGTTTTCCTTCATTGTTGTTGCCAACAACTGGTATCAGAGCTAGATCCTCTGGAATAAGCTTGAGCGCATGAGGAGGTCTAGGATGACAACTTATGTGTTCAAGCAGGAGAGTCTGAGATTTGATGGAAGCAACTATACTGTATGGAAGAACCAGATGGAAGTTCACCTGAAGTGTCTTGGAGATGGGTATTGGAAGATTACAAAGAATGTTTACAATGTTCCTCAGAATGGACCAATTTTTATTGCTGAGATCAAGGATGTTGAACATAACATAAGAGTTAAGGTAGCATTGTTGAGTGCCTTGACTAATTCAAAGATGACTAATGTGATGGGTTTGAAGATTGCACATGCGATTTGGAAGATAATAAAGACCTTGTATAAAGGAGATGCTCAAGTCAAAGTAGCTAAGTTGTAGTGTTTGAGTGGAAAGTATGAGGCATTAAAGATGGGAGAAGATAAAAACATAACATCTTTTATGGCTAAAGCAAATTAACTTGTCATGAATATCAGATGTGCTAGTGGAACTCTTGAATAAGATGAGATTGTTGCTAAGGTGCTGAGATCATTGCCTCCTTCTTACAAGCATAAAGTAGCTGCTATTGATGAAATCTGAAGTGTGACTACTCTGACAAGACACATGCTGGTTGGAAAGCTTGTTGCATTTGAGTTGAGTGAATTTGGAGAGTCACATGGAAAATATGAGACCGCATTCAAAGAATCTGTATCCGGGAAGTAGAAGTATGATCTGGAAGAAAGTTCATGCTGGGTATCCAGATATGAAAGAGAAAAGAGATAGATGGAAAAGCAAGAAAGAGAGTTGGATGAGCTTGAATCACTTATTGATCAAAGATTGCCTAAGGGAGCCAGTAAGTATGATGAAAAGTTATCTTTGAAATGTTTCTCTTGTAATAAGATATGACATTTTTCTTCTAGGTGTCTTGAAAGAATGTCTAGATATGATAAGCATGATAAATTTGAAAGGCATGATAGATTTGATAAGTATGATAGATATGAGAAGCATGAAAAGAATGATAAGCCCTATATCTTATTTGGAAGTTTAGATATTAGAAGAGATGTTATTATGCTACTGATGAAGGTTTGATAGATGAAGAATTAGAGAATTGGAATTCAGAAGACGAATTTGTATTTATTGCTATCAAAGAAGATGATTCGGTACTAGTGAAATTAACAAGCTGAATTGTTGAGGAGAAATCTTTGGCTGCTAAGATTGAGGAGAAAGATGAATGGGTGATTGATAACTATTGTTCACATCATATGATAGGTGATAAAATAAAATTTGTGAATATCAAAAGGTATGATGGTGGTATAGTGAGATTTGGAGATGATAAAGCTTGTGTGGTTTGTGGTAGAGGTTCAATTTCTTTTGTTGGTAAGCATAATACTGATGATGCCTTATATGTTGAAGGATTGAATCATAATATTTTGAGTGTTGGAAAGATGGTTGATAAGAGACATGATTTGCAATTCAAGAATGGTAAGTGCAAGATCCTAAATGTCTCTAGTATAGAGATTGCATCAGGAACTAAGACTAAAGGTAATATCTTTCACTTGAATGGTGGTGAGAAAAGTTGTTTGATTTCTCAGATTGATAAAAGTTGGTTGTGGCATAAAAGATTGTGTCATGTTAATTTTTATTACATGATAAGAATAATCTCTACTCAAGTTATTAGAGATTTGCCTAAAATTGTGAAGCCATCTAATCTGATGTGTAAGGAATGTCAGTTGGGAAAGCTAACAAGAAGTACATTGAAGAGTAAGCTATATTCATCTAATGGATTATTAGATCTTGTGCATACTGAATTTTGTGGTCCTACAAGAGTGAGAAGCATGCAGGGTGACATATACTTCATGTTGCTGATTTATGACTATTCTAGGATGATGTGGGTTACCTTTCTAAGAGATAAGTCAGAGGCAGTGGAGAAATTCAAGATATTCAAAGCCAAGGTAGAGACTGAGACAGGGTTGAAGTTGAAGTGTTTGAGATCTGATAGCAAAGGAGAATTCACATCAGATGAATTTGATACATTTTATGAAAGGAATGGAAGTAGAAGACAATTTTCTGCACCTAGAACCCCTTAGCAAAATGGAGTTGTTGAAAGGAAGAACATAACCATTTTGGATGCTGCCAAGACTATGTTGATTGAAGGAAATGTTGCACAGACCTTTTGGAGAGAAGCTGTTAGCACCACTGTTTACACATTCAACCGGGTGCATATAAAAGGTGATTCTGGTAAGACTACTTATGAGCTATGGTTTGGTCATGTTCCTATAGCTAGATATTTCAGAGTTTTTGGAAGCAAATGTTATATCAAAAGAGATGAGGACATAGGAAAGTTTGATGCAAGAAGTGATGAAGGAATCTCCTTGGGATATTCTACTAAGAGCAAGGGCTACTGATGTTTCAACAAGAGATTGAAGAAGATAATAGAAAGTGCAAATGTAAAGGTGGATGAATGTCATGGAAAGAAGATCAGAGCATGCAGATATGAATTTGATGATGAAGATATTATTTCAAAGCCTATATAGACTAAAATCTTAAAGAAAAATGATCTGGTGGAGATATTTAATCCAGATATTGCTCCTGCTAGTGAGGAAGTTCAAGAACTAGGGAATCAAAACAAACAGAAGACTCCAAGGTATGTAAGATTGAATCATTCAAAAAATCAGATTATTGGTGACAAGAATAAAGGTGTGATGACTAGGAGAAGGATTGCTGCTAAAGAAATATGTTGATTTCAATGATTGAACCTAAAGATGTTGCATAAGTATGTAAAGATGAGAATTGGATAAAGGATATGAAAGAAGAGTTGAATCAGATTAAGAAGAATAACACTTGCGAGCTTGTTCCGAGACCTAAAGAGAATAATGTGATATACACTAAATGGGTGTTCCAGAATAAACTAAATGAAGCCGATGAAGTTGTTAGAAACAAAGCAAGACTGGTATGCAAAGGGTCTTCTTAGATGAAAGGAATTGATTATGCGGAGACTTTTGCTCCGGTAGCTAGAATTGAAGTTGTTAGAATATTGCTTGCATATGCTGCTTACAATAATTTCAAGGTATATCAGATGGATGCCAAGTCAACCTTTTTGAATGGTGATTTGGAAGAGGAAGTATACATTGAGAAACCAGATGGATTTTCTTTATTAGATGAAGGAGATATGGTATGCAAGTTGAAGAAAGAACTGTATGGAGTGAAACAAGCCCCTAGAACCTCGTATGCTAGATTAGATAAGCATTTGATGAAGTTGGGATTTTGTAAAGGTACTGCTGATAGTAATTTACACTTTAAGGTTGATAATGTTAACATTTTAATTGTTGAAGTATTTGTTGAAGATATTATTTTGGAGGAGATGATTATTTGAGTATGAAGTTTGCTGATGATATGCAAAAGGAATTTGAGATGTCTAGGATAGGTGAGATGAAATTCATCTTAGGATTGCAGATTACACATATTAACAAAGACATTTTTATTTCTCAATCTAACTATATGAAAGAATTATTGAAGAAGTTTGGTTTAGATGATTCCAAACCTGTTGGAACTCCTATGGTGACTGAATGCAAGTTGTCCAAAAATGATGAATCTTAGAAAGTTAATCAGATCTTGTAGGGATATATGGTTGGTGGATTATTGTACTTAACTTAGACTACATCAGATATTATGCATGTTGTTTGTCTTTGTGCTAGATTTCAAGCTGATCCTAAAGAGACTCATGTTACTGCTATGAAGAGGATTTTTCAAATACTTGAAGGGGACTGTTGATTACAATTTGTGGTATCCAAAGAATGTTGATTTCATGTTATGTGCCTATATTGATGCTGATTGGGAAGGTGATGTTGATGACCAGAAGAGCACTACCAGTGGCGAATTCTTTTTGGGAAAGAAGTTGGTTTCATAGTCTCATAAAAAGAAATATGTTGTATCTCTGTCTACTGTAGAAGCTGAATACCTTGCTGCTGCTAGAAACTGTACTCAGGTAGTCTGGATGAAGCAAATGTTGAAGGATAATAGAGTTATTTATGATGAGCCTACTATTATAGATTGTGATAATTCAAGTGCTATCAATATATCAAAGAATCTAGTACTGCATTCTAAAACAAAACATGTATCAATAAAGTATCATTTCTTGAAGGAGAAAGTTTGTGATGAAGAAGTTAGATTAGAATATGTATCTATAAAGGATTTGATTGCAGATCTTTTCACTAAACCTTTGCCTGTAGATACATTTGTCTACTTGAGAGACAAGTTAGGGGTCTCTGCCCCTCCTAATGAGAAATAGATGCATTGAGCTGCATTAATCTGGTGTATTTTAGAGTCTTATCTTCTTATCCAGGTTGATGAGTTGGTGTTGCTACTCAATCAGAGTAGTTGGTAAGTGGTTCAGGTGTTTAGTTGTGAGCTTATCTTAAGGGGGAGAGATTATCCTTCCTAGAGGGAGAGATTATCCCATAAAGGGGAGAGAAGCATGATATGTATTTTGTCATTGGTATTGTTGTCAAAGGGGGAGAGAAGCATGTGAAAAACTGCCTTATCCTTGAAGCTTTGTGTGCATGACCTTAGAGGGAGTTCGTTGGAAATTGCTGGTGTTGATATATTCCTTTGGATTTGATTATTTTTCACATTCATATGTTTTCATCAACGCCAAAGGGGGAAATTGTTGGATATTGTTGCTACTAGGATATGTTGTTGTCATTGATGTCAACTTATTCATGTTGCTATGTGATTTCAGTGAGTTGTTCTGGTGTTTGGGATATTGAATCAACTAGAGAAACTTCATTCTTTATTGATTCCATGATGCTATGTGGTGCTTTGACCAAGTTGTGGATTCTAGTATGAAGACTGTTCTTCTATGTTTAGTATTGTAGTGTTTTGGTGATTGATCTGTTGTGCTCTGGTATG